>NC_140666.1:6252500-6877500 GCF_054131305.1 Coturnix japonica | reverse complement strand
CTCCTCTCTGACCCCGCTTTTCTTGGTTTTCCTCCGCTCTAACCCCTTTTTTCTTGGTTTTCCTCCGCTCTAACCCCACTTTTCTTGGTTTTCCTCTGCTGTAACAAAGCTTTTATTGGTTTTCCTCTGCTCTAACCCCGGTTTTCTTGGTTTTCCTTCGCTCTAACTTTGCTTTTCTTTGTTTTCCTGCACTCTAGCCCAGCTTTTCTTGGTTTTCCTCTGCTCTAATTTTGCTTTTCTTAGTTTTCCTCTGCTCCAACCCCGTTTTTCTTTGTTTTCCTCTGCTCTAACCCCGATTTCTTGGTTTTCCTTCGCTCAAAGTTCGCTTTTCTTGGTTTTCCTCCGCTCTAACCCTGCTTATCTTGGTTTTCCTGTGCTCTAAATTCTCTTTTCTTGGTTTATCTCCGCTCTAACCCCGCTTTCTTGGTTTTCCTCCGCTCTAACTGCACTTTTCTTGGTTTTCCTCCGCTCTAACCTCGCTTTTCTTGGTTTTCGACCACTCTGACCCCGCTTTTCTTCGTTTTCCTCTGCTCTAACCCCGCTTTTCTTGGTGTTTCTCAGCTCTGACCCCGCTTTTCTTGATTTTCCTCCGCTCTAACCTTGTTTTCTTGGTTTTCCTCCGCTCTAACATCGCTTTTCTTGGTTTTCCTCCGCTCTAACCCCACTTTTCTTGGTTTTCCTTTGCTGTAACATAGCTTTTCTTGATTTTCCTCCTCTCTGACCCCGCTTTTCTTGGTTTTCCTCCGCTCTAACCCCTCTTTTCTTGGTTTTCCTCTGCTGTAACCCTACTTTTCTTCGTTTTCCTCTGCTGTAACATAGCTTTTCTTGGTTTTCCTCTGCTCTATCCCCGCTTTTCTTGGATTTCCTTCGCTCTATGCCCGCTTTTCTTGGTTTTCATCCGCTCTAACTTCACTTTTCTTGGTTTACCTCCACTCTAACCCCGCTTTTCTTGGTTTTCATTTGTTCTAACCCCGCTTTTCTTGGTTTTCCTCCACTGTAGCCCAGCTTTTCTTGATTTTCCTCTGCTCTAACCTTGTTTTTTTGGTTTTCCTCCGCTCTAACCCCGCTTTTCTTAGTTTTCCTCCGCTCCAAGCCCGCTTTTCTTGGTTTTCATCCGCTCTAACACCGCTTTTCTTGGATTTCATCCATTCTAACCCCGCTTTTCTTGCTTTACTCGGCTATAACTTAGCTTATCTTGGTTTTCCTATGCTCTAACCCAGCTTTTCTCAGTTATCCTCAGCTCCAACCCCGCTTTTCTTGGTTTTCCTCCACTCTTACCCCGCTTTTCATTGTTTTCCTCTGCTGTAACCCTACTTTTCTTGCTTTTCCTCCGCTCTAACTTCGCCTCTCTTGGTTTTCCTCTGCTCTAACTTAGCTTATCTTGGTTTTCCTCCGCTCTAACCCAGCTTTTCTCGGTTTCCTTCAGCTCCAACCCCGTTTTTCTTGGTTTTCCTCCGCTCCAAGCCCGCTTTTCTTGGTTTTCATCTACTCTAACCCCGCTTTCCTTGTATTTCATCCACTCTAACCCCGCTTTTCTTGGTTTTTCTCCGCTCCAACCACGCTTTTCTTGGTTTTCCTCCACTCTGACGTTGATTTTCTAGGCTTTCCTCCTCTCTAACCCCGTTTTTCTTGTTTTTTCTAAGCTCTGATTCCGCTTTTCTTGATTTTCCTCCGCTCTAACCTTGTTTTCTTGGTTTTCCTCCGCTCTAACATCGCATTTCTTAGTTTTCCTTCGCTCTAACCCCACTTTTCTTGGTTTTCCTCTGCTGTAACATAGCTTTTCTTCATTTTCCTCCTCTCTGACCCCGCTTTTCTTGGTTTTTCTCTGCTCTAACCCCGTTTTCTTGGTTTTCCTCCACTCTAACTTCACTTTTCTTGATTTACCTTCACTCTAACCTTGCTTTTCTTGGTTTTCCTTTGCTCTAACTTGGCTTTTCTTAGTTTTCCTCCGCTCTAACCCCGCTTTTTTTGGATTTCCTCCGCTCTAACCTTGCTTTTCTTTGTTTTCCTCCTCTCTAGCCCAGCTTTTCTTGATTTTCCTCTGCTCTAACCTTGTTTTTTTGGTTTTCCTCCGCTATAACCCCGCTTTTCTTGGTTTTCCTCCGCTCCAAGCCCGCTTTTCTTGGTTTTCATCCGCTCTAACCCCGCTTTTCTTGGATTTCATCCATTCTAACCCCGCTTTTGTTTGGTTTCCTCTGCTCTAACTTAGCTTATCTTGGTTTTCCTCCGCTCTAACCCAGCTTTTCTCAGTTTTTTTCAGCTCCAACCCTACTTTTCTTGGTTTTCCTCCGCTCTAACTTCGCCTCTCTTGGTTTTCCTCCGCTCTAACCCCGCCATTCTTGGTTTTCCTCTGCTCTAACCTTATCTTTCTTGGTTTTCCTCCGCTCTAACTTCGCTATTCTTCGTTATCCTCCCTTCTAACTTCACTTTTTTTGTTTTTCCTCCGCTCTAACACCTCTTTTCTTGGTTTTCCTCCGCTTTAATCTCGGTTTTCTTGGTTTTCCTTCGCTCTAACTCCGCTTTTCTTGGTTTTCCTTCACACTAACTTAGCTCTTCTTGGTTTTCCTTAGCTCTAACCCCTCTTTTCTTGGTTTTCCTCCGCTCTAACCCCACTTTTCATGGTTTTCCTCTGCTGTAACCCTTCTTTTCTTGGTTTTCCTCCGCTCTAACTTCGCCTCTCTTCGTTTTTCACCGCTCTAACCCCGCCATTCTTGATTTTCCTCTGCTCTAACCCCGTCTTTGTTCGTTTTCCTCTGCTCTAACTTCACTGTTCTTGGTTTACCTCCACTGTAACCCCGGTTTTCTTGGATTTCCTTTGCTCTGACTTGGATTTCTTGGTTTTCCTGCTCTCTATCCCCGCTTTTCTTGGATTTCCTTTGCGCTAACTTGGCTTTTCTTGGTTTTCCTCTGCTCTAACCTTGCTTTTCTTAGTTTTCCTCCGCTCCAACCACGCTTTTCTTTGTTTTCCTCCGCACTAACCCCGCTTTTCTTGGTTTTCCTACGCTCTAACTTTGCTTTTCTTGGTTTTCCTCTGCTCTAACTTAGCTTATCTTGGTTTTCCTCCACTCTAACCCCGCTTTTCATGGTTTTCCTCTGCTGTAACCCTACTTTTCTTGGTTTTCCTCCACTCTAGCCCACCTTTTCGTGATTGTACTCTGCTCTAACCTTGTTTTTCTTGGTTTTCCTCCACTCCAAACCCGCTTTTCTTGGTTTTCATCCACTCTAACCCCGCTTTTCTTGGATTTCATCCATTCTAACCCCGCTTGTCTTGGTTTTTCTCCGCTCTAACTTAGCTTTTCTTTGTTTTTCTGCGCTCTAACCCAGCTTTTCTCGGTTTTCCTCAGCTCCAAACCTGCTTTTCTTGGTTTTCCTCCGCTCTATCCCCGCTTATCTTTGTTTTCCTGTGCTCTAAATTCTCTTTTCTTGGTTTATCTTCGCTCTAACCCCGCTTTTCTTGGTTTTCCTCCGTGCTAATTTCACTTTTCTTGGATTTCCTCCGCTCTAACCTCGCTTTTCTTGGTTTTCGTCCACTCTGACCCCGCTTTTCTTGGTTTTCCTCTGCTCTAACCCCGCTTTTCTTCGTTTTCCTCCGCTCTATCCCTGCTTCTCTCGCTTTTCCTCCGCTCTGACCTCGCTTTTCTTGGTTTTCCTCCGCTCTATCCCCGCTTTTCTTAGTTTTCCGCCGCTCTATCCCCGCTTTTCTTGGTTTTCCTCCGCTCTAACTTAGCTTTTCTTGGTTTTCCTCTGCTGTAACCCTACTTTTCTTGGTTTTCCTCCGCTCTAACTTCGCTTTTCTTGGTTTTCCTCCGCTCTAACCCCGCTTTTCTTGGTTTTCCTTTGCTCTAACTTGGATTTCTTGGTTTTCCTGCGCTCTAAGCCCATTTTTCATGGTTTTCCTCCACTCTAACCCCGCTTTTTTTGGTTTTCCTCCATGCTAACCTTGCTTTTCTTGGTTTTCCTCCACTCTAGACCAGCTTTTCTTGATTTTCCTTTGCTCTAACCTTGTTTTTTTGGTTTTCCTTCGCTCTAACCCCATTTTTCTTGGTTTTCCTCTGCTCCAACCCCTCTTTTCTTGGTTTTCATCCGCTCTAACCCCGCTTTTCTTGGATTTCATCCATTCTAACCCCACTTGTCTTCGTTTTTCTCCGCTGTAACTTAGCTTTTCTTGGTTTTCCTGCGCTCTAACCCAGCTTTTCTCGGTTTTCCTCAGCACCAACCCCGCTTTTCTTGGTTTTCCTCCAATCTAACCCCGCTTTTCATGGTTTTCCTCTGCTGTAACCCTACTTTTTATGGTTTTCCTTCGCACTAACTTAGCTCATCTTGGTTTTCCTCCTATCTAACCCAGCTTTTCTTGTTTTTCCTCAGGTCCAACCACGCTTTTCTTGGTTTTCCTCCGCTCTAACCTTGTTTTCTTGGTTTTCCTCCTCTCTATCCCCGCTTTTCTTGGTTCTCCTTTGCGCTAACTTGGCTTTTCTTTGTTTTCCTCCGCTCTAACCTTGCTTTTCTTAGTTTTCCTCCGCTCCAATCACGCTTTTCTTTGTTTTCCTCCACACTAATTCCGCTTTTCTTGGTTTTCCTACGCTCTAAGTTCGCTTTTCTTGGTTTTCCTCTGCTCTAACTTAGCTTATCTTGGTTTTCCTCCGCACTAACCCAGCTTTTCTCGGTTTTCCTCAGCTTCTTCTCCGCTTTTCTTGGTTTTCCTCCACTCTAACCTTGCTTTTCATGGTTTTCCTCTGCTGTAACCCTACTTTTCTTGGTTTTCCTCCACTCTAGCCCAGCTTTTCTTGAATGTACTCTGCTCTAACCTTGTTTTTTTGGTTTTCCTCCAGTCTAACCTTCCTAGCGGAGGAAAACCAAGAAAAGCAAGGATAGAGCGGAGGAAAACAGAGAAAAGCGGGGTTAGAGCAGAGGAATACCAAGAAAAGCGTGGTCAGAGTGGATAAAAACCAAGAAAAGCGAGGTTAGAGCTGAGGAAATCCAAGAAAAGTGAAGTTAGCACGGAGGAAAACCAAGAAAAGCGGGGTTAGAGCGGAGGAAAACCAAGAAAAGCGGGGTTGGAGCGGAGGAAAACCAAGAAAAGCGGGGTTAGAGCGGAGGAAAACCAAGAGAGGCGAAGTTAGAGCGGAGGAAAACCAAGAAAAGTAGGGTTACAGCAGAGGATAACCATGAAAAGCAGGGTTGGAGTGGAGGAAAACCAAGAAAAGCGGGGTTACAGCAAAGGAAAACCATGAAAAGCGGGGTTAGAGCGGAGGAAAACCAAGAAAAGCGGGGTTGGAGCTAAAGAAAACCGAGAAAAGATGGGTTAGAGCGGAGGAAAACCAAGAGAAGCTAATTTAGAGCAGAGGAAAACCAAGAAAAGCGAAGTTAGAGTGGAGGAAAACCATGAAAAGCGGGGTTAGTGTGGAGGAAAACTAAGAAAAGCAAGGTTAGAGCGGAGGAAAACCAAGAATGGTGGGGTTAGAGCGGAGGAAAACCAAGAGAGGCGAAGTTAGAGCGGAGGAAAACGAAGAAAAGTAGGACTACAGCAGAGGAAAACCATGAAAAGTGGGGTTGGAGTTGAGGAAAACCGAGAAAAACTGGCTTAGAGCGGAGGAAAACCAAGAAAAGCTAAAATAGAGCGGAGACAAACCAAGAAAAGCGGGGTTAGAATGGATGAAATCCAAGAGAAGCGGGGTTAGAGGAGATGAAAACTAAGAAAAGCGGGCTTGGAGCGGAGGAAAACCAAGAAAAACGGGGTTAGAGTGGAGGAAAACCAAAAAAACAAGGTTAGAGCAGAGGAAAATCAAGAAAAGCTGGGCTAGAGTGGAGGAAAACCAAGAAAAGCAAGGTTAGAGCGGAGGAAAACCAAAAAAAACGGGGTTAGAATGGAGGAAAACCATGAAAAATGGGGTAAGAGCAGAGAAAACCAAGAAAAGCCAAGTTAGAGCAAAGGAAAACCAAGAAAAGCGAGGTTAGAATGGAGGAAAACAAAGAAAAGTGAAGTTAGAGCGGATGAAAACCAAGAAAAGTGGGCATAGAGCGAAGGAAAACCCAGAAAAGCTATGTTACAGCAGAGGAAAACCAAGAAAAGTGGGGTTAGAGCGGAGGAAAACCAAGAAAAGAGGGTTTAGAGCGGAGGAAAACCAAGAAAAGCGGGGTTAGAGAGGAGGAAAATCAAGAAAAGCCAAGTTAGAGCAAAGGAAAGCCAAGAAAAGTGAGATTAGAGATGAGGAAAACCAAGAAAAGCGAAGTTAGAGCAGAGGAAAACAAAGAAAACAAGGTTAGAGCGGAGGAAAATGAAGAAAAGCGTGGTTAGAGTAGAGGAAAACTAAAAAAAGCCAAGTTAGAGCAAAGGAAAACCAACAAAAGCAGGGTTAGAGTGGAGGTAAACCAAGAAAAGTGAAGTTAGAGCGGATGAAAACCAAGAAAAGCGGGCATAGAGCGAAGGAAAACCAAGAAAATAGAGATAGAGCAGAAGAAAACCAAGAAAAGCTATGTTACAGCAGAGGAAAATCAAGAAAAGTGGCGTTAGAGCGGAGGAAAACAGAGAAAAGAGGGGTTAGAGCGGAGGAAAACAAAGAAAAGCGGGGTCAGAGAGGAGGAAAATCAAGAAAAGCTATGTTACTGCAGAGGAAAACCAAGAAAAGTGAGATAAGAGATGAGGAAAACCAAGAAAAGCGATGCTAGAGCGGAGGAAAACCAAGAAAACAAGGTTAGAGCGGAGGAAAATCAAGAAAAGCAGGGTCAGAGCTGAGAAAAAGTAAGAAAAGCGGGGTTAGAGCGGAGGAAAACCAAGAAAAGTGGGGTTAGAGTGGAGGAAAACTAAGAAAAGCGGGGTTAGAGCGGAGGAAAACCAAGAAAAGCAGGATTAGAGCGGAGGAAAACCAAGAAAAGCGGGGTTAGAGTGGAGGAAAACCATGAAAAGCTGGGTTAGAGCGCAGGAAAACCAAGAAATCCAAGTTAGAGCAAAGGAAAACCAAGAAAAGTGGGGTTAGAGCAAAGGTAAACCAAGAAAAGCAAAGTTAGAGCGAAGGAAAACCAAGAAAAGCGAAGTTAGAGCGGAGGAAAACCAAGAAAAGCAAGGATAGAGCAGAGGAAAACCAAGAATAGCTAAGTTAGAGCAAAGGAAAACCAAGAAAGGCGTGGTTAGATTGGAGGAAAACTAAGAAAAGCGGGGTTAGAGTGGAGGAAAACCAAGAAAAGCGGGATTAGAGCGAAGGAAAACCAAGAAAAGCGGGGATAGAGCAGAGGAAAAACAAAAAAATTGAAGTTAGTGCGGAGGAAAACGAAGAATAGCGAAATTAGAGCAGAGGAAAACCAAGAAAGACGGGGTTAGAGCGGAGGAAAACCAAGAGAGGCGAAGTAGGGGCGGAGGAAAACCATAAAAAGTAGGGTTACAGCAGAGGAAAACCATGAAAAGCGGGGTTAGATTGGAGGAAAACCAAGAAAAGCGGGGTTGGTGCTGAGGAAAACCGAGAAAAGCTGGGTTAGAGCGGAGAAAAACCAAGACAAGCAGGGTTAGAATGGATGAAATCCAAGAAAAGCGGGGTTAGAGCGGATGAAAACCAAGAAAAGCGGGTTTGGAGCGGAGGAAAACCAAGAAAAACGGGGTTAGAGTGGAGGAAATCCAAAAAAACAAGGTTAGAGCAGAGTACATTCAAGAAAAGCTGGGCTAGAGTGGAGGAAAACCAAGAAAAGTAGGGTTACAGCAGAGGAAAACCATGAAAAGCAAGGTTAGAGTGGAGGAAAACCAAGAAAAGCGGGGATGAAGCTGAGGAAAACCGAGAAAAGCTGGGTTAGTGCGGAGGAAAACCAAGATAAGCTAAGTTAGAGCAGAGGAAAACCAAGAAAAGCGAACTTAGAGCGTAGGAAAACCAAGAAAAGCGGAATTAGTGTGGAGGAAATCAAAGAAAAGCATGATTGGAGCGGAGGAAAACTAAGAAAAGCAAGGTTAGAGCGGAGGAAAACCAAGAAAAGCCAAGTTAGCGCAAAGGAGAACCAAGAAAAGCGGGGATAGAGAGGAGGAAAATCAAGAAAAGTTATGTTACAGCAGACGAAAACCAAGAAAAGTGAGATTAGAAATTAGGAAAACCAAGAAAAGCGAGGTTAGAGCGGAGGAAAACCAAGAAAACAAGGTTAGAGCGGAGGAAAACCAAGAAAAGCGTGGTTGGACCTGAGGAAAAACAAGAAAAGCTGGGTTAGATAGGAGGAAAACCAAGAAAAGCGGGGTTGGTGCTGAGGAAAACCGAGAAAAGCTGGGTTAGAGCGCAGGAAAACCAAGAAAAGCTAAGTTACAGCGGAGAAAAACGAAGACAAGTGGGGTTAGAATGGATGAAATCCAAGAAAAGCGGGGTTAGAGCGGATGAAAACCAAGAAAAGAGGGGTTGGAGCAGAGGAAAACCAAGAAAAATGGGGTTAGAGCGAAGGAAAACCAAAAAAACAAGGTTAGAGCAAAGGAAAATCAAGAAAAGCTGGTGTAGAGTGGAGGAAAACCAAGAAAAGCAAGATTAGCAGGGAGGAAAACCAAAAAAAGCGGGGTTAGAGTGGAGGAAAACCATGAAAAATGGGCTTAGAGCGCAGGAAAACCAAGAAATCCAAGTTAGAGCAAAGGAAAACCAAGAAAAGCGGGGTTAGAGCGAAGGAAAACCAAGAAAAGCGAAGTTAGAGCGGAGGAAAACCAAGAAAAGTAGGGTTACAGCAGAGGAAAACCAAGAAAAGCTAAGTTAGAGAGGAGGAAAACCAAGAAAAGCGGGGATAGAGCGGCGGAAAACTAAGAAAAGCGGGGATAGAGCGGAGGAAAACCAAGAAAAGCGAGGTCAGAGCGGAGGAAAAGCGAGAGAAGCAGGGATAGAGCGGAGGAAAACGAAGAAAAGCGGGGTTAGAGCAGAGGAAAACCAAGAAAAGCGGGGTCAGAGTGGACGAAAACCAAGAAAAGCGAGGTTAGAGCGGAGGAAATCCACGAAAAGTGAAATTAGCACGGAGGAAAACCAAGAAAAGCGGGGTTAGAGCGGAGGAAAACCAAGAAAGCGGTGTTAGAGCGGAGATAAACCAAGAAAAGCTGGGTTAGAGCGCAGAAAAACCAAGAAAAGCTAAGTTAGAGCGGAGAAAAACCAAGACAAGCGGGGTTAGAATGGATGAAATCCAAGAAAAGCGGGGTTAGAGTGGATGAAAACCAAGAAAAGCGGGTTTGGAGTGGAGGAAAACCAAGAAAAACAAGGTTAGAGCAGAGTACAATCACGAAAAGGTGGGCTAGAGTGGAGGAAAACCAAGAAAAGTAGGGTTACAGCAGAGGAAAACCATGAAAAGCGGGGTTGGATTGGAGGAAAACCAAGATAAGCTAAGTTAGAGCAGAGGAAAACCAAGAAAAGCGGGGTTAGTGCAGAGGAAAACAAAGAAAAGCGTGGTTGGAGCGGAGGAAAACTAAGAAAAGCAAGGTTAGAGCAGAGGAAAACCAAGAAAAGCCAAGTTAGCGCAAAGGAAATCCAAGAAAAGCGGGGATAGAGAGCAGGAAAACCAAGAAATCCAAGTCAGAGCAAAGGAAATCCAAGAAAACCGGGGTTACAGTGGAGGTAAACCAAGAACAGTGAAGTTAGAGCAGAGGAAAACGAACAAAGACGGGGTTAGAGCAGAGGAAAACCAAGAATGGCGGGGTTAGAGCGGTGAAAAACCAAGAGAGGCGAAGTTAGAGCGGAGGAAAACCAAGAAAAGTAGGGTTACAGCAGAGGAAAACCATGAAAAGTGGGGTTAGAGCGGAGGAAAACCAAGAAAAGAGGGATTAGAGCTAAGGAAAACCAAGAAAAGCGGGGTCAGAGAGGAGGTAAATCAAGAAAAGCTATGTTACAGCAGAGGAAAACCAAGAAAAGTGAGATTAGAGATTAGGAAAACCAAGAAAAGCGAGGTTAGAGCGGAGGAAAACCAAGAAAAGCGTGGTTGGACCTGAGGAAAAACAGAAAAGCTGGGTTAGATCGGAGGAAAACCAAGAAGAGCTAAGTTAGTGCGAAGGAAAACCAAGAAAAGCGGAGTTAGAGCGAAGGAAAACCAAGAAAACCGAGATTAAAGCGGAGGAAAACCAAGAAAAGAGGTGTTAGAGCGGAGGAAAAACAAAAAAAGTGAAGTTAGAAGGGAGGATAACGAAGAATAGTGAAGTTAGAGCGGAGGAAAACCAAGAAAGACAAGGTTAGATCAGAGGAAAACCAAGAATGGCGGGGTTAGAGCGGAGGAAAACCAAGAGAGGCGAAGTTAGAGCGGAGGAAAACCAAGAAAAGTAGGGTTGGAGCTGAAAAAAACTGAGAAAAGCTGGGTTAGAGCGGAGGAAAACCAAGATAAGCTAAGTTAGAGCAGAGGAAACCAAACAAAAGCGGGGTTAGAATGGATGAAATCCAAGAAAAGCGGTGTTAGAGCGGATGAAAACCAAGAAAAGCGGGCTTGGAGCGGAGGAAAACCAAGAAAAGCGGGGTTATAGCGGAGGAAAACCAAAAAAACAAGGTTAGAGCAGAGGAAAATCAAGAAAAGCTGGGCTAGAGAGGAGGAAAACAAAGAAAAGCAAGATTAGAGCGGAGGAAATCCAAAAAAAGCGGGGTTAGAGCGGAGGAAAACTAAGAAAAGCCAAGTTAGAGCAAAGGAAAACCAAGAAAAGCAAGGTTAGAGTGAAGGTAAATCAAGAAAAGTGAAGTTAGAGTGGAGGAAAACCAAGAAAACGAGGTTAGAGCAGAGAAAAACCAAGAAAAGCGGGGTCAGAGAGGAGGAAAATGAAGAAAAGCTATGTTACAGCAGAGGAAAACCAAGAAAAGTGGGGTTAGAGCGGAGGAAAACTAAGAAATGCGATGTTAGAGCGGAGGAAAACCAAGAAAACAAGGTTAGAGCGGAGGAAAATCAAGAAAAGCGGAATCAGAGCTTAGAAAAAACAAGAAAAACGGGGTTAGAGAGGAGGAAAGCCTAGAAAATCAACGTCAGAGTGGAGGAAAACCAAGAAAAGCGTGGTTGGAGCGGAGAAAAACCAAGAAAAGCGGGGTTAGAGTGGATGAAATACAAGGAAAGCGGGGTTAGAGTAGATGAAAACCAAGAAAAGCGGGCTTGGAGCGGAGGAAAACCAAGAAAAACGGGGTTGGAGCTGAAGGAAACCGAGAAAAGCTGGGTTAGAGCGGAGGAAAACCAAGATAAGCTAAGTTAGAGCAGAGGAAAACCAAGAGAGGCGAAGTTAGAGCGGAGGAAAAGCAAGAAAAGTAGGGTTACAGCAGAAGAAAACAATGAAAAGCGGGGTTAGAGTGGAGGAAAACCAAGAAAAGCGGGGTTGGAGCTGAGGATAACTGAGAAAAGCTGGGTTAGAGCGGAGGAAAACCAAGATAAGCTAAGTTATAGCCGAGTAAAGCAAGAAAAGCGGAGTTAGAATGGATGAAATCCAAGAAAAGCGGTGTTAGAGCGGATGAAAACCAAGAAAAGCGGGCTTGGAGCTAAGGAAAACTAAGAAAAGCGGGGTTAGAGCTGAGGAAAACCAAAAAAACAAGGTTAGAGCAGAGGAAAATCAAGAAAAGCTGGGCTAGAGTGGAGGAAAACCAAGAAAAGCGGGGTTAGAACAAATGAAAACCAAGAAAAGCGGGGTTAGAGCGGAGGAAAACCAAGAAAAATGGGGTTAGAGCGCAGGAAAACCAAGAAAAGCCAAATTAGAGCAAAAGAAAACCAAGGAAAAACGAGGTTAGAGTGGAGGTAAACCAAGAAAAGTGAAGTTAGAGCGGATGAAAACCAAGAAAAGTGGGCATAGAGCGAAGGAAATCCAAGAAAAGCGGGGATAGAGCAGAGGAAAACCAAGAAAAGCTATGTTACAGCAGAGGAAAACGAAGAAAAGTAGGGTTACAGCAGAGGAAATCCAAGAAAAGAGGGGTTAGAGCGGAGGAAAACCAAGAAAAGCGGGGTCAGAGAGGAGGAAAATCAAGAAAATCTATGTTACAGCAGAGGAAAACCAAGAAAAGTGGGGTTAGAGCGGAGGAAAACCAAGAAAAGCGATGTTAGAGCGGAGGAAAACCAAGAAAACAAGGTTAGAGCGGAGGAAAATCAAGAAAAGCGGGGTCAGAGCTGAGAAACACCAAGAAAAGCGGGGTTAGAGCAGAGGAAAACCAAGAAAAGCGGGGTCAGAGTGGTCGAAAACCAAGAAAAGCGAGGTTAGAGCAGAGGAAAACCAAGAAAAGTGAAGTTAGAGCGGAGGAAAACCAAGAAAGCGGGGTTAGAGCGGAGATAAACCAAGAAAAGAGAATTTAGAGCACAGGAAAACCAAGATAAGCAGGGTTAGAGCGGAGGAAAACCAAGAAAAGCGAACTTTGAGCGAAGGAAAACCAAGAAATCGGGGTTAGAGCAGAGGAAAACAAAGAAAAACGGGGTTGGAGCGGAGGAAAACTAAGAAAAGCAAAATTAGAGCAGAGGAAAACCAAGAAAAGCTGGGCTAGAGTGCAGGAAAACAAAGAAAAGCAAAGTTAGAGCGAAGGAAAACCAAGAAAACCGGGGTTAGAGCAGAGGAAAACCAAGAAAAGCTTTGTTACAGCAGAGGAAAACCAAGAAAAGTGGGGTTAGAGCGGAGGAAAACCAAGAAAAAAGGGGTTAGAGCGGAGGAAAACCAAGAAAAGCGGGGTCAGAGAGGAGGAATATCAAGAAAAGCTATGTTACAGCAGAGGAAAACCAAGAAAAGTGGGGTTAGAGCAAAGGAAAAACAAGAAAAGCGATGTTAGAGCGGAGGAAAACCAAGAAAACAAGGTTAGAGCGGAGGAAAATCCTGAAAAGCGGGGTCAGAGCTGAGAAAAACCAAGAAAAGCGGGGTTAGAGCAGAGGAAAACCAAGAAAAGCGGGGTCAGAGATGAGAAAAACCAAGAAAAGCAGGGTTAGAGCGGAGTAAAACAAGAAAAGCGTGGTTAGAGTGGAGGAAAACTAAGAAAAGTGGGGTTAGAGCGTAGGAAAACGAAGAAAAGCGGGATTAGAACGGAGGAAAACCAAGAAAAGCGGGGTTGGAGCTGAAGAAAACCGAGAAAAGCTGGGTTAGAGCGGAGGAAAACCAAGAGAAGCTAAGTTAGTGCAGAGGAAAACCAAGAAAAGCGAAGTTAGAGCGGAGGAAAACCATGAAAAGCGGGGTTAGTGTGGAGGAAAACTAAGAAAAGCGGGGTTGGAGCGTAGGAAAACTAAGAAAAGCAAGGTTAGAGCGGAGGAAAAACAAAAAAAGTGATGTTAGAGCGGAGGATAACGAAGAATAGCGAAGTTAGAGCGGAGGAAAACCAAGAAAGACGAGGTTAGAGCGGAGGAAAAACAAGAATGGCGGGGTTAGAGCGGAGGAAAACCAAGAGAGGCGAAGATAGAGCGGAGTTAAACAAAGAAAAGTAGGGTTACAGCAGAGGAAAACCATGAAAAGCGTGGTTAGAGTGGAGGAAAACCAAGAAAAGCGGGGTTGGAGCTGAGGAAAACCGAGAAAAGCTGGCTGAGAGCGGAGGAAAACCAAGAAAAGCTAAATTAGAGCGGAGAAAAACCAAGAAAAGCGGGGTTAGATTGGATGAAATCCAAGAAAAGCGGGGTTAGAGGAGATGAAAACTAAGAAAAGCGGGCTTGGAGCGGAGGAAAACCAAGAAAAACGGGGTTAGAGTGGAGGAAAACCAAAAAAACAAGGTTACAGCAGAGGAAAATCAAGAAAAGCTGGGCTAGAGTGGAGGAAAACCAAGAAAAGCAAGGTTAGAGCGGAGGAAAACCAAGAAAAGCGAGGTTAGAATGGAGGCAAACCAAGAAAAGTGAAGTTAGAGCGGATGAAAACCAAGAAAAGTGGGAATAGAGCAAAGGAAAACCAAGAAAAGCGGGGATAGAGCAGAGGAAAACCAAGAAAAACTATGTTTAAGCAGAGGAAAACCAAGAAAAGCGGGGTTAGAGCGGAGGAAAACAAAAAAAAAGAGGGTTTAGAGCGGAGGAAAACCAAGAAAAACGGGGTTAGAGAGGAGGAAAATCAAGAAAAGCTATGTTACAGCAGAGGAAAGCCAAGAAAAGTGAGATTAGGGATGAGGAAAACCAAGAAAAGCAGGGTTAGAGTGGAGGAAAACCATGAAAAATGGGGTTAGAGCGCAGGATAACCAAGAAAAGCCAAGTTAGAGCAAAGGAAAACCAAGAAAAGCGAGGTTAGAGTGGAGGTAAACCAAGAAAAGTGAAGTTAGAACGGATGAAAACCAAGAAAAGCGGGCATAGAGCGAAGGAAAACCAAGAAAAGCAGGGTTAGAGCAGAGGAAAACCAAGAAAAGCTATGTTACAGCAGAGGAAAACTAAGAAAAGTGGGGTTAGAGCGGAGGAAAACAGAGAAAGGAGGGGTTAGAGCGGAGGAAAACCAAGAAAAGCGGGGTCAGAGAGGAGGAAAATCAAGAAAAGCTATGTTACAGCAGAGGAAAACCAAGAAAAGTGGGGTTAGAGCAGAGGAAAACCAAGAAAAGCGATGTTAGAGCGGAGGAAAACCAAGAAAACAAGGTTAGAGCGGAGGAAAATCAAGAAAAGCGGGGTCAGAGCTGAGAAAAACCAAGGAAAGCAGGGTTAGAGCAGAGGAAAACCAAGAAAAGCGGGGTCAGAGTGGTCGAAAATTAAGAAAAGCGAGGATAGAGCAGAGGAAAACCAAGAAAAGTGAAGTTAGAGCGGAGGAAAACCAAGAAAGCGGGGTTAGAGCGGAGATAAACCAAGAAAAGAGAATTTAGAGCACAGGAAAACCAAGATAAGCAGGGATAGAGCGGAGGAAAACCAAGAAAAGCGGGGTTAGAGCGGAAGAAAACCGAGAAAAGCTGTGTTACAGCAGAGGAAAACCAAGAAAAGTGGGGTTAGAGCGGAGGAAAACCAAGAAAAAAGGAGTTAGAGTGGAGGAAAACCAAGAAAAGTGGGGTTAGAGCAAAGGAAAAACAAGAAAAGCGATGTTAGAGCGGAGGAAAACCAAGAAAACAAGGTTAGAGCGGAGGAAAATCCTGAAAAGCGGGGTCAGAGCTGAGAAAAACCAAGAAAAGCGGGGTTAGAGCGGAAGAAAACCGAGAAAAGCTGTGTTACAGCAGAGGAAAACCAAGAAAAGTGGGGTTAGAGCGGAGGAAAACCAAGAAAAGCTGTGTTAGAGCGAAGGAAATATAAGAAAAGCGGGGTTAGAGGAGATGAAAACTAACTAAAGCGGGCTTGGAGCGGAGGAAAACCAAGAAAAACGGGGTTAGAGTGGAGGAAAACCAAAAAAACAAGGTTAGAGCAGAGGAAAATCAAGAAAAGCTGGGCTAGAGTGGAGGAAAACCAAGAAAAGCAACGTTAGAGCAGAGGAAAACAAAAAAAACGGGGTTAGAGTGGAGGAAAACCATGAAAAATGGGGTTAGAGCAGAGGAAAACCAAGAAAAGCCAAGTTAGAGCAAAGGAAAACCAAGAAAAGCGAGGTTAGAATGGAGGAAAACCAAGAAAAGTGAAGTTAGAGCGGATGAAAACCAAGAAAAGTGGGCATAGAGCGAAGGAAAACCAAGAAAAACAGGGATAGAGCAGAGGAAAACCCAGAAAAGCTATGTTACAGCAGAGGAAAACCAAGAAAAGTGGGGTTAGATCGGAGGAAAACCAAGAAAAGAGGGTTTAGAGCGGAGGAAAACCAAGGAAAGCGGGGTTAGAGAGGAGGAAAATCAAGAAAAGCTATGTTACAGCAGAGGAAAGCCAAGAAAAGTGAGATTAGAGATGAGGAAAACCAAGAAAAGCGATGTTAGATAAGAGGAAAATCAAGAAAACAAGGTTAGAGCGGAGGAAAATGAAGAAAAGCGGTGTCAGAGATGAGAAAAACCAAGAAAAGTGTGGTTAGAGTGGAGGAAAACTAAGAAAAGCCAAGTTAGAGCAAAGGAAAACCAACAAAAGCAGGGTTAGAGTGGAGGTAAACCAAGAAAAGCGAAGTTAGAGCGGAGTAAAACAAAGAAAAGCATGTAACCTCTTTGTTTTCTTCCTCTCTAACTTCTTTTTATTGGTTTTCCTCCGCTCTAACCCCGATTATCTTGGTTTTCCTGCTCTCTAAACCCGCTTTTCTTGGTTTTCTTCCGTTCTAACTCTCCTTTTCTTGGTTTTCCTCCGCTCTAACCCCTCATTTCTTGGTTTTCATCCGCATGAACCTCTCTTTTCTTGGTTTTCCTCCGCTCTAACCCCGCTTTTCTTGGTTTTCCTCCGCTCTAACCCCGCTTTTCTTGGTTTTCCTTCGCTCTAACCTTGATTATATTGGTTTTCCGCCGCTCTATCATCGCTTTTCTTGGTTTTCCTCCGCTCTAATCCCGCTTTTCTTGGTTTTCCCCCGCTCTAACCCCGCTTTTCTTGGTTTTCCTCCGCTCTAACCCTGCTTTTCTTGGTTTTTCTCCACTCTAACCATGCTTTTCTTGGATTTCCGCTGCTCTAACTTCGCTTTACTTTTTTCCTCTTCCGCTCTAACCCAGTTTCTCTTGATTTTCCTCCGCTCTAACCTTGATTATCTTGGCTTTCCTCCGCTCTAACCCCGCTTTTCTGGGCTTTCCTCCGCCCTAACCCCCTTTTCTTGGTTTTCCTCCGCTCTAACCCCGCTTTTCTTGGTTTTCCGCCGCTCTAACCCCGCTTTTCTTGGATTTCCTCCGCTCTAACCCCGCTTTTCTTGGTTTTCCTCCGCTCTAACCCCGCTTTTCTTGGTTTTCCTCCTTTCTAACCTCGGTTTTCTTGGTTTTCCTCTGCTCTTACCCCGCTTTTCCTGGTTTTAGTCCACTCTAACCACGCTTTTCATAGTTTCATAGTTTCATAATTTCGTGCGGGTTGGAAGGGACTTTAGAGATCATCGAGTCCTTCCCCCGGGATTCGAGCCTCTGTGTAGCAGAGCGGCACTTCTACCACTTGCGCCACAGGGGGGATTCGAACTCCGGGCCCCAGTGTTGCATGGCGGCATCATTAACCACTGCGCCACCGGGGCACACTTGGATTTCTGCTGCTCTAACCGCGCTTTTCTTTGTTTTCTTCCTCTCTAACTTCTTTTTATTGGTTTTCCTCCGCTCTAACCCCGATTATCTTGGTTTTCCTGCTCTCTAACCCGCTTTTCTTGGTTTTCTTCAGATCCAACCCCACTTTTCTTGGTTTTTCTCCACTCTAACCATGCTTTTCTTGGATTTCTGCTGCTCTAACCGCGCTGTTCTTTGCTTTCTTCCTCTCTAACTTCTTTTTATTGGTTTTCCTTCGCTCTAACCCCGATTATCTTGGTTTTTCTCCGTTCTTATCCCACTTTTCTTGGTTTTCCTCCGCACTAACCCTGCTTTTCTTTGTTTTACACCGCACTAACCCCGCTTTTCTTGGTTTTCCTCCGCTGTAACTTCGCTCTTCTTGGTTTTTCTCCGCTCTAACCCCGTTTCTCTTGGTTTTCCTCTGCTCTAACCTTGATTATCTTGGCTTTCCTCCGCTCTAAACTCGCTTTTCTTGGTTTTCCTCCGCTCCAACCTTGCTATTCTGGGTTTTACTCCGCTCTAACTTCGCTTTTCTGCGTTTTCCTCCGCCCTAACCCCCTTTTTTTGGTTTTTCTCCGCTCTATCCCCGCTTTTCTTGGTTTTCCGCCGCTTTTCTTGGTTTTCCTTTGCTCTAACCCCGCTTTTCTTGGTTTTCCTCCGCTCTAACCCCGCTTTTCTTGGTTTTCCTCCGCTCTAACCCAGCTTTTCTTCGTTTTTCTCCACTCTAACCATGCTTTTCTTGGATTTCTGCTGCTCTAACTTCGCTTTCCTTGGTTTTCTTCCGCTCTAACCCCGCTTTTCTTGGTTTTCCTCCTTTCTAACCTCGCTTTTCCTGGTTTTCCTCTGCTCTTACCCCGCTTTTCCTGGTTTTAGTCCACTCTAACCACGCTTTTCATAGTTTCATAGTTTCATAATTTCTTGCGGGTTGGAAGGGACTTTAGAGATCATCGAGTCCGGCCCCCGGGATTCGAGCCTCTGTGTAGCAGAGCGGCACTTCTACCACTTGCGCCACAGGGGGGATTCGAACTCCGGGCCCCAGTGTTGCATGGCGGCATCTTTAACCACTGCGCCACCGGGGCACACTTGGATTTCTGCTGCTCTAACCGCGCTTTTCTTTGTTTTCTTCCTCTCTAACTTCTTTTTATTGGTTTTCCTCCGCTCTAACCCCGATTATCTTGGTTTTCCTGCTCTCTAAACCCGCTTTTCTTGGTTTTCTTCCGCTCTAACCCCACTTTACTTGGTTTTTCTCCACTCTAACCCAGCTTTTCTTGGTTTTTCTCCACTCTAACCATGCTTTTCTTGGATTTCTGCTGCTCTATCCGCGCTTTTCTTTGCTTTCTTCCTCTCTAACTTCTTTTTATTGGTTTTCCTTCGCTCTAACCCCGATTATCTTGGTTTTTCTCCGCTCTTATCCCACTTTTCTTGGTTTTCCTCCGCACTAACCCCGCTTTTCTTTGTTTTACACCGCGCTAACCCCGCTTTTCTTGGTTTTCCTCCGCTGTAACTTCGCTTTTCTTGGTTTTTCTCCGCTCTAACCCCGTTTCTCTTGGTTTTCTTTCGCTCTAACCTTGATTATCTTGGCTTTCCTCCACTCTAACCCCGCTTTTCTTGGTTTTCCTCCGCTGTAACTTCGCTTTTCTTGGTTTTTCTCCACTCTAACCCCGTTTCTCTTGGTTTTCCTCCGCTCTAACCTTGATTATCTTGGCTTTCCTCCGCTCTAACCCCGCTTTTCGTGGTTTTCCTCCGCTCCAACCTCGCTATTCTGGGTTTTACTTCGCTCTAACTTCGCTTTTCTGGGTTTTCCTCCGCATGAACCTCTCTTTTCTTGGTTTTCCTCCGCTCTAACCCAGCTTTTCTTGGTTTTCCTCCGCTCTAACCCCGCTTTTCTTGCTTTTCCTTCGCTCTAACCTTGATTATATTGGTTTTCCGCCGCCCTACCATCGCTTTTCTTGGTTTTCCCACACTCTATCCCCGGTTTTCTTGGTTTTCCTCCTCTCTAATCCCGCTTTTCTTGGTTTTCCTCCGCTCTAACCCCGCTTTTCTTGGTTTTCCTCCGCTCTAACCCCGCTTTTCTTGGTTTTCCTCTGCTCTAACCCAGCTTTTCTTGGTTTTTCTCCAATCTAACCATGCTTTTCTTGGATTTCCTCCGCTCGAACTTCGCTTTTCTTGGTTTTCCTCCGCTCTAACCCCGCTTTTCTTGCTTTTCCTTCGCTCTAACCTTGATTATATTGGTTTTCCGCCGCCCTACCATCGCTTTTCTTGGTTTTCCCACACTCTATCCCCGGTTTTCTTGGTTTTCCTCCTCTCTAATCCCGCTTTTCTTGGTTTTCCTCCGCTCTAACCCCGCTTTTCTTGGTTTTCCTCCGCTCTAACCCCGCTTTTCTTGGTTTTCCTCTGCTCTAACCCAGCTTTTCTTGGTTTTTCTCCACTCTAACCATGCTTTTCTTGGATTTCCTCCGCTCGAACTTCGCTTTTCTTGGTTTTACTCCGCTCTAACCCCGTTTCTCTTGGTTTTCTTCCGCTCTAACCCCGCTTTTCTTGGTTTTCCTCCTTTCTAACCTCGCTTTTCTTGGTTTTCCTCTGCTCTAACCCCGCTTTTCCTGGTTTTAGTCCACTCTAACCACGCTTTTCATAGTTTCATAGTTTCATAATTTCGTGCGGGTTGGAAGGGACTTTAGAGATCATCGAGTCCGGCCCCCGGGATTCGAGCCTCTGTGTAGCAGAGCGGCACTTCTACCACTTGCGCCACAGGGGGGATTCGAACTCCGGGCCCCAGTGTTGCATGGCGGCATCTTTAACCACTGCGCCACCAGGGCACACTTGGATTTCTGCTGCTCTAACCGCGCTTTTCTTTGTTTTCTTCCTCTCTAACTTCTTTTTATTGGTTTTCCTCCGCTCTAACCCCGATTATCTTGGTTTTCCTGCTCTCTAAACCCGCTTTTCTTGGTTTTCTTCCGTTCTAACTCTCCTTTTCTTGGCTTTCCTCCGCACTAACAACTCATTTCTTGGTTTTCATCCGCATGAACCTCTCTTTTCTTGGTTTTCCTCCGCTCTAACCCAGCTTTTCTTGGTTTTCCTCCGCTCTAACAACGCTTTTCTTGCTTTTCTTTCGCTCTAACCTTGATTATATTGGTTTTCCGCCGCTATACCATCGCTTTTCATGGATTTCCTCCACTCTAACTTCGCTTTTCTTCGTTTTCCTCCGCTCTAACCCCACTTTTCTTGGTTTTTCTCCACTCTAACCCAGCTTTTCTTGGTTTTTATCCACTCTAACCATGCTTTTCTTGGATTTCTGCTGCTCTAACCGCGCTTTTCTTTGCTTTCTTCCTCTCTAACTTCTTTTTATTGGTTTTCCTTCGCTCTAACCCCGATTATCTTTGCTTTACACCGCACTAACCCCGCTTTTCTTGGTTTTCCTCCGCACTAACCCCGCTTTTCTTTGTTTTACACCGCACTAACCCCGCTTTTCTTGGTTTTCCTCCGCTGTAACTTCGCTTTTCTTGGTTTTTCTCCGCTCTAACCCCGTTTCTCTTGGTTTTCATTCGCTCTAACCTTGATTATCTTGGCTTTCCTCCACTCTAACCCCGCTTTTCTTGGTTTTCCTCCGCTGTAACTTCGCTTTTCTTGGTTTTTCTCCGCTCTAACCCCTCATTTCTTGGTTTTCATCCGCATGAACCTCTCTTTTCTTATTTTTCCTCCGCTCTAACCCAGCTTTTCTTGGTTTTCCTCCGCTCTAACCCCGCTTTTCTTGGTTTTCCTTCTTTCTAACCTTGATTATATTGGTTTTCCGCCGCTCTACCATCGCTTTTCTTGGTTTTCCTACACTCTATCCCCGGTTTTCTTGGTTTTCCTCCTCTCTAATCCCGCTTTTCTTGGTTTTCCTCCGCTCTAACCCCGCTTTTCTTGGTTTTCCTCCGCTCTAACCCTACTTTTCTTGGTTTTCCTCTGCTCTAACCCAGCTTTTCTTGGTTTTTCTCCAATATAACCATCCTTTTCTTGGATTTCCTCCGCTCTAACTTCGCTTTTCTTGGTTTTCCTCCGCTCTAACCCCACTTTTCTTGGTTTTTCTCCACTCTAACCCAGCTTTTCTTGGTTTTTCTCCATTCTAACCATGCTTTTCTTGGATTTCTGCTGCTCTAACCGCGCTTTTCTTTGCTTTCTTCCTCTCTAACTCCTTTTTATTGGTTTTCCTTCGCTCTAACCCCGATTATCTTGGTTTTTCTCCGCTCTTATCCCACTTTTCTTGGTTTTCCTCTGCACTAACCCCGCTTTTCTTTGTTTTACACCGCGCTAACCCCGCTTTTCTTGGTTTTCCTCTGCACTTATTCCGCTTTTCTTGGTTTTACTCCACTCTAACTTCGATTTTCTTGGTTTTCCTGCACTGTAACTTCGCTTTTCTTGGTTTTCCTCCGCTCTAACCCCACGTTTCTTGGTTTTTCTCCACTCTAACCCAGCTTTTCTTGATTTTTCTCCACTCTAACCCTGCTTTTCTTGGTTTTCCTTCGCTCTAACCTTGATTATATTGGTTTTCCGCCGCTCTACCATCGCTTTTCTTGGTTTTCCTACACTCTATCCCCGGTTTTCTTGGTTTTCCTCCGCTGTAACTTCGCTTTTCTTGGTTTTCCTCCGCTCTAACCCCGCTTTTCTTGGTTTTCCTCTGCTCTAACCCAGCTTTTCTTGGTTTTTCTCCACTCTAACCATGCTTTTCTTGGATTTCCGCTGCTCTAACTTTGCTTTACTTTTTTTTCTTCCGCTCTAACCCCGTTTCTCTTGGTTTTCCTCCGCTCTAACCTTGATTATCTTGGCTTTCCTCCGCTCTAACCCCGCTTTTCTGGGCTTTCCTCCGCTCTAACCCCTGTTTTCTGGGCTTTCCTCCGCCCTAACCCCGCTTTTCTTGGTTTTCCTTCACTCTAACCTTGATTATATTGGTTTTCCGCCGCTCTACCATCGCTTTTCTTGGTTTTCCTACACTCTATCCCCGGTTTTCTTGGTTTTCCTCCGCTCTAACCCCGCTTTTCTTGGTTTTCCTCCGCTCTAACCCCGCTTTTCTTGGTTTTCCTCTGCTCTAACCCAGCTTTTCTTGGTTTTTCTCCACTCTAACCATGCTTTTCTTGGATTTCCGCTGCTCTAACTTCACTTTACTTTTTTTTCTTCCGCTCTAACCCCGTTTCTCTTGGTTTTCCTCCGCTCTAACCTTGATTATCTTGGCTTTCCTCCGCTCTAACCCAGCTTTTCTGGGCTTTCCTCCGCTCTAACCCCGCTTTTCTGGGCTTTCCTCCGCCCTAACCCCCTTTTCTTGGTTTTCCTCCACTCTAACCCCGCTTTACTTGGTTTTCCTTCGCTCTAACCTTGATTATCTTGGTTTTCCGCCGCTCTACCATCGCTTTTCTTGGTTTTCCTCCTCTCTAATCCCGCTTTACTTGGTTTTCCTCCGCTCTAACTTCGCTTTTCTTGGTTTTCCTCCGCTCTAACCCCACTTTTCTTGGTTTTCCTCTGCTCTAACCATGCTTTTCTCGATTTTTCTCCACTCTAACCATGCTTTTCTTGGATTTCCGCTGCTCTAACTTCGCTTTACTTGGTTTTCTTCCGCTCTAACCCCGCTTTTCTTGGTTTTCCTCCACTTCAACTTCGCTTTTCTTGGTTTACCTCCGCTCTAACATCGCATTTCCTAGTTTTCCTCCTCTCTAACCCCACTTTTCTTGGCTTTTCTCCTCTCTAACTTCGCTTTTCTTGGTTTTTCTCCACTCTAACCATGCTTTTCTTGGATTTCTGCTGCTCTAACCGCGCTTTTCTTTGCTTTCTTCCTCTCTAACTTCTTTTTATTGATTTTCCTTCGATCTAACCCCGATTATCTTGGTTTTTCTCCGCTCTTATCCAACTTTTCTTGGTTTTCCTCCGCACTAACTTCGCTTTTCTTTGTTTTACACCGCACTAACCCCGCTTTTCTTGGTTTTCCACCGCTCTAACTTCCCTTTTCTTAATTTTTCTCCGCTCTAACCCCGTTTCTCTTGGTTTTCTTCCGCTTTAACCTTGATTATTTTGGCTTTCCTCCACTCTAACCCCGCTTTTCTTGGTTTTCCTCCGCTGTAACTTTGCTTTTCTTGGTTTTTCTCCGCTCTAACACCGTTTCTCTTGGTTTTCCTCCGCTCTAACCCAGCTTTTCTTGGTTTTCTCCACTCTTACCAAGCTTTTCTTGGATTTCCGCTGCTCTAACTTCGCTTTCCTTGGTTTTCTTCCGCTCTAACCCCGCTTTTCTTGGTTTTCCTCCGCTCTAACCCCGCTTTTCCTGGTTTTAGTCCACTCTAACCACGCTTTTCATAGTTTCATAGTTTCATAATTTCGTGCGGGTTGGAAGGGACTTTAGAGATCATCGAGTCCGGC
Source organism: Coturnix japonica (assembly GCF_054131305.1). Classification (NCBI taxonomy): domain Eukaryota; kingdom Metazoa; phylum Chordata; class Aves; order Galliformes; family Phasianidae; genus Coturnix; species Coturnix japonica. Next base: position 6,854,191 of record NC_140666.1, on the reverse strand, counting down.
CCCCGGGATTCGAGCCTCTGTGTAGCAGAGCGGCACTTCTACCACTTGCGCCACAGGGGGGATTCGAACTCCGGGCCCCAGTGTTGCATGGCGGCATCTTTAACCACTGCGCCACCGGGGCACACTTGGATTTCTGCTGCTCTAACCGCACTTTTCTTTGTTTTCTTCCTCTCTAACTTCTTTTTATTGGTTTTCCACCGCTCTAACCCCGATTATCTTGGTTTTCCTGCTCTCTAACCCCGCTTTTCTTGGTTTTCCTCCGTTGTAACTTCGCTTTTCTTGGTTTTCCTCCGCTCTAACCCCGCTTTTCTTGGGTTTTCTCAGCTCTAACCCCGCTTTTCTTCATTTTCCTCTGCTCTAACTTCGCTTTTTATGTTTTCCTTAGCTCTAAACTCGATTTTCTTGGTTTTCCTCCGCTCTAACCCCGTTTCTCTTGGTTTTCCTCCACTCTAACCCCGTTTCTCTTGGTTTTCCTCTGCTCTAACCCCGGTTTTCTTGGTTTTCCTCCGCTATAACCCCGCTTTTCTTGGTTTTCCTCCGCTGTAACTTTGCTTTTCTTGGTTTTTCTCCGCTCTAACCCCGTTTCTCTTGGTTTTCCTCCGCTCTAACCCAGCTTTTCTTGGTTTTTCTCCACTCTAACCATGCTTTTCTTGGATTTCCGCTGCTCTAACTTCGCTTTCCTTGGTTTTCTTCTGCTCTAACCCCGCCTTTCTTGGTTTTCCTCCTTTCTAACCTCGCTTTTCTTGGTTTTCCTCTGCTCTAACCCCGCTTTTCCTGGTTTTAGTCCACTCTAACCACGCTTTTCATAGTTTCATATTTTCATAATTTCTTGCGGGTTGGAAGGGACTTTAGAAATCATCCTGTCCGGCTTCCGGGATTCGAGCCTCTGTGTATCACAGCGGCACTTCTACCACTTGCACCACAGGGTGGATTCGAACTCCGGGCCCCAGTGTTGCATGGCGGCATCTTTAACCACTGCGCCACCGGGGCACACTTGGATTTCTGCTGCTCTAACCGCGCTTTTCTTTGTTTTCTTCCTCTCTAACTTCTTTTTATTGGTTTTCCTCCGCTCTAACCCCGATTATCTTGGTTTTCCTGCTCTCTAACCCCGCTTTTCTTGGTTTTCCTCCGCTCTAACCCCTCATTTCTTGGTTTTCATCCGCATGAACCTCTCTTTTCTTGGTTTTCCTCCGCTCTAACCCAGCTTTTCTTGGTTTTCCTCCGCTCTAACCCCGCTTTTCTTGGTTTTCCTTCGCTCTAACCTTGATTATATTGGTTTTCCGCCGCTCTACCATCGCTTTTCTTGGTTTTCCTACACTCTATCCCCGGTTTTCTTGGTTTTCCTCCTCTCTAATCCCGCTTTTCTTGGTTTTCCTCCGCTCTAAACCCACTTTTCTTGGTTTTTCTCCACTCTAACCCAGCTTTTCTTGGTTTTTCTCCACTCTAACCATGCTTTTCTTGGATTTCTGCTGCTCTAACCGCGCTTTTCTTTGCTTTGTTTTTCTCTAAATTCTTTTAATTTGTTTTCCTTCGCTCTAACCCCGATTATCTTGGTTTTTCTCCTCTCTTATCCCACTTTTCTTGGTTTTCCTCCGCTCTAACCCAGCTGTTCTTGGATTTCCTCCGATCTAACTTCGCTTTTCTTGGTTTTACTTCGTTCTAACCCCGCTTTTCTTGGGTTTTCTCAGCTCTAACCCCGGTTTTCTTCGTTTTCCTCTGCTCTAACTTCGCTTTTTATGTTTTCCTTAGCTCTAAACTCGATTTTCTTGGTTTTCCTCCGCTCTAACCCCGCTTTTCTTGGTTTTCCTCCGCTATAACCCCGCTTTTCTTGGTTTTCCTCCGCTGTAACTTCGCTTTTCTTGGTTTTTCTCCGCACTAACCCCGTTTCTCTTGGTTTTCCTCCGCTCCAACCTCGCTATTCTGGGTTTTACTCCGCTCTAACTTCGCTTTTCTGGGTTTTCCTTTGCCCTAACCACCTTTTCTTGGTTTTCCTCCGCTCTAACCACACTTTTCTTCATTTTCCGCCGTTCTACCATCGCTTTTCTTGGTTTTCCTCCGCTCTAACCCCGCTTTTCTTGGTTTTCCTCCGCTCTAACCCCGCTTTTCTTGGTTTTCCTCCGCTCTAACCCAGCTTTTCTTGGTTTTTCTCCACTCTAACCATGCTTTTCTTGGATTTCCGCTGCTCTAACTTCGCTTTCCTTGGTTTTCTTCCGCTCTAACCCCGCTTTTCTTGGTTTTCCTCCTTTCTAACCTCGCTTTTCTTGGTTTTCCTCTGCTCTAACCCCGCTTTTCCTGGTTTTAGTCCACTCTAACCACGCTTTTCATAGTTTCATAGTTTCATAATTTCGTGCGGGTTGGAAGGGACTTTAGAGATCATCGAGTCCGGCCCCCGGGATTTGAGCCTCTGTGTAGCAGAGCGGCACTTCTACCACTTGCACCACAGGGGGGATTCGAACTCCGGGCCCCAGTGTTGCATGGCGGCATCTTTAACCACTGCGCCACCGGCGCACACTTGGATTTCTGCTGCTCTAACCGCGCTTTTCTTTGTTTTCTACCTCTCTAACTTCTTTTTATTGGTTTTCCTCCGCTCTAACCCCACTTTTCTTGGTTTTCCTGCTCTCTAAACCCGCTTTTCTTGGTTTTCTTCCGTTCTAACTCTGCTTTTACTTGGTTTTCCTCCGCTCTAACCCCTCATTTCTTGGTTTTCATCTGCATGAACCTCTCTTTTCTTGGTTTTCCTCCGCTCTAACCCAGCTTTTCTTGGTTTTCCTCCGCTCTAACCCCGCTTTTCTTGGTTTTCCTTCGCTCTACCCTTGATTATATTGGTTTTCCGCCGCTCTACCATCGCTTTTCTTGGTTTTCCTACACTCTATCCCCGGTTTTCTTGGTTTTCCTCCGCTCTAAGTTCACTTTAATTGGTTTTCCTCCTCTCTAATCCCGCTTTTCTTGGTTTTCCTTAGCTCTAACCCCGCTTTTCTTGGTTTTCCTCCGCTCTAACCCCGATTTTCTTGGTTTTCCTCTGCTCTAAACCAGCCTTTCTTGGTTTTTCTCCACTCTAACCATGCTTTCCTTGGATTTCCGCTGCTCTAACTTCGCTTTACTTGGTTTTCCTCCGCTCTAACCCCGCTTTTCTTGGTTTTCCTCCGCTCTAACCCCGATTTTCTTGGTTTTCCTCTGCTCTAACCCAGCCTTTCTTGGTTTTTCTCCACTCTAACCATGTTTTTCTTGGATTTCCGCTGCTCTAACTTCGCTTTACTTGGTTTTCCTCCGCTCTAACCCCGCTTTTCTTGGTTTTCCTCCGCACTTATTCCGCTTTTCTTGGTTTTCCTCCGCTCTAACCCCGCTTTTCTTGGTTTTCCTCCGCTCTAACCCAGCTTTTCTTGGTTTTTCTCCCCTCTAACCATGCTTTTCTTGGATTTCCGCTGCTCTAACTTCGCTTTCCTTGGTTTTCTTCCGCTCTAACCCCGCTTTTCTTGGTTTTCCTCCTTTCTAACCTCGCTTTTCTTGGTTTTCCTCTGCTCTAACCCCGCTTTTCCTGGTTTTAGTCCACTCTAACCACGCTTTTCATAGTTTCATAGTTTCATAATTTCGTGCGGGTTGGAAGGGACTTTAGAGATCATCGAGTCCGGCCCCCGGGATTTGAGCCTCTGTGTAGCAGAGCGGCACTTCTACCACTTGCACCACAGGGGGGATTCGAACTCCGGGCCCCAGTGTTGCATGGCGGCATCTTTAACTACTGCGCCACCGGCGCACACTTGGATTTCTGCTGCTCTAACCGCGCTTTTCTTTGTTTTCTACCTCTCTAACTTCTTTTTATTGGTTTTCCTCCGCTCTAACCCCACTTTTCTTGGTTTTCCTGCTCTCTAAACCCGCTTTTCTTGGTTTTCTTCCGTTCTAACTCTGCTTTTACTTGGTTTTCCTCCGCTCTAACCCCTCATTTCTTGGTTTTCATCTGCATGAACCTCTCTTTTCTTGGTTTTCCTCCGCTCTAACCCAGCTTTTCTTGGTTTTCCTCCACTCTAACCCCGCTTTTCTTGGTTTTCCTTCGCTCTACCCTTGATTATATTGGTTTTCCGCCGCTCTACCATCGCTTTTCTTGGTTTTCCTACACTCTATCCCCGGTTTTCTTGGTTTTCCTCCGCTCTAAGTTCACTTTAATTGGTTTTCCTCCTCTCTAATCCCGCTTTTCTTGGTTTTCCTCCGCTCTAACCCCGCTTTTCTTGGTTTTCCTCCGCTCTAACCCCGATTTTCTTGGTTTTCCTCTGCTCTAACCCAGCCTTTCTTGGTTTTTCTCCACTCTAACCATGCTTTTCTTGGATTTCCGCTGCTCTAACTTCGCTTTACTTGGTTTTCCTCCGCTCTAACCCCGCTTTTCTTGGTTTTCCTCCGCACTTATTCCGCTTTTCTTGGTTTTACTCCACTCTAACTTCGCTTTCCTTGGTTTTCCTCCTCTGTAACTTCGCTTTTCTTGGTTTTCCTCCGCTCTAACCCCACTTTTCTTGGTTTTTCTCCACTCTAACCAAGCTTTTCTGGGTTTTTCTCCACTCTAACCCCGCTTTTCTTGGTTTTCCTTCGTTCTAACCTTGATTATATTGGTTTTCCGCCGCTCTACCATCGCTTTTCTTGGTTTTCCTACACTCTATCCCCGGTTTTCTTGGTTTTCCTCCGCCCTAACCCCGCTTTTCTTGGGTTTCCTCCGCTCTAACCCTGCTTTTCTTGGTTTTCCTCTGCTCTAACCCAGCTTTTCTTGGTTTTTCTCCACTGTAACCATGCTTTTCTTGGATTTCCGCTGCTCTAACTTCGCTTTACTTTTTTTTCTTCCGCTGTAACCCCGTTTCTCTTGGTTTTCCTCCGCTCTAACCTTGATTATCTTGGCTTTTCTCCGCTCTAACCCTGCTTTTCTGGGCTTTCCTCCGCTCTAACCCCGCTTTTCTTGGCTTTCCTCCGCCCTAACCCTCTTTTCTTGGTTTTCCTCCGCTCTAACCCCGCTTTTCTTGGTTTTCCTGCTATCTAAACCCGCTTTTCTTGGTTTTCTTCCGTTCTAACTCTGCTTTTCTTGGTTTTCCTCCGCTCTAACCCCTCATTTCTTGGTTTTCATCCGCATGAACCTCTCTTTTCTTGGTTTTCCTCCGCTCTAACTCAGCTTTTCTTGGTTTTCCTCCGCTCTAACCCCGCTTTTCTTGGTTTTCCTTCGCTCTACCCTTGATTATATTGGTTTTCCGCCGATCTACCATCGCTTTTCTTGGTTATCCTACACTCTATCCCCGGTTTTCTTGGTTTTCCTCCGCTCTAAGTTCACTTTTCTTGGTTTTCCTCCTCTCTAATCCCGCTTTTCTTGGTTTTCCTCCGCTCTAACCCCGCTTTTCTTGGTTTTCCTTCGCTCTAACCCCGCTTTTCTTGGTTTTCCTCTGCTCTAACCCAGCTTTTCTTGGTTTTTCTCCACTCTAACCATGCTTTTCTTGGATTTCCGCTGCTCTAACTTCGCTTTACTTTTTTTTCTTCCGCTCTAACCCCGTTTCTCTTGGTTTTCCTCCGCTCTAACCATGATTATCTTGGCTTTTCTTTGCTCTAATCCCGCTTTTCTTGGTTTTCCTCCTCTCTAACCCCGCTTTTCTGGGCTTTCCTCCGCCCTAACCCTCTTTTCTTGGTTTTCCTCCGCTCTAACCCCGCTTTTCTTGGTTTTCCTTCTCTCTAACCTTGATTATCTTGGTTTTCCGCCGCTCTACCATCGCTTTTCTTGGTTTTCCTACACTCTAACACCGGTTTTCTTGGATTTCCTCCGCTCTAAGTTCACTTTTCTCGGTTTTCCTCCTCTCTAATCCCGCTTTTCTTGGTTTTCCTCCGCTCTAACCCCACTTTTCTTGGTTTTCCTCCGCTCTAACCCCACTTTTCTTGGTTTTCCTCTGCTCTAATCCAGCTTTTCTTGGTTTTTCTCCACTCTAACCATGCTTTTCTTGGATTTCTGCTGCTCTAACTTCGCTTTTCTTTGCTTTCTTCCTCTCTAACTTCTTTTTATTGGTTTTCCTTCGCTCTAACCCCGATTATCTTGGTTTTTCTCACGCTTATCCCACTTTTCTTGGTTTTCCTCTGTTCTAACCCAGCTTTTCTTGGTTTTTCTCCACTCTAACCATGCTTTTCTTGGATTTCCGCTGCTCTAACTTCGCTTTACTTTTTTTTCTTCCGCTCTAACCCAGTTTTTCTTGGTTTTCCTCCGCTCTAACCTTGATCATCTTGGCTTTCTTCCGCTCTAACCCCGCTTTTCTAAGCTTTCATCCGCCCTAACCCCCTTTTCTTGGATTTCTTCCGCTCTAACCCCGCTTTTCTTGGTTTTCCTTCGCTCTAACCTTGATTATCTTGGTTTTCCGCCGCTCTACCATCGCTTTTCTTGGTTTTCCTACACTCTAACACCGGTTTTCTTGGTTTTCCTCCGCTCTAAGTTCACTTTTCTCGGTTTTCCTCCTCTCTAATCCCGCTTTTCTTGGTTTTCCTCCGCTCTAACCCCGCTTTTCTTTGTTTTCCTCCGCTCTAACCCCGCTTTTCTTGGTTTTCCTCCGCTCTAACCCCGATTTTCTTGGTTTTCCTCTGCTCTAAACCAGCCTTTCTTGGTTTTTCTCCACTCTAACCATGCTTTTCTTGGATTTCCGCTGCTCTAACTTCGCTTTACTTGGTTTTCCTCCGCTCTAACCCCGCTTTTCTTGGTTTTCCTCCGCTCTAACCCCGATTTTCTTGGTTTTCCTCTGCTCTAACCCAGCCTTTCTTGGTTTTTCTCCACTATAACCATGCTTTTCTTGGATTTCCGCTGCTCTAACTTCGCTTTACTTGGTTTTCCTCCGCTCTAACCCCGCTTTTCTTGGTTTTCGTCCGCACTTATTCCGCTTTTCTTGGTTTTACTCCACTCTAACTTCGCTTTCCTTGGTTTTCCTCCTCTGTAACTTCGGTTTTCTTGGTTTTCCTCCGCTCTAACCCCACTTTTCTTGGTTTTTCTCCACTCTAACCCGGCTTTTCTGGGTTTTTCTCCACTCTAACCCCGCTTTTCTTGGTTTTCCTTCGTTCTAACCTTGATTATATTGGTTTTCCGCCGCTCTACCATCGCTTTTCTGGTTTTCCTACACTCTATCCCCGGTTTTCTTGGTTTTCCTCCGCCCTAACCCCGCTTTTCTTGGGTTTCCTCCGCTCTAACCCTGCTTTTCTTGGTTTTCCTCTGCTCTAACCCAGCTTTTCTTGGTTTTTCTCCACTGTAACCATGCTTTTCTTGGATTTCCGCTGCTCTAACTTCGCTTTACTTTTTTTTCTTCCGCTGTAACCCCGTTTCTCTTGGTTTTCCTCCGCTCTAACCTTGATTATCTTGGCTTTTCTCCGCTCTAACCCCGCTTTTCTGGGCTTTCCTCCGCTCTAACCCCGCTTTTCTTGGCTTTCCTCCGCCCTAACCCTCTTTTCTTGGTTTTCCTCCGCTCTAACCCCGCTTTTCTTGGTTTTCCTGCTCTCTAAACCCGCTTTTCTTGGTTTTCTTCCGCTCTAACCCCTCATTTCTTGGTTTTCATCCGCATGAACCTCTCTTTTCTTGGTTTTCCTCCGCTCTAACTCAGCTTTTCATGGTTTTCCTCCGCTCTAACCCCGCTTTTCTTGGTTTTCCTTCGCTCTACCCTTGATTATATTGGTTTTCCGCCGATCTACCATCGCTTTTCTTGGTTATCCTACACTCTATCCCCGGTTTTCTTGGTTTTCCTCCGCTCTAAGTTCACTTTTCTTGGTTTTCCTCCTCTCTAATCCCGCTTTTCTTGGTTTTCCTCCTCTCTAATCCCGCTTTTCTTGGTTTTCCTCCGCTCTAACCCCACTTTTCTTGGTTTTCCTCCGCTCTAACCCCGCTTTTCTTGGTTTTCCTCTGCTCTAACCCAGCTTTTCTTGGTTTTTCTCCACTCTAACCATGCTTTTCTTGGATTTCCGCTGCTCTAACTTCGCTTTACTTTTTTTTCTTCCGCTCTAACCCCGTTTCTCTTGGTTTTTATCCGCTCTAACCATGATTATCTTGGCTTTTCTTTGCTCTAATCCCGCTTTTCTTGGTTTTCCTCCTCTCTAACCCCGCTTTTCTGGGCTTTCCTCCGCTCTAACCCTCTTTTCTTGGTTTTCCTCCGCTCTAACCCCGCTTTTCTTGGTTTTCCTTCTCTCTAACCTTGATTATCTTGGTTTTCCGCCGCTCTACCATCGCTTTTCTTGGTTTTCCTACACTCTAACACCGGTTTTCTTGGATTTCCTCCGCTCTAAGTTCACTTTTCTCGGTTTTCCTCCTCTCTAATCCCGCTTTTCTTGGTTTTCCTCCGCTCTAACCCCACTTTTCTTGGTTTTCCTCCGCTCTAACCCCACTTTTCTTGGTTTTCCTCTGCTCTAACCCAGCTTTTCTTGGTTTTTCTCCACTCTAACCATGCTTTTCTTGGATTTCTGCTGCTCTAACTTCGCTTTTCTTTGCTTTCTTCCTCTCTAACTTCTTTTTATTGGTTTTCCTTCGCTCTAACCCCGATTATCTTGGTTTTTCTCACGCTTATCCCACTTTTCTTGGTTTTCCTCTGTTCTAACCCAGCTTTTCTTGGTTTTTCTCCACTCTAACCATGCTTTTCTTGGATTTCCGCTGCTCTAACTTCGCTTTACTTTTTTTTCTTCCGCTCTAACCCAGTTTTTCTTGGTTTTCCTCCGCTCTAACCTTGATCATCTTGGCTTTCTTCCGCTCTAACCCCGCTTTTCTAAGCTTTCATCCGCCCTAACCCCCTTTTCTTGGATTTCCTCCGCTCTAACCCCGCTTTTCTTGGTTTTCCTTCGCTCTAACCTTGATTATCTTGGTTTTCCGCCGCTCTACCATCGCTTTTCTTGGTTTTCCTACACTCTAACACCGGTTTTCTTGGTTTTCCTCCGCTCTAAGTTCACTTTTCTCGGTTTTCCTCCTGTCTAATCCCGCTTTTCTTGGTTTTCCTCCGCTCTAACCCCGCTTTTCTTTGTTTTCCTCCGCTCTAACCCCACTTTTCTTGGTTTTCCTCTGCTCTATCCCAGCTTTTCTTGGTTTTTCTCCACTCTAACTATGCTTTTCTTGGATTTCCGCTGCTCTAACTTCGCTTTACTTGGTTTTCTTCCGCTCTAACCCCGCTTTTCTTGGTTTTCCTCCACTTCAACTTCGCTTTTCTTGGTTTTCCTCCGCTCTAACATCGCATTTCCTAGTTTTCCTCCGCTCTAACCCCACTTTTCTTGGCTTTTCTCCACTCTAACTTCGCTTTTCTTGGTTTTTCTCCACTCTAACCATGCTTTTCCTGGATTTCTGCTGCTCTAACCGCGCTTTTCTTGGCTTTCTTCCTCTCTAACTTCTTTTTATTGGTTTTCCTTCGCTCTAACCCCGATTATCTTGGTTTTTCTCCGCTCTTATCCCACTTTTCTTGGTTTTCCTCCGCACTAACTCCGCTTTTCTTTGTTTTACACCGCACTAACCCCGCTTTTCTTGGTTTTCCTCCGCTCTAACTTCCCTTTTCTTGGTTTTCCTCCGCTCTAACCCCACTTTTCTTGGTTTTCCTCCGCTCTAACCCCGATTTTCTTGGTTTTTCTCTGCTCTAACCCAGCCTTTCTTGGTTTTTCTCCACTCTAACCATGCTTTTCTTGGATTTCCGCTGCTCTAACTTCGCTTTACTTGGTTTTCCTCCGCTCTAACCCCACTTTTCTTGGCTTTTCTCCACTCTAACTTCGCTTTTCTTGGTTTTTCTCCACTCTAACCATGCTTTTCCTGGATTTCTGCTGCTCTAACCGCGCTTTTCTTTGCTTTCTTCCTCTCTAACTTCTTTTTATTGGTTTTCCTTCGCTCTAACCCCGATTATCTTGGTTTTTCTCCGCTCTTATCCCACTTTTCTTGGTTTTCCTCCGCACTAACTCCGCTTTTCTTTTTTTTACACCGCACTAACCCCGCTTTTCTTGGTTTTCCTCCGCTCTAACTTCCCTTTTCTTGGTTTTCCTCCGCTCTAACCCCGCTTTTCTTGGTTTTCCTCCGCTCTAACCCCGATTTTCTTGGTTTTCCTCTGCTCTAACCCAGCCTTTCTTGGTTTTTCTCCACTCTAACCATGCTTTTCTTGGATTTCCGCTGCTCTAACTTCGCTTTCCTTGGTTTTCCTCCTCTGTAACTTCGCTTTTCTTGGTTTTCCTCCGCTCTAACCCCACTTTTCTTGGTTTTTCTCCACACTAACCCAGCTTTTCTTGGTTTTTCTCCACTCTAACCCCGATTTTCTTGGTTTTCCTTCGCTCTAACCTTGATTATATTGGTTTTCCGCCGCTCTACCATCGCTTTTCTTGGTTTTCCTACACTCTATCCCCGGTTTTCTTGGTTTTCCTCCGCTCTAACCCCGCTTTTCTTGGTTTTCCTCCGCTCTAACCCCGCTTTTCTTGGTTTTCCTCTGCTCTAACCCAGCTTTTCTTGGTTTTTCTCCACTCTAACCATGCTTTTCTTGAATTTCCGTTGCTCTAACTTCGCTTTACTTTTTTTTCTTCCGCTCTAACCCCGTTTCTCTTGGTTTTCCTCCGCTCTAACCTTGATTATCTTGGTTTTCTCCGCTCTAACCCCGCTTTTCTGGGCTTTCCTCCTCTCTAACCCCGCTTTTCTGGGCTTTCCTCCGCCCTAACCCTCTTTTCTTGGTTTTCCTCCGCTCTAACCCCGTTTTTCTTGGTTTTCCTTCTCTCTAACCTTGATTATCTTGGTTTTCCGCCGCTCTACCATCGCTTTTCTTGGTTTTCCTACACTCTAACACCGGTTTTCTTGGTTTTCCTCCGCTCTAAGTTCACTTTTCTCGGTTTTCCTCCTCTCTAATCCCGCTTTTCTTGGTTTTCCTCCGCTCTAACCCCGCTTTTCTTGGTTTTCCTCCGCTCTAACCCCACTTTTCTTGGTTTTCCTCTGCTCTAACCCAGCTTTTCTTGGTTTTTCTCCACTCTAACCATGCTTTTCTTGGATTTCCGCTGCTCTAACTTCGCTTTACTTGGTTTTCTTCCGCTTCAACTTCGCTTTTCTTGGTTTTCCTCCGCTCTAACATCGCATTTCCAAGATTTCCTCCGCTCTAACCCCACTTTTCTTGGCTTTTCTCCACTCTGACTTCGCTTTTCTTAGTTTTTCTCCACTCTAACCATGCTTTTCTTGGATTTCTTCTGCTCTAACCGCGCTTTTCTTTGCTTTCTTCCTCTCTAACTTCTTTTTATTGGTTTTCCTGCTCTCTAACCCCGCTTTTCTTGGTTTTCCTTCGCTCTAACCCCGATTATCTTGGTTTTTCTCCGCCCTTATCCCACATTTCTTGGTTTTCTTCCGCACTAACTCCGCTTTTCTTTGTTTTACACCGCACTAACCCCGCTTTTCTTGGTTTTCCTCCGCTCTAACTTCCCTTTTCTTGGTTTTTCTCCGCTCTAACCCCGTTTCTCCTGGTTTTCTTCCGCTCTAACCTTGATTATCTTGGCTTTCCTCCACTCTAACCCCGCTTTTCTTGGTTTTCCTCCGCTGTAACTTCGCTTTTCTTGGTTTTCCTCCGCTCTAACCCCGCTTTTCTTGGGTTTTCTCAGCTCTTACCCCGCTTTCCTCGATTTCCTCTGCTCCAACTTCGCTTTTTATGTTTTCCTTAGCTCTAAACTCGATTTCCTTAGTTTTCCTCCGCTCTAACCCCGTTTTTCTTGGTTTTCTTCCACTCTAACCCCGCTTTTCTTGGTTTTCCTCCGCTCTAACCACGCTTTTCTTGGTTTTTCTCCGCTCTAACCTCGTTTCTCTTGGTTTTCCTCCGCTCTAACCCAGCTTTTCTTGGTTTTTCTCCACTCTAACCATGCTTTTCTTGGATTTCCGCTGCTCTAACTTCGCTTTCCTTGGTTTTCTTCCGCTCTAACCCCGCTTTTCTGGTTTTCCTCTTTTCTAACCTCGCTTTTCTTGGTTTTCCTCTGCTCTAACCCCGATTTCCTGGTTTTAGTCCACTCTAACCACGCTTTTCATAGTTTCATATTTTCATAATTTCGTGCGGGTTGGAAGGGACTTTAGAGATCATCGAGTCCGGCTTCCGGGATTCGAGCCTTTGTGTAGCAGAGCGGCACTTCTACCACTTGCACCACAGGGTGGATTCGAACTCCGGGCCCCAGTGTTGCATGGCGGCATCTTTAACCACTGCGCCACCGGGGCACACTTGGATTTCTGCTGCTCTAACCGCGCTTTTCTTTGTTTTCTTCCTCTCTAACTTCTTTTTATTGGTTTTCCTCCGCTCTAACCCCGATTATCTTGGTTTTCCTGCTCTCTAAACCCGCTTTTCTTGGTTTTCTTCCGTTCTAACTCTGCTTTTCTTGGTTTTCCTCCGCTCTAACCCCTCATTTCTTGGTTTTCATCCGCATGAACCTCTCTTTTCTTGGTTTTCCTCCGCTCTAACCCAGCTTTTCTTGGTTTTCCTCCGCTCTAACCCCGCTTTTCTTGGTTTTCCTTCGCTCTAACCTTGATTATATTGGTTTTCCGCCGCCCTACCATCGCTTTTCTTGGTTTTCCTACACTCTATCCCCGGTTTTCTTGGTTTTCCTCTGCTCTAAGTTCACTATCCTCGGTTTTCCTCCTCTCTAATCCCGCTTTTCTTGGTTTTCCTCTGCTCTAACCCCGCTTTTCTTGGTTTTCCTCTGCTCTAACCCAGCTTTTCTTGGTTTTCTCCACTCTAACCATGCTTTTCTTGGATTTCCTCTGCTCTAACTTCGCTTTTCTTGCTTTTCCTCCGCTCTAACCCCACTTTTCTTGGTTTTTCTCCACTCTAACCCAGCTTTTCTTGGTTTTTCTCCACTCTAACCATGCTTTTCTTGGATTTCTGCTGCTCTAACCGCGCTTTTCTTTGCTTTCTTCCTCTCTAACTTCTTTTTATTGGTTTTCCTTCGCTCTAACCCCGATTATTTTGGTTTTTCTCCGCTCTTATCCCACTTTTCTTGGTTTTCCTCCGCACTAACCCCGCTTTTCTTTGTTTTACACCGCACTAACCCCGCTTTTCTTGGTTTTCCTCCGCTGTAACTTCGCTTTTCTTGGTTTTCCTCCGCACTAACCCAGTTTTCTTGGTTTTCCTCCGCTCTAACCCCGCTTTTCTTGGTTTTCCTTCGCTCTAACCTTGATTATATTGGTTTTCCGCTGCTCTACCATCGCTTTTCTTGGTTTTCCTACACTCTATCCCCGGCTTTCTTGGTTTTCCTCTGCTCCAAGTTCACTTTTCTCGGTTTTCCTCCTCTCTAATCCCGCTTTTCTTGGTTTTCCTCCACTCTAACCCCGCTTTTCTTGGTTTTTCTCCACTCTAACCCAGCTTTTCTTGGTTTTTCTCCACTCTAACCATGCTTTTCTTGGATTTCTGCTGCTCTAACCGCGCTTTTCTTTGCTTTCTTCCTCTCTAACTTCTTTTTATTGGTTTTCCTTCGCTCTAACCCCGATTATTTTGGTTTTTCTCCGCTCTTATCCCACTTTTCTTGGTTTTCCTCCGCACTAACCCCGCTTTTCTTTGTTTTACACCGCACTAACCCTGCTTTTCATGGTTTTCCTCCGCTGTAACTTCGCTTTTCTTGGTTTTCCTCCGCACTAACCCCGCTTTTCTTTGTTTTACACCGCACTAACCCTGCTTTTCATGGTTTTCCTCCGCTGTAACTTCGCTTTTCTTGGTTTTCCTCCGCACTAACCCAGTTTTCTTGGTTTTCCTCCGCTCTAACCCCGCTTTTCTTGGTTTTCCTTCGCTCTAACCTTGATTATATTGGTTTTCCGCTGCTCTACCATCGCTTTTCTTGGTTTTCCTACACTCTATCTTTGGTTTTCTTGGTTTTCCTCCGCTCTGAGATCACTATCCTCGGTTTTCCTCCTCTCTAATCCCGCTTTTCTTGGTTTTCCTCCGCTCTAACCCCGCTTTTCTTGATTTTCCTCCGCTCTAACCCCGCTTTTCTTGGTTTTCCTCAGCTCTAACCCAGCTTTTCTTGGTTTTTCTCCGCTCTAACCCCGCTTTTCTTGGTTTTCCTTCGCTCTAACCTTGATTATATTGGTTTTCTTCCACTCTAACCCCTCTTTTCTTGGTTTTCCTCCTCTCTAACCACGCTTTTCTTGGTTTTTCTCCGCTCTAACCTCGTTTCTCTTGGTTTTCCTCCGCTCTAACCCAGCTTTTCTTGGGTTTTCTCCACTCTAACCATGCTTTTCTTGGATTTCCGCTGCTCTAACTTCGCTTTCCTTGGTTTTCTTCCGCTCTAACCCCGCTTTTCTGGTTTTCCTCTTTTCTAACCTCGCTTTTCTTGGTTTTCCTCTGCTCTAACCCCGCTTTTCCTGGTTTTAGTCCACTCTAACCACGCTTTTCATAGTTTCATAGTTTCATAATTTCGTGCGGGTTGGAAGGGACTTTAGAGATCATCGAGTCCGGCTTCCGGGATTCAAGCCTCTGTGTAGCAGAGCGGCACTTCTACCACTTGCACCACAGGGTGGATTCGAACTCCGGGCCCCAGTGTTGCATGGCGGCATCTTTAACCACTGCGCCACCGGGGCACACTTGGATTTCTGCTGCTCTAACCTCTCTTTTCTTGGTTTTCCTCCGCTCTAACCCAGCTTTTCTTGGTTTTCCTCCGCTCTAACCCCGCTTTTCTTGGTTTTCCTTCGCTCTAACCTTGATTATATTGGTTTTCCGCCGCTCTATCATCGCTTTTCTTGGTTTTCCTACACTCTATCCCCGGTTTTCTTGGTTTTCCTCTGCTCTAAGTTCACTATCCTCGGTTTTCCTCCTCTCTAATCCCGCTTTTCTTGGTTTTCCTCTGCTCTAACCCTGCTTTTCTTGGTTTTCCTCTGCTCTAACCCAGCTTTTCTTGGTTTTCTCCAATCTAACCACGCTTTTCTTGGATTTCCTCTGCTCTAACTTCGCTTTTCTTGGTTTTCCTCCGCTCTAACCCCACTTTTCTTGGTTTTTCTCCACTCTAACCCAGCTTTTCTTGGTTTTTCTCCACTCTAACCATGCTTTTCTTGGATTTCTGCTGCTCTAACCGCGCTTTTCTTTGCTTTCTTCCTCTCTAACTTCTTTTTATTGGTCTACCTTCGCTCTAACCCCGATTATTTTGGTTTTTCTCCGCTCTTATCCCACTTTTCTTGGTTTTCCTCCGCACTAACCCCGCTTTTCTTTGTTTTACACCGCACTAACCCCGCTTTTCTTGGTTTTCCTCCGCTGTAACTTCGCTTTTCTTGGTTTTCCTCCGCACTAACCCAGTTTTCTTGGTTTTCCTCCGCTCTAACCCCGCTTTTCTTGATTTTCCTCCGCTCTAACCCCGCTTTTCTTGGTTTTCCTCTGCTCTAACCCAGCTTTTCTTGGTTTTTCTCCGCTCTAACCCCGCTTTTCTTGGTTTTCCTTCGCTCTAACCTTGATTATATTGGTTTTCCGCCGCTCTATCATCACTTTTCTTGGTTTTCCTACATTCTATCCCCGGTTTTCTTGGTTTTCCTCCGCTCTAAGTTCACTATCCTCGGATTTCCTCCTCTCTAATCCCGCTTTTCTTGGTTTTCCTCCGCTCTAACCCCGCTTTTCTTGGTTTTCCTCCGCTCTAACCCCGATTTTCTTGGTTTTCCTCTGTTCTAACCCAGCGTTTCTTGGTTTTTCTCCACTCTAACCATGCTTTTCTTGGATTTCCGCCGCTCTACCATCGCTTTTCTTGGTTTTCCTAAACTCTATCCTCGGTTTTCTTGGTTTTCCTCCGCTCTAAGTTCACTTTTCTTGGTTTTCCTCCTCTGTAATCCCGCTTTTCTTGGTTTTCCTCCGCTCTAACCCCGCTTTTCTTGGTTTTCCTTCGCTCTAACACCGATTATCTTGGTTTTTCTCCGCTCTTATCCCACTTTTCTTGGTTTTCCTCTGCTCTAACCCAGCTTTTCTTGGTTTTTCTCCACTCTAACCATGCTTTTCTTGGTTTTTCTCCACTCTAACCATGCTTTTCTTGGATTTCTGCTGCTCTAACCGCGCTTTTCTTTGCTTTCTTCTTCTCTAACTTCTTTTTATTGCTTTTCCTTCGCTCTAACCCCGATTATTTTGGTTTTTCTCCGCTCTTATCCCACTTTTCTTGGTTTTCCTCCGCACTAACCCCGCTTTTCTTTGTTTTACACCGCACTAACCCCGCTTTTCTTGGTTTTCCTCCGCTGTAATTTCGCTTTTCTTGGTTTTCCTCCGCACTAACCCAGTTTTCTTGGTTTTCCACCGCTCTAACCCCGCTTTTCTTGGTTTTCCTTCGCTCTAACCTTGATTATATTGGTTTTCCGCTGCTCTACCATCGCTTTTCTTGGTTTTCCTACACTCTAACACCGGTTTTCTTGGTTTTCCTCCGCTCTAAGTTCACTTTTCTCGGTTTTCCTCCTCTCTAATCCCGCTTTTCTTGGTTTTCCTCCGCTCTAACCCCGCTTTTCTTGGTTTTCCTCCGCTCTAACCCCGATTTTCTTCGTTTTCCTCTGTACTAACCCAGCTTTCCTTGGTTTTTCTCCACTCTAACCATGCTTTTCTTGGATTTCCGCCGCTCTACCATCGCTTTTCTTGGTTTTCCTACACTCTATCCTCGGTTTTCTTGGTTTTCCTCCGCTCTAAGTTCACTTTTCTTGGTTTTCCTCCTCTCTAATCCCGCTTTTCTTGGTTTTCCTCCGCTCTAACCCCGCTTTTCTTGGTTTTCCTTCGCTCTAACCCCGATTATCTTGGTTTTTCTCCGCTCTTATCCCACTTTTCTTGGTTTTCCTCTGCTCTAACCCAGCTTTTCTTGGTTTTTCTCCACTCTAACCATGCTTTTCTTGGATTTCCGCTGCTCTAACTTCGCTTTACTTTTTTTTCTTCCGCTCTAACCCAGTTTTTCTTGGTTTTCCTCCGCTCTAACCTTGATCATCTTGGCTTTCCTCCGCTCTAACCCCGCTTTTCTAAGCTTTCATCCGCCCTAACCCCCTTTTCTTGGATTTCCTCCGCTCTAACCCCGCTTTTCTTGGTTTTCCTTCGCTCTAACCTTGATTATCTTGGTTTTCCGCCGCTCTACCATCGCTTTTCTTGGTTTTCCTACACTCTAACACCGGTTTTCTTGGTTTTCCTCCGCTCTAAGTTCACTTTTCTTGGTTTTCCTCCTGTCTAATCCCGCTTTTCTTGGTTTTCCTCCGCTCTAACCCCGCTTTTCTTGGTTTTCCTCTGCTCTAACCCAGCTTTTCTTGGTTTTTCTCCACTCTAACCATGCTTTTCTTGGATTTCCGCTGCTCTAACTTCGCTTTACTTGGTTTTCTTCCGCTCTAACCCCGCTTTTCTTTGTTTTCCTCCGCTCTAACTTCGCTTTTCTTGGTTTTCCTCCGTTCTTACATCGCATTTCCTAGCTTTCCTCCGCTCTAACCCCACATTTCTTGGCTTTTCTCCACTCTAACTTCGCTTTTCTTGGTTTTTCTCCACTCTAACCATGCTTTTCCTGGATTTCTGCTGCTCTAACCGCGCTTTTCTTTGCTTTCTTCCTCTCTAACTTCTTTTTATTGGTTTTCCTTCGCTCTAACCCCGATTATCTTGGTTTTTCTCCGCTCTTATCCCACTTTTCTTGGTTTTCTTCCGCTCTAACTTCCCTTTTCTTGGTTTTTCTCCGCTCTAACTTCGTTTCTCTTGGTTTTCTTCCGCTCTAACCTTGATTATCTTGGCTTTCCTCCACTCTAACCCCGCTTTTCTTGGTTTTCCTCCGCTGTAACTTCGCTTTTCTTGGTTTTCCTCCGCTCTAACCCCGCTTTTCTTGGGTTTTCTCAGCTCTAACCCCGCTTTTCCTCGATTTCCTCTGCTCTAACTTCGCTTTTTATGTTTTCCTTAGCTCTAAACTCGTTTTTCCTTGGTTTTCCTCCGCTCTGACCCCGTTTCTCTTGGTTTTCCTCCGCTCTAACCCCGCTTTTCTTGGTTTTCCTCCGCTGTAACTTCGCTTTTCTTGGTTTTTCTCCGCTCTAACCCCGTTTCTCTTGGTTTTCTTCCGCTCTAACCTTGATTTTCTTGGCATTCCTCCACTCTAACCCCGCTTTTCTTGGTTTTCCTCCACTCTAACTTCGCTTTTCTTGGTTTTTCTCCACTCTAACCATGCTTTTCTTGGATTTCTGCTACTCTAACCGCGCTTTTCTTTGCTTTCTTCCTCTCTAACTTCTTTTTATTGGTTTTCCTCCGCTCCAACCTCGCTTTTCTTGGTTTTCCTTCGCTCTAACCCCGCTTTTCTTGGTTTTTCTCCGCTGTAACTTCGCTTTTCTTGGTTTTACTCCGCTCTAACCCCGTTTCTCTTGGTTTTCTTCCGCTCTAACTTCGCTTTTCTTGGTTTTCCTCCTTTCTAACCTCACTTTTCTTGATTTTCCTCTGCTCTAACCCCGCTTTTCCTGGTTTTAGTCCACTCTAACCACGCTTTTCATAGTTTCATAGTTTCATAATTTCGTGCGGGTTGGAAGGGACTTTAGAGATCATCGAGTCCGGCCCCCGGGATTCGAGCCTCTGTGTAGCAGAGCGGCACTTCTACCACTTACGCCACAGGGGGGATTCGAACTCCGTGCCCCAGTGTTGCATGGCGGCATCTTTAACCACTGCGCCACCGGGGCACACTTGGATTTCTGCTGCTCTAACCGCGCTTTTCTTTGTTTTCTTCCTCTCTAACTTCTTTTTATTGGTTTTCCTCCGCTCTAACCCCGATTATCTTGGTTTTCCTGCTCTCTAAACCCGCTTTTCTTGGTTTTCTTCCGTTCTAACTCTGCTTTTCTTGGTTTTCCTCCGCTCTAACCCCTCATTTCTTGGTTTTCATCCGCATGAACCTCTATTTTCTTGGTTTTCCTCCGCTCTAACCCAGCTTTTCTAGGTTTTCCTCCGCTCTAACCCCGCTTTTCTTGGTTTTCCTTCGCTCTAACCTTGATTATATTGGTTTTCCGCAGCTCTACCATCGCTTTTCTTGGTTTTCCTACACTCTATCCCCGGTTTTCTTGGTTTTCCTCCGCTCTAACCCCACTTTTCTTGGTTTTTCTCCACTCTAATCCAGCTTTTCTTGGTTTTTCTCCACTCTAACCATGATTTTCTTAAATTTCTGCTGCTCTTACCGCGCTTTTCTTTGCTTTCTTCCTCTCTAACTTCTTTTTATTGGTTTTCCTTCGCTCTAACCCCGATTATCTTGGTTTTTCTCCTCTCTTATCCCACTTTTCTTGGTTTTCCTCCGCTCTAACCCAGCTGTTCTTGGATTTCCTCCGATCTAACTTCGCTTTTCTTGGTTTTCCTTCGTTCTAACCCCGCTTTTCTTGGGTTTTCTCAGCTCTTACCCCGCTTTCCTCGATTTCCTCTGCTCTAACTTCGCTTTTTATGTTTTCCTTAGCTCTAAACTCGATTTCCTTTGTTTTCCTCCGCTCTAACCCCGTTTTTCTTGGTTTTCTTCCACTCTAACCCCGCTTTTCTTGGTTTTCCTCCGCTCTAACCACGCTTTTCTTGGTTTTTCTCCGCTCTAACCTCGTTTCTCTTGGTTTTCCTCCGCTCTAACCCAGCTTTTCTTGGTTTTTCTCCACTCTAACCATGCTTTTCTTGGATTTCCGCTGCTCTAACTTCGCTTTCCTTGGTTTTCTTCCGCTCTAACCCCGCTTTTCTGGTTTTCCTCTTTTCTAACCTCGCTTTTCTTGGTTTTCCTCTGCTCTAACCCCGATTTCCTGGTTTTAGTCCACTCTAACCACGCTTTTCATAGTTTCATATTTTCATAATTTCGTGCGGGTTGGAAGGGACTTTAGAGATCATCGAGTCCGGCTTCCGGGATTCGAGCCTTTGTGTAGCAGAGCGGCACTTCTACCACTTGCACCACAGGGTGGATTCGAACTCCGGGCCCCAGTGTTGCATGGCGGCATCTTTAACCACTGCGCCACCGGGGCACACTTGGATTTCTGCTGCTCTAACCGCGCTTTTCTTTGTTTTCTTCCTCTCTAACTTCTTTTTATTGGTTTTCCTCCGCTCTAACCCCGATTATCTTGGTTTTCCTGCTCTCTAAACCCGCTTTTCTTGGTTTTCTTCCGTTCTAACTCTGCTTTTCTTGGTTTTCCTCCGCTCTAACCCCTCATTTCTTGGTTTTCATCCGCATGAACCTCTCTTTTCTTGGTTTTCCTCCGCTCTAACCCAGCTTTTCTTGGTTTTCCTCCGCTCTAACCCCGCTTTTCTTGGTTTTCCTTCGCTCTAACCTTGATTATATTGGTTTTCCGCCGCTCTATCATCGCTTTTCTTGGTTTTCCTACACTCTATCCCCGGTTTTCTTGGTTTTCCTCTGCTCTAAGTTCACTATCCTCGGTTTTCCTCCTCTCTAATCCCGCTTTTCTTGGTTTTCCTCTGCTCTAACCCCGCTTTTCTTGGTTTTCCTCTGCTCTAACCCAGCTTTTCTTGGTTTTCTCCACTCTAACCATGCTTTTCTTGGATTTCCTCTGCTCTAACTTCGCTTTTCTTGCTTTTCCTCCGCTCTAACCCCACTTTTCTTGGTTTTTCTCCACTCTAACCCAGCTTTTCTTGGTTTTTCTCCACTCTAACCATGCTTTTCTTGGATTTCTGCTGCTCTAACCGCGCTTTTCTTTGCTTTCTTCCTCTCTAACTTCTTTTTATTGGTTTTCCTTCGCTCTAACCCCGATTATTTTGGTTTTTCTCCGCTCTTATCCCACTTTTCTTGGTTTTCCTCCGCACTAACCCCGCTTTTCTTTCTTTTACACCGCACTAACCCCGCTTTTCTTGGTTTTCCTCCGCTGTAACTTCGCTTTTCTTGGTTTTCCTCCGCACTAACCCAGTTTTCTTGGTTTTCCTCCGCTCTAACCCCGCTTTTCTTGGTTTTCCTTCGCTCTAACCTTGATTATATTGGTTTTCCGCTGCTCTACCATCGCTTTTCTTGGTTTTCCTACACTCTATCCCCGGCTTTCTTGGTTTTCCTCTGCTCCATGTTCACTTTTCTCGGTTTTCCTCCTCTCTAATTCCGCTTTTCTTGGTTTTCCTCCACTCTAACCCCGCTTTTCTTGGTTTTTCTCCACTCTAACCCAGCTTTTCTTGGTTTTTCTCCACTCTAACCATGCTTTTCTTGGATTTCTGCTGCTCTAACCGCGCTTTTCTTTGCTTTCTTCCTCTCTAACTTCTTTTTATTGGTTTTCCTTCGCTCTAACCCCGATTATTTTGGTTTTTCTCCGCTCTTATCCCACTTTTCTTGGTTTTCCTCCACACTAACCCCGCTTTTCTTTGTTTTACACCGCACTAACCCTGCTTTTCATGGTTTTCCTCCGCTGTAACTTCGCTTTTCTTGGTTTTCCTCCGCACTAACCCCGCTTTTCTTTGTTTTACACCGCACTAACCCTGCTTTTCATGGTTTTCCTCCGCTGTAACTTCGCTTTTCTTGGTTTTCCTCCGCACTAACCCAGTTTTCTTGGTTTTCCTCCGCTCTAACCCCGCTTTTCTTGGTTTTCCTTCGCTCTAACCTTGATTATATTGGTTTTCCGCTGCTCTACCATCGCTTTTCTTGGTTTTCCTACACTCTATCTTTGGTTTTCTTGGTTTTCCTCCGCTCTGAGATCACTATCCTCGGTTTTCCTCCTCTCTAATCCCGCTTTTCTTGGTTTTCCTCCGCTCTAACCCCGCTTTTCTTGATTTTCCTCCGCTCTAACCCCGCTTTTCTTGGTTTTCCTCAGCTCTAACCCAGCTTTTCTTGGTTTTTCTCCGCTCTAACCCCGCTTTTCTTGGTTTTCCTTCGCTCTAACCTTGATTATATTGGTTTTCTTCCACTCTAACCCCTCTTTTCTTGGTTTTCCTCCTCTCTAACCACGCTTTTCTTGGTTTTTCTCCGCTCTAACCTCGTTTCTCTTGGTTTTCCTCCGCTCTAACCCAGCTTTTCTTGGGTTTTCTCCACTCTAACCATGCTTTTCTTGGATTTCCGCTGCTCTAACTTCGCTTTCCTTGGTTTTCTTCCGCTCTAACCCCGCTTTTCTGGTTTTCCTCTTTTCTAACCTCGCTTTTCTTGGTTTTCCTCTGCTCTAACCCCGCTTTTCCTGGTTTTAGTCCACTCTAACCACGCTTTTCATAGTTTCATAGTTTCATAATTTCGTGCGGGTTGGAAGGGACTTTAGAGATCATCGAGTCCGGCTTCCGGGATTCAAGCCTCTGTGTAGCAGAGCGGCACTTCTACCACTTGCACCACAGGGTGGATTCGAACTCCGGGCCCCAGTGTTGCATGGCGGCATCTTTAACCACTGCGCCACCGGGGCACACTTGGATTTCTGCTGCTCTAACCGCGCTTTTCTTTGTTTTCTTCCTCTCTAACTTCTTTTTATTGGTTTTCCTCCGCTCTAACCCCGATTATCTTGGTTTTCCTGCTCTCTAAACCCGCTTTTCTTGGTTTTCTTCCGTTCTAACTCTGCTTTTCTTGGTTTTCCTCCCCTCTAACCCCTCATTTCTTGGTTTTCATCCGCATGAACCTCTCTTTTCTTGGTTTTCCTCCGCTCTAACCCAGCTTTTCTTGGTTTTCCTCCGCTCTAACCCCGCTTTTCTTGGTTTTCCTTCGCTCTAACCTTGATTATATTGGTTTTCCGCCGCTCTATCATCGCTTTTCTTGGTTTTCCTACACTCTATCCCCGGTTTTCTTGGTTTTCCTCTGCTCTAAGTTCACTATCCTCGGTTTTCCTCCTCTCTAATCCCGCTTTTGTTGGTTTTCCTCTGCTCTAACCCTGCTTTTCTTGGTTTTCCTCTGCTCTAACCCAGCTTTTCTTGGTTTTCTCCAAACTAACCACGCTTTTCTTGGATTTCCTCTGCTCTAACTTCGCTTTTCTTGGTTTTCCTCCGCTCTAACCCCACTTTTCTTGGTTTTTCTCCACTCTAACCCAGCTTTTCTTGGTTTTTCTCCACTCTAACCATGCTTTTCTTGGATTTCTGCTGCTCTAACCGCGCTTTTCTTTGCTTTCTTCCTCTGTAACTTCTTTTTATTGGTCTACCTTCGCTCTAACACCGATTATTTTGGTTTTTCTCCGCTCTTATCCCACTTTTCTTGGTTTTCCTCCGCACTAACCCCGCTTTTCTTTGTTTTACACCGCACTAACCCCGCTTTTCTTGGTTTTCCTCCGCTGTAACTTCGCTTTTCTTGGTTTTCCTCCGCACTAACCCAGTTTTCTTGGTTTTCCTCCGCTCTAACCCCGCTTTTCTTGATTTTCCTCCGCTCTAACCCCGCTTTTCTTGGTTTTCCTCTGCTCTAACCCAGCTTTTCTTGGTTTTTCTCCGCTCTAACCCCGCTTTTCTTGGTTTTCCTTCGCTCTAACCTTGATTATATTGGTTTTCCGCCGCTCTATCATCACTTTTCTTGGTTTTCCTACATTCTATCCCCGGTTTTCTTGGTTTTCCTCCGCTCTAAGTTCACTATCCTCGGATTTCCTCCTCTCTAATCCCGCTTTTCTTGGATTTCCTCCGCTCTAACCCCGCTTTTCTTGGTTTTCCTCCGCTCTAACCCCGATTTTCTTGGTTTTCCTCTGTTCTAACCCAGCGTTTCTTGGTTTTTCTCCACTCTAACTTGGATTTCCACTTTTCTTGGATTTCCGCCGCTCTACCATCGCTTTTCTTGGTTTTCCTACACTCTATCCTCGGTTTTCTTGGTTTTCCTCCGCTCTAAGTTCATTTTTCTTGGTTTTCCTCCTCTGTAATCCCGCTTTTCTTGGTTTTCCTCCGCTCTAACC
Organism: Coturnix japonica; assembly: GCF_054131305.1. Lineage (NCBI taxonomy): Eukaryota > Metazoa > Chordata > Aves > Galliformes > Phasianidae > Coturnix > Coturnix japonica. The sequence goes on along the minus strand of NC_140666.1, from coordinate 6,830,511 downwards.
CCGCTTTTCTTGGTTTTCCTTCGCTCTAACACCGATTATCTTGGTTTTTCTCCGCTCTTATCCCACTTTTCTTGGTTTTCCTCTGCTCTAACCCAGCTTTTCTTGGTTTTTCTCCACTCTAACCATGCTTTTCTTGGTTTTTCTCCACTCTAACCATGCTTTTCTTGGATTTCTGCTGCTCTAACCGCGCTTTTCTTTGCTTTCTTCGTCTCTAACTTCTTTTTATTGCTTTTCCTTCGCTCTAACCCCGATTATTTTGGTTTTTCTCCGCTCTTATCCCACTTTTCTTGGTTTTCCTTCGCACTAACCCCACTTTTCTTTGTTTTACACCGCACTAACCCCGCTTTTCTTGGTTTTCCTCCGCTGTAACTTCGCTTTTCTTGGTTTTCCTCCGCACTAACCCAGTTTTCTTGGTTTTCCTCCGCTCTAACCCCGCTTTTCTTGGTTTTCCTTCGCTCTAACCTTGATTATATTGGTTTTCCGCTGCTCTACCATCGCTTTTCTTGGTTTTCCTACACTCTAACACCGGTTTTCTTGGTTTTCCTCCGCTCTAAGTTCACTTTTCTTGGTTTTCCTCCTCTCTAATCCCGCTTTTCTTGGTTTTCCTCCGCTCTAACCCCGCTTTTCTTGGTTTTCCTCCGCTCTAACCCCGATTTTCTTGGTTTTCCTCTGTACTAACCCAGCTTTCCTTGGTTTTTCTCCACTCTAACCATGCTTTTCTTGGATTTCCGCCGCTCTACCATCGCTTTTCTTGGTTTTCCTACACTCTATCCTCGGTTTTCTTGGTTTTCCTCCGCTCTAAGTTCACTTTTCTTAGTTTTCCTCCTCTCTAATCCCGCTTTTCTTGGTTTTCCTCCGCTCTAACCCCGCTTTTCTTGGTTTTCCTTCGCTCTAACCCCGATTATCTTGGTTTTTCTCCGCTCTTATCCCACTTTTCTTGGTTTTCCTCTGCTCTAACCCAGCTTTTCTTGGTTTTTCTCCACTCTAACCATGCTTTTCTTGGATTTCCGCTGCTCTAACTTCGCTTTACTTTTTTTTCTTCCGCTCTAACCCAGTTTTTCTTGGTTTTCCTCCGCTCTAACCTTGATCATCTTGGCTTTCCTCCGCTCTAACCCCGCTTTTCTAAGCTTTCATCCGCCCTAACCCCCTTTTCTTGGATTTCCTCCGCTCTAACCCCGCTTTTCTTGGTTTTCCTTCGCTCTAACCTTGATTATCTTGGTTTTCCGCCGCTCTACCATCGCTTTTCTTGGTTTTCCTACACTCTAACACCGGTTTTCTTGGTTTTCCTCCGCTCTAAGTTCACTTTTCTTGGTTTTCCTCCTGTCTAATCCCGCTTTTCTTGGTTTTCCTCCGCTCTAACCCCGCTTTTCTTGGTTTTCCTCTGCTCTAACCCAGCTTTTCTTGGTTTTTCTCCACTCTAACCATGCTTTTCTTGGATTTCCGCTGCTCTAACTTCGCTTTACTTGGTTTTCTTCCGCTCTAACCCCGCTTTTCTTTGTTTTCCTCCGCTCTAACTTCGCTTTTCTTGGTTTTCCTCCGTTCTTACATCGCATTTCCTAGCTTTCCTCCGCTCTAACCCCATATTTCTTGGCTTTTCTCCACTCTAACTTCGCTTTTCTTGGTTTTTCTCCACTCTAACCATGCTTTTCCTGGATTTCTGCTGCTCTAACCGCGCTTTTCTTTGCTTTCTTCCTCTCTAACTTCTTTTTATTGGTGTTCCTTCGCTCTAACCCCGATTATCTTGGTTTTTCTCCGCTCTTATCCCACTTTTCTTGGTTTTCTTCCGCACTAACTCCGCTTTTCTTTGTTTTACACCGCACTAACCCCGCTTTTCTTGGTTTTCCTCCGCTCTAACTTCCCTTTTCTTGGTTTTTCTCCGCTCTAACCCCGTTTCTCTTGGTTTTCTTCCGCTCTAACCTTGATTATCTTGGCTTTCCTCCACTCTAACCCCGCTTTTCTTGGTTTTCCTCCGCTGTAACTTCGCTTTTCTTGGTTTTCCTCCGCTCTAACCCCGCTTTTCTTGGGTTTTCTCAGCTCTAACCCCGCTTTTCCTCGATTTCCTCTGCTCTAACTTCGCTTTTTATGTTTTCCTTAGCTCTAAACTCGTTTTTCCTTGGTTTTCCTCCGCTCTGACCCCGTTTCTCTTGGTTTTCCTCCGCTCTAACCCCGCTTTTCTTGGTTTTCCTCCGCTGTAACTTCGCTTTTCTTGGTTTTTCTCCGCTCTAACCCCGTTTCTCTTGGTTTTCTTCCGCTCTAACCTTGATTTTCTTGGCATTCCTCCACTCTAACCCCGCTTTTCTTGGTTTTCCTCCACTCTAACTTCGCTTTTCTTGGTTTTTCTCCACTCTAACCATGCTTTTCTTGGATTTCTGCTACTCTAACCGCGCTTTTCTTTGCTTTCTTCCTCTCTAACTTCTTTTTATTGGTTTTCCTCCGCTCCAACCTCGATATTCTGGGTTTTACTCCGCTCTAACTTCGCTTTTCTGGGTTTTCCTCCGCCCTAACCCCCTTTTCTTGGTTTTCCTCCGCTCTAACCCCGCTTTTCTTGGTTTTCCTTCGCTCTAACCTTGATTATCTTGGTTTTCCGCCGCTCTACCATCGCTTTTCTTGGGTTTCCTCCGCTCTAACCCCGCTTTTCTTGGTTTTCCTCCGCTCTCAACCTGCTTTTCTTGGTTTTCCTCTGCTCTAACCTAGCTTTTCTTGGATTTCTTCCGATCTAACTTCGCTTTTCTCGGTTTTACTTCGTTCTAACCCCGCTTTTCTTGGGTTTTCTCAGCTCTAACCCCGCTTTTCTTCGTTTTCCTCTGCTCTAACTTCGCTTTTTATGTTTTCCTTAGGTCTAAACTCGATTTTCTTGGTTTTCCTCCGCTCTAACCCCGTTTCTCTTGGTTTTCCTCCGCTCTAACCTCGCTTTTCTTGGTTTTTCTCCGCTGTAACTTCGCTTTTCTTGGTTTTACTCCGCTCTAACCCCGTTTCTCTTGGTTTTCTTCCGCTCTAACTTCGCTTTTCTTGGTTTTCCTCCTTTCTAACCTCACTTTTCTTGATTTTCCTCTGCTCTAACCCCGCTTTTCCTGGTTTTAGTCCACTCTAACCACGCTTTTCATAGTTTCATAGTTTCATAATTTCGTGCGGGTTGGAAGGGACTTTAGAGATCATCGAGTCCGGCCCCCGGGATTCGAGCCTCTGTGTAGCAGAGCGGCACTTCTACCACTTGCGCCACAGGGGGGATTCGAACTCCGGGCCCCAGTGTTGCATGGCGGCATCTTTAACCACTGCGCCACCGGGGCACACTTGGATTTCTGCTGCTCTAACCGCGCTTTTCTTTGTTTTCTTCCTCTCTAACTTCTTTTTATTGGTTTTCCTCCGCTCTAACCCCGATTATCTTGGTTTTCCTGCTCTCTAAACCCGCTTTTCTTGGTTTTCTTCCGTTCTAACTCTGCTTTTCTTGGTTTTCCTCCGCTCTAACCCCTCATTTCTTGGTTTTCATCCGCATGAACCTCTATTTTCTTGGTTTTCCTCCGCTCTAACCCAGCTTTTCTAGGTTTTCCTCCGCTCTAACCCCGCTTTTCTTGGTTTTCCTTCGCTCTAACCTTGATTATATTGGTTTTCCGCAGCTCTACCATCGCTTTTCTTGGTTTTCCTACACTCTATCCCCGGTTTTCTTGGTTTTCCTCCGCTCTAACCCCACTTTTCTTGGTTTTTCTCCACTCTAATCCAGCTTTTCTTGGTTTTTCTCCACTCTAACCATGCTTTTCTTAAATTTCTGCTGCTCTAACCGCGCTTTTCTTTGCTTTCTTCCTCTCTAACTTCTTTTTATTGGTTTTCCTTCGCTCTAACCCCGATTATCTTGGTTTTTCTCCTCTCTTATCCCACTTTTCTTGGTTTTCCTCCGCTCTAACCCAGCTGTTCTTGGATTTCCTCCGATCTAACTTCGCTTTTCTTGGTTTTCCTTCGTTCTAACCCCGCTTTTCTTGGGTTTTCTCAGCTTGAACTCCGCTTTTCTTCGTTTTCCTCTGCTCTAACTTCGCTTTTTATGTTTTCCTTAGCTCTAAACTCGATTTTCTTGGTTTTCCTCCGCTCTAACCCCGTTTCTCTTGGTTTTCCTACACTCTAACCCCGTTTCTCTTGGTTTTCCTTCGCTATAACCCCGCTTTTCTTGGTTTTCCTTTGCTGTAACTTCGCTTTTCTTGGTTTTTCTCCGCTCTAACCCCGTTTCTCTTGGTTTTCCTCCACTCTAACCCAGCTTTTCTTGGTTTTTCTCCACTCTAACCATGCTTTTCTTGGATTTCCGCTGCTCTAACTTCGCTTTCCTTGGTTTTCTTCCGCTCTAACCCCGCTTTTCTTGGTTTTATTCCTTTCTAACCTCGCTTTTCTTGGTTTTCCTCTGCTCTAACACCGCTTTTCCTGGTTTTAGTCCACTCTAACCACGCTTTTCATAGTTTCATATTTTCATAATTTCGTGCGGGTTGGAAGGGACTTTAGAGATCATCGAGTCCGGCTTCCGGGATTCGAGCCTCTGTGTAGCAGAGCGGCACTTCTACCACTTGCGCCACTGGGTGGATTCGAACTCCGGGCCCCAGTGTTGCATGGCGGCATCTTTAACCACTGCGCCACTGGGGCACACTTGGATTTCTGCTGCTCTAACCGCGCTTTTCTTTGTTTTCTTCCTCTCTAACTTCTTTTTATTGGTTTTCCTCCTCTCTAATCCCGCTTTTCTTGGTTTTCCTCCGCTCTAACCCCGCTTTTCTTGGTTTTCCTCCGCTCTAACCCCGATTTTCTTGGTTTTCCTCTGTTCTAACCCAGCTTTTCTTGGTTTTTCTCCACTCTAACCATGCTTTTCTTGGATTTCCGCCGCTCTACCATCGCTTTTCTTGGTTTTCCTACATTCTATCCCCGGTTTTCTTGGTTTCCTCCGCTCTAAATTCACTTTTCTTGGTTTTCCTCCTCTCTAATCCCGCTTTTCTTGGTTTTCCTCCGCTCTAACCCCGTTTTCTTGGTTTTCCTTCGCTCTAACCCCGATTATCTTGGTTTTTCTCCGCTCTTATCCCACTTTTCTTGGTTTTCCTCTGCTCTAACCCAGCTTTTCTTGGTTTTTCTCCACTCTAACCATGCTTTTCTTGGATTTCCGCTGCTCTAACTTCGCTTTACTTTTTTTTCTTCCGCTCTAACCCAGTTTTTCTTGGTTTTCCTCCGCTCTAACCTTGATCATCTTGGCTTTCCTCCGGTCTAACCCCGCTTTTCTGGGCTTTCATCCGCCCTAACCCCCTTTTCTTGATTTTCCTCCGCTCTAACCCCGCTTTTCTTGGTTTTCCTTCGCTCTAACCTTGATTATCTTGGTTTTCCGCGCTCTACCATCACTTTTCTTGGTTTTCCTACACTCTATCCCCGGTTTTCTTGGTTTTCCTCTGCTCTAACCCCGCTTTTCTTGGTTTTCCTCCGCTATAACCCCGCTTTTCTTGGTTTTCCTTTGCTGTAACTTCGCTTTTCTTGGTTTTTCTCGGCTCTAACACCGTTTCTCTTGGTTTTCCTCCAATCTAACCCCAATTATCTTGGTATTCCTGCTCTCTAACCCCGCTTTTCTTGGTTTTCTTCCATTCTAACTCTTATTTTCTTGGTTTTCCTCTGCTCTAATCCCTCATTTCTTGGTTTTCATCCGCATGAACCTCTCTTTTCTTGGTTTTCCTCCGCTCTAACCCAGCTTTTCTTGGTTTTCCTCCGCTCTAACCCAGCTTTAGTTGGTTTTCCTCCGCTCTAAGTTCACTATCCTCGGTTTTCCTCCTCTCTAATCCCGCTTTTCTTGGTTTTTCTCCGCTCTAACCCCGCTTTTCTGGGCTTTCCTCCGCTCTAACCCCGCTTTTCTGCACTTTCCTCCGCCCTAACCCTCTTTTCTTGGTTTTCCTCCGCTCTAACCCCGCTTTTCTTGGTTTTCCTGCTCTCTAAACCCGCTTTTCTTGGTTTTCTTCCGTTCTAACTCTGCTTTTCTTGGTTTTCCTCCGCTCTAACCCTTCATTTCTTGGTTTTCATCCGCATGAACCTCTCTTTTCTTGGTTTTCCTCCGCTCTAACCCAGCTTTTCTTGGTTTTCCTCCGCACTAACCCCGCTTTTCTTGGTTTTCCTTCGCTCTACCCTTGATTATATTGGTTTTCCGCCGCTCTACCATCGCTTTTCTTGGTTATCCTACACTCTATCCCCGGTTTTCTTGGTTTTCCTCCGCTCTAAGTTCACTTTTCTTGGTTTTCCTCCTCTCTAATCTCGCTTTTCTTGGTTTTCCTCCGCTCTAACCCCGCTTTTCTTGGTTTTCCTCCGCTCTAACCCCGATTTTCTTGGTTTTCCTCGGCTCTAACCCAGCCTTTCTTGGTTTTTCTCCACTCTAACCATGCTTTTCTTGGATTTCCGCTGCTCTAACTTCGCTTTACTTGGTTTTCCTCCTCTCTAACCCCGCTTTTCTTGGTTTTCCTCAGCACTTATTCCGCGTTTCTTGGTTTTACTCCACTCTAACTTCGCTTTCCTTGGTTTTCCTCCTCTGTAACTTCGCTTTTCTTGGTTTTCCTCCGCTCTAACCCCACTTATCTTGGTTTTTCTCCACACTAATCCAGCTTTTCTTGGTTTTTCTCCACTCTAACCCCGATTTTCATGGTTTTCCTTCGCTCTAACCTTGATTATATTGGTTTTCCGCCGCTCTACCATCGCTTTTCTTGGTTTTCCTACACTCTATCCCCGGTTTTCTTGGTTTTCCTCCGCTCTAACCCCGCTTTTCTTGGTTTTCCTCCGCTCTAACCCCGCTTTTCTTGGTTTTCCTCTGCTCTAACCCAGCTTTTCTTGGTTTTTCTCCACTCTAACCATGCTTTTCTTGGATTTCCGCTGCTCTAACTTCGCTTTACTTTTTTTTCTTCCGCTCTAACCCCGTTTCTCTTGGTTTTCCTCCGCTCTAACCTTGATTATCTTGGCTTTTCTCCGTTCTAACCCCGCTTTTCTGGGCTTTCCTCCTCTCTAACCCCGCTTTTCTGGGCTTTCCTCCGCCCTAACCCTCTTTTCTTGGTTTTCCTCCACTCTAACCCCACTTTTCTTGGTTTTCCTTCTCTCTAACCTTGATTATCTTGGTTTTCCGCCGCTCTACCATCGCTTTTCTTGGTTTTCCTACACTCTAACACCGGTTTTCTTGGTTTTCCTCCGCTCTAAGTTCACTTTTCTCGGTTTTCCTCCTCTCTAATCCCGCTTTTCTTGGTTTTCCTCAGCTCTAACCCCGCTTTTCTTGGTTTTCCTTCGCTCTAACCCCACTTTTCTTGGTTTTCCTCTGCTCTAACCCAGCTTTTCTTGGTTTTTCTCCACTCTAACCATGCTTTTCTTGGATTTCCGCTGCTCTATCTTCGCTTTACTTGGTTTTCTTCCGCTCTAACCCCGCTTTTCTTGGTTTTCCTCCGCTTCAACTTCGCTTTTCATGGTTTTCCTCCGCTCTAACATCGCATTTCCAAGATTTCCTCCGCTCTAACCCCACTTTTCTTGGTTTTCCTCCGCTGTAACTTCGCTTTTCTTGGTTTACCTCCGCACTAACCCAGTTTTCTTGGTTTTCCTCCGCTCTAACCCCGCTTTTCTTGGTTTTCTTTCGCTCTAACCCCGATTATCTTGGTTTTTCTCCGCTCTTATCCCACTTTTCTTGGTTTTCCTCTCCTGTAACCCCGCCTTTCTTGGTTTTCCTTTGCTCTAACCTTGATTATATTGGTTTTCCGCCGCTCTATCATCGCTTTTCTTGGTTTTCCTACACTCTATCCTCGGCTTTCTTGGTTTTCCTCTGCTCCAAGTTCACTTTTCTCGGTTTTCCTCCTCTCTAATCCCGCTTTTCTTGGTTTTCCTCCACTCTAACCCCGCTTTTCTTGGTTTTTCTCCACTCTAACCCAGCTTTTCTTGGTTTTTCTCCACTCTAACCATGCTTTTCTTGGATTTCTGCTGCTCTAACTGCGCTTTTCTTTGCTTTCTTCCTCTCTAACTTCTTTTTATTGGTTTTCCTTCGCTCTAAACCCGATTATTTTGTTTTTTTTCCGCTCTTATCCCACTTTTCTTGGTTTTCCTCCGCACTAACTCCGCTTTTCTTTGTTTTACACCGCACTAACCCCGCTTTTCTTGGTTTTCCTCCGCTCTAACTTCGCTTTTCTTGGTTTTCCTCCGCACTAACCCAGTTTTCTTGGTTTTCCTCCGCTCTAACCCCGCTTTTCTTGGTTTTCCTTCGCTCTAACCTTGATTATATTGGTTTTCCGCTGCTCTACCATCGCTTTTCTTGGTTTTCCTACACTCTATCTTTGGTTTTCTTGGTTTTCCTCCGCTCTGAGATCACTATCCTCGGTTTTCCTCCTCTCTAATCCCGCTTTTCTTGGTTTTCCTCCGCTCTAACCCCGCTTTTCTTGATTTTCCTCCGCTCTAACCCCGCTTTTCTTGGTTTTCCTCTGCTCTAACCCAGCTTTTCTTGGTTTTTCTCCGCTCTAACCCCGCTTTTCTTGGTTTTCCTTCGCTCTAACCTTGATTATATTGGTTTTCCGCCGCTCTATCATCACTTTTCTTGTTTTTCCTACATTCTATCCCCGGTTTTCTTGGTTTTCCTCCGCTCTAAGTTCACTATCCTCGGATTACCTCCTCTCTAATCCCGCTTTTCTTGGTTTTCCTCCGCTCTAACCCCGCTTTTCTTGGTTTTCCTCCGCTCTAACCCCGATTTTCTTGGTTTTCCTCTGTTCTAACCCAGCTTTTCTTGGTTTTTCTCCACTCTAACCATTCTTTTCTTGGATTTCCGCCGCTCTACCATCGCTTTTCTTGGTTTTCCTACACTCTATCCTCGGTTTTCTTGGTTTTCCTCCGCTCTAAGTTCACTTTTCTTGGTTTTCCTCCTCTCTAATCCCGCTTTTCTTGGTTTTCCTCCGCTCTAACCCCGCTTTTCTTGGTTTTCCTTCGCTCTAACCCTGATTATCTTGGTTTTTCTCCGCTCTTATCCCACTTTTCTTGGTTTTCCTCTGCTCTAACCCAGCTTTTCTTGGTTTTTCTCCACTCTAACCATGCTTTTCTTGGATTTCCGCTGCTCTAACTTCGCTTTACTTTTTTTTCTTCCGCTCTAACCCAGTTTTTCTTGGTTTTCCTCCGCTCTAACCTTGATCATCTTGGCTTTCCTCCGCTCTAACCCCGCTTTTCTAAGCTTTCTTCCGCCCTAACCCCCTTTTCTTGGATTTCCTCCGCTCTAACCCCGCTTTTCTTGGTTTTCCTTCGCTCTAACCCCGCTTTTCTTGGTTTTCCGCCGCTCTACCATCGCTTTTCTTGCTTCTCCTACACTCTAACACCGGTTTTCTTGGTTTTCCTCCGCTCTAAGTTCACTTTTCTCGGTTTTCCTCCTTTCTAATCCCGCTTTTCTTGGTTTTCCTCCGCTCTAACCCCGCTTTTCTTGGTTTTCCTCCGCTCTAACCCCACTTTTCTTGGTTTTCCTCTGCTCTAACCCAGCTTTTCTTGGTTTTTCTCCACTCTAACTATGCTTTTCTTGGATTTCCGCTGCTCTAACTTCGCTTTACTTGGTTTTCTTCCGCTCTAACCCCGCTTTTCTTTGTTTTCCTCCGCTCTAACTTCGCTTTTCTTGGTTTTCCTCCGTTCTTACATCGCATTTCCTAGTTTTCCTCCGCTCTAACCCGACTTTTCTTGGCTTTTCTCCACTCTAACTTCGCTTTTCTTGGTTTTTCTCCACTCTAACCATGCTTTTCTTGGATTTCTGCTGCTCTAACCGCGCTTTTCTTTGCTTTCTTCCTCTCTAACTTCTTTTTATTGGTTTTCCTTCGCTCTAACCTTGATTATCTTGGTTTTACTCCGCTCTTATCCCACTTTTCTTGGCTCTCCTCCGCACTAACCCCGCTTTTCTTTGTTTTACACCGCACTAACCCCGCTTTTCTTGGTTTTCCTCCGCTCTAACTTCCCTTTTCTTGGTTTTTCTCCGCTCTAACCCCGTTTCTCTTGGTTTTCTTCCGCTCTAACCTTGATTATCTTGGCTTTCCTCCACTCTAACCCCGCTTTTCTTGGTTTTCCTCTGCTGTAACTTCGCTTTTCTTGGTTTTCCTCCGCTCTAACCCCGCTTTTCTTGGGTTTTCTCAGCTCTAACCCCGCTTTTCCTCGATTTCCTCTGCTCTAACTTCGCTTTTTATGTTTTCCTTAGCTCTAAACTCGTTTTTCTTAGTTTTCCTCCGCTCTAACCCCGTTTCTCTTGGTTTTCCTCCGCTCTAACCCCGCTTTTCTTGGTTTTCCTTCGCTGTAACTTCGCTTTTCTTGGTTTTTCTCCGCTCTAACCCCGTTTCTCTTGGTTTTCTTCCGCTCTAACCTTGATTTTCTTGGCATTCCTCCACTCTAACCCCGCTTTTCTTGGCTTTTCTCCACTCTAACTTCGCTTTTCTTGGTTTTTCTCCACTCTAACCATGCTTTTCTTGGATTTCTGCTACTCTAACCGTGCTTTTCTTTGCTTTCTTCCTCTCTAACTTCTTTTTATTGGTTTTCCTCCGCTCCAACCTCGATATTCTGGGTATTACTCCGCTCTAACATCGCTTTTCTGGGTTTTCTTCCGCCCTAACCCCCTTTTCTTGGTTTTCCTCCGCTCTAACCCCGCTTTTCTTGGTTTTCCTTCGCTCTAACCTTGATTATCTTGGTTTTCCGCCGCTCTACCATCGCTTTTCTTGGGTTTCCTCCGCTCTAACCCCGCTTTTCTTGGTTTTCCTCCGCTCTCAACATGCTTTTCTTTGTTTTCCTCCGCTCTAACTTCGCTTTTCTTGGTTTTCCTCCGTTCTTACATCGCATTTCCTAGTTTTCCTCCGCTCTAACCCCACTTTTCTTGGCTTTTCTCCACTCTAACTTCGCTTTTCTTGGTTTTTCTCCACTCTAACCATGCTTTTCTTGGATTTCTGCTGCTCTAACCGCGCTTTTCTTTGTTTTCTTCCTCTCTAACTTCTTTTTATTGGTTTTCCTCCGCTCTAACCCCGATTATCTTGGTTTTCCTGCTCTCTAAACCCGCTTTTCTTGGTTTTCTTCCGTTCTAACTCTGCTTTTCTTGGTTTTCCTCCGCTCTAACCCCTCATTTCTTGGTTTTCATCCGCATGAACCTCTATTTTCTTGGTTTTCCTCCGCTCTAACCCAGCTTTTCTTGGTTTTCCTCCGCTCTAACCCCGCTTATCTTGGTTTTCCTTCGCTCTAACCTTGATTATATTGGTTTTCCGCCGCTCTACCATCGCTTTTCTTGGTTTTCCTACACTCTATCCCCGGTTTTCTTGGTTTTCCTCCGCTCTAACCCCACTTTTCTTGGTTTTTCTCCACTCTAATCCAGCTTTTCTTGGTTTTTCTCCACTCTAACCATGCTTTTCTTAAATTTCTGCTGCTCTAACCGCGCTTTCCTTTGCTTTCTTCCTCTCTAACTTCTTTTTATTGGTTTTCCTTCGCTCTAACCCCGATTATCTTGGTTTTTCTCCTCTCTTATCCCACTTATCTTGGTTTTCCTCCGCTCTAACCCAGCTGTTCTTGGATTTCCTCCGATCTAACTTCGCTTTTCTTGGTTTTCCTTCGTTCTAACCCCGCTTTTCTTGGGTTTTCTCAGCTTTAACCCCGCTTTTCTTCGTTTTCCTCTGCTCTAACTTCGCTTTTTATGTTTTCCTTAGCTCTAAACTCGATTTTCTTGGTTTTCCTACACTCTAACCCCGTTTCTCTTGGTTTTCCTCTGCTCTAACCCCGCTTTTCTTGGTTTTCCTCCGCTATTACCCCGCTTTTCTTGGTTTTCCTTTGCTGTAACTTCGCTTTTCTTGGTTTTTCTCCGCTCTAACCCCGTTTCTCTTGGTTTTCCTCCACTCTAACCCAGCTTTTCTTGGTTTTTCTCCACTCTAACCATGCTTTTCTTGGATTTCCGCTGCTCTAACTTCGCTTTCCTTGGTTTTCTTCCGCTCTAACCCCGCTTTTCTTGGTTTTCCTCCTTTCTAACCTCGCTTTTCTTGGTTTTCCTCTGCTCTAACCCCGATTTCCTGGTTTTAGTCCACTCTAACCACGCTTTTCATAGTTTCATAGTTTCATAATTTCGTGCGGGTTGGAAGGGACTTTAGAGATCATTGAGTCCGGCTTCCGGGATTCGAGCCTCTGTGTAGCAGAGCGGCACTTCTACCACTTGCGCCACTGGGTGGATTCGAACTCCAGGCCCCAGTGTTGCATGGCGGCATCTTTAACCACTGCGCCACTGGGGCACACTTGGATTTCTGCTGCTCTAACCGCGCTTTTCTTTGTTTTCTTCCTCTCTAACTTCTTTTTATTGGTTTTCCTCCTCTCTAATCCCGCTTTTCTTGGTTTTCCTCCGCTCTAACCCCGCTTTTCTTGGTTTTCCTCCGCTCTAACCCCGATTTTCTTGGTTTTCCTCTGTTCTAACCCAGCTTTTCTTGGTTTTTCTCCACTCTAACCATGCTTTTCTTGGATTTCCGCCGCTCTACCATCGCTTTTCTTGGTTTTCCTACATTCTATCCCCGGTTTTCTTGGTTTTCCTCCACTCTAAGTTCACTTTTCTTGGTTTTCCTCCTCTCTAATCCCGCTTTTCTTGGTTTTCCTCCGCTCTAACCCCGCTTTTCTTGGTTTTCCTTCGCTCTAACCCCGATTATCTTGGTTTTTCTCCGCTCTTATCCCACTTTTCGTGGTTTTCCTCTGCTCTAACCCAGCTTTTCTTGGTTTTTCTCCACTCTAACCATGCTTTTCTTGGATTTCCGCTGCTCTAACTTCGCTTTACTTTTTTTTCTTCCGCTCTAACCCCGCTTTTCTGAGCTTTCATCCGCCCTAACCCCCTTTTCTTGATTTTCCTCCGCTCTAACCCCGCTTTTCTTGGTTTTCCTTCGCTCTAACCTTGATTATCTTGGTTTTCCTCTGCTCTACCATCGCTTTTCTTGGTTTTCCTACACTCTATCCCCGGTTTTCTTGGTTTTCCTCTGCTCTAACCCCGCTTTTCTTGGTTTTCCTCCGCTATAACCCCGCTTTTCTTGGTTTTCCTTTGCTGTAACTTCGCATTTCTTGGTTTTTCTCCGCTCTAACCCCGTTTCTCTTGGTTTTCCTCCAATCTAACCCCAATTATCTTGCTTTTCCTGCTCTCTAACCCCGCTTTTCTTGGTTTTCTTCCGTTCTAACTCTCATTTTCTTGGTTTTCCTCTGCTCTAATCCCTCATTTCTTGGTTTTCATCCGCATGAACCTCTCTTTTCTTGGTTTTCCTCCGCTCTAACCCAGCTTTTCTTGGTTTTCCTCCGCTCTAACCCAGCTTTAGTTGGTTTTCCTCCGCTCTAAGTTCACTATCCTCGGTTTTCCTCCTCTCTAATCCCGCTTTTCTTGGTTTTCCTCCGCTCTAACCCCGCTTTTCTTGGTTTTCCTCCGCTCTAACCCCGCTTTTCTTGGTTTTCCTCTGCTCTAACCCAGCTTTTCTTGGTTTTTCTCCACTCTAACCATGCTTTTCTTGGATTTCCTCCGCTCTAACTTTGCTTTTCTTGGTTTTCCTCTGCTCTAACCCCGCTTTACTTTGTTTTTCTCCACCCTAACCCAGCTTTTCTTGGTTTTTCTCCACTCTAACCATGCTTTCTTGGATTTCTTCTTCTCTAACCGCGCTTTTCATTGCTTTCTTCCTCTCTAACTTCTTTTTATTGGCTTTCCTCCAGTCTAACCCCGCTTTTCTTTGTTTTCCTCCGCTGTAACTTCGCTTTTCTTGGTTTTTCTCCGCTCTAACCCCGTTTCTCTTGGTTTTCCTCCGCTCTAACCTTGATTATCTTGGCTTTACTCCGCTCTAACCCCGCTTTTCTTGGTTTTCCTCCGCTCCAGCCTCGCTATTCTGGGTTTTACTCCGCTCTAACTTCGCTTTTCTGCGTTTTCCTCCGCCCTAACCCCCTTTTCTTCGCTTTCCTCCGCTCTAAGCTCGCTTTTCTTGGTTTTCCGCCGCTCTAACCCAGCTTTTCTTGGTTTTCCTCCGCTCTAACCCCGCTTTTCTTGGTTTTCCTCCGCTCTAACCCTGCTTTTCTTGGTTTTCCTCTGCTTTAACCCAGCTTTTCTTGGTTTTTCTCCACTCTAACCATGCATTTCTTGGATTTCCGCTGCTCTAACTTCGCTTTACTTTTTTTTCTTCCGCTCTAACCCAGTTTCTCTTCGTTTTCCTCCGCTCTAACCTTGATTATCTTGGCTTTCCTCCGCTCTAACCCCGCTTTTCTGGGCTTTCATCCGCCCTAACCCCCTTTTCTTGATTTTCCTCCACTCTAACCCTGCTTTTCTTGGTTTTCCTTCGCTCTAACCTTGATTATCTTGGTTTTCCGCCGCTCTACCATTGCTTTTCTTGGTTTTCCTACACTCTAACACCGGTTTTCTTGGTTTTGCTCCGCTCTAAGTTCACTTTTCTCGGTTTTCCTCCTTTCTAATCCCGGTCTTCTTGGTTTTCCTGCGCTCTAACCCCGTTTTCTTGGTTTTCCTCCGCTCTAACCCCACTTTTCTTGGTTTTCCTCAGCTCTAACCCCGCTTTTCCTGGTTTTTCTCCACTCTAACCATGCTTTTCTTGGATTTCCACTGCTCTAACTTCGCTATCCTTGGTTTTCTTCTGCTCTAACCCCGCTTTTCTTGGTTTTCCTCCGCTCTAACATCGCTTTTCTTGGTTTCCCTCCGCTCTAACATCGCATTTCCTAGTTTTCCTCCGCTCTAACCCCACTTTTCTTGGCTTTTCTCCACTCTAACTTCGCTTTTCTTGGTTTTTCTCCACTCTAACCATGCTTTTCTTGGATTTCTGCTACTCTAACCGTGCTTTTCTTTGCTTTCTTCCTCTCTAACTTCTTTTTATTGGTTTTCCTCCGCTCCAACCTCGATATTCTGGGTTTTACTCCGCTCTAAGTTCACTTTTCTTGGTTTTCCTCCTCTCTAATCCCGCTTTTCTTGGTTTTCCTCCGCTCTAACCCCGCTTTTCTTGGTTTTCCTTCGCTCTAACCCCGATTATCTTGGTTTTTCTCCGCTCTTATCCCACTTTTCTTGGTTTTCCTCTGCTCTAACCCAGCTTTTCTTGGTTTTTCTCCACTCTAACCATGCTTTTCTTGGATTTCCGCTGCTCTAACTTCGCTTTATTTTTTTTTCTTCCGCTCTAACCCATTTTCTCTTGGTTTTCCTCCGCTCTAACCTTGATCATCTTGGCTTTTCTTGGTTTTCCTCCGCTCTAACCCAGCTTTAGTTGGTTTTCCTCCGCTCTAAGTTCACTATCCTCGGTTTTCCTCCTTTCTAATCCCGGTCTTCTTGGTTTTCCTCCGCTCTAACCCCGTTTTCTTGGTTTTCCTCCGCTCTAACCCCACTTTTCTTGGTTTTCCTCTGCTCTAACCCCGCTTTTCCTGGTTTTTCTCCACTCTAACCATGCTTTTCTTGGATTTCCGCTGCTCTAACTTCGCTATCCTTGGTTTTCTTCTGCTCTAACCCCGCTTTTCTTGGTTTTCCTCCGCTCTAACATCGCTTTTCTTGGTTTCCCTCCGCTCTAACATCGCATTTCCTAGTTTTCCTCCGCTCTAACCCCACTTTTCTTGGCTTTTCTCCACTCTAACTTCGCTTTTCTTGGTTTTTCTCCACTCTAACCATGCTTTTCTTGGATTTCTGCTACTCTAACCGTGCTTTTCTTTGCTTTCTTCCTCTCTAACTTCTTTTTATTGGTTTTCCTCCGCTCCAACCTCGATATTCTGGGTTTTACTCCGCTCTAAGTTCACTTTTCTTGGTTTTCCTCCTCTCTAATCCCGCTTTTCTTGGTTTTCCTCCGCTCTAACCCCGCTTTTCTTGGTTTTCCTTCGCTCTAACCCCGATTATCTTGGTTTTTCTCCGCTCTTATCCCACTTTTCTTGGTTTTCCTCTGCTCTAACCCAGCTTTTCTTGGTTTTTCTCCACTCTAACCATGCTTTTCTTGGATTTCCGCTGCTCTAACTTCGCTTTATTTTTTTTTCTTCCGCTCTAAACCATTTTCTCTTGGTTTTCCTCCGCTCTAACCTTGATCATCTTGGCTTTTCTTGGTTTTCCTCCACTCTAACCCAGCTTTAGTTGGTTTTCCTCCGCTCTAAGTTCACTATCCTCGGTTTTCCTCCTCTCTAATCCCGCTTTTCTTGGTTTTCCTCCGCTCTAACCCCGCTTTTCTTGGTTTTCCGCTGCTCTAACCCCGCTTTTCTTGGTTTTCCTCTGCTCTAACCCAGCTTTTCTTGGTTTTCCTCCGCTCTAACCTTGATCATCTTGGCTTTCCTCCGCTCTAACCCCGCTTTTCTGGGCTTTCATCCGCCCTAACCCCCTTTTCTTGATTTTCCTCCGCTCCAACCCCGCTTTTCTTGGTTTTCCTTCGCTCTAACCTTGATTATCTTGGTTTTCCGCCGATCTACCATCGCTTTTCTTGGTTTTCCTACACTCTATCCCCGGTTTTCTTGGTTTTCCTCTGCTCTAACCCCGCTTTTCTTGGTTTTCCTCCGCTATAACCCCGCTTTTCTTGGTTTTCCTTTGCTGTAACTTCGCTTTTCTTGGTTTTTCTCCGCTCTAACCCCGTTTCTCTTGGTTTTCCTCCAATCTAACCCCAATTATCTTGGTTTTCCTGCTCTCTAACCCCGCTTTTCTTGGTTTTCTTCCGTTCTAACTCTCATTTTCTTGGTTTTCCTCTGCTCTAATCCCTCATTTCTTGGTTTTCATCCGCATGAACCTCTCTTTTCTTGGTTTTCATCCGCATGAACCTCTCTTTTCTTGGTTTTCCTCCGCTCTAACCCAGCTTTTCTTGGTTTTCCTCCGCTCTAACCCAGCTTTAGTTGGTTTTCCTCCGCTCTAAGTTCACTATCCTCGGTTTTCCTCCTCTCTAATCCCGCTTTTCTTGGTTTTCCTCCGCTCTAACCCCGCTTTTCTTGGTTTTCCTCCGCTCTAACCCCGCTTTTCTTGGTTTTCCTCTGCTCTAACCCAGCTTTTCTTGGTTTTTCTCCACTCTAACCATGCTTTTCTTGGATTTCCTCCGCTCTAACTTCGCTTTTCTTGGTTTTCCTCCGCTCTAACCCCGCTTTACTTTGTTGTTCTCCACCCTAACCCAGCTTTTCTTGGTTTTTCTCCACTCTAACCATGCTTTCTTGGATTTCTGCTTCTCTAACCGCGCTTTTCTTCGTTTTCTTCCTCTCTAACTTCTTTTTATTGGCTTTCCTCCAGTCTAACCCCGCTTTTCTTGGTTTTCCTCCGCTGTAACTTCGCTTTTCTTGGTTTTTCTCCGCTCTAACCCCGTTTCTCTTGGATTTCCTCCGCTCTAACCTTGATTATCTTGGCTTTACTCCGCTCTAACCCCGCTTTTCTTGGTTTTCCTCCGCTCCAGCCTCGCTATTCTGGGTTTTACTCCGCTCTAACTTCGCTTTTCTGCGTTTTCCTCCGCCCTAACCCCCTTTTCTTCGTTTTCCTCCGCTCTAACCCCGCTTTTCTTGGTTTTCCGCCGCTCTACCATCGCTTTTCTTGGTTTTCCTCCGCTCTAACCCCGCTTTTCTTGGTTTTCCTCCGCTCTAACCCTGCTTTTCTTGGTTTTCCTCTGCTCTAACCCAGCTTTTCTTGGTTTTTCTCCACTCTAACCATGCTTTTCTTGGATTTCCGCTGCTCTAACTTCGCTTTCCTTTTTTTTCTTCCGCTCTAACCCAGTTTCTCTTCGTTTTCCTCCGCTCTAACCTTGATTATCTTGGCTTTCCTCCTCTCTAATCCCGCTTTTCTGGGCTTTCATCCGCCCTAACCCCCCTTTTCTTGATTTTCCTCCGCTCTAACCCCGCTTTTCTTGGTTTTCCTTCGCTCTAACCTTGATTATCTTGGTTTTCCGCAGCTCTACCATTGCTTTTCTTGGTTTTCCTACACTCTAACACCGGTTTTCTTGGTTTTGCTCCGCTCTAAGTTCACTTTTCTCGGTTTTCCTCCTCTCTAATCCCGGTCTTCTTGGTTTTCCTCCGCTCTAACCCCGTTTTTCTTGGTTTTCCTCCGCTCTAACCCCACTTTTCTTGGTTTTCCTCTGCTCTAACCCAGCTTTTCCTGGTTTTTCTCCACTCTAAACATGCTTTTCTTGGATTTCCGCTCCTCTAACCCCGCTTTTCTTGGTTTTCCTCCGCTCTAACATCGCTTTTCTTGGTTTCCCTCCGCTCTAACATCGCATTTCCTAGTTTTCCTCCGCTCTAACCCCACTTTTCTTGGCTTTTCTCCACTCTAACTTCGCTTTTCTTGGTTTTTCTCCACTCTAACCATGCTTTTCTTGGATTTCTGCTACTCTAACCGCGCTTTTCTTTGCTTTCTTCCTCTCTAACTTCTTTTTATTGGTTTTCCTCCGCTACAACCTCGATATTCTGGGTTTTACTCCGCTCTAACTTCGCTTTTCTGGGTTTTCCTCCGCCCTAACCCCCTTTTCTTGGTTTTCCTCCGCTCTAACCCCGCTTTTCTTGGTTTTCCTTCGCTCTAACCTTGATTATCTTGGTTTTCCGCCGCTCTACCATCGCTTTTCTTGGGTTTCCTCCGCTCTAACCCCGCTTTTCTTGGTTTTCCTCCGCTCTCAACCTGCTTTTCTTGGTTTTCCTCCGCTCTAACCCCGCTGTTCTTGGATTTCCTCTGATCTAACTTCGCTTTTCTCGGTTTTACTTCGTTCTAACCCCGCTTTTCTTGGGTTTTCTCAGCTCTAACCCCGCTTTTCTTCGTTTTCCTCTGCTCTAACTTCGCTTTTTATGTTTTCCTTAGGTCTAAACTCGATTTTCTTGGTTTTCCTCCGCTCTAACCCCGTTTCTCTTGGTTTTCTTCCGCTCTAACTTCGCTTTTCTTGGTTTTCCTCCTTTCTAACCTCACTTTTCTTGGTTTTCCTCTGCTCTAACCCCGCTTTTCCTGGTTTTAGTCCACTCTAACCACGCTTTTCATAGTTTCATAGTTTCATAATTTCGTGCGGGTTGGAAGGGACTTTAGAGATCATCGAGTCCGGCCCCCGGGATTCGAGCCTCTGTGTAGCAGAGCGGCACTTCTACCACTTGCGCCACAGGGGGGATTCGAACTCCGGGCCCCAGTGGTGCATGGCGGCATCTTTAACCACTGCGCCACCGGGGCACACTTGGATTTCTGCTGCTCTAACCGCGCTTTTCTTTGTTTTCTTCCTCTCTAACTTCTTTTTATTGGTTTTCCTCCGCTCTAACCCCGTTTCTCTTGGTTTTCCTCCGCTCTAACCTTGATTATCTTGGCTTTCCTCCGCTCTAACCCCGCTTTTCTTGGTTTTCCTCCGCTCTAACATCGCTTTTCTTGGTTTTCCTCCGCTCTAACCCCTCATTTCTTGGTTTTCATCCACATGAACCTCTCTTTTCTTGGTTTTCCTCCGCTCTAACCCAGCTTTTCTTGGTTTTCCTCCGCTCTAACCCCGCTTTTCTTGGTTTTCCTTCGCTCTAACCTTGATTATCTTGGTTTTCCGCCGCTCTACCATCGCTTTTCTTGGTTTTCCTACACTCTATCCCCGGTTTTCTTGGTTTTCCTCCGCTCTAACCCCACTTTTCTTGGTTTTCTTCCGCTCTAACCCCGCTTTTCTTGGTTTTCCTCGGCTCTAACCCAGCTTTTCTTGGTTTTTCTCCACTCTAACCATGCTTTTCTTGGATTTCCTCCTCTCTAACTTCGCTTTACTTTTTTTTCTTCCGCTCTAACCCCGTTTCTCTTGGTTTTCCTCCGCTCTAACCTTGATTATCTTGGCTTTCCTCCGCTCTAACCCCGCTTTTCTGGGCTTTCATCCGCCCTAACCCCCTTTTCTTGGTTTTCCTCCGCTCTAACCCCGCTTTTCTTGGTTTTCCTTCGCTCCAACCTTGATTATCTTGGCTTTCCGCCTCTCTTCCATCGCTTTTCTTGGTTTTTACTACACTCTAACACCGGTTTTCTTGGTTTTCCTCCGCTCTAAGTTCACTTTTCTCGGTTTTCCTCCTCTCTAATCCCACTTTTCTTGGTTTTCCTCCGCTCTAACCCTGCTTTTCTTGGTTTTCCTTCGCTCTAACCCCGCTTTTCTTGGTTTTCCTCTGCTCTAACCCAGCTTTTCTTGGTTTTTCTCCACTCTAACCATGCTTTTCTTGGATTTCCGCTGCTCTAACTTCGCTTTCCTTGGTTTTCTTCCGCTCTAACCCCGCTTTTCTTGGTTTTCCTCCTTTCTAACCTCGCTTTTCTTGGTTTTCCTCTGCTCTAACCCCGCTTTTCCTGGTTTTAGTCCACTCTAACCACGCTTTTCATAGTTTCATAGTTTCATAATTTCGTGCGGGTTGGAAGGGACTTTAGAGATCATCGAGTCCGGTCCCCGGGATTCGAGCCTCTGTGTAGCAGAACGGCACTTCTACCACTTGCGCCACAGGGGGGATTCGAACTCCGGGCCCCAGTGGTGCATGGCGGCATCTTTAACCACTGCGCCACCGGGGCACACTTGGATTTCTGCTGCTCTAACCGCGCTTTTCTTTGTTTTCTTCCTCTCTAACTTCTTTTTATTGGTTTTCCTCCGCTCTAACCCCGATTATCTTGGTTTTCCTGCTCTCTAACCCCGCTTTTCTTGGTTTTCTTCCGTTCTAACTCTGCTTTTCTTGGTTTTCCTCCGCTCTAACCCCTCATTTCTTGGTTTTCATCCGCATGAACCTCTCTTTTCTTGGTTTTCCTCCGCTCTAACCCAGCTTTTCTTGGTTTTCCTCCGCTCTAACCCCGCTTTTCTTGGTTTTCCTTCGCTCTAACCTTGATTATCTTGGTTTTCCGCCGCTCTACCATCGCTTTTCTTGGTTTTCCTACACTCTATCCCCGGTTTTCTTGGTTTTCCTCTGCTCTAACCCCACTTTTCTTGGTTTTCCTCCGCTCTAACCCCGCTTTTCTTGGTTTTCCTCAGCTCTAACCCAGCTTTTCTTGGTTTTTCTCCACTCTAACCATGCTTTTCTTGGATTTCCTCCTCTCTAACTTCGCTTTACATTTTTTTCTTCCGCTCTAACCCCGTTTCTCTTGGTTTTCCTCCGCTCTAACCTTGATTATCTTGGCTTTCCTCCGCTCTAACCCTGCTTTTCTGGGCTTTCATCCGCCCTAACCCCGTTTTCTTGGTTTTCCTCCGCTCTAACCCCGCTTTTCTTGGTTTTCCTTCGCTCCAACCTTGATTATCTTGGCTTTCCGCCGCTCTACCATCGCTTTTCTTGGTTTTTACTACACTCTAACACCGGTTTTCTTGGTTTTCCTCCGCTCTAAGTTCACTTTTCTCCGTTTTCCTCCTCTCTAATCCCACTTTTCTTGGTTTTCCTCCGCTCTAACCCTGCTTTTCTTGGTTTTCCTTCGCTCTAACCCCGCTTTTCTTGGTTTTCCTCTGCTCTAACCCAGCTTTTCTTGGTTTTTCTCCACTCTAACCATGCTTTTCTTGGATTTCCGCTGCTCTAACTTCGCTTTCCTTGGTTTTCTTCCGCTCTAACCCCGCTTTTCTTGGTTTTCCTCCTTTCTAACCTCGCTTTTCTTGGTTTTCCTCTGCTCTAACCCCGCTTTTCTTGGTTTTAGTCCACTCTAACCACGCTTTTCATAGTTTCATAGTTTCATAATTTCGTGCGGGTTGGAAGGGACTTTAGAGATCATCGAGTCCGGTCCCCGGGATTCGAGCCTCTGTGTAGCAGAACGGCACTTCTACCACTTGCGCCATAGGGGGGATTCGAACTCCGGGCCCCAGTGTTGCATGGCGGCATCTTTAACCACTGCGCCACTGGGGCACACTTGGATTTCTGCTGCTCTAACTGCGCTTTTCTTTGTTTTCTTCCTCTCTAACTTCTTTTTATTGGTTTTCCTCCGCTCTAACCCCGATTATATTGGTTTTCCTGCTCTCTAAGCCCGCTTTTCTTGCTTTTCTTCTGTTCTAACTCTGCTTTTCTTGGTTTTCCTCCGCTCTAACCCCTCATTTCTTGGTTTTCATCCGCATGAACCTCTATTTTCTTGGTTTTCCTCCGCTCTAACCCAGCTTTAGTTGGTTTTCCTCCGCTCTAAGTTCACTATCCTCGGTTTTCCTCCTCTCTAATCCCGCTTTTCTTGGTTTTTCTCCGCTCTAACCCCGTGTCTCTTGGGTTTCCTCCGCTCTAACCCAGCTTTTCTTGTTTTTTCTCCACTCTAACCATGCTTTTCTTGGATTTCCGCTGCTCTAACTTCGCTTTCCTTGGTTTTCTTCCGCTCTAACCCCGCTTTTCTTGGTTTTCCTCTTTTCTAACCTCGCTTTTCTTGGTTTTCCTCCGCTCTAACCCTGCTTTTCCTGGTTTTAGTCCACTCTAACCACGCTTTTCATAGTTTCATAGTTTCATAATTTCGTGCGGGTTGGAAGGGACTTTAGAGATCATCGAGTCCGGCCCCCGGGATTCGAGCCTCTGTGTAGCAGAGCGGCACTTCTACCACTTGCGCCAAAGGGGGGATTCGAACTCCGGGCCCCAGTGTTGCATGGCGGCATCTTTAACCACTGCGCCACCGGGGCACACTTGGATTTCTGCTGCTCTAACCGCGCTTTTCTTTGTTTTCTTCCTCTCTAACTTCTTTTTATTGGTTTTCTTCCGCTCTAACCCCGATTATCTTGGATTTCCTGCTCTCTAACCCCGCTTTTCTTGGTTTTCTTCCGTTCTAACTCTGCTTTTCTTGGTTTTCCTCTGCTCTAACCCCTCATTTCTTGGTTTTCATCCGCATGAACCTCTCTTTTCTTGGTTTTCCTCCGCTCTAACCCAGCTTTAGTTGGTTTTCCTCCGCTCTAAGTTCACTATCCTCGGTTTTCCTCCTCTCTAATCCCGCTTTTCTTGGTTTTCCTCCGCTCTAACCCCGCTTTTCTTGGTTTTCCTCCGCTCTAACCCCGCTTTTCTTGGTTTTCCTCTGCTCTAACCCAGCTTTTCTTGGTTTTTCTCCACTCAAACCATGCTTTCTTGGATTTCTGCAGCTCTAACCGCGCTTTTCTATGCTTTCTTCCTCTCTAACTTCTTTTTATTGGTATTCCTTCGCTCTAACCCCGATTATTTTGGTTTTTCTCCGGTCTTATCCCACTTTTCTTGGTTTTCCTCCGCTATAACCCCGCTTTTCTTGGTTTTTCTCCGCTCTAACCCCGCTTTTCTTGGTTTTCCTCTGCTCTAACCCAGCTGTTCTTGGTTTTTCTCCACTCTAACCATGCTTTTCTTGGATTTCCGCTGCTCTAACTTCGCTTTCCTTGGTTTCCTTCCGCTCTAACCCCGCTTTTCTTGGTTTTCCTCCTTTCTAACCTCGCTTTTCTTGGTTGTCTTCCGTTCTAACTCTGCTTTTCTTGGTTTTCCTCTGCTATAACCCCGCTTTTCTTGGTTTTCCTCCGCTGTAACCCCGCTTTTCTTGGTTTTCCTCAGCTCTAACCCCGCTTTTCTTGGTTTTCCTCCGCTCTAAACCCGCTTTTCTTGATTTTCCTCCGCTCTAACCCCGCTTTTCTTGGTTATTCTCCACTGTAACCCAGCTTTTCATGGTTTTTCTCCACTCTAACCATGCTTTTCTCGGATTTCTGCTTCTCTAACCACGCTTTTCTTCGTTTTCTTCCGTTCTAACTCTGCTTTTCTTGGTTTTTCTCGACTCCAACCCAGCTTTTCTTGCTTTTTCTCCACTCTAACCATGCTTTTCTTGGATTTCTGCTGCTCTAACCTCGCTTTTCTGTCTTTTCCTCCTCTCTAAGTTCTTCTTATTGGTTTTCCTCCGATCTAACCCCGATTATCTTGGTTTTCCTCCGCTCTAACCCCGCTTTACTTGGTTTTCCTTTGCACTAACCTTGCTTTTCTTGGTTTTCCTCCGCTCTAACCCCGCTTTACTTGGTTTTCCTTTGCACTAACCCTGCTTTTCTTGGTTTTCCTCCGCTCTAACCCCGCTTTTCTTGGTTTTCCTCCGCTCTACCACCGCTTTTCTTGGTTTTCCTACGCTCTAAACCCTCTTTTCTTGGTTTTCCTCCGCACTAACCCCGCATTTCTTGGGTTTTCTCCACTCTAACCCAGCTTTTCATGGATTTTCTGCACTCTAACCATGCTTTTCTTGATTTTCCACCCCTCTATCCCCGCTTTTCTTGGTATTCCTCCGCTCTAACCCCGCTTTTCTTGGTTTTCCTCCGCTCTAACCTTGCTTTTCATGGTTTTCCTCTGCTCTATCCCCGCTTTTCTTGGTTTTCCTCCGCTCTAACACCGCTTTTCTTGGTTTTCCTCCGCTCTTACCCTGCTTTTCTTGGTTTTTCTCCGCTCTAACCCAGCTTTTCTTGGTTTTCCTCCCCTCTATCCCAGCTTTACTTGGTTTTCCTTTGCACTAACCTTGCTTTTCTTGGTTTTCCTCCACTCTAACCCCGCTTTTCATGGTTTTCCTCTGCTGTAACCCTACTTTTCTTGGTTTTCCTCCGCTCTAACTTCGCCTCTCTTGGTTTTCCTCCGCTCTAACCCCGCTTTTCTTGGTTTTCCTCATCTCTACAACCCTGCTTTTCTAGGGTTTCCTCCGCTCTATCCCTGCTTATCTTGGTTTTCCTGTGCTCTAAATTCTCTTTTCTTGGTTTATCTCCGCTCTAACCCCGCTTTCTTGGTTTTCCTCCGCTCTAACTTCACTTTTCTTGGTTTTCCTCCGCTCTAACCTCGCTTTTCTTGGTTATCGACCACTCTGACCCCTCTTTTCTTGGTTTTCCTCTGCTCTAACCCCGCTTTTCTTGGTTTTTCTCAGCTCTACCCCGCTTTTCTTGATTTTCCTCCTCTAACCTTGTTTTCTTGGTTTTTCTCCGCTCTAACATCGCTTTTCTTGGTTTTCCTCCGCTCTAACCCCACTTTTCTTGGTTTTCCTCTGCTGTAACATAGCTTTTCTTGATTTTCCTCCTCTCTGACCCCGCTTTTCTTGGTTTTCCTCCGCTCTAACCCCTTTTTTCTTGGTTTTCCTCCGCTCTAACCCCACTTTTCTTGGTTTTCCTCTGCTGTAACATAGCTTTTCTTGGTTTTCCTCTGCTCAAACCCCGCTTTTCTTGGTTTTCCTTCGCTCTATGCCCGCTTTTCATGGTTTTCCTGCGCTCTAACCCCATTTTTCTTGGTTTTCCTCCGCTCTAACCTCGCTTTTTTTGGATTTCCTCCGCTCTAACCTTGCTTTTCTTGGTTTTCCTCCACTCTAGCCCAGCTTTTCTTGATTTTCCTCTGCTCTAACCTTGTTTTTTTGGTTTTCCTCCGCTCTAACCCTGCTTTTCTTGGTTTTCCTCCGCTCCAAGCCCGCTTTTCTTGGTTTTCCTCTCCTCTAACCCCGCTTTTCTTGGATTTCATCCATTCCAGCCCCGCTTTTCTTGGTTTTCCTCTGCTATAACTTAGCTTATCTTGGTTTTCCTCCGCTCTAACCCACCTTTCTCAGTTTTCCTCAGCTCCAACCCAGCTTTTCTTGGTTTTCATCCACTCTAACCTAGCTTTTCATTGTTTTCCACTGCTGTAACCCTACTTTTCTTGGTTTTCCTCCGCTCTATCCCCGCTTTTCTTGGATTTCCTTCGCTCTATGCCCGCTTTTCTTGGATTTCATCCGCTCTAACCCCACTTTTCTTGGTTTACCTCCACTCTAACCTCGCTTTCCTTGGTTTTCTTTTGCTCTAGCTTGGCTTTTCTTGGTTTTCCTGCGCTCTAATCCCATTTTTCTTGGTTTTCCTCCTCTCTAAACCCGCTTTTCTTGGTTTTCCTTTGTTCTAACCCCGCTTTTCTTGGTTTTCCTTTGCGCTCACTTGGCTTTTCTTGGTTTTCCTCCGCTCTAACCCCACTTTTCTTGGTTTCCCTCCCTTCTATCCCCGCTTTTCTTGGTTTTTCTCCACTCTAACCCCATTTCTCTTCGTTTTCCTCCGTTCTAACACCGCTTTTCTTGGTTTTCCTTTGCTCTAACCCCGCTTTTCTTGGTTTTCTTCTGCACTAACCCCACTTTTCTTGGTTTTCCTCCGCAATAACCCCGCTTTTCTTGGTTTTTCTCCACTCTAACCCAGCTTTTCATGTTCTTTCTCCACTCTAACCATGCTTTTCTCGGAATTCTGATGCTCTAACCGTGTTTTTCTTCGTTTTATCCTCTCTAACTTATTTTTCTTTGTTTTCCTCCGCTCTAACCCTGCTTTTCTTGGTTTTCCTCCGCTCTAACCTCACTTTTCTTGGTTTTCCTCAGCTCTAACCCCGCTTTTCTTGGTTTTCCTCCGCTCTAACCCCGCTTTTCTTGGTTTTCCTCCGCTCTAACCCCGCTTTTCTTGGTTTTCCTCCGCTCTAACCCCGCTTTTCTTGGATTTCCTTCGCTCTAACTTCATTTTCCTTGGTTTTCCTCTTCTCTAACTTCGCCTCTCTTGGTTTTCCTACGCTCTAACACCACTTTTCTTGGTTTCCTCCGCTCTAACCATGCTTTTCTTGGTTTTCCTCCGCTCTAACTTCACTTTGCTTGCTTTTCCTCCTTTCTAACCTTGCTTTTCTTGGTTTTCCTGCGCTCAGACCCAGCTTTTCTCGGTTTTCCTCAGCTCCAAACCCGCTTTTCTTGGTTTTCCTATGCTATATCCCCGCTTATCTTTGTTTTCCTGTGCTCTAAATTCTCTTTTCTTGGTTTATCTCCGCTCTAACCCCGCTTTCTTGGTTTTCCTTCGCTCTAACCCCACTTTTCTTGGTTTATCTCCGCTCTAACCCCGCTTTCTTGGTTTTCCTCCGCTCTAACCCCACTTTTCTTGGTTTTCCTCCGTGCTTACTTCACTTTTCTTCGATTTCTTCCGCTCTAACCTCGCTTTTTTTGTTTTTCGTCCACTCTGACCCCGCTTTTCTTGGTTTTCCTCTGCTCTAACCCCGCTTTTCTTAGTTTTTTCCGCTCTATCCCTGCTTCTCTGGCTTTTCCTTCGCTCTGACCTCGCTTTTCTTGGTTTTCCTCCGTTCTAACCCCGCTTTTCTTGGTTTTCCGCTGCTCTATCCCCGCTTTTCTTGGTTTTCCTCCGCTCTAACTTCACTTTTCTTGGTTTTCCTCCGCTCTAACTTCGCTTTTCTTGGTTTACCTTTGCTCTATCCCCGCTTTTCTTGGTTTTCCTCCGCTCTAACTTCGCTTTTCTTGGTTTTCCTCCGCTCTAACTTCGCTTTTCTTGGTTTACCTTTGCTCTAACCCCGCTTTTCTTGGTTTTCCTTTGCTCTAACTTGGATTTCTTGGTTTTCCTGCGCTCTAACCCCATTTTTCTTGGTTTTCCTCCACTCTAACCCCGCTTTTTTTGGTTTTCCTCCGTGCTAACCTTGCTTTTCTTTGTTTTCCTCCACTCTAGACCAGCTTTTCTTTATTTTCCTCTGCTCTAACCTTGTTTTTTTTGGTTTTCCTCCGCTCTAACCCCATTTTTCTTGGTTTTCCTCTGCTCCAACCCCACTTTTCTTGGTTTTCCTCCGCTCTAACTTTGCCTCTCTTGGTTTTCCTCCGCTCTAACCTCGCCATTCTTGGTTTTCCTCCGCTCTAACCCCGTCTTTCTTGGTTTTCCTCCGCTCTAACTTCGCTATTCTTCGTTATCCTCCATTCTAACTTCACTTTTTTTGTTTTTCCTCCGCTCTAACCCCTCTTTTCTTGGTTTTCCTCCGCTCTAATCCCGCTTTTCTTGCTTTTCCTCCGCTCTAACCCCGCTTTTCTTAGATTTCCTCCACTCTAACCACGCTTTTCTTGGTTTTCCTCCACTCTAACCCCGCTTTTCTTGGTTTTCCTCCGCACTAACTTAGCTCTTCTTGCTTTTCCTCCGATCTAACCCAGCTTTTCTTGTTTTTCCTCAGGACCAACCACGCTTTTCTTGGTTTTCCTTTGCTCTAACCTTGTTTTCTTGGTTTTCCTCCGCTCTAACCTCACTTTTCTTGGTTTTCCTAATCTCTAATGTCACTTTTCTTGGTTTTCCTCTGCTGTAACATAGCTTTTCTTGGTTTTCCTCCTCTCTGACCCTGCTTTTCTTGGTTTTCCTCCGCTCTAACCCCTCTTTTCTTGGTTTACCTCTGCTGTAACCCTGCTTTTCTTGGTTTTCCTCTGCTCTATCCCCGCTTTTCTTGGATTTCCTTCGCTCTATGCCCGCTTTTCTTGGTTTTCATCCGCTCTAACTTCACTTTTCTTGGTTTCCCTCCACTCTAACCTCGCTTTCCTTGGTTTTCTTTTGCTCTAACTTGCCTTTTCTTGGTTTTCCTGCGCTCTAATCCCATTTTTCATGGTTTTCCTTCGCTCTAACCCCGCTTTTCTTGGTTTTCCTTTGTTCTAACCCCGCTTTTCTTGGTTTTCCTTTGCGCTCATTTGGCTTTTCTTGGTTTTCCTCCGCTCTAACCCCACTTTTCTTGGTTTCCCTCCCTTCTATCCCCGCTTTTCTTGGTTTTTCTCCACTCTAACCCCATTTCTCTTCGTTTTCCTCCGTTCTAACACCGCTTTTCTTGGTTTTCCTTTGCTCTAACCCCGCTTTTCTTGGTTTTCTTCTGCACTAACCCCTCTTTTCTTGGTTTTCCTCCGCACTAACCCCGCTTTTCTTGGTTTTTCTCCACTCTAACCCAGCTTTTCATGTTCTTTCTCCACTCTAATTATGCTTTTCTCGGAATTCTGATGCTCTAACCGTGTTTTTCTTCGTTTTATCCTCTCTAACTTATTTTTCTTTGTTTTCCTCCGCTCTAACCCTGCTTTTCTTGGTTTTCCTCCGCTCTAACCTCACTTTTCTTGGTTTTCCTCAGCTCTAACCCCGCTTTTCTTGGTTTTCCTCCGCTCTAACCCCGCTTTTCTTTGTTTTCCTCCGCTCTAACCCCGCTTTTCTTGGTTTTCCTCCGCTCTAACCCCGCTTTTCTTGGATTTCCTTCGCTCTAACTTCATTTTCCTTGGTTTTCCTCTTCTCTAACTTCGCCTCTCTTGGTTTTCCTACGCTCTAACACCACTTTTCTTGGTTTCCTCCGCTCTAACCATGCTTTTCTTGGTTTTCCTCCGCTCTAACTTCACTTTGCTTGCTTTTCCTCCTTTCTAACCTTGCTTTTCTTGGTTTTCCTGCGCTCAAACCCAGCTTTTCTCGGTTTTCCTCAGCTCCAAAC
The DNA here is from genome assembly GCF_054131305.1 of Coturnix japonica. Lineage (NCBI taxonomy): Eukaryota > Metazoa > Chordata > Aves > Galliformes > Phasianidae > Coturnix > Coturnix japonica. The sequence continues at coordinate 6,801,492 of NC_140666.1, read as the reverse complement.
CCGCTTTTCTTGGTTTTCCTATGCTATATCCCCGCTTATCTTTGTTTTCCTGTGCTCTAAATTCTCTTTTCTTGGTTTATCTCCGCTCTAACCCCGCTTTCTTGGTTTTCCTTCGCTCTAACCCCACTTTTCTTGGTTTATCTCCGCTCTAACCCCGCTTTCTTGGTTTTCCTCCGCTCTAACCCCACTTTTCTTGGTTTTCCTCCGTGCTTACTTCACTTTTCTTCGATTTCTTCCGCTCTAACCTCGCTTTTTTTGTTTTTCGTCCACTCTGACCCCGCTTTTCTTGGTTTTCCTCTGCTCTAACCCCGCTTTTCTTAGTTTTTTCCGCTCTATCCCTGCTTCTCTGGCTTTTCCTTCGCTCTGACCTCGCTTTTCTTGGTTTTCCTCCGCTCTAACCCCGCTTTTCTTGGTTTTCCGCTGCTCTATCCCCGCTTTTCTTGGTTTTCCTCCGCTCTAACTTCACTTTTCTTGGTTTTCCTCCGCTCTAACTTCGCTTTTCTTGGTTTACCTTTGCTCTATCCCCGCTTTTCTTGGTTTTCCTCCGCTCTAACTTCGCTTTTCTTGGTTTTCCTCCGCTCTAACTTCGCTTTTCTTGGTTTACCTTTGCTCTAACCCCGCTTTTCTTGGTTTTCCTTTGCTCTAACTTGGATTTCTTGGTTTTCCTGCGCTCTAACCCCATTTTTCTTGGTTTTCCTCCACTCTAACCCCGCTTTTTTTGGTTTTCCTCCGTGCTAACCTTGCTTTTCTTTGTTTTCCTCCACTCTAGACCAGCTTTTCTTTATTTTCCTCTGCTCTAACCTTGTTTTTTTGGTTTTCCTCCGCTCTAACCCCATTTTTCTTGGTTTTCCTCTGCTCCAACCCCACTTTTCTTGGTTTTCCTCCGCTCTAACTTTGCCTCTCTTGGTTTTCCTCCGCTCTAACCTCGCCATTCTTGGTTTTCCTCCGCTCTAACCCCGTCTTTCTTGGTTTTCCTCCGCTCTAACTTCGCTATTCTTCGTTATCCTCCATTCTAACTTCACTTTTTTTGTTTTTCCTCCGCTCTAACCCCTCTTTTCTTGGTTTTCCTCCGCTCTAATCCCGCTTTTCTTGCTTTTCCTCCGCTCTAACCCCGCTTTTCTTAGATTTCCTCCACTCTAACCACGCTTTTCTTGGTTTTCCTCCACTCTAACCCCGCTTTTCTTGGTTTTCCTCCGCACTAACTTAGCTCTTCTTGCTTTTCCTCTGATCTAACCCAGCTTTTCTTGTTTTTCCTCAGGACCAACCACGCTTTTCTTGGTTTTCCTTTGCTCTAACCTTGTTTTCTTGGTTTTCCTCCGCTCTAACCTCACTTTTCTTGGTTTTCCTAATCTCTAATGTCACTTTTCTTGGTTTTCCTCTGCTGTAACATAGCTTTTCTTGGTTTTCCTCCTCTCTGACCCTGCTTTTCTTGGTTTTCCTCCGCTCTAACCCCTCTTTTCTTGGTTTACCTCTGCTGTAACCCTGCTTTTCTTGGTTTTCCTCTGCTCTATCCCCGCTTTTCTTGGATTTCCTTCGCTCTATGCCCGCTTTTCTTGGTTTTCATCCGCTCTAACTTCACTTTTCTTGGTTTCCCTCCACTCTAACCTCGCTTTCCTTGGTTTTCTTTTGCTCTAACTTGCCTTTTCTTGGTTTTCCTGCGCTCTAATCCCATTTTTCATGGTTTTCCTTCGCTCTAACCCCGCTTTTCTTGGTTTTCCTTTGTTCTAACCCCGCTTTTCTTGGTTTTCCTTTGCGCTCATTTGGCTTTTCTTGGTTTTCCTCCGCTCTAACCCCACTTTTCTTGGTTTCCCTCCCTTCTATCCCCGCTTTTCTTGGTTTTTCTCCACTCTAACCCCATTTCTCTTCGTTTTCCTCCGTTCTAACACCGCTTTTCTTGGTTTTCCTTTGCTCTAACCCCGCTTTTCTTGGTTTTCTTCCGCACTAACCCCACTTTTCTTGGTTTTCCTCCGCACTAACCCCGCTTTTCTTGGTTTTTCTCCACTCTAACCCAGCTTTTCATGTTCTTTCTCCACTCTAATTATGCTTTTCTCGGAATTCTGATGCTCTAACCGTGTTTTTCTTCGTTTTATCCTATCTAACTTCTTTTTCTTTGTTTTCCTCCGCTCTAACCCTGCTTTTCTTGGTTTTCCTCCGCACTTATTCCGCTTTTCTTGGTTTTCCTCCGCTCTAACCTCACTTTTCTTGGTTTTCCTCAGCTCTAACCCCGCTTTTCTTGGTTTTCCTCCGCTCTAACCCAGCTTTTCTTGGTTTTCCTCCGCTCTAACCCCGCTTTTCTTGGATTTCCTTCGCTCTAACTTCATTTTCCTTGGTTTTCCTCTTCTCTAACTTCGCCTCTCTTGGTTTTCCTACGCTCTAACACCACTTTTCTTGGTTTCCTCCGCTCTAACCATGCTTTTCTTGGTTTTCCTCCGCTCTAACTTCACTTTGCTTGCTTTTCCTCCTTTCTAACCTTGCTTTTCTTGGTTTTCCTGCGCTCAAACCCAGCTTTTCTCGGTTTTCCTCAGCTCCAAACCCGCTTTTCTTGGTTTTCCTATGCTATATCCCCGCTTATCTTTGTTTTCCTGTGCTCTAAATTCTCTTTTCTTGGTTTATCTCCGCTCTAACCCCGCTTTCTTGGTTTTCCTTCGCTCTAACCCCACTTTTCTTGGTTTATCTCCGCTCTAACCCCGCTTTCTTGGTTTTCCTCCGCTCTAACCCCACTTTTCTTGGTTTTCCTCCGTGCTTACTTCACTTTTCTTCGATTTCTTCCGCTCTAACCTCGCTTTTTTTGTTTTTCGTCCACTCTGACCCCGCTTTTCTTGGTTTTCCTCTGCTCTAACCCCGCTTTTCTTAGTTTTTTCCGCTCTATCCCTGCTTCTCTGGCTTTTCCTTCGCTCTGACCTCGCTTTTCTTGGTTTTCCTCCGCTCTAACCCCGCTTTTCTTGGTTTTCCGCTGCTCTATCCCCGCTTTTCTTGGTTTTCCTCCGCTCTAACTTCACTTTTCTTGGTTTTCCTCCGCTCTAACTTCGCTTTTCTTGGTTTACCTTTGCTCTATCCCCGCTTTTCTTGGTTTTCCTCCGCTCTAACTTCGCTTTTCTTGGTTTTCCTCCGCTCTAACTTCGCTTTTCTTGGTTTACCTTTGCTCTAACCCCGCTTTTCTTGGTTTTCCTTTGCTCTAACTTGGATTTCTTGGTTTTCCTGCGCTCTAACCCCATTTTTCTTGGTTTTCCTCCACTCTAACCCCGCTTTTTTTGGTTTTCCTCCGTGCTAACCTTGCTTTTCTTTGTTTTCCTCCACTCTAGACCAGCTTTTCTTTATTTTCCTCTGCTCTAACCTTGTTTTTTTGGTTTTCCTCCGCTCTAACCCCATTTTTCTTGGTTTTCCTCTGCTCCAACCCCACTTTTCTTGGTTTTCCTCCGCTCTAACTTTGCCTCTCTTGGTTTTCCTCCGCTCTAACCTCGCCATTCTTGGTTTTCCTCCGCTCTAACCCCGTCTTTCTTGGTTTTCCTCCGCTCTAACTTCGCTATTCTTCGTTATCCTCCATTCTAACTTCACTTTTTTTGTTTTTCCTCCGCTCTAACCCCTCTTTTCTTGGTTTTCCTCCGCTCTAATCCCGCTTTTCTTGCTTTTCCTCCGCTCTAACCCCGCTTTTCTTAGATTTCCTCCACTCTAACCACGCTTTTCTTGGTTTTCCTCCACTCTAACCCCGCTTTTCTTGGTTTTCCTCCGCACTAACTTAGCTCTTCTTGCTTTTCCTCCGATCTAACCCAGCTTTTCTTGTTTTTCCTCAGGACCAACCACGCTTTTCTTGGTTTTCCTTTGCTCTAACCTTGTTTTCTTGGTTTTCCTCCGCTCTAACCTCACTTTTCTTGGTTTTCCTAATCTCTAATGTCACTTTTCTTGGTTTTCCTCTGCTGTAACATAGCTTTTCTTGGTTTTCCTCCTCTCTGACCCTGCTTTTCTTGGTTTTCCTCCGCTCTAACCCCTCTTTTCTTGGTTTACCTCTGCTGTAACCCTGCTTTTCTTGGTTTTCCTCTGCTCTATCCCCGCTTTTCTTGGATTTCCTTCGCTCTATGCCCGCTTTTCTTGGTTTTCATCCGCTCTAACTTCACTTTTCTTGGTTTCCCTCCACTCTAACCTCGCTTTCCTTGGTTTTCTTTTGCTCTAACTTGCCTTTTCTTGGTTTTCCTGCGCTCTAATCCCATTTTTCATGGTTTTCCTTCGCTCTAACCCCGCTTTTCTTGGTTTTCCTTTGTTCTAACCCCGCTTTTCTTGGTTTTCCTTTGCGCTCATTTGGCTTTTCTTGGTTTTCCTCCGCTCTAACCCCACTTTTCTTGGTTTCCCTCCCTTCTATCCCCGCTTTTCTTGGTTTTTCTCCGCTCTAACCCCATTTCTCTTCGTTTTCCTCCGTTCTAACACCGCTTTTCTTGGTTTTCCTTTGCTCTAACCCCGCTTTTCTTGGTTTTCTTCCGCACTAACCCCACTTTTCTTGGTTTTCCTCCGCACTAACCCCGCTTTTCTTGGTTTTTCTCCACTCTATCCCAGCTTTTCATGGTCTTTCTCCACTCTAACCATGCTTTTCTCGGAATTCTGATGCTCTAACCGTGTTTTTCTTCGTTTTATCCTATCTAACTTCTTTTTCTTTGTTTTCCTCCGCTCTAACCCCGCTTTTCTTGGTTTTCCTCCGCACTTATTCCGCTTTTCTTGGTTTTCCTCCGCTCTAACCTCACTTTTCTTGGTTTTCCTCAGCTCTAACCCCGCTTTTCTTGGTTTTCCTCCGCTCTAACCCCGCTTTTCTTGGTTTTCCTCCGCTCTAACTTAGCTTTTCTTGGTTTTCCTCCGCTCTAACCCCGCTTTTCTTCGATTTCCTCCGCTCTAACTTCGCTTTTCTTGGATTTTCCTCCGCTCTAACCCCGCTTTTCTTGGTTTTCCTCCGCTCTAACCCCGCTTTTCTTGGTTTTCCTTTGCTCTAACCCCGCTTTTCTTGTTTTTCTTCCGCACTAACCCCACTTTTCTTGGTTTTCCTCCGCACTAACCCCGCTTTTCTTGGTTTTTCTCCACTCTAACCCAGCTTTTCATGGTCTTTCTCCACTCTAACCATGCTTTTCTCGAAATTCTGATGCTCTAACCGTGGTTTTCTTCGGTTTATCCTATCTAACTTCTTTTTCTTTGTTTTCCTCCGCTCTAACCCCGCTTTTCTTGGTTTTCCTCCGCACTTATTCCGCTTTTCTTGGTTTTCCTCCGCTCTAACCTCACTTTTCTTGGTTTTCCTCAGCTCTAACCCCGCTTTTCTTGGTTTTCCTCCGCTCTAACCCCGCTTTTCTTGGTTTTCCTCCGCTCTAACTTAGCTTTTCTTGGTTTTCCTCCGCTCTAACCCCGCTTTTCTTGGATTTCCTCCGCTCTAACTTCGCTTTTCTTGGATTTCCTTTGCTCTAACCCCGCTTTTCTTGGTTTTCCTCCGCACTAACCCCGCTTTTCTTGGTTTTCCTCCGCTCTAACCCTGCTTTTCTTTGTTTTCCTCCGCTCTAACTTCGATTTTCTTGGTTTTCCTCCGCTCTATCACCGCTTTTCTTGGTTTTCCTACACTCTAACACCACTTTTCTTGGTTTCCTCCGCTCTAACCCTGCTTTTCTTAGTTTTCCTCCGCTCTAACTTCACTTTGCTTGGTTTTCCTCGTTTCTAACCTTGCTTTTCTTGGTTTTCCTGCGCTCAAACCCCGCTTTTCTTGGTTTTCCTCCGCTCTAACCCCGCTTTTCTTGGATTTCCTTCGCTCTAACTTCATTTTCCTTGGTTTTCCTCTGCTCTAACTTCGCCTCTCTTGGTTTTCCTACGCTCTAACACCACTTTTCTTGGTTTCCTCTGCTCTAACCATGCTTTTCTTGGTTTTCCTCCGCTCTAACTTCACTTTGCTTGGTTTTCCTCCTTTCTAACCCTGCTTTTCTTGGTTTTCCTGCGCTCAAACCCAGCTTTTCTCGGTTTTCCTCAGCTCCAAACCCGCTTTTCTTGGTTTTCCTCCGCTCTATCCCCGCTTATCTTTGTTTTCCTGTGCTCTAAATTCTCTTTTCTTGGTTTATCTCCGCTCTAACCCCGCTTTTCTTGGATTTCCTCCGTGCTTACTTCACTTTTCTTCGATTTCTTACGCTCTAATCTCGCTTTTCTTGGTTTTCGTCCACTCTGACCCCGCTTTTCTTGGTTTTCCTCTGCTCTAACCCCGCTTTTCTTAGTTTTTTCCGCTCTATCCCTGCTTCTCTGGCTTTTCCTCCGCTCTGACCTCGCTTTTCTTGGTTTTCCTCCGCTCTAACCCCGCTTTTCTTGGTTTTCCGCTGGTCTATCCCCGCTTTTCTTGGTTTTCCTCCGCTCTAACTTCACTTTTCTTGGTTTTCCTCCGCTCTAACTTCGCTTTTCTTGGTTTACTTTTGCTCTATCCTCGCTTTTCTTGGTTTTCCTCCGCTCTAACTTAGCTTTTCTTGGTTTTCCTCTGCTCTATCCTTGCTTTTCTTTGTTTTCCTCCACTCTAGACCAGCTTTTCTTTATTTTCCTCTGCTCTAACCTTGTTTTTTTGGTTTTCCTCCGCTCTAACCCCATTTTTCTTGGTTTTCCTCTGCTCCAACACCTCTTTTCTTGGTTTTCATCCGCTCTAACCACGCTGTTCTTGGATTTCATCCATTCTAACCCCACTTTTCTTGGTTTTCCTCCGCTCTAACTTTGCCTCTCTTGGTTTTCCTCCGCTCTAACCTCGCCATTCTTGGTTTTCCTCCGCTCTAACCCCGTCTTTCTTGGTTTTCCTCCGCTCTAACTTCGCTATTCTTCGTTATCCTCCATTCTAACTTCACTTTTTTTGTTTTTCCTCCGCTCTAACCCCTCTTTTCTTGGTTTTCCTCCGCTCTAATCCCGCTTTTCTTGCTTTTCCTCCGCTCCAACCCCGCTTTTCTTAGATTTCCTCCACTCTAACCACGCTTTTCTTGGTTTTCCTCCACTCTAACCCCGCTTTTCTTAGTTTTCCTCTGCACTAACTTAGCTCTTCTTGCTTTTCCTCCGATCTAACCCAGCTTTTCTTGTTTTTCCTCAGGACCAACCACGCTTTTCTTGGTTTTCCTTTGCTCTAACCTTGTTTTCTTGGTTTTCCTCCGCTCTAACCTCACTTTTCTTGGTTTTCCTAATCTCTAATGTCACTTTTCTTGGTTTTCCTCTGCTGTAACATAGCTTTTCTTGGTTTTCCTCCTCTCTGACCCTGCTTTTCTTGGTTTTCCTCCGCTCTAACCCCTCTTTTCTTGGTTTACCTCTGCTGTAACCCTGCTTTTCTTGGTTTTCCTCCTTTCTAACCTTGCTTTTCTTGGTTTTCCTGCGCTCAAACCCAGCTTTTCTCGGTTTTCCTCAGCTCCAAACCCGCTTTTCTTGGTTTTCCTACACTCTAACCCCGCTTTTCTTAGTTTTCCTCCGCTCTAACCACGCTTTTCTTGGTTTTCCTCCGGTCTAACTTAGCTTTTCTTGGTTTTCCTCCGCTCTAACTTCACTTTTCTTGGTTTACATTTGCTCTAACCCCGCTTTTCTTGGTTTTCCTTTGCTCTAACTTGGATTTCTTGGTTTTCCTGCGCTCTAACCCCATTTTTCTTGGTTTTCCTCCACTCTAACCCCGCTTTTTTTGGTTTTCCTCCGTGCTAACCTCGCTTTTCTTGGTTTTCCTCCACTCTAGACCAGCTTTTCTTGATTTTCCTCTGCTCTAACCTTGTTTTTTTGGTTTTCCTCCGCTCTAACCCTATTTTTCTTGGTTTTCCTCTGCTCCAACCCCTCTTTTCTTGGTTTTCATCCGCGCTAACCCCGCTTTTCTTGGATTTCATCCATTCTAACCCCACTTGTCTTGGTTTTTCTCCGCTGTAACTTAGCTTTTCTTGGTTTTCCTGCGCTCTAACCCAGCTTTTCTCGATTTTCCTCAGCACCAACCCCGCTTTTCTTGGTTTTCCTCCAATCTAACTCCGCTTTTCTTGGTTTTCCTCCAATCTAACCTGGCTTTTTATGGTTTTCCTCTGCCCCTACTTCGCCTCTCTTGGTTTTCCTCCGCTCTAACCCCGTCTTTCTTGGTTTTCCTCTGCTCTAATTTCGCTATTCTTCGTTTTCCTCCGCACTAACTTCAATTTTTTTTGTTTTTCCTCCGCTCTAACCCCTTTTTTCTTGGTTTTCCTCCGCTCTAATCACGCTTTTCTTGGTTTTCCTGCACTCTAACCCCGCTTTTCTTAGTTTTCCTCCACTCTAACCACGCTTTTCTTGGTTTTCCTCCGCTCTAACTTCGTTTTTCTTGGTTTTCCTGCACTCTAACCCCGCTTTTCTTAGTTTTCCTCCACTCTAACCCCACTTGTCTTGGTTTTCCTCCGCTCTAACTTCGCCTCTCTTGGTTTTTCACCGCTCTAACCCCGCCATTCTTGGTTTTCCTCCGCTCTAACCCCGTCTTTGTTCGTTTTCCTCTGCTCTAACTTCACTGTTCTTGGTTTACCTCCACTGTAACCCCACTTTTCTTGGTTTTCCTTTGCGCTAACTTGGCTTTTCTTGGTTTTCCTCCGCTCTAACCTTGCTTTTCTTAGTTTTCCTCCGCTCCAACCACGCTTTTCTTTGTTTTCCTCCGCTCTATTCCTGCTTCTCTAGCTTTTCCTCCGCTCTGACCTCGCTTTTCTTGGTTTTCCTCCGCTCTAACTTAGCTTTTCTTGGTTTTCCTCTGCTCTATCCTTGCTTTTCTTGGTTTTCCTCCGCTCTAACTTCGTTTTTCTTGGTTTACATTTGCTCTAACCCCGCTTTTCTTGGTTTTCCTTTGCTCTAACTTGGATTTCTTGGTTTTCCTGCGCTCTAACCCCATTTTTCTTGGTTTTCCTCCAATCTAACCTTGCTTTTTTTGGTTTTCCTCCGTGCTAACCTTGCTTTTCTTGGTTTTCCTCCACTCTAGACCAGCTTTTCTTGATTTTCCTCTGCTCTAACCTTGTTTTTTTGGTTTTCCTCCGCTCTAACCCCGTCTTTCTTGGTTTTCCTCTGCTCTAATTTCGCTATTATTCGTTTTCCTCCGCACTAACTTCAATTTTTTTGTTTTTCCTCCGCTCTAACCCCTTTATTCTTGGTTTTCCTCCGCTCTAATCCCGCTTTTCTTGGTTTTCCTCCACTCTAACCCCGCTTTTCTTAGTTTTCCTCCACTCTAACCACGCTTTTCTTGGTTTTCCTCCGCTCTAACTTAGCTTTTCTTGGTTTTCCTCTGCACTATCCTTGCTTTTCTTGGTTTTCCTCCGCTCTAACTTCGCTTTTCTTGGTTTTCCTCCGATCTAACCCAGCTTTTCTGTATTTCCTCAGGTCCAACCATGCTTTTCTTGGTTTTCCTCCGCTCTAACCTTGTTTTCTTGGTTTTCCTCCGCTCTAACCCCGCTTTTCTTGGTTTATCTCCGTGCTAACTTCACTTTTCTTGGTTTTCCTCCACTCTAATCTCGCTTTTCTTGGTTTTCGTCCACTCTGACCCCACTTCTCTTTGTTTTCCTCTGCTCTAACCTTGCTTTTCTTTGTTTTCCTCCGCTCTATCCCTGCTTCTCTGGCTTTTCCTCCGCTCTGACCTCGCTTTTCTTGGTTTTCCTCCGCTCTAACTTAGCTTTTCTTGGTTTTCCTCTGCTCTATCCTTGCTTTTCTTGGTTTTCCTCCGCTCTAACTTCGTTTTTCTTGGTTTACCTTTGCTCTAACCCCGCTTTTCTTGGTTTTCCTTTGCTCTAACTTGGATTTCTTGGTTTTCCTGCGCTCTAACCCTGCTTTTCTTGGTTTTCCTCCACTCTAACCCCGCTTTTTTGGTTTTCCTCCGTGCTATCCTTGCTTTTCTTGGTTTTCCTCCACTCTAGACCAGCTTTTCTTGATTTTCCTCTGCTCTAACCTTGTTTTTTTGGTTTTCATCCGCTCTAACCCCGCTTTTCTTGCATTTCATCCATTCTAACCCCACTTGTCTTGGTTTTTCTCCGCTGTAACTTAGCTTTTCTTGGTTTTCCTGCGCTCTAAACCAGCTTTTCTCGGTTTTCCTCAGCACCAACCCCGCTTTTCTTGGTTTTCCTCCAATCTAACACCGCTTTTCTTGGTGTTCCTCCAATCGAACCCCGCTTTTCATGGTTTTCCTCTTCCCCTACTTCGCCTCTCTTGGTTTTCCTCCGCTCTAACCCCGTCTTTCTTGGTTTTCCTCTGCTCTAATTTCGCTATTCTTCGTTTTCCTCCGCACTAACTTCAATTTTTTTGTTTTTCCTCCGCTCTAACCCCTTTTTTCTTGGTTTTCCTCCGCTCTAATCCCGCTTTTCTTGGTTTTCCTCCGCTCTAACCCCGCTTTTCTTAGTTTTCCTCCACTCTAACCACGCTTTTCTTGGTTTTCCTCCGCTCTAATTTAGCTTTTCTTGGTTTTCCTCTGCTCTATCCTTGCTTTTCTTGGTTTTCCTCCGCTCTAACTTCGCTTTTCTTGGTTTTCATCCACTCTAACTTCGCTTTTCTTGGTTTACCTTTGCTCTAACCTTGCTTTTCTTGGTTTTCCTTTGCTCTAACTTGGATTTCTTGGTTTTCCTGCGCTCTAACCCCATTTTTCTTGGGTTTCCTCCACTCTAACCCCGCTTTTTTGGTTTTCCTCCGTGCTAACCTTGCTTTTCTTGGTTTTCCTCCACTCTAGTCCAGCTTTTCTTGATTTTCCTCTGCTCTAACCTTGTTTTTTTGGGTTTCCTCCGCTCTAACCCCATTTTTCTTGGTTTTCCTCTGCTCCAACCCCTCTTTTATTGGTTTTCATCCGCTCTAACCCCGCTTTTCTTGAATTTCATCCATTCTAACCCCACTTGTCTTGGTTTTTCTCCGCTGTTACTTAGCTTTTCTTGGTTTTCCTCCTCTCTGACCCAGCTTCTCTCTGTTTTCCTCATCACCAACCCCGCTTTTCTTGGTTTTCCTCCTCTCTAACCCCATTTTTCTTGGTTTTCCTCTGCTCCAACCCCTCTTTTCTTGGTTTTCATCCGCTCTAACCCCGCTTTTCTTGGATTTCATCCATTCTAACCCCACTTGTCTTGGTTTTTCTCCGCTGTAACTTAGCTTTTCTTGGTTTTCCTGCTCTCTAACCCAGCTTTTCTCGGTTTTCCTCAGCACCAACCCCGCTTTTCTTGGTTTTCCTCCGCTCTAACCCCGCTTTTCATTGTTTTCCTCTGCTGTAACCCTACTTTTTATGGTTTTCCTCCGCCCCTACTTCGCCTCTCTTGGTTTTCCTCCGCTCTAAGCCTGTTTTTTTTGGTTTTCCTCTGCTCTAATTTCGCTATTCTTCGTTTTCCTCCGCACTAACTTCTATTTTTTTTTTTTCCTCCGCTCTAACCCCTTTCTTCTTGGTTTTCCTCCGCTCTAATCCCGCTTTTCTTCGTTTTCCTCCGCTCTAACCCCGCTTTTCTTAGTTTTCCTCCACTCTAACCACGCTTTTCTTGCTTTTCCTCTGCTCTAACCCCGCTTTTCTTAGTTTTTCTCAGCTCTGACCCCGCTTTTCTTGATTTTCCTCCGCTCTAACCTTGTTTTCTTCGTTTTCCTCCGCTCTAGCATCGCTTTTCTTGGTTTTCCTCATCTCTAATCTCACTTTTCTTGGTTTTCCTCTGCTGTAACATATCTTTTCTTGATTTTCCTCCTCTCTAACCCCGCTTTTCTTGGTTTTCCTCCGCTCTAACCCCTCTTTTCTCTGTTTTCCTCCGCTCTAACCCCACTTTTCTTAGTTTTCCTCTGCTGTAACATAGCTTTTCTTGGTTTTCTTCTGCTCTATCCCCATTTTCTTGGTTTTCCTTAGCTCTATGCCCGCTTATCTTGGTTTTCATCCGCTCTAACTTTGCTTTTCTTGGTTTACCTCCACTCTAACCCCGCTTTTGTTGGTTTTCCTTTGCTCTAACTTGGCTTTTCTTAGTTTTCCTCCACTCTAACCATGCTTTTCTTTGTTTTACTCCGCTCTAACTTCGCTTTTCTTGGTTTACCTCCACTCTAACCCTGCTTTTGTTGGTTTTCCTTTGCTCTAACTTGGCTTTTCTTAGTTTTCCTCCACTCTAACCACACTTTTCTTTGTTTTACTCCGCTCTAACCCCGCTTTTCTTGGTTTTTCTCATCTCTGACACCGCTTTTCTTCATTTTCCTCCGCTCTAACCTTGTTTTCTTGGTTTTCCTCTTATCTAACATCGCTTTTCTTTTTTTCCTCATCTCTAATCTCACTTTTCTTGGCTTTCCTCTGCTGTAACATAGCTTTTCTTCATTTTCCTCCTCTCTGACCCCGCTTTTCTTGGTTTTCCTCCGCTCTAAACCCTCTTTTCTTGGTTTTCCTCCGATCTAACCCCACTTTTCTTGGTTTTCCTCTGCTGTAACATAGCTTTTCTGGGTTTTCCTCTGCTCTATCCCCGTTTTTCTTGGTTTTCCATCGCTCTATGCCCACTTTTCTTGGTTTTCATCCGCTCTAACTTCACTTTTCTTGGTTTTCCTCCATTCTAACCTCGCTTTTCTTGGTTTTCCTTTGCTCTAACTTGGCTTTTCTTGGTTTTCCTCTGCTCTAACCCCATTTTTCATGGTTTTCCTCCACTCTAACCCCGTTTTTTTTGTTTTCCTCTGCTCTAACGTTGCTTTTCTTGGTTTTCCTCCACTCTAGCCCAGCTTTTCTTGATTTTCCTCTGCTCTAACCTTGTTATTTTGGTTTTCCTCCACTCTAACCCCGTTTTTCTTGGTTTTCCTCCGCTCCAAGCCCGCTTTAGTTAGTTTTCATCTCCTCTAACCCCGCTTTTCTTATATTTCCTTCGCTCTAACACAGCTTTTCTTGGTTTTTCTCCGCTCGAATTTAGCTTTTCTTGGTTTTCCTCCGCTCTAAGCCAGTTTTTCTCGGTTTTCCTCAGCTCCAACCCCGCTTTTCTTGGTTTTCCTCCACTCTAACTCCTTTTTTCTTGGTTTTCCTACGCTCTAACCCCACTTTTCTTGGTTTTCCTCTGCTGTAACACAGCTTTTCTCGGTTTTCCTCCGCTCTAACCCCGCTATTCTTGGTTTTCCTCCGCTCTATCCCTGCTTTTCTTGGTTTTCCTGTGCTCTAAATTCTCTTTTCTTGGTTTATCTCTGCTCTAACCCCGCTTTCTTGGTTTTCCTCCGCTCTAACTTCACTTTTCTTGGTTTTCCTCTGCTCTATCCTCGCTTTTCTTAATTTTCGACCACTCTGACCCCGCTTTTCTTGGTTTTCCTCTGCTCTAACCCTGCTTTCCTTGGTTTTTCTCAGCTCTGACCCCGCTTTTCTTGATTTTCCTCCGCTCTAACCTTGTTTTCTTGGTTTTCCTCCGCTCTAACATCGCTTTTCTTGGTTTTCCTCTGCTCTAACCCCACTTTTCTTGGTTTTCCTCTGCTGTAACATAGCTTTTCTTCATTTTCCTCCTCTCTGACCCCGCTTTTCTTGGTTTTCCTCCGCTCTAACCCCTCTTTTCTCTGTTTTCCTCCGTTCTAACCCCACTTTTCTTAGTTTTCCTCTGCTGTAACATAGCTTTTCTTGGTTTTCCTCTGCTCTAACCCCGCTTTTCTTGGTTTTCCTTCGCTCTATGCCCGCTTTTCTTGGTTTTCATCCGTTCTAACTTCACTTTTCTTGGTTTACCTCCACTCTAACCTCGCTTTTCTTGGTTTTCCTTTGCTCTAACTTGGCTTTTCTTGGTTATCCTGCGCTCTAACCCTGCTTTTCTTGGTTTTCCTCCCCTCTAACCCTGCTTTTCTTGGTTTTCCTCATCCCTAATCTCACTTTTCTTGGCTTTCCTCTGCTGTAACATAGCTTTTCTTGATTTTCCTCCTCTCTAACCCCGTTTTTCTTGGATTTCCTCCGCTCCAAACCCTCTTTTTTTTGTTTTCCTCCGCTCTAACCCCGCTTTTCTTGGTTTTCCTCTGCTTAAACATAGTTTTTCTTGGTTTTCCTCTGCTCTATCCCCGCTTTTCTTGGTTTTCCTTCGCTCTATTCCCACTTTTCTTGGTTTTCATCCGCTCTAACTTCACTTTTCTTGGTTTGCCTCCATTCTAACCTCGCTTTTCTTGGTTTTCCTCCGCTCTAACCTTGCTTTTCTTGGTTTTCCTCCACTCTAGCCCAGCTTTTCTTGATTTTCCTCTGCTTTAACCTTGTTTTTTTGGTTTTCCTCCACTCAAACCCCGTTTTTCTTCGTTTTCCTCCGCTCTAAGCCCGCTTTTCTTAGTTTTCATCTCCTCTAACCCCGCTTTTCTTGGATTTCATCCAATCTAACCCCGCTTTTTTTGGTTTTTCTCCGCTCTAATTTAGCTTTTCTTGGTTTTCCTCCGCTCTCAGCCAGCTTTTCTCGGTTTTCCTCAGCTCCAACCCCGCTTTTCTTGGTTTTCCTCCACTCTAACCACGCTTTTCATGGTTTTCCTCTGCTGTAACCCTACTTTTCTTTGTTTTCCTCCGCTCTAACTTCGCCTCTCTTGGTTTTCCTCCGCTCTAACCCCGCCATTCTTGGTTTTCCTCCGCTCTAACCTCGTCTTTCTTGGTTTCCCTCCGCTCTAACTTCGCTATTCTTCGTTATCCTCCGCTCTAACATCACTTTTCTTGTTTTTCCTCCGCTCTAACCTTGCTTTTCTTAGTTTTCCTACGCTCCAACCCCGCTTTTCTTAGTTTTCCTCCACACTAACCCCGCTTTTCATGGTTTTCCTCCGCTCTAACTTCGCTTTTCTTGGTTTTCCTCTGCTCTAACTTAGCTTCTCTTGGTTTTCCTCCGCTCTAACCCAGCTTTTCTCGGTTTTCTTCAGCTCCAACCCCGCTTTTCTTGGTTTTCCTCCGCTCTAACCGCGCTTTTCATGGTTTTCCTCTGCTGTAACCCCGCTTTTCTTGGTTTTCCTCCACTCTAACCCCGCTTTTCATGGTTTTCCTCTGCTGTAACCCTACTTTTCTTGGTTTTCCTCCGCTCTAACTTCGCCTCTCTTGGTTTTCCTCCGCTCTAACCCCGCTTTTCTTGGTTTTCCTCCGCTCCAAACTCGCTTTTCTTGGTTTTCCTCCACTCTAACCCCGCTTTTCATGGTTTTCCTCTCCTGTAACCCTACTTTTCTTGGTTTTCCTCCGCTCTAACTTCGTCTCTCTTGGTTTTCCTTCGCTCTAACCCCGCTTTTCTTGGATTTCCTCCGCTCTAACTTCATTTTCCTTGGTTTTCCTCCACACTAACCCCGCTTTTCTTGGTTTTCCTCCGCTCTAACTTCGCTTTTCTTGGTTTTCCTCTGCTCTAACTTAGCTTATCTTGGTTTTCCTCCGCTCTAACCCAGCTTTTCTCGGTTTTCCTCAGCTCCAACCCCGCTTTTCTTGGTTTTCCTCTGCTCTAAACCCACTTTTCATGGTTTTCCTCTGCTGTAACCCTACTTTTTTTGGTTTTCCTCCGCTCTAACCACGTTTTTCATTGTTTTCCTCCGCTCCTACCCCGCTCTTCTTGGTTTTCATCCGCTCTAACCCCGCTTTTCTTGGATTTCATCCATTCTAACCCTGCTTGTCTTGGATTTCATCCATTCTAACCCCACTTGTCTTGGTTTTTCTCTGCTGTAACTTAGCTTTTCTTGGTTTTCCTGCGCTCTAACCCAGCTTTTCTCGGTTTTCCTCAGTACTAACCCCGCTTTTCTTGGTTTTCCTCCAATCTAACCCCGCTTTTCCTGGTTTTCCTCTGCTGTAACCCTACTTCTTTTGGATTTCCTCCACTCCTACTTCACCTCTCTTGGTTTTCCTCCGCTCTAACCTCGTCTTTCTTGGTTTTCCTCCGCTCTAACTTCGCTATTCTTCGTTTTCCTCCGCACTAACTTCACTTTTTTTGTTTTTCCTCCGCTCTAACCCCTCTTTTCTTGGTTTTCCTCCGCTCTAATCCCGCTTTTCTTGGTTTTCCTACGCTCTAACCCCGCTTTTCTTAGTTTTCCTCCACTCTAACCACGCTTTTCTTTGTTTTACTCCGCTCTAACCCCGCTTTTCTTGGTTTTTCTCATCTCTGACCCCGCTTTTCTTGGTTTTCCTCTGCTCTAACTTAGCTTCTCTTGGTTTTCCTCCGCTCTAACCCAGCTTTTCTCGGTTTTCTTCAGCTCCAACCCCGCTTTTCTTGGTTTTCCTCCGCTCTAACCGCGCTTTTCATGGTTTTCCTCTGCTGTAACCCCGCTTTTCTTGGTTTTCCTCCACTCTAACCCCGCTTTTCATGGTTTTCCTCTGCTGTAACCCTACTTTTCTTGGTTTTCCTCCGCTCTAACTTCGCCTCTCTTGGTTTTCCTCCGCTCTAACCCCGCTTTTCTTGGTTTTCCTCCGCTCCAACCCCGCTTTTCTTGGTTTTCCTCCACTCTAACCCCGCTTTTCATGGTTTTCCTCTGCTGTTAACCCTACTTTTCTTTGTTTTCCTCCGCTCTAACTTCGTCTCTCTTGGTTTTCCTTCGCTCTAACCCCGCTTTTCTTGGATTTCCTCCGCTCTAACTTCATTTTCCTTGGTTTTCCTCCACACTAACCCCGCTTTTCTTGTTTTTCCTCCGCTCTAACTTCGCTTTTCTTGGTTTTCCTCTGCTCTAACTTAGCTTATCTTGGTTTTCCTCCGCTCTAACCAAGCTTTTCTCGGTTTTCCTCAGCTCCAACCCCGCTTTTCTTGGTTTTCCTCTGCTCTAAACCCACTTTTCATGGTTTTCCTCTGCTGTAACCCTACTTTTTTTGGTTTTCCTCCGCTCTAACCACGTTTTTCATTGTTTTCCTCCGCTCCTACCCCGCTCTTCTTGGTTTTCATCCGCTCTAACCCCGCTTTTCTTGGATTTCATCCATTCTAACCCTGCTTGTCTTGGATTTCATCCATTCTAACCCCACTTGTCTTGGTTTTTCTCTGCTGTAACTTAGCTTTTCTTGGTTTTCCTGCGCTCTAACCCAGCTTTTCTCGGTTTTCCTCAGCACTAACCCCGCTTTTCTTGGTTTTCCTCCAATCTAACCCCGCTTTTCCTGGTTTTCCTCTGCTGTAACCCTACTTCTTTTGGTTTTCCTCCGCTCCTACTTCGCCTCTCTTGGTTTTCCTCCGCTCTAACCTCGTCTTTCTTGGTTTTCCTCCGCTCTAACTTCGCTATTCTTCGTTTTCCTCCGCACTAACTTCACTTTTTTTGTTTTTCCTCCGCTCTAACCCCTCTTCTCTTGGTTTTCCTCCGCTCTAATCCCGCTTTTCTTGGTTTTCCTACGCTCTAACCCCGCTTTTCTTAGTTTTCCTCCACTCTAACCACGCTTTTCTTTGTTTTACTCCGCTCTAACCCCGCTTTTCTTGGTTTTTCTCATCTCTGACCCCGCTTTTCTTGGTTTTCCTCTGCTCTAACCCCGCTTTTCTTGGTTTTTCTCAGCTCTGACCCCGCTTTTCAGGATTTTCCTCCGCTCTAACCTTGTTTTCTTGGTTTTCCTCCGCTCTAACATCGCTTTTCTTGGTTTTCCTTTGCTCTAACCCCACTTTTCTTGGTTTTCCTCTGCTGTAACATAGCTTTTCTTGATATTCCTCCTCTCTGACCCCGCTTTTCTTGGTTTTCCTCCGCTCTAACCCCTTTTTTCTTGGTTTTCCTCCGCTCTAACCCCACTTTTCTTGGTTTTCCTCTGCTGTAACAAAGCTTTTATTGGTTTTCCTCTGCTCTAACCCCGGTTTTCTTGGTTTTCCTTCGCTCTAACTTCATTTTCCTTGGTTTTCCTCCACACTAACCCCGCTTTTCTTGGTTTTCCTCCGCTCTAACTTCGCTTTTCTTGGTTTTCCTCTGCTCTAACTTAGCTTATCTTGGTTTTCCTCCGCTCTAACCCAGCTTTTCTCGGTTTTCCTCAGCTCCAACCCCGCTTTTCTTGGTTTTCCTCTGCTCTAAACCCACTTTTCATGGTTTTCCTCTGCTGTAACCCTACTTTTTTTGGTTTTCCTCCGCTCTAACCACGTTTTTCATTGTTTTCCTCCGCTCCTACCCCGCTCTTCTTGGTTTTCATCCGCTCTAACCCCGCTTTTCTTGGATTTCATCCATTCTAACCCTGCTTGTCTTGGATTTCATCCATTCTAACCCCACTTGTCTTGGTTTTTCTCTGCTGTAACTTAGCTTTTCTTGGTTTTCCTGCGCTCTAACCCAGCTTTTCTCGGTTTTCCTCAGTACTAACCCCGCTTTTCTTGGTTTTCCTCCAATCTAACCCCTCTTTTCCTGGTTTTCCTCTGCTGTAACCCTACTTCTTTTGGATTTCCTCCACTCCTACTTCGCCTCTCTTGGTTTTCCTCCGCTCTAACCTCGTCTTTCTTGGTTTTCCTCCGCTCTAACTTCGCTATTCTTCGTTTTCCTCCGCACTAACTTCACTTTTTTTGTTTTTCCTCCGCTCTAACCCCTCTTTTCTTGGTTTTCCTCCGCTCTAATCCCGCTTTTCTTGGTTTTCCTACGCTCTAACCCCGCTTTTCTTAGTTTTCCTCCACTCTAACCACGCTTTTCTTTGTTTTACTCCGCTCTAACCCCGCTTTTCTTGGTTTTTCTCATCTCTGACCCCGCTTTTCTTGGTTTTCCTCTGCTCTAACTTAGCTTCTCTTGGTTTTCCTCCGCTCTAACCCAGCTTTTCTCGGTTTTCTTCAGCTCCAACCCCGCTTTTCTTGGTTTTCCTCCGCTCTAACCGCGCTTTTCATGGTTTTCCTCTGCTGTAACCCCGCTTTTCTTGGTTTTCCTCCACTCTAACCCCGCTTTTCATGGTTTTCCTCTGCTGTAACCCTACTTTTCTTGGTTTTCCTCCGCTCTAACTTCGCCTCTCTTGGTTTTCCTCCGCTCTAACCCCGCTTTTCTTGGTTTTCCTCCGCTCCAACCCCGCTGTTCTTGGTTTTCCTCCACTCTAACCCCGCTTTTCATGGTTTTCCTCTGCTGTAACCCTACTTTTCTTTGTTTTCCTCCGCTCTAACTTCGTCTCTCTTGGTTTTCCTTCGCTCTAACCCCGCTTTTCTTGGATTTCCTCCGCTCTAACTTCATTTTCCTTTGTTTTCCTCCACACTAACCCCGCTTTTCTTGTTTTTCCTCCGCTCTAACTTCGCTTTTCTTGGTTTTCCTCTGCTCTAACTTAGCTTATCTTGGTTTTCCTCCGCTCTAACCAAGCTTTTCTCGGTTTTCCTCAGCTCCAACCCCGCTTTTCTTGGTTTTCCTCTGCTCTAAACCCACTTTTCATGGTTTTCCTCTGCTGTAACCCTACTTTTTTTGGTTTTCCTCCGCTCTAACCACGTTTTTCATTGTTTTCCTCCGCTCCTACCCCGCTCTTCTTGGTTTTCATCCGCTCTAACCCCGCTTTTCTTGGATTTCATCCATTCTAACCCTGCTTGTCTTGGATTTCATCCATTCTAACCCCACTTGTCTTGGTTTTTCTCTGCTGTAACTTAGCTTTTCTTGGTTTTCCTGCGCTCTAACCCAGCTTTTCTCGGTTTTCCTCAGCACTAACCCCGCTTTTCTTGGTTTTCCTCCAATCTAACCCCGCTTTTCCTGGTTTTCCTCTGCTGTAACCCTACTTCTTTTGGTTTTCCTCCGCTCCTACTTCGCCTCTCTTGGTTTTCCTCCGCTCTAACCTCGTCTTTCTTGGTTTTCCTCCGCTCTAACTTCGCTATTCTTCGTTTTCCTCCGCACTAACTTCACTTTTTTTGTTTTTCCTCCGCTCTAACCCCTCTTTTCTTGGTTTTCCTCCGCTCTAATCCCGCTTTTCTTGGTTTTCCTACGCTCTAACCCCGCTTTTCTTAGTTTTCCTCCACTCTAACCACGCTTTTCTTTGTTTTACTCCGCTCTAACCCCGCTTTTCTTGGTTTTTCTCATCTCTGACCCCGCTTTTCTTGGTTTTCCTCTGCTCTAACCCCGCTTTTCTTGGTTTTTCTCAGCTCTGACCCCGCTTTTCAGGATTTTCCTCCGCTCTAACCTTGTTTTCTTGGTTTTCCTCCGCTCTAACATCGCTTTTCTTGTTTTTCCTTTGCTCTAACCCCACTTTTCTTGGTTTTCCTCTGCTGTAACATAGCTTTTCTTGATATTCCTCCTCTCTGACCCCGCTTTTCTTGGTTTTCCTCCGCTCTAACCCCTTTTTTCTTGGTTTTCCTCCGCTCTAACCCCACTTTTCTTGGTTTTCCTCTGCTGTAACAAAGCTTTTATTGGTTTTCCTCTGCTCTAACCCCGGTTTTCTTGGTTTTCCTTCGCTCTAACTTCATTTTCCTTGGTTTTCCTCCACACTAACCCCGCTTTTCTTGGTTTTCCTCCGCTCTAACTTCGCTTTTCTTGGTTTTCCTCTGCTCTAACTTAGCTTATCTTGGTTTTCCTCCGCTCTAACCCAGCTTTTCTCGGTTTTCCTCAGCTCCAACCCCGCTTTTCTTGGTTTTCCTCTGCTCTAAACCCACTTTTCATGGTTTTCCTCTGCTGTAACCCTACTTTTTTTGGTTTTCCTCCGCTCTAACCACGTTTTTCATTGTTTTCCTCCGCTCCTACCCCGCTCTTCTTGGTTTTCATCCGCTCTAACCCCGCTTTTCTTGGATTTCATCCATTCTAACCCTGCTTGTCTTGGATTTCATCCATTCTAACCCCACTTGTCTTGGTTTTTCTCTGCTGTAACTTAGCTTTTCTTGGTTTTCCTGCGCTCTAACCCAGCTTTTCTCGGTTTTCCTCAGTACTAACCCCGCTTTTCTTGGTTTTCCTCCAATCTAACCCCGCTTTTCCTGGTTTTCCTCTGCTGTAACCCTACTTCTTTTGGATTTCCTCCACTCCTACTTCGCCTCTCTTGGTTTTCCTCCGCTCTAACCTCATTTTTCTTTGTTTTCCTCCGCTCTAACCCCGCTTTTCTTGGTTTTCATTTGTTCTAACCCCGCTTTTCTTGGTTTTCCTCCACTCTAGCCCAGCTTTTCTTGATTTTCCTCTGCTCTAACCTTGTTTTTTTGGTTTTCCTCCGCTCTAGCCCCGCTTTTCTTAGTTTTCCTCCGCTCCAAGCCCGCTTTTCTTGGTTTTCATCCGCTCTAACACCGCTTTTCTTGGATTTCATCCATTCTAACCCTGCTTTTCTTGCTTTACTCGGCTATAAATTAGCTTATCTTGGTTTTCCTCCGCTCTAACCCAGCTTTTCTCAGTTATCCTCAGCTCCAACCCCGCTTTTCTTGGTTTTCCTCCACTCTTACCCCGCTTTTCATTGTTTTCCTCTGCTGTAACCCTACTTTTCTTGCTTTTCCTCCGCTCTAACTTCGTCTCTCTTGGTTTTCCTATGCTCTAACTTAGCTTATCTTGGTTTTCCTCTGCTCTAACCCAGCTTTTCTCGGTTTCCTTCAGCTCCAACCTCGTTTTTCTTGGTTTTCCTCCGCTCCAAGCCCGCTTTTCTTGGTTTTCGTCTACTCTAACCCCGCTTTCCTTGTATTTCATCCACTCTAACCCCGCTTTTCTTGGTTTTTCTCCGCTCCAACCACGCTTTTCTTGGTTTTCCTCCACTCTGACGTTGATTTTCTAGGCTTTCCTCCTCTCTAACCCCGTTTTTCTTGTTTTTTCTAAGCTCTGATTCCGCTTTTCTTGATTTTCCTCCGCTCTAACCTTGTTTTCTTGGTTTTCCTCCGCTCTAACATCGCATTTCTTAGTTTTCCTCCGCTCTAACCCCACTTTTCTTGGTTTTCCTCTGCTGTAACATAGCTTTTCTTCATTTTCCTCCTCTTAGACCCCGCTTTTCTTGGTTTTTCTCTGCTCTAACCCCGTTTCCTTGGTTTTCCTCCACTCTAACTTCACTTTTCTTGATTTACCTTCACTCTAACCTTGCTTTTCTTGGTTTTCCTTTGCTCTAACTTGGCTTTTCTTAGTTTTCCTCCGCTCTAACCCCGCTTTTTTTGGATTTCCTCCGCTCTAACCTTGCTTTTCTTTGTTTTCCTCCTCTCTAGCCCAGCTTTTCTTGATTTTCCTCTGCTCTAACCTTGTTTTTTTGGTTTTCCTCCGCTATAACCCCGCTTTTCTTGGTTTTCCTCCGCTCCAAGCCCGCTTTTCTTGGTTTTCATCCGCTCTAACACCGCTTTTCTTGGATTTCATCCATTCTAACCCCGCTTTTGTTTGTTTTCCTCTGCTCTAACTTAGCTTATCTTGGTTTTCCTCCGCTCTAACCCAGCTTTTCTCAGTTTTTTTCAACTCCAACCCTACTTTTCTTGGTTTTCCTCCGCTCTAACTTCGCCTCTCTTGGTTTTCCTCCACTCTAACCCCGCCATTCTTGGTTTTCCTCTGCTCTAACCTTATCTTTCTTGGTTTTCCTCCGCTCTAACTTCGCTATTCTTCGTTATCCTCCCTTCTAACTTCACTTTTTTTGTTTTTCCTCCGCTCTAACACCTCTTTTCTTGGTTTTCCTCCGCTTTAATCTCGGTTTTCTTGGTTTTCCTTCGCTCTAACTCCGCTTTTCTTGGTTTTCCTTCGCACTAACTTAGCTCTTCTTGGTTTTCCTCCGATCTAACCCAGCTTTTCTGTTTTTCCTCAGGTCCAACCACACTTTTCTTGGTTTTCCTCCGCTCTAACCTTGTTTTCTTGGTTTTCCTCCGCTCTAACCTCGCTTTTCTTGGTTTTCCTAATCTCTAATCTCACTTTTCTTGGTTTTCCTCTGCTGTAACATAGCTTTTCTTGATTTACCTCCTCTCTGACCCCGCTTTTCTTGGTTTTCCTTAGCTCTAACCCCTCTTTTCTTGGTTTTCCTCCGCTCTAACCCCACTTTTCATGGTTTTCCTCTGCTGTAACCCTTCTTTTCTTGGTTTTCCTCCGCTCTAACTTCGCCTCTCTTGGTTTTTCACCGCTCTAACCCCGCCATTCTTGATTTTCCTCTGCTCTAACCCCGTCTTTGTTCGTTTTCCTCTGCTCTAACTTCACTGTTCTTGGTTTACCTCCACTGTAACCCCGGTTTTCTTGGATTTCCTTTGCTCTGAGTTGGATTTCTTGGTTTTCCTGCTCTCTATCCCCGCTTTTCTTGGATTTCCTTTGCGCTAACTTGGCTTTTCTTGGTTTTCCTCTGCTCTAACCTTGCTTTTCTTAGTTTTCCTCCGCTCCAACCACGCTTTTCTTTGTTTTCCTCCGCACTAACCCCGCTTTTCTTGGTTTTCCTACGCTCTAAGTTTGCTTTTCTTGGTTTTCCTCTGCTCTAACTTAGTTTATCTTGGTTTTCCTCCACTCTAACCCCGCTTTTCATGGTTTTCCTCTGCTGTAACCCTACTTTTCTTGGTTTTCCTCCACTCTAGCCCACCTTTTCGTGATTGTACTCTGCTCTAACCTTGTTTTTCTTGGTTTTCCTCCACTCCAAACCCGCTTTTCTTGGTTTTCATCCACTCTAACCCCGCTTTTCTTGGATTTCATCCATTCTAACCCCGCTTGTCTTGGTTTTTCTCCGCTCTAACTTAGCTTTTCTTGGTTTTTCTGCGCTCTAACCCAGCTTTTCTCGGTTTTCCTCAGCTCCAAACCTGCTTTTCTTGGTTTTCCTCCGCTCTATCCCCGCTTATCTTTGTTTTCCTGTGCTCTAAATTCTCTTTTCTTGGTTTATCTCCGCTCTAACCCCGCTTTTCTTGGTTTTCCTCCGTGCTAATTTCACTTTTCTTGGATTTCCTCCGCTCTAACCTCGCTTTTCTTGGTTTTCGTTCACTCTGACCCCGCTTTTCTTGGTTTTCCTCTGCTCTAACCCCGCTTTTCTTCGTTTTCCTCCGCTCTATCCCTGCTTCTCTCGCTTTTCCTCCGCTCTGACCTCGCTTTTCTTGGTTTTCCTCCGCTCTATCCCCGCTTTTCTTAGTTTTCCGCCGCTCTATCCCCGCTTTTCTTGGTTTTCCTCCGCTCTAACTTAGCTTTTCTTGCTTTTCCTCTGCTGTAACCCAACTTTTCTTGGTTTTCCTCCGCTCTAACTTCGCTTTTCTTGGTTTTCCTCCGCTCTAACCCCGCTTTTCTTGGTTTTCCTTTGCTCTAACTTGGATTTCTTGGTTTTCCTGCGCTCTAAGCCCATTTTTCATGGTTTTCCTCCACTCTAACCCCGCTTTTTTTGGTTTTCCTCCCTGCTAACCTTGCTTTTCTTGGTTTTCCTCCACTCTAGACCAGCTTTTCTTGATTTTCCTTTGCTCTAACCTTGTTTTTTTGGTTTTCCTTCGCTCTAACCCCATTTTTCTTGGTTTTCCTCTGCTCCAACCCCTCTTTTCTTGGTTTTCATCCGCTCTAACCCTGCTTGTCTTGGATTTCATCCATTCTAACCCCACTTGTCTTGGTTATTCTCCACTGTAACTTAGCTTTTCTTGGTTTTCCTGCGCTCTAACCCAGCTTTTCTCGGTTTTCCTCAGCACCAACCCCGCTTTTCTTGGTTTTCCTCCAATCTAACCCCGCTTTTCATGGTTTTCCTCTGCTGTAACCCTACTTTTTATGGTTTTCCTCCGCACTAACTTAGCTCATCTTGGTTTTCCTCCTATCTAACCCAGCTTTTCTTGTTTTTCCTCAGGTCCAACCACGCTTTTCTTGGTTTTCCTCCGCTCTAACCTTGTTTTCTTGGTTTTCCTCCTCTCTATCCCCGCTTTTCTTGGTTCTCCTTTGCGCTAACTTGGCTTTTCTTGGTTTTCCTCCGCTCTAACCTTGCTTTTCTTAGTTTTCCTCCGCTCCAATCACGCTTTTCTTTGATTTCCTCCACACTAATTCCGCTTTTCTTGGTTTTCCTACTCTCTAAGTTCGCTTTTCTTGGTTTTCCTCTGCTCTAACTTAGCTTATCTTGGTTTTCCTCCGCACTAACCCAGCTTTTCTCGGTTTTCCTCAGCTTCATCCCCGCTTTTCTTGGTTTTCCTCCACTCTAACCTTGCTTTTCATGGTTTTCCTCTGCTGTAACCCTACTTTTCTTGGTTTTCCTCCACTCTAGCCCAGCTTTTCTTGAATGTACTCTGCTCTAACCTTGTTTTTTTGGTTTTCCTCCAATCTAACCTTCCTAGCGGAGGAAAACCAAGAAAAGCAAAGATAGAGCGGAGGAAAACAGAGAAAAGCGGGGTTAGAGCAGAGGAATACCAAGAAAAGCGGGGTCAGAGTGGACAAAAACCAAGAAAAGCGAGGTTAGAGCTGAGGAAATCCAAGAAAAGTGAAGTTAGCACGGAGGAAAACCAAGAAAAGCGGGGTTAGAGCGGAGGAAAACCAAGAAAAGCGGGGTTGGAGCGGAGGAAAACCAAGAAAAGCGGGGTTAGAGCGGAGGAAAACCAAGAGAGGCGAAGTTAGAGCGGAGGAAAACCAAGAAAAGTAGGGTTACAGCAGAGGATAACCATGAAAAGCGGGGTTAGAGTGGAGGAAAACCAAGAAAAGCGGGGTTACAGCAAAGGAAAACCATGAAAAGCGGGGTTAGAGCGGAGGAAAACCAAGAAAAGCGGGGTTGGAGCTAAAGAAAACCGAGAAAAGATGGGTTAGAGCGGAGGAAAACCAAGAGAAGCTAATTTAGAGCAGAGGAAAACCAAGAAAAGCGAAGTTAGAGTGGAGGAAAACCATGAAAAGCGGGGTTAGTGTAGAGGAAAACTAAGAAAAGCAAGGTTAGAGCGGAGGAAAAACAAAAAATTGATGTTAGAGCGGAGGATAACGAAGAATAGCGAAGTTAGAGTGGAGGAAAACCAAGAAAGAAGGGTTAGAGCGGAGGAAAACCAAGAATGGTGGGGTTAGAGCGGAGGAAAACCAAGAGAGGCGAAGTTAGAGCGGAGGAAAACGAAGAAAAGTAGGACTACAGCAGAGGAAAACCATGAAAAGTGGGGTTGGAGTTGAGGAAAACCGAGAAAAACTGGCTTAGAGCGGAGGAAAACCAAGAAAAGCTAAATTAGAGCGGAGACAAACCAAGAAAAGCGGGGTTAGAATGGATGAAATCCAAGAGAAGCGGGGTTAGAGGAGATGAAAACTAAGAAAAGCGGGCTTGGAGCGGAGGAAAACCAAGAAAAACTGGGTTAGAGTGGAGGAAAACCAAAAAAAAAAGGTTAGAGCAGAGGAAAATCAAGAAAAGCTGGGCTAGAGTGGAGGAAAACCAAGAAAAGCAAGGTTAGAGCGGAGGAAAACCAAAAAAAACGGGGTTAGAATGGAGGAAAACCATGAAAAATGGGGTAAGAGCAGAGAAAACCAAGAAAAGCCAAGTTAGAGCAAAGGAAAACCAAGAAAAGCGAGGTTAGAATGGAGGAAAACCAAGAAAAGTGAAGTTAGAGCGGATGAAAACCAAGAAAAGTGGGCATAGAGCGAAGGAAAACCAAGAAAAGCTATGTTACAGCAGAGGAAAACCAAGAAAAGTGGGGTTAGAGCGAAGGAAAACCAAGAAAAGAGGGTTTAGAGCGGAGGAAAACCAAGAAAAGCGGGGTTAGAGAGGAGGAAAATCAAGAAAAGCTATGTTACAGCAGAGGAAAGCCAAGAAAAGTGAGATTAGAGATGAGGAAAACCAAGAAAAGCGAAGTTAGAGCAGAGGAAAACCAAGAAAACAAGGTTAGAGCGGAGGAAAACCAAGAAAAGCGTGGTTGGACCTGAGGAAAAACAGAAAAGCTGGGTTAGATCGGAGGAAAACCAAGAAGAGCTAAGTTAGTGCGAAGGAAAACCAAGAAAAGCGGAGTTAGAGCGAAGGAAAACCAAGAAAACCGAGATTAAAGCGGAGGAAAACCAAGAAAAGAGGTGTTAGAGCGGAGGAAAAACAAAAAAAGTGAAGTTAGAAGGGAGGATAACGAAGAATAGTGAAGTTAGAGCGGAGGAAAACCAAGAAAGACAAGGTTAGAGCAGAGGAAAACCAAGAATGGCGGGGTTAGAGCGGAGGAAAACCAAGAGAGGCGAAGTTAGAGCGGAGGAAAACCAAGAAAAGTAGGGTTGGAGCTGAAAAAAACTGAGAAAAGCTGGGTTAGAGCGGAGGAAAACCAAGATAAGCTAAGTTAGAGCAGAGGAAAACAAACAAAAGCGGGGTTAGAATGGATGAAATCCAAGAAAAGCGGTGTTAGAGCGGATGAAAACCAAGAAAAGCGGGCTTGGAGCGGAGGAAAACCAAGAAAAGCGGGGTTATAGCGGAGGAAAACCAAAAAAACAAGGTTAGAGCAGAGGAAAATCAAGAAAAGCTGGGCTAGAGAGGAGGAAAACAAAGAAAAGCAAGATTAGAGCGGAGGAAATCCAAAAAAAGCGGGGTTAGAGCGGAGGAAAACTAAGAAAAGCCAAGTTAGAGCAAAGGAAAACCAAGAAAAGCAAGGTTAGAGTGAAGGTAAATCAAGAAAAGTGAAGTTAGAGTGGAGGAAAACCAAGAAAACGAGGTTAGAGCAGAGAAAA
Source organism: Coturnix japonica (assembly GCF_054131305.1). Lineage (NCBI taxonomy): Eukaryota > Metazoa > Chordata > Aves > Galliformes > Phasianidae > Coturnix > Coturnix japonica. The sequence continues at coordinate 6,774,261 of NC_140666.1, read as the reverse complement.
ACCAAGAAAAGCGGGGTCTAAGAGGAGGAAAATGAAGAAAAGCTATGTTACAGCAGAGGAAAACCAAGAAAAGTGGGGTTAGAGCGGAGGAAAACTAAGAAATGCGATGTTAGAGCGGAGGAAAACCAAGAAAACAAGGTTAGAGCGGAGGAAAATCAAGAAAAGCGGAATCAGAGCTTAGAAAAAACAAGAAAAACGGGGTTAGAGAGGAGGAAAGCCTAGAAAATCAACGTCAGAGTGGAGGAAAACCAAGAAAAGCGTGGTTGGAGCGGAGAAAAACCAAGAAAAGCGGGGTTAGAGTGGATGAAATACAAGGAAAGCGGGGTTAGAGTAGATGAAAACCAAGAAAAGCGGGCTTGGAGCGGAGGAAAACCAAGAAAAACAGGGTTGGAGCTGAAGGAAACCGAGAAAAGCTGTGTTAGAGCGGAGGAAAACCAAGATAAGCTAAGTTAGAGCAGAGGAAAACCAAGAGAGGCGAAGTTAGAGCGGAGGAAAAGCAAGAAAAGTAGGGTTACAGCAGAGGAAAACAATGAAAAGCGGGGTTAGAGTGGAGGAAAACCAAGAAAAGCGGGGTTGGAGCTGAGGATAACTGAGAAAAGCTGGGTTAGAGCGGAGGAAAACCAAGATAAGCTAAGTTATAGCCGAGTAAAGCAAGAAAAGCGGGGTTAGAATGGATGAAATCCAAGAAAAGCGGTGTTAGAGCGGATGAAAACCAAGAAAAGCGGGCTTGGAGCTAAGGAAAACTAAGAAAAGCGGGGTTAGAGCTGAGGAAAACCAAAAAAACAAGGTTAGAGCAGAGGAAAATCAAGAAAAGCTGGGCTAGAGTGGAGGAAAACCAAGAAAAGCGGGGTTAGAACAAATGAAAACCAAGAAAAGCGGGGTTAGAGCGGAGGAAAACCAAGAAAAATGGGGTTAGAGCGCAGGAAAACCAAGAAAAGCCAAATTAGAGCAAAAGAAAACCAAGGAAAAGCGAGGTTAGAGTGGAGGTAAACCAAGAAAAGTGAAGTTAGAGCGGATGAAAACCAAGAAAAGTGGGCATAGAGCGAAGGAAATCCAAGAAAAGCGGGGATAGAGCAGAGGAAAACCAAGAAAAGCTATGTTACAGCAGAGGAAAACGAAGAAAAGTAGGGTTACAGCAGAGGAAAACCAAGAAAAGAGGGGTTAGAGCGGAGGAAAACCAAGAAAAGCGGGGTCAGAGAGGAGGAAAATCAAGAAAAGCTATGTTACAGCAGAGGAAAACCAAGAAAAGTGGGCTTAGAGCGGAGGAAAACCAAGAAAAGCGATGTTAGAGCGGAGGAAAACCAAGAAAACAAGGTTAGAGCGGAGGAAAATCAAGAAAAGCGGGGTCAGAGCTGAGAAACACCAAGAAAAGCGGGGTTAGAGCAGAGGAAAACCAAGAAAAGCGGGGTCAGAGTGGTCGAAAACCAAGAAAAGCGAGGTTAGAGCAGAGGAAAACCAAGAAAAGTGAAGTTAGAGCGGAGGAAAACCAAGAAAGCGGGGTTAGAGCGGAGATAAACCAAGAAAAGAGAATTTAGAGCACAGGAAAACCAAGATAAGCAGGGTTAGAGCGGAGGAAAACCAAGAAAAGCGAACTTTGAGCGAAGGAAAACCAAGAAATCGGGGTTAGAGCAGAGGAAAACAAAGAAAAACGGGGTTGGAGCGGAGGAAAACTAAGAAAAGCAGAATTAGAGCAGAGGAAAACCAAGAAAAGCTGGGCTAGAGTGCAGGAAAACAAAGAAAAGCAAAGTTAGAGCGAAGGAAAACCAAGAAAACCGGGGTTAGAGCAGAGGAAAACCAAGAAAAGCTTTGTTACAGCAGAGGAAAACCAAGAAAAGTGGGGTTAGAGCGGAGGAAAACCAAGAAAAAAGGGGTTAGAGCGGAGGAAAACCAAGAAAAGCGGGGTCAGAGAGGAGGAATATCAAGAAAAGCTATGTTACAGCAGAGGAAAACCAAGAAAAGTGGGGTTAGAGCAAAGGAAAAACAAGAAAAGCGATGTTAGAGCGGAGGAAAACCAAGAAAACAAGGTTAGAGCGGAGGAAAATCCTGAAAAGCGGGGTCAGAGCTGAGAAAAACCAAGAAAAGCGGGGTTAGAGCAGAGGAAAACCAAGAAAAGCGGGGTCAGAGATGAGAAAAACCAAGAAAAGCAGGGTTAGAGCGGAGTAAAACAAAGAAAAGCGTGGTTAGAGTGGAGGAAAACTAAGAAAAGCGGGGTTAGAGCGTAGGAAAACCAAGAAAAGCGGGATTAGAACGGAGGAAAACCAAGAAAAGCGGGGTTGGAGCTGAAGAAAACCGAGAAAAGCTGGGTTAGAGCGGAGGAAAACCAAGAGAAGCTAAGTTAGTGCAGAGGAAAACCAAGAAAAGCGAAGTTAGAGCGGAGGAAAACCATGAAAAGCGAGGTTAGTGTGGAGGAAAACTAAGAAAAGCGGGGTTGGAGCGTAGGAAAACTAAGAAAAGCAAGGTTAGAGCGGAGGAAAATCAAAAAAAGTGATGTTAGAGCGGAGGATAACGAAGAATAGCGAAGTTAGAGCGGAGGAAAACCAAGAAAGACGAGGTTAGAGCGGAGGAAAACCAAGAATGGCGGGGTTAGAGCGGAGGAAAACCAAGAGAGGCGAAGTTAGAGCGGAGTTAAACAAAGAAAAGTAGGGTTACAGCAGAGGAAAACCATGAAAAGCGTGGTTAGAGTGGAGGAAAACCAAGAAAAGCGGGGTTGGAGCTGAGGAAAACCGAGAAAAGCTGGCTGAGAGCGGAGGAAAACCAAGAAAAGCTAAATTAGAGCGGAGAAAAACCAAGAAAAGCGGGGTTAGATTGGATGAAATCCAAGAAAAGCGGGGTTAGAGGAGATGAAAACTAAGAAAAGCGGGCTTGGAGCGGAGGAAAACCAGGAAAAACGGGGTTAGAGTGGAGGAAAACCAAAAAAACAAGGTTAGAGCAGAGGAAAATCAAGAAAAGCTGGGCTACAGTGGAGGAAAACCAAGAAAAGCAAGGTTAGAGCGGAGGAAAACCAAGAAAAGCGAGGTTAGAATGGAGGCAAACCAAGAAAAGTGAAGTTAGAGCGGATGAAAACCAAGAAAAGTGGGAATAGAGCGAAGGAAAACCAAGAAAAGCGGGGATAGAGCAGAGGAAAACCAATAAAAACTATGTTTAAGCAGAGGAAAACCAAGAAAAGCGGGGTTAGAGCGGAGGAAAACAAAAAAAAAGAGGGTTTAGAGCGGAGGAAAACCAAGAAAAACGGGGTTAGAGAGGAGGAAAATCAAGAAAAGCTATGTTACAGCAGAGGAAAGCCAAGAAAAGTGAGATTAGGGATGAGGAAAACCAAGAAAAGCAGGGTTAGAGTGGAGGAAAACCATGAAAAATGGGGTTAGAGCGCAGGATAACCAAGAAAAGCCAAGTTAGAGCAAAGGAAAACCAAGAAAAGCGAGGTTAGAGTGGAGGTAAACCAAGAAAAGTGAAGTTAGAACGGATGAAAACCAAGAAAAGCGGGCATAGAGCGAAGGAAAACCAAGAAAAGCGGGGTTAGAGCAGAGGAAAACCAAGAAAACCTATGTTACAGCAGAGGAAAACTAAGAAAAGTGGGGTTAGAGCGGAGGAAAACAGAGAAAGGAGGGGTTAGAGCGGAGGAAAACCAAGAAAAGCGGGGTCAGAGAGGAGGAAAATCAAGAAAAGCTATGTTACAGCAGAGGAAAACCAAGAAAAGTGGGGTTAGAGCAGAGGAAAACCAAGAAAAGCGATGTTAGAGCGGAGGAAAACCAAGAAAACAAGGTTAGAGCGGAGGAAAATCAAGAAAAGCGGGGTCAGAGCTGAGAAAAACCAAGGAAAGCAGGGTTAGAGCAGAGGAAAACCAAGAAAAGCGAGGTTAGAGTGGAGGTAAACCAAGAAAAGTGAAGTTAGAACGGATGAAAACCAAGAAAAGCGGGCATAGAGCGAAGGAAAACCAAGAAAAGCGGGGTTAGAGCAGAGGAAAACCAAGAAAACCTATGTTACAGCAGAGGAAAACTAAGAAAAGTGAAGTTAGAGCGGAGGAAAACCAAGAAAGCGGGGTTAGAGCGGAGATAAACCAAGAAAAGAGAATTTAGAGCACAGGAAAACCAAGATAAGCAGGGATAGAGCGGAGGAAAACCAAGAAAAGCGGGGTTAGAGCGGAGGAAAACCGAGAAAAGCTGTGTTACAGCAGAGGAAAACCAAGAAAAGTGGGGTTAGAGCGGAGGAAAACCAAGAAAAAAGGAGTTAGAGTGGAGGAAAACCAAGAAAAGCGGGGTTGGAGCTGAGGAAAACCGAGAAAAACTGGCTTAGAGCGGAGGAAAACCAAGAAAAGCTAAATTCGAGCGGAGAAAAACCAAGAAAAGCTGTGTTAGAGCGAAGGAAATATAAGAAAAGCGGGGTTAGAGGAGATGAAAACTAACTAAAGCGGGCTTGGAGCGGAGGAAAACCAAGAAAAACGGGGTTAGAGTGGAGGAAAACCAAAAAAACAAGGTTAGAGCAGAGGAAAATCAAGAAAAGCTGGGCTAGAGTGGAGGAAAACCAAGAAAAGCAACGTTAGAGCAGAGGAAAACAAAAAAAACGGGGTTAGAGTGGAGGAAAACCATGAAAAATGGGGTTAGAGCAGAGGAAAACCAAGAAAAGCCAAGTTAGAGCAAAGGAAAACCAAGAAAAGCGAGGTTAGAATGGAGGAAAACCAAGAAAAACGGGGTTAGAGCGGAGGAAAACCAAGAAAAGTGGGCATAGAGCGAAGGAAAACCAAGAAAAACGGGGATAGAGCAGAGGAAAACCCAGAAAAGCTATGTTACAGCAGAGGAAAACCAAGAAAAGTGGGGTTAGATCGGAGGAAAACCAAGAAAAGAGGGTTTAGAGCGGAGGAAAACCAAGAAAAGCGGGGTTAGAGAGGAGGAAAATCAAGAAAAGCTATGTTACAGCAGAGGAAAGCCAAGAAAAGTGAGATTAGAGATGAGGAAAACCAAGAAAAGCGATGTTAGATAAGAGGAAAATCAAGAAAACAAGGTTAGAGCGGAGGAAAATGAAGAAAAGCGGTGTCAGAGATGAGAAAAACCAAGAAAAGTGTGGTTAGAGTGGAGGAAAACTAAGAAAAGCCAAATTAGAGCAAAGGAAAACCAACAAAAGCAGGGTTAGAGTGGAGGTAAACCAAGAAAAGCGAAGTTAGAGCGGAGTAAAACAAAGAAAAGCATGTAACCTCTTTGTTTTCTTCCTCTCTAACTTCTTTTTATTGGTTTTCCTCCGCTCTAACCCCGATTATCTTGGTTTTCCTGCTCTCTAAACCCGCTTTTCTTGGTTTTCTTCCGTTCTAACTCTCCTTTTCTTGGTTTTCCTCCGCTCTAACCCCTCATTTCTTGGTTTTCATCCGCATGAACCTCTCTTTTCTTGGTTTTCCTCCGCTCTAACCCCGCTTTTCTTGGTTTTCCTCCGCTCTAACCCCGCTTTTCTTGGTTTTCCTTCGCTCTAACCTTGATTATATTGGTTTTCCGCCGCTCTATCATCGCTTTTCTTGGTTTTCCTCCGCTCTAATCCCGCTTTTCTTGGTTTTCCCCCGCTCTAACCCCGCTTTTCTTGGTTTTCCTCCGCTCTAACCCAGCTTTTCTTGGTTTTTCTCCACTCTAAGCATGCTTTTCTTGGATTTCCGCTGCTCTAACTTCGCTTTACTTTTTTCCTCTTCCGCTCTAACCCAGTTTCTCTTGATTTTCCTCCGCTCTAACCTTGATTATCTTGGCTTTCCTCCGCTCTAACCCCGCTTTTCTGGGCTTTCCTCCGCCCTAACCCCCTTTTCTTGGTTTTCCTCCGCTGTAACCCCGCTTTTCTTGGTTTTCCGCCGCTCTACCATCGCTTTTCTTGGATTTCCTCCGCTCTAACCCCGCATTTCTTGGTTTTCCTCCGCTCTAACCCCGCTTTTCTTGGTTTTCCTCCTTTCTAACCTCGCTTTTCTTGGTTTTCCTCTGCTCTTACCCCGCTTTTCCTGGTTTTAGTCCACTCTAACCACGCTTTTCATAGTTTCATAGTTTCATAATTTCGTGCGGGTTGGAAGGGACTTTAGAGATCATCGAGTCCTTCCCCCGGGATTCGAGCCTCTGTGTAGCAGAGCGGCACTTCTACCACTTGCGCCACAGGGGGGATTCGAACTCCGGGCCCCAGTGTTGCATGGCGGCATCTTTAACCACTGCGCCACCGGGGCACACTTGGATTTCTGCTGCTCTAACCGCGCTTTTCTTTGTTTTCTTCCTCTCTAACTTCTTTTTATTGGTTTTCCTCCGCTCTAACCCCGATTATCTTGGTTTTCCTGCTCTCTAACCCGCTTTTCTTGGTTTTCTTCAGATCCAACCCCACTTTTCTTGGTTTTTCTCCACTCTAACCATGCTTTTCTTGGATTTCTTCTGCTGTAACCGCGCTGTTCTTTGCTTTCTTCCTCTCTAAATTCTTTTTATTGGTTTTCCTTCGCTCTATCCCCGATTATTTTGGTTTTTCTCCGCTCTTATCCCACTTTTCTTGGTTTTCCTCCACACTAACCCTGCTTTTCTTTGTTTTACACCGCACTAACCCCGCTTTTCATGGTTTTCCTCCGCTGTAACTTCGCTCTTCTTGGTTTTTCTCCGCTCTAACCCCGTTTCTCTTGGTTTTCCTCTGCTCTAACCTTGATTATCTTGGCTTTCCTCTGCTCTAAACTCGCTTTTCTTGGTTTTCCTCCGCTCCAACCTTGCTATTCTGGGTTTTACTCCGCTCTAACTTCGCTTTTCTGCGTTTTCCTCCGCCCTAACCCCCTTTTTTTGGTTTTTCTCCGCTCTATCCCCGTTTTTCTTGGTTTTCCGCCGCTTTTCTTGGTTTTCCTTTGCTCTAACCCCGCTTTTCTTGGTTTTCCTCCTCTCTAACCCCGCTTTTCTTGGTTTTCCTCCGCTCTAACCCAGCTTTTCTTGGTTTTTCTCCACTCTAACCATGCTTTTCTTGGATTTCCGCTGCTCTAACTTCGCTTTCCTTGGTTTTCTTCCGCTCTAACCCCGCTTTTCTTGGTTTTCCTCCTTTCTAACCTCGCTTTTTCTGGTTTTCCTCTGCTCTTACCCCGCTTTTCCTGGTTTTAGTCCACTCTAACCACGCTTTTCATAGTTTCATAGTTTCATAATTTCTTGCGGGTTGGAAGGGACTTTAGAGATCATCGAGTCCGGCCCCCGGGATTCGAGCCTCTGTGTAGCAGAGCGGCACTTCTACCACTTGCGCCACAGGGGGGATTCGAACTCCGGGCCCCAGTGTTGCATGGCGGCATCTTTAACCACTGCGCCACCGGGGCAAACTTGGATTTCTGCTGCTCTAACCGCGCTTTTCTTTGTTTTCTTCCTCTCTAACTTCTTTTTATTGGTTTTCCTTCGCTCTAACCCCGATTATCTTGGTTTTCCTGCTCTCTAAACCCGCTTTTCTTGGTTTTCTTCCGCTCTAACCCCACTTTACTTGGTTTTTCTCCACTCTAACCCAGCTTTTCTTGGTTTTTCTCCACTCTAACCATGCTTTTCTTGGATTTCTGCTGCTCTAACCGCGCTTTTCTTTGCTTTCTTCCTCTCTAACTTCTTTTTATTGGTTTTCCTTCGCTCTAACCCCGATTATCTTGGTTTTTCTCCGCTCTTATCCCACTTTTCTTGGTTTTCCTCCGCACTAACCCCGCTTTTCTTTGTTTTACACCGCACTAACCCCGCTTTTCTTGGTTTTCCTCCGCTGTAACTTCGCTTTTCTTGTTTTTTCTCCGCTCTAACCCCTCATTTCTTGGTTTTCATCCGCATGAACCTCTCTTTTCTTGGTTTTCCTCCGCTCTAACCCAGCTTTTCTTGGTTTTCCTCTGCTCTAACCTGGCTTTTCTTGGTTTTCCTTCGCTCTAACCTTGATTATATTGGTTTTCCGCCGCTCTACCATCGCTTTTCTTGGTTTTCCTCCTCTCTAATCCCGCTTTTCTTGGTTTTCCTCCGCTCTAACCCCGCTTTTCTTGGTTTTCCTCCGCTCTAACCCTAATTTCTTGGTTTTCCTCTGCTCTAACCCAGCTTTTCTTGGTTTTTCTCCACTCTAACCATGCTTTTCTTGGATTTCCTCCGCTCTAACTTCGCTTTTCTTGGTTTTCCTCAGCTCTAACCCCACTTTTCTTGGTTTTTCTCCACTCTAACCCAGCTTTTCTTGGTTTTTCTCCACTCTAACCATGCTTTTCTTGGATTTCTGCTGCTCTATCCGCGCTTTTCTTTGCTTTCTTCCTCTCTAACTTCTTTTTATTGGTTTTCCTTCGCTCTAACCCCGATTATCTTGGTTTTTCTCCGCTCTTATCCCACTTTTCTTGGTTTTCCTCCGCACTAACCCCGCTTTTCTTTGTTTTACACCGCGCTAACCCCGCTTTTCTTGGTTTTCCTCCGCTGTAACTTCGCTTTTCTTGGTTTTTCTCCGCTCTAACCCCGTTTCTCTTGGTTTTCTTTCGCTCTAACCTTGATTATCTTGGCTTTCCTCCAATCTAACCCCGCTTTTCTTGGTTTTCCTCCGCTGTAACTTCGCTTTTCTTGGTTTTTCTCCACTCTAACCCCGTTTCTCTTGGTTTTCCTCCGCTCTAACCTTGATTATCTTGGCTTTCCTCCGCTCTAACCCCGCTTTTCTTGGTTTTCCTCCGCTCCAACCTCGCTATTCTGGGTTTTACTTCGCTCTAACTTCGCTTTTCTGGGTTTTCCTCCGCATGAACCTCTCTTTTCTTGGTTTTCCTCCGCTCTAACCCAGCTTTTCTTGGTTTTCCTCCGCTCTAACCCCGCTTTTCTTGCTTTTCCTTCGCTCTAACCTTGATTATATTGGTTTTCCGCCGCCCTACCATCGCTTTTCTTGGTTTTCCCACACTCTATCCCCGGTTTTCTTGGTTTTCCTCCTCTCTAATCCCGCTTTTCTTGGTTTTCCTCCGCTCTAACACCGCTTTTCTTGGTTTTCCTCCGCTCTAACCCCGCTTTTCTTGGTTTTCCTCTGCTCTAACCCAGCTTTTCTTGGTTTTTCTCCACTCTAACCATGCTTTTCTTGGATTTCCTCCGCTCGAACTTCGCTTTTCTTGGTTTTACTCCGCTCTAACCCCGTTTCTCTTCGTTTTCTTCCGCTCTAACCCCGCTTTTCTTGGTTTTCCTCCTTTCTAACCTCGCTTTTCTTGGTTTTCCTCTGCTCTAACCCCGCTTTTCCTGGTTTTAGTCCACTCTAACCACGCTTTTCATAGTTTCATAGTTTCATAATTCCGTGCCGGTTGGAAGGGACTTTAGAGATCATCGAGTCCGGCCCCCGGGATTCGAGCCTCTGTGTAGCAGAGCGGCACTTCTACCACTTGCGCCACAGGGGGGATTCGAACTCCGGGCCCCAGTGTTGCATGGCGGCATCTTTAACCACTGCGCCACCAGGGCACACTTGGATTTCTGCTGCTCTAACCCCGCTTTTCTGTCTTTTCCACCTCTCTAACTTCTTTTTATTGGTTTTCCTCCGCTCTAACCCCGATTATCTTGGTTTTCCTGCTCTCTAAACCCGCTTTTCTTGGTTTTCTTCCGTTCTAACTCTCCTTTTCTTGGCTTTCCTCCGCACTAACAACTCATTTCTTGGTTTTCATCCGCATGAACCTCTCTTTTCTTGGTTTTCCTCCGCTCTAACCCAGCTTTTCTTGGTTTTCCTCCGCTCTAACAACGCTTTTCTTGCTTTTCTTTCGCTCTAACCTTGATTATATTGGTTTTCCGCCGCTATACCATCGCTTTTCATGGATTTCCTCCACTCTAACTTCGCTTTTCTTCGTTTTCCTCCGCTCTAACCCCACTTTTCTTGGTTTTTCTCCACTCTAACACAGCTTTTCTTGGTTTTTATCCACTCTAACCATGCTTTTCTTGGATTTCTGCTGCTCTAACCGCGCTTTTCTTTGCTTTCTTCCTCTCTAACTTCTTTTTATTGGTTTTCCTTCGCTCTAACCCCGTTTATCTTTGTTTTACACCGACTAACCCCGCTTTTCTTGGTTTTCCTCCGCACTAACCCCGCTTTTCTTTGTTTTACACCGCACTAACCCCGCTTTTCTTGGTTTTCCTCCGCTGTAACTTCGCTTTTCTTGGTTTTCCTCCGCTCTAACCCCGTTTCTCTTGGTTTTCTTTCGCTCTAACCTTGATTATCTTGGCTTTCCTCCACTCTAACCCCGCTTTTCTTGGTTTTCCTCCGCTGTAACTTCGCTTTTCTTGGTTTTTCTCCGCTCTAACCCCTCATTTCTTGGTTTTCATCCGCATGAACCTCTCTTTTCTTGGTTTTCCTCCGCTCTAACCCAGCTTTTCTTAGTTTTCCTCCGCTCTAACCTGGCTTTTCTTGGTTTTCCTTCTTTCTAACCTTGATTATATTGGTTTTCCGCCGCTCTACCATCGCTTTTCTTGGTTTTCCTACACTCTATCCACGGTTTTCTTGGTTTTCCTCCTCTCTAATCCCGCTTTTCTTGGTTTTCCTCCGCTCTAACCCCGCTTTTCTTGGTTTTCCTCCGCTCTAACCCTACTTTTCTTGGTTTTCCTCTGCTCTAACCCAGCTTTTCTTGGTTTTTCTCCACTATAACCATCCTTTTCTTGGATTTCCTCCGCTCTAACTTCGCTTTTCTTGGTTTTCCTCCGCTCTAACCCCACTTTTCTTGGTTTTTCTCCACTCTAACCCAGCTTTTCTTGGTTTTTCTCCACTCTAACCATGCTTTTCTTGGATTTCTGCTGCTCTAACCGCGCTTTTCTTTGCTTTCTTCCTCTCTAACTCCTTTTTATTGGTTTTCCTTCGCTCTAACCCCGATTATCTTGGTTTTTCTCCGCTCTTATCCCACTTTTCTTGGTTTTCCTCTGCACTAACCCCGCTTTTCTTTGTTTTACACCGCGCTAACCCCGCTTTTCTTGGTTTTCCTCCGCTGTAACTTCGCTTTTCTTGGTTTTTCTCCGCTCTAACCCCGTTTCACTTGGTTTTCTTTCGCTCTAACCTTGATTATCTTGGCTTTCCTCCACTCTAACCCCGCTTTTCTTGGTTTTCCTCCGCTGTAACTTCGCTTTTCTTGGTTTTTCCCCACTCTAACCCCGTTTCTCTTGGTTTTCCTCCGCTCTAACCTTGATTATCTTGGCTTTCCTCCGCTCTAACCTTGCTTTTATTGGTTTTCCTCCGCTCCAACCTCGCTATTCTGGGTTTTACTTCGCTCTAACTTCGCTTTTCTGGGTTTTCCTCCGCCCTAACCCCCTTTTCTTGGTTTTCCTCCACTCTAACCCCGCTTTTCTTGGTTTTCCGCCTCTCTACCATCGCTTTTCTTGGTTTTCCTCCGCTCTAACCCCGCTTTTCTTGGTTTTCCTCTGCTCTAACCCAGCTTTTCTTGGTTTTTCTCTGCTCTAACCATGCTTTTCTTGGATTTCCTCCGCTCGAACTTCGCTTTTCTTGGTTTTTCTCCGCTCTAACCCCGTTTCTCTTGGTTTTCTTCTGCTCTAACCCCGCTTTTCTTGGTTTTCCTCCTTTCTAACCTCGCTTTTCTTGGTTTTCCTCTGCTCTAACCCCGCTTTTCCTGGTTTTAGTCCACTCTAACCACGCTTTTCATAGTTTCATAGTTTCATAATTTCGTGCGGGTTGGAAGGGACTTTAGAGATCATCGAGTCCGGCCCCCGGGATTCAAGCCTCTGTGTAGCAGAGCGGCACTTCTACCACTTGCGCCACAGGGGGGATTCGAACTCCGGGCCCCAGTGTTGCATGGCGGCATCTTTAACCACTGCACCACCGGGGCACACTTGGATTTCTGCTGCTCTAACCGCGCTTTTCTTTGTTTTCTTCCTCTCTAACTTCTTTTTATTGGTTTTCCTCCGCTCTAACCCTGATTTTCTTGGTTTTCCTGCTCTCTAAACCCGCTTTTCTTGGTTTTCTTCCGTTCTAACTCTGCTTTTCTTGGTTTTCCTCCGCTCTAACCCCTCATTTCTTGGTTTTCATCCGCATGAACCTCTCTTTTCTTGGTTTTCCTTCGCTCTAACCCCGCTTTTCTGGTTTTTCCTTCGCTCTAACCTTGATTATATTGGTTTTCCTTCGCTCTACCATCGCTTTTCTTGGTTTTCCTACACTCTATCCCCGGTTTTCTTGGTTTTCCTCCGCTCTAACCCCACTTTTCTTGGTTTTCCTCCGCTCTAACCCCGCTTTTCTTGGTTTTCCTCAGCTCTAACCCAGCTTTTCTTGGTTTTTCTCCACTCTAACCATGCTTTTCTTGGATTTCCTCTTCTCTAACTTCGCTTTACATTTTTTTCTTCCGCTCTAACCCCGTTTCTCTTGGTTTTCCTCCTCTCTAATACCGCTTTTCTTGGTTTTCCTCCGCTCTAACCCTGCTTTTCTTGGTTTTCCTCTGCTCTAACCCAGCTTTTCTTGGTTTTTCTCCACTGTAACCATGCTTTTCTTGGATTTCCGCTGCTCTAACTTCGCTTTACTTTTTTTTCTTCCGCTGTAACCCCGTTTCTCTTGGTTTTCCTCCGCTCTAACCTTGATTATCTTGGCTTTCCTCCGCTCTAACCCCGCTTTTCTGGGCTGTCCTCCGCTCTAACCCCGCTTTTCTGGGCTTTCCTCCGCCCTAACCCCGCTTTTCTTGGTTTTCCTTCACTCTAACCTTGATTATATTGGTTTTCCGCCGCTCTACCATCGCTTTTCTTGGTTTTCCTACACTCTATCCCCGGTTTTCTTTGTTTTCCTCCGCTCTAACCCCGCTTTTCTTGGTTTTCCTCCGCTCTAACCCCGCTTTTCTTGGTTTTCCTCTGCTCTAACCCAGCTTTTCTTGGTTTTTCTCCACTCTAACCATGCTTTTCTTGGATTTCCGCTGCTCTAACTTCACTTTACTTTTTTTTCTTCCGCTCTAACCCCGTTTCTCTTGGTTTTCCTCCGCTCTAACCTTGATTATCTTGGCTTTCCTCCGCTCTAACCCAGCTTTTCTCGGCTTTCCTCCGCTCTAACCCCGCTTTTCTGGGCTTTCCTCCGCCCTAACCCCCTTTTCTTGGTTTTCCTCCACTCTAACCCCGCTTTTCTTGGTTTTCCTTCGCTCTAACCTTGATTATCTTGGTTTTCCGCCGCTCTACCATCGCTTTTCTTGGTTTTCCTCCTCTCTAATCCCGCTTTACTTGGTTTTCCTCCGCTCTAACTTCGCTTTTCTTGGTTTTCCTCCGCTCTAACCCCACTTTTCTTGGTTTTCCTCTGCTCTAACCCAGCTTTTCTCGATTTTTCTCCACTCTAACAATGCTTTTCTTGGATTTCCGCTGCTCTAACTTCGCTTTACTTGGTTTTCTTCCGCTCTAACCTTGCTTTTCTTGGTTTTCCTCCACTTCAACTTCGCTTTTCTTGGTTTACCTCCGCTCTAACATCGCATTTCCTAGTTTTCCTCCTCTCTAACCCCACTTTTCTTGGCTTTTCTCCTCTCTAACTTCGCTTTTCTTGGTTTTTCTCCACTCTAACCATGCTTTTCTTGGGTTTCTGCTGCTCTAACCGCGCTTTTCTTTGCTTTCTTCCTCTCTAACTTCTTTTTATTGATTTTCCTTCGATCTAACCCCGATTATCTTGGTTTTTCTCCGCTCTTATCCAACTTTTCTTGGTTTTCCTCCGCACTAACTTCGCTTTTCTTTGTTTTACACCGCACTAACCCCGCTTTTCTTGGTTTTCCACCGCTCTAACTTCCCTTTTCTTAATTTTTCTCCGCTCTAACCCCGTTTCTCTTGGTTTTCCTCCGCTCTAACCCAGCTTTTCTTGGTTTTCTCCACTCTTACCAAGCTTTTCTTGGATTTCCGCTGCTCTAACTTCGCTTTCCTTGGTTTTCTTCCGCTCTAACCCCGCTTTTCTTGGTTTTCCTCCGCTCTAACCCCGCTTTTCCTGGTTTTAGTCCACTCTAACCACGCTTTTCATAGTTTCATAGTTTCATAATTTCGTGCGGGTTGGAAGGGACTTTAGAGATCATCGAGTCCGGCCCCCGGGATTCGAGCCTCTGTGTAGCAGAGCGGCACTTCTACCACTTGCGCCACAGGGGGGATTCGAACTCCGGGCCCCAGTGTTGCATGGCGGCATCTTTAACCACTGCGCCACCGGGGCACACTTGGATTTCTGCTGCTCTAACCGCACTTTTCTTTGTTTTCTTCCTCTCTAACTTCTTTTTATTGGTTTTCCACCGCTCTAACCCCGATTATCTTGGTTTTCCTGCTCTCTAACCCCGCTTTTCTTGGTTTTCCTCCGTTGTAACTTCGCTTTTCTTGGTTTTCCTCCGCTCTAACCCCGCTTTTCTTGGGTTTTCTCAGCTCTAACCCCGCTTTTCTTTGTTTTCCTCTGCTCTAACTTCGCTTTTTATGTTTTCCTTAGCTCTAAACTCGATTTTCTTGGTTTTCCTCCGCTCTAATCCCGCTTCTCTTGGTTTTCCTCCGCTCTAACCCAGCTTTTCTTGGTTTTTCTCCACTCTAACCATGCTTTTCTTGGATTTCCGCTTCTCTAACTTCGCTTTTCTTGGTTTTCCTTGGTTCTAACCCCGCTTTTCTTGGGTTTTCTCAGCTCTAACCCCGCTTTTCTTCGTTTTCCTTTCCTCTAACTTCGCTTTTTATGTTTTCCTTAGCTCTAAACTCGATTTTCTTGGTTTTCCTCCGCTCTAACCCCGTTTCTCTTGGTTTTCCTCCACTCTAACCCCGTTTCTCTTGGTTTTCCTCTGCTCTAACCCCGCTTTTCTTGGTTTTCCTCCGCTATAACCCCGCTTTTCTTGGTTTTCCTCCGCTGTAACTTCGCTTTTATTGGTTTTTCTCCGCTCTAACCCCTTTTCTCTTGGTTTTCCTCCGCTCTAACCCCGCTTTTCTTGGTTTTTCTCCACTCTAACCCCGCTTTTCTTGGTTTTCCTCCGCTCTAACCCAGCTTTTCTTGGTTTTTCTCCACTCTAACCATGCTTTTCTTGGATTTCCGCTGCTCTAACTTCGCTTTCCTTGGTTTTCTTCCGCTCTAACCCCGCTTTTCTTGGTTTTCCTCCTTTCTAACCTCGCTTTTTCTGGTTTTCCTCTGCTCTTACCCCGCTTTTCCTGGTTTTAGTCCACTCTAACCACGCTTTTCATAGTTTCATAGTTTCATAATTTCTTGCGGGTTGGAAGGGACTTTAGAGATCATCGAGTCCGGCCCCCGGGATTCGAGCCTCTGTGTAGCAGAGCGGCACTTCTACCACTTGCGCCACAGGGGGGATTCGAACTCCGGGCCCCAGTGTTGCATGGCGGCATCTTTAACCACTGCGCCACCGGGGCACACTTGGATTTCTGCTGCTCTAACCGCACTTTTCTTTGTTTTCTTCCTCTCTAACTTCTTTTTATTGGTTTTCCACCGCTCTAACCCCGAATATCTTGGTTTTCCTGCTCTCTAACCCCGCTTTTCTTGGTTTTCCTCCGTTGTAACTTCGCTTTTCTTGGTTTTCCTCCGCTCTAACCCCGCTTTTCTTGGGTTTTCTCAGCTCTAACCCCGCTTTTCTTTGTTTTCCTCTGCTCTAACTTCGCTTTTTATGTTTTCCTTAGCTCTAAACTCGATTTTCTTGGTTTTCCTCCGCTCTAATCCCGCTTCTCTTGGTTTTCCTCCGCTCTAACCCAGCTTTTCTTGGTTTTTCTCCACTCTAACCATGCTTTTCTTGGATTTCCGCTGCTCTAACTTCGCTTTTCTTGGTTTTCCTTGGTTCTAACCCCGCTTTTCTTGGGTTTTCTCAGCTCTAACCCCGCTTTTCTTCGTTTTCCTCTCCTCTAACTTCGCTTTTTATTTTTTCCTTAGCTCTAAACTCGATTTTCTTGGTTTTCCTCCGCTCTAACCCCGTTTCTCTTGGTTTTCCTCCACTCTAACCCCGTTTCTCTTGGTTTTCCTCTGCTCTAACCCCGCTTTTCTTGGTTTTCCTCCGCTATAACCCCGCTTTTCTTGGTTTTCCTCCGCTGTAACTTCGCTTTTATTGGTTTTTCTCCGCTCTAACCCCTTTTCTCTTGGTTTTCCTCCGCTCTAACCCAGCTTTTCTTGGTTTTTCTCCACTCTAACCATGCTTTTCTTGGATTTCCGCTGCTCTAACTTCGCTTTCCTTGGTTTTCTTCTGCTCTAACCCCGCCTTTCTTGGTTTTCCTCCTTTCTAACCTCGCTTTTTCTGGTTTTCCTCTGCTCTTACCCCGCTTTTCCTGGTTTTAGTCCACTCTAACCACGCTTTTCATAGTTTCATAGTTTCATAATTTCTTGCGGGTTGGAAGGGACTTTAGAGATCATCGAGTCCGGCCCCCGGGATTCGAGCCTCTGTGTAGCAGAGCGGCACTTCTACCACTTGCGCCACAGGGGGGATTCGAACTCCGGGCCCCAGTGTTGCATGGCGGCATCTTTAACCACTGCGCCACCGGGGCACACTTGGATTTCTGCTGCTCTAACCGCACTTTTCTTTGTTTTCTTCCTCTCTAACTTCTTTTTATTGGTTTTCCACCGCTCTAACCCCGATTATCTTGGTTTTCCTGCTCTCTAACCCCGCTTTTCTTGGTTTTCCTCCGTTGTAACTTCGCTTTTCTTGGTTTTCCTCCGCTCTAACCCCGCTTTTCTTGGGTTTTCTCAGCTCTAACCCCGCTTTTCTTTGTTTTCCTCTGCTCTAACTTCGCTTTTTATGTTTTCCTTAGCTCTAAACTCGATTTTCTTGGTTTTCCTCCGCTCTAATCCCGCTTCTCTTGGTTTTCCTCCGCTCTAACCCAGCTTTTCTTGGTTTTTCTCCACTCTAACCATGCTTTTCTTGGATTTCCGCTGCTCTAACTTCGCTTTTCTTGGTTTTCCTTGGTTCTAACCCCGCTTTTCTTGGGTTTTCTCAGCTCTAACCCCGCTTTTCTTCGTTTTCCTCTCCTCTAACTTCGCTTTTTATTTTTTCCTTAGCTCTAAACTCGATTTTCTTGGTTTTCCTCCGCTCTAACCCCGTTTCTCTTGGTTTTCCTCCACTCTAACCCCGTTTCTCTTGGTTTTCCTCTGCTCTAACCCCGCTTTTCTTGGTTTTCCTCCGCTATAACCCCGCTTTTCTTGGTTTTCCTCCGCTGTAACTTCGCTTTTATTGGTTTTTCTCCGCTCTAACCCCTTTTCTCTTGGTTTTCCTCCGCTCTAACCCAGCTTTTCTTGGTTTTTCTCCACTCTAACCATGCTTTTCTTGGATTTCCGCTGCTCTAACTTCGCTTTCCTTGGTTTTCTTCTGCTCTAACCCCGCCTTTCTTGGTTTTCCTCCTTTTAACCTCGCTTTTCTTGGTTTTCCTCTGCTCTAACCCCGCTTTTCCTGGTTTTAGTCCACTCTAACCACGCTTTTCATAGTTTCATATTTTCATAATTTCTTGCGGGTTGGAAGGGACTTTAGAAATCATCCTGTCCGGCTTCCGGGATTCGAGCCTCTGTGTATCACAGCGGCACTTCTACCACTTGCACCACAGGGTGGATTCGAACTCCGGGCCCCAGTGTTGCATGGCGGCATCTTTAACCACTGCGCCACCGGGGCACACTTGGATTTCTGCTGCTCTAACCGCGCTTTTCTTTGTTTTCTTCCTCTCTAACTTCTTTTTATTGGTTTTCCTCCGCTCTAACCCCGATTATCTTGGTTTTCCTGCTCTCTAACCCCGCTTTTCTTGGTTTTCTTCCGTTCTAACTCTCCTTTTCTCGGTTTTCCTCCGCTCTAACCCCTCATTTCTTGGTTTTCATCCGCATGAACCTCTCTTTTCTTGGTTTTCCTCCACTCTAACCCAGCTTTTCTTGGTTTTCCTCCGCTCTAACCCCGCTTTTCTTGGTTTTCCTTCGCTCTAACCTTGATTATATTGGTTTTCCGCTGCTCTAACCCCGCTTTTCTTGGTTTTCCTACACTCTATCCCCGGTTTTCTTGGTTTTCCTCTGCTCTAAGTTCACTATCCTCGGTTTTCCTCCTCTCTAATCCCACTTTTCTTGGTTTTCCTCCGCTCTAACCCCGTATTTCTTGGTTTTCCTCTACTCTAACCCCACTTTTCTTGGTTTTCCTCCGCTCTAACCCAGCTTTTCTTGGTTTTTCTCCACTGTAACCATGCTTTTCTTGAATTTCCTCCGCTCTAACTTCGCTTTTCTTGGTTTTCCTCAGCTCTAACCCCACTTTTCTTGATTTTTCTCCACTCTAACCCAGCTTTTCTTGGTTTTTATCCACTCTAACCATGCTTTTCTTGGATTTCTGCTGCTCTAACCGCACTTTTCTTTGCTTTCTTCCTCTCTAACTACTTTTTATTGGTTTTCCTTCGCTCTAACCCCGATTATCTTGGTTTTTCTCCGCTCTTATCCCACTTTTCTTGGTTTTCCTCCGCACTAACCCCGCTTTTCTTTGTTTTACACCGCACTAACCCCGCTTTTCTTGGTTTTCCTCCGCTGTAACTTCGCTTTTCTTGGTTTTCCTCCGCACTAACCCAGTTTTCTTGGTTTTCCTCTGCTCTAACTCCGTTTTTCCTCGTTTTAGTCTACTCTAACCACGCTTTTCATAGTTTCATAGTTTCATAATTTCGTGCGGGTTGGAAGGGACTTTAGAGATCATCGAGTCCGGCCCCCGGGATTCAAGCCTCTGTGTAGCAGAGCGGCACTTCTACCACTTGCGCCACAGGGGGGATTCGAACTCCGGGCCCGAGTGTTGCATGGCGGCATCTTTAACCACTGCACCACCGGGGCACACTTGGATTTCTGCTGCTCTAACCGCGCTTTTCTTTGTTTTCTTCCTCTCTAACTTCTTTTTATTGGTTTTCCACCGCTCTAACCCCGATTATCTTGGTTTTCCTGCTCTCTAAACCCGCTTTTCTTGGTTTTCCTCCGCTCTAACCCCTCATTTCTTGGTTTTCATCCGCATGAAGCTCTCTTTTCTTGGTTTTCCTCCGCTCTAACCCAGCTTTTCTTGGTTTTCCTCCGCTCTAACCCCGCTTTTCTTGGTTTTCCTTCGCTCTACCCTTGATTATATTGGTTTTCCGCCGCTCTACCATCGCTTTTCTTGGTTTTCCTACACTCTATCCCCGGTTTTCTTGGTTTTCCTCCTCTCTAATCCCGCATTTCTTGGTTTTCCTCCGCTCTAAACCCACTTTTCTTGGTTTTTCTCCACTCTAACCCAGCTTTTCTTGGTTTTTCTCCACTCTAACCATGCTTTTCTTGGATTTCTGCTGCTCTAACCGCGCTTTTCTTTGCTTTGTTTTTCTCTAAATTCTTTCAATTTGTTTTCCTTCGCTCTAACCCCGATTATCTTGGTTTTTCTCCTCTCTTATCCCACTTTTCTTGGTTTTCCTCCGCTCTAACCCAGCTGTTCTTGGATTTCCTCCGATCTAACTTCGCTTTTCTTGGTTTTACTTCGTTCTAACCCCGCTTTTCTTGGGTTTTCTCAGCTCTAACCCCGGTTTTCTTCGTTTTCCTCTGCTCTAACTTTGCTTTTTATGTTTTCCTTAGCTCTAAACTCGATTTTCTTGGTTTTCCTCCGCTCTAACCCCGCTTTTCTTGGTTTTCCTCCGCTATAACCCCGCTTTTCTTGGTTTTCCTCCGCTGTAACTTCGCTTTTCTTGGTTTTTCTCCGCACTAACCCCGTTTCTCTTGGTTTTCCTCCGCTCCAACCTCGCTATTCTGGGTTTTACTCCGCTCTAACTTCGCTTTTCTGGGTTTTCCTTTGCCCTAACCCCCTTTTCTTGGTTTTCCTCCGCTCTAACCACACTTTTCTTCATTTTCCGCCGTTCTACCATCGCTTTTCTTGGTTTTCCTCCGCTCTAACCCCGCTTTTCTTGGTTTTCCTCCGCTCTAACCCCGCTTTTCTTGGTTTTCCTCCGCTCTAACCCAGCTTTTCTTGGTTTTTCTCCACTCTAACCATGCTTTTCTTGGATTTCCGCTGCTCTAACTTCGCTTTCCTTGGTTTTCTTCCGCTCTAACCCCGCTTTTCTTGGTTTTCCTCCTTTCTAACCTCGCTTTTCTTTGTTTTCCTCTGCTCTAACCCCGCTTTTCCTGGTTTTAGTCCACTCTAACCACGCTTTTCATAGTTTCATAGTTTCATAATTTCGTGCGGGTTGGAAGGGACTTTAGAGATCATCGAGTCCGGCCCCCGGGATTTGAGCCTCTGTGTAGCAGAGCGGCACTTCTACCACTTGCACCACAGGGGGGATTCGAACTCCGGGCCCCAGTGTTGCATGGCGGCATCTTTAACCACTGCGCCACCGGCGCACACTTGGATTTCTGCTGCTCTAACCGCGCTTTTCTTTGTTTTCTACCTCTCTAACTTCTTTTTATTGGTTTTCCTCCGCTCTAACCACACTTTTCTTGGTTTTCCTGCTCTCTAAACCCGCTTTTCTTGGTTTTCTTCCGTTCTAACTCTGCTTTTACTTGGTTTTCCTCCGCTCTAACCCCTCATTTCTTGGTTTTCATCTGCATGAACCTCTCTTTTCTTGGTTTTCCTCCGCTCTAACCCAGCTTTTCTTGGTTTTCCTCCGCTCTAACCCCGCTTTTCTTGGTTTTCCTTCGCTCTACCCTTGATTATATTGGTTTTCCGCCGCTCTACCATCGCTTTTCTTGGTTTTCCTACACTCTATCCCCGGTTTTCTTGGTTTTCCTCCGCTCTAAGTTCACTTTAATTGGTTTTCCTCCTCTCTAATCCCGCTTTTCTTGGTTTTCCTCCGCTCTAACCCCGCTTTTCTTGGTTTTCCTCCGCTCTAACCCCGATTTTCTTGGTTTTCCTCTGCTCTAAACCAGCCTTTCTTGGTTTTTCTCCACTCTAACCATGCTTTTCTTGGATTTCCACTGCTCTAACTTCGCTTTACTTGGTTTTCCTCCGCTCTAACCCCGCTTTTCTTGGTTTTCCTCCGCTCTAACCCCGATTTTCTTGGTTTTCCTCTGCTCTAACCCAGCCTTTCTTGGTTTTTCTCCACTCTAACCATGCTTTTCTTGGTTTTCCGCTGCTCTAACTTCGCTTTACTTGGTTTTCCTCCGCTCTAACCCCGCTTTTCTTGGTTTTCCTCCGCACTTATTCCGCTTTTCTTGGTTTTACTCCACTCTAACTTCGCTTTCCTTGGTTTTCCTCCTCTGTAACTTCGCTTTTCTTGGTTTTCCTTTGCTCTAACCCCACTTTTCTTGGTTTTTTTCCACTCTAACCCAGCTTTTCTGGGTTTTTCTCCACTCTAACCCCGCTTTTCTTGGTTTTCCTTCGTTCTAACCTTGATTATATTGGTTTTCCGCCGCTCTACCATCGCTTTTCTGGTTTTCCTACACTCTATCCCCGGTTTTCTTGGTTTTCCTCCGCCCTAACCCCGCTTTTCTTGGGTTTCCTCCGTTCTAACCCTGCTTTTCTTGGTTTTCCTCTGCTCTAACCCAGCTTTTCTTGGTTTTTCTCCACTGTAACCATGCTTTTCTTGGATTTCCGCTGCTCTAACTTCGCTTTACTTTTTTTTCTTCCGCTGTAACCCCGTTTCTCTTGGTTTTCCTCCGCTCTAACCTTGATTATCTTGGCTTTTCTCCGCTCTAACCCTGCTTTTCTGGGTTTTCCTCCTCTCTAACCCCGCTTTTCTGGGCTTCCCTCCGCCCTAACCCTCTTTTCTTTGTTTTCCTCCGCTCTAACCCCGCTTTTCTTGGTTTTCCTGCTCTCTAAACCCGCTTTTCTTGGTTTTCTTCCGTTCTAACTCTGCTTTTCTTGGTTTTCCTCCGCTCTAACCCCTCATTTCTTGGTTTTCATCCGCATGAACCTCTCTTTTCTTGGTTTTCCTCCGCTCTAACTCAGCTTTTCTTGGTTTTCCTCCGCTCTAACCCCGCTTTTCTTGGTTTTCCTTCGCTCTACCCTTGATTATATTGGTTTTCCGCCGATCTACCATCGCTTTTCTTGGTTATCCTACACTCTATCCCCGGTTTTCTTGGTTTTCCTCCGCTCTAAGTTCACTTTTCTTGGTTTTCCTCCTCTCTAATCCCGCTTTTCTTGGTTTTCCTGCGCTCTAACCCCGCTTTTCTTGGTTTTCCTCCGCTCTAACCTTGATTTTCTTGGTTTTCCTCTGCTCTAACCCAGCCTTTCTTGGTTTTTCTCCACTCTAACCATGCTTTTCTTGGATTCCCGCTGCTCTAACTTCGCTTTACTTGGTTTTCCTCCGCTCTAACCCCGCTTTTCTTGGTTTTCCTCCGCATTTATTCCGCGTTTCTTGGTTTTACTCCACTCTAATTTCGCTTTCCTTGGTTTTCCTCCTCTGTAACTTCGCTTTTCTTGGTTTTCCTCCGCTCTAACCCCACTTTTCTTGGTTTTTCTCCACACTAACCCAGCTTTTCTGGGTTTTTCTCCACTCTAACCCCGATTTTCTTGGTTTTCCTTCGCTCTAACCTTGATTATATTGGTTTTCCGCCGCTCTACCATCGCTTTTCTTGGTTTTCCTACACTCTATCCCCGGTTTTCTTGGTTTTCCTCCGCTCTAACCCCGCTTTTCTTGGTTTTCCTCCGCTCTAACCCCGCTTTTCTTGGTTTTCCTCTGCTCTAACCCAGCTTTTCTTGGTTTTTCTCCACTCTAACCATGCTTTTCTTGGATTTCCGCTGCTCTAACTTCGCTTTACTTTTTTTTCTTCCGCTCTAACCCCGTTTCTCTTGGTTTTCCTCCGCTCTAACCATGATTATCTTGGCTTTTCTTTGCTCTAACCCCGCTTTTCTGGGCTTTCCTCCTCTCTAACCCCGCTTTTCTGGGCTTTCCTCCGCCCTAACCCTCTTTTCTTGGTTTTCCTCCGCTCTAACCCCGCTTTTCTTGGTTTTCCTTCTCTCTAACCTTGATTATCTTGGTTTTCCGTCGCTCTACCATCGCTTTTCTTGGTTTTCCTACACTCTAACACCGGTTTTCTTGGATTTCCTCCGCTCTAAGTTCACTTTTCTCGGTTTTCCTCCTCTCTAATCCCGCTTTTCTTGGTTTTCCTCCGCTCTAACCCCACTTTTCTTGGTTTTCCTCCGCTCTAACCCCACTTTTCTTGGTTTTCCTCTGCTCTAACCCAGCTTTTCTTGGTTTTTCTCCACTCTAACCCAGCTTTTCTTGGTTTTTCTCCACTCTAACCATGCTTTTCTTGGATTTCTGCTGCTCTAACCGCGCTTTTCTTTGCTTTGTTTTTCTCTAAATTCTTTTAATTTGTTTTCCTTCGCTCTAACCCCGATTATCTTGGTTTTTCTCCTCTCTTATCCCACTTTTCTTGGTTTTCCTCCGCTCTAACCCAGCTGTTCTTGGATTTCCTCCGATCTAACTTCGCTTTTCTTGGTTTTACTTCGTTCTAACCCCGCTTTTCTTGGGTTTTCTCAGCTCTAACCCCGGTTTTCTTCGTTTTCCTCTGCTCTAACCCAGCTTTTTATGTTTTCCTTAGCTCTAAACTCGATTTTCTTGGTTTTCCTCCGCTCTAACCCCGCTTTTCTTGGTTTTCCTCCGCTATAACCCCGCTTTTCTTGGTTTTCCTCCGCTGTAACTTCGCTTTTCTTGGTTTTTCTCCGCACTAACCCCGTTTCTCTTGGTTTTCCTCCGCTCCAACCTCGCTATTCTGGGTTTTACTCCGCTCTAACTTCGCTTTTCTGGGTTTTCCTTTGCCCTAACCCCCTTTTCTTGGTTTTCCTCCGCTCTAACCACACTTTTCTTCATTTTCCGCCGTTCTACCATCGCTTTTCTTGGTTTTCCTCCGCTCTAACCCCGCTTTTCTTGGTTTTCCTCCGCTCTAACCCCGCTTTTCTTGGTTTTCCTCCGCTCTAACCCAGCTTTTCTTGGTTTTTCTCCACTCTAACCATGCTTTTCTTGGATTTCCGCTGCTCTAACTTCGCTTTCCTTGGTTTTCTTCCGCTCTAACCCCGCTTTTCTTGGTTTTCCTCCTTTCTAACCTCGCTTTTCTTGGTTTTCCTCTGCTCTAACCCCGCTTTTCCTGGTTTTAGTCCACTCTAACCACGCTTTTCATAGTTTCATAGTTTCATAATTTCGTGCGGGTTGGAAGGGACTTTAGAGATCATCGAGTCCGGCCCCCGGGATTTGAGCCTCTGTGTAGCAGAGCGGCACTTCTACCACTTGCACCACAGGGGGGATTCGAACTCCGGGCCCCAGTGTTGCATGGCGGCATCTTTAACCACTGCGCCACCGGCGCACACTTGGATTTCTGCTGCTCTAACCGCGCTTTTCTTTGTTTTCTACCTCTCTAACTTCTTTTTAATGGTTTTCCTCCGCTCTAACCCCACTTTTCTTGGTTTTCCTGCTCTCTAAACCCGCTTTTCTTGGTTTTCTTCCGTTCTAACTCTGCTTTTACTTGGTTTTCCTCCGCTCTAACCCCTCATTTCTTGGTTTTCATCTGCATGAACCTCTCTTTTCTTGGTTTTCCTCCGCTCTAACCCAGCTTTTCTTGGTTTTCCTCCGCTCTAACCCCGCTTTTCTTGGTTTTCCTTCGCTCTACCCTTGATTATATTGGTTTTCCGCCGCTCTACCATCGCTTTTCTTGGTTTTCCTACACTCTATCCCCGGTTTTCTTGGTTTTCCTCCGCTCTAAGTTCACTTTAATTGGTTTTCCTCCTCTCTAATCCCGCTTTTCTTGGTTTTCCTCCGCTCTAACCCCGCTTTTCTTGGTTTTCCTCCGCTCTAACCCCGATTTTCTTGGTTTTCCTCTGCTCTAAACCAGCCTTTCTTGGTTTTTCTCCACTCTAACCATGCTTTTCTTGGATTTCCACTGCTCTAACTTCGCTTTACTTGGTTTTCCTCCGCTCTAACCCCGCTTTTCTTGGTTTTCCTCCGCTCTAACCCCGATTTTCTTGGTTTTCCTCTGCTCTAACCCAGCCTTTCTTGGTTTTTCTCCACTCTAACCATGCTTTTCTTGGATTTCCGCTGCTCTAACTTCGCTTTACTTGGTTTTCCTCCGCTCTAACCCCGCTTTTCTTGGTTTTCCTCCGCACTTATTCCGCTTTTCTTGGTTTTACTCCACTCTAACTTCGCTTTCCTTGGTTTTCCTCCTCTGTAACTTCGCTTTTCTTGGTTTTCCTCCGCTCTAACCCCACTTTTTTTGGTTTTTCTCCACTCTAACCCAGCTTTTCTGGGTTTTTCTCCACTCTATCCCGGCTTTTCTTGGTTTTCCTTCGTTCTAACCTTGATTATATTGGTTTTCCGCCGCTCTACCATCGCTTTTCTGGTTTTCCTACACTCTATCCCCGGTTTTCTTGGTTTTCCTCCGCCCTAACCCCGCTTTTCTTGGGTTTCCTCCGCTCTAACCCTGCTTTTCTTGGTTTTCCTCTGCTCTAACCCAGCTTTTCTTGGTTTTTCTCCACTGTAACCATGCTTTTCTTGGATTTCCGCTGCTCTAACTTCGCTTTACTTTTTTTTCTTCCTCTGTAACCCCGTTTCTCTTGGTTTTCCTCCGCTCTAACCTTGATTATCTTGGCTTTTCTCCGCTCTAACCCCGCTTTTCTGGGCTTTCCTCCGCTCTAACCCCGCTTTTCTGGGCTTTCCTCCGCCCTAACCCTCTTTTCTTGGTTTTCCTCCGCTCTAACCCCGCTTTTCTTGGTTTTCCTGCTCTCTAAACCCGCTTTTCTTGGTTTTCTTCCGTTCTAACTCTGCTTTTCTTGGTTTTCCTCCGCTCTAACCCCTCATTTCTTGGTTTTCATCCGCATGAACCTCTCTTTTCTTGGTTTTCCTCCGCTCTAACTCAGCTTTTCTTGGTTTTCCTCCGCTCTAACCCCGCTTTTCTTGGTTTTCCTTCGCTCTACCCTTGATTATATTGGTTTTCCGCCGATCTACCATCGCTTTTCTTGGTTATCCTACACTCTATCCCCGGTTTTCTTGGTTTTCCTCCGCTCTAAGTTCACTTTAATTGGTTTTCCTCCTCTCTAATCCCGCTTTTCTTGGTTTTCCTCCGCTCTAACCCCGCTTTTCTTGGTTTTCCTCCGCTCTAACCCCGATTTTCTTGGTTTTCCTCTGCTCTAACCCAGCCTTTCTTGGTTTTTCTCCACTCTAACCATGCTTTTCTTGGATTTCCGCTGCTCTAACTTCGCTTTACTTGGTTTTCCTCCGCTCTAACCCCGCTTTTCTTGGTTTTCCTCCGCATTTATTCCGCGTTTCTTGGTTTTACTCCACTCTAATTTCGCTTTCCTTGGTTTTCCTCCTCTGTAACTTCGCTTTTCTTGGTTTTCCTCCGCTCTAACCCCACTTTTCTTGGTTTTTCTCCACACTAACCCAGCATTTCTGGGTTTTTCTCCACTCTAACCCCGATTTTCTTGGTTTTCCTTCGCTCTAACCTTGATTATATTGGTTTTCCGCCGCTCTACCATCGCTTTTCTTGGTTTTCCTACACTCTATCCCCGGTTTTCTTGGTTTTCCTCCGCTCTAACCCCGCTTTTCTTGGTTTTCCTCTGCTCTAACCCAGCTTTTCTTGGTTTTTCTCCACTCTAACCATGCTTTTCTTGGATTTCCGCTGCTCTAACTTCGCTTTACTTTTTTTTCTTCCGCTCTAACCCCGTTTCTCTTGGTTTTCCTCCGCTCTAACCATGATTATCTTGGCTTTTCTTTGCTCTAACCCCGCTTTTCTGGGCTTTCCTGCTCTCTAACCCCGCTTTTCTGGGCTTTCCTCCGCCCTAACCCTCTTTTCTTGGTTTTCCTCCGCTCTAACCCCGCTTTTCTTGGTTTTCCTTCTCTCTAACCTTGATTATCTTGGTTTTCCGCCGCTCTACCATCGCTTTTCTTGGTTTTCCTACACTCTAACACCGGTTTTCTTGGTTTTCCTCCGCTCTAAGTTCACTTTTCTCGGTTTTCCTCCTCTCTAATCCCGCTTTTCTTGGTTTTCCTCCGCTCTAACCCCGCTTTTCTTGGTTTTCCTCCGCTCTAACCCCACTTTTCTTGGTTTTCCTCTGCTCTAACCCAGCTTTTCTTGGTTTTTCTCCACTCTAACCATGCTTTTCTTGAATTTCCGCTGCTCTATCTTCGCTTTCCTTGGTTTTCTTCCGCTCTAACCCCGCTTTTCTTGGTTTTCCTCCGCTTCAACTTCGCTTTTCTTGGTTTTCCTCCGCACTAACCCAGTTTTCTTGGTTTTCCTCCGCTCTAACCCCGCTTTTCTTGGTTTTCTTTCGCTCTAACCCCGATTATCTTGGTTTTTCTCCGCTCTTATCCCACTTTTCTTGGTTTTCCTCTCCTGTAACCCCGCTTTTCTTGGTTTTCCTTTGCTCTAACCTTGATTATATTGGTTTTCCGCCGCTCTATCATCGCTTTTCTTGGTTTTCCTACACTCTATCCCCGGCTTTCTTGGTTTTCCTCTGCTCCAAGTTCACTTTTCTCGGTTTTCCTCCTCTCTAATCCCGCTTTTCTTGGTTTTTCTCCACTCTAACCCAGCTTTTCATGGTTTTTCTCCACTCTAACCATGCTTTTCTTGGATTTCTGCTGCTCTAACCGCGCTTTTCTTTGCTTTCTTCCTCTCTAACTTCTTTTTATTGGTTTTCCTTCGCTCTAACCCCGATTATTTTGGTTTTTTTCCGCTCTTATCCCACTTTTCTTGGTTTTCCTCCGCACTAACTCCGCTTTTCTTTGTTTTACACCGCACTAACCCCGCTTTTCTTGGTTTTCCTCCGCTGTAACTTCGCTTTTCTTGGTTTTCCTCCGCACTAACCCAGTTTTCTTGGTTTTTCTCCGCTCTAACCCCGCTTTTCTTGGTTTTCCTTCGCTCTAACCTTGATTATATTGGTTTTCCGCTGCTCTACCATCGCTTTTCTTGGTTTTCCTACACTCTATCTTTGGTTTTCTTGGTTTTCCTCCGCTCTGAGATCACTATCCTCGGTTTTCCTCCTCTCTAATCCCGCTTTTCTTGGTTTTCCTCCGCTCTAACCCCGCTTTTCTTGATTTTCCTCCGCTCTAACCCCGCTTTTCTTGGTTTTCCTCTGCTCTAACCCAGCTTTTCTTGGTTTTTCTCCGCTCTAACCCCGCTTTTCTTGGTTTTCCTTCGCTCTAACCTTGATTATATTAGTTTTCCGCCGCTCTATCATCACTTTTCTTGGTTTTCCTATATTCTATCCCCGGTTTTCTTGGTTTTCCTCCGCTCTAAGTTCACTATCCTCGGATTTCCTCCTCTCTAATCCCGCTTTTCTTGGTTTTCCTCCGCTCTAACCCCGCTTTTCTTGGTTTTCCTCCGCTCTAACCCCGATTTTCTTGGTTTTCCTCTGTTCTAACCCAGCTTTTCTTGGTTTTTCTCCACTCTAACCATGCTTTTCTTGGATTTCCGCCGCTCTACCATCGCTTTTCTTGGTTTTCCTACACTCTATCCTCGGTTTTCTTGGTTTTCCTCCGCTCTAAGTTCACTTTTCTTGGTTTTCCTCCTCTCTAATCCCGCTTTTCTTGGTTTTCCTCCGCTCTAACCCCGCTTTTCTTGGTTTTCCTTCGCTCTAACCCTGATTATCTTGGTTTTTCTCCGCTCTTATCCCACTTTTCTTGGTTTTCCTCTGCTCTAACCCAGCTTTTCTTGGTTTTTCTCCACTCTAACCATGCTTTTCTTGGATTTCCGCTGCTCTAACTTCGCTTTATTTTTTTTTCTTCCGCTCTAACCCAGTTTTTCCTGGTTTTCCTCCGCTCTAACCTTGATCATCTTGGCTTTCCTCCGCTCTAACCCCGCTTTTCTAAGCTTTCATCCGCCCTAACCCCCTTTTCTTGGATTTCCTCCGCTCTAACCCCGCTTTTCTTGGTTTTCCTTCGCTCTAACCCCGCTTTTCTTGGTTTTCCTTCGCTCTAACCTTGATTATATTGGTTTTCCGCTGCTCTACCATCGCTTTTCTTGGTTTTCCTACACTCTATCTTTGGTTTTCTTGGTTTTCCTCCGCTCTGAGATCACTATCCTCGGTTTTCCTCCTCTCTAATCCCGCTTTTCTTGGTTTTCCTCCGCTCTAACCCCGCTTTTCTTGATTTTCCTCCGCTCTAACCCCGCTTTTCTTGGTTTTCCTCTGCTCTAACCCAGCTTTTCTTGGTTTTTCTCCGCTCTAACCCTGCTTTTCTTGGTTTTCCTTCGCTCTAACCTTGATTATATTGGTTTTCCGCCGCTCTATCATCACTTTTCTTGGTTTTCCTACATTCTATCCCCGGTTTTCTTGGTTTTCCTCCGCTCTAAGTTCACTATCCTCGGATTTCCTCCTCTCTAATCCCGCTTTTCTTGGTTTTCCTCCGCTCTAACCCCGCTTTTCTTGGTTTTCCTCCGCTCTAACCCCGATTTTCTTGGTTTTCCTCTGTTCTAACCCAGCTTTTCTTGGTTTTTCTCCACTCTAACCATGCTTTTCTTGGATTTCCGCCGCTCTACCATCGCTTTTCTTGGTTTTCCTACACTCTATCCTCGGTTTTCTTGGTTTTCCTCTGCTCTAAGTTCACTTTTCTTGGTTTTCCTCCTCTCTAATCCCGCTTTTCTTGGTTTTCCTCCGCTCTAACTCCGCTTTTCTTGGTTTTCCTTCGCTCTAACCCTGATTATCTTGGTTTTTCTCCGCTCTTATCCCACTTTTCTTGGTTTTCCTCTGCTCTAACCCAGCTTTTCTTGGTTTTTCTCCACTCTAACCATGCTTTTCTTGGATTTCCGCTGCTCTAACTTCGCTTTACTTTTTTTTCTTCCGCTCTAACCCAGTTTTTCTTGGTTTTCCTCCGCTCTAACCTTGATCATCTTGGCTTTCCTCCGCTCTAACCCCGCTTTTCTAAGCTTTCATCCGCCCTAACCTCCTTTTCTTGGATTTCCTCCGCTCTAACCCCACTTTTCTTGGTTTTCCTCCTCTCTAACCTTGATTATCTTGGTTTTCCTCCGCTCTACCATCGCTTTTCTTGGTTCTCCTACACTCTAACACCGGTTTTCTTGGTTTTCCTCCGCTCTAAGTTCACTTTTCTCGGTTTTCCTCCTTTCTAATCCCGCTTTTCTTGGTTTTCCTCCGCTCTAACCCCGCTTTTCTTGGTTTTCCTCCGCTCTAACCCCACTTTTCTTGGTTTTCCTCTGCTCTAACCCAGCTTTTCTTGGTTTTTCTCCACTCTAACTATGCTTTTCTTGGATTTCCGCTGCTCTAACTTTGCTTTCCTTGGTTTTCTTCCGCTCTAACCCCGCTTTTCTTGGTTTTCCTCTGCTCTAACCCAGCTTTTCTTGGTTTTTCTCCACTCTAACTATGCTTTTCTTGGATTTCCGCTGCTCTAACTTCGCTTTACTTGGTTTTCTTCCGCTCTAACCCCGCTTTTCTTTGTTTTCCTCCGCTCTAACTTCGCTTTTCTTGGTTTTCCTCCGTTCTTACATCGCATTTCCTAGTTTTCCTCCGCTCTAACCCCACTTTTCTTGGCTTTTCTCCACTCTAACTTCGCTTTTCTTGGTTTTTCTCCACTCTAACCATGCTTTTCTTGGATTTCTGCTGCTCTAACCGCGCTTTTCTTTGCTTTCTTCCTCTCTAACTTCTTTTTATTGGTTTTCCTTCGCTCTAACCTTGATTATCTTGGTTTTACTCCGCTCTTATCCCACTTTTCTTGGTTTTCCTCCGCACTAACCCCGCTTTTCTTTGTTTTACACCGCACTAACCCCGCTTTTCTTGGTTTTCCTCCGCTCTAACTTCCCTTTTCTTGGTTTTTCTCCGCTCTAACCCCGTTTCTCTTGGTTTTCTTCCGCTCTAACCTTGATTATCTTGGCTTTCCTCCACTCTAACCCCGCTTTTCTTGGTTTTCCTCCGCTGTAACTTCGCTTTTCTTGGTTTTCCTCCGCTCTAACCCCGCTTTTCTTGGGTTTTCTCAGCTCTAACCCCGCTTTTCCTCGATTTCCTCTGCTCTAACTTCGCTTTTTATGTTTTCCTTAGCTCTAAACTCGTTTTTCTTAGTTTTCCTCCGCTCTAACCCCGTTTCTCTTGGTTTTCCTCCGCTCTAACCCCGCTTTTCTTGGTTTTCCTCCGCTGTAACTTCGCTTTTCTTGGTTTTTCTCCGCTCTAACCCCGTTTCTCTTGGTTTTCTTCCGCTCTAACCTTGATTTTCTTGGCATTCCTCCACTCTAACCCCGCTTTTCTTGGTTTTCCTCCACTCTAACTTCGCTTTTCTTGTTTTTTCTCCACTCTAACAATGCTTTTCTTGGATTTCTGCTACTCTAACCGCGCTTTTCTTTTCTTTCTTCCTCTCTAACTTCTTTTTATTGGTTTTCCTCTGCTCCAACCTCGATATTCTGGGTTTTACTCCGCTCTAACTTCGCTTTTCTGGGTTTTCCTCCTCCCTAACCCCCTTTTCTTGGTTTTCCTCCGCTCTAACCCCGCTTTTCTTGGTTTTCCTTCGCTCTAACCTTGATTATCTTGGTTTTCCGCCGCTCTACCATCGCTTTTCTTGGGTTTCCTCCGCTCTAACCCCGCTTTTCTTGGTTTTCCTCCGCTCTCAACATGCTTTTCTTGGTTTTCCTCCGCTCTAACCATGCTGTTCTTGCTTTTTCTCTGATCCAACTTCGCTTTTCTCGGTTTTACTTCGTTCTAACCCCGCTTTTCTTGGGTTTTCTCAGCTCTAACCCCGCTTTTCTTCGTTTTCCTCTGCTCTAACTTCGCTTTTTATGTTTTCCTTAGGTCTAAACTCGATTTTCTTGGTTTTCCTCCGCTCTAACCGCGTTTCTCTTGGTTTTCCTCCGCTCTAACCCCGCTTTTCTTGGTTTTTCTCCGCTGTAACTTCGCTTTTCTTGGTTTTACTCCGGTCTAACCCCGTTTCTCTTGGTTTTCTTCCGCTCTACCTTCGCTTTTCTTGGTTTTCCTCCTTTCTAACCTCACTTTTCTTGGTTTTCCTCTGCTCTAACCCAGATTTTCTTGGTTTTTCTCCACTCTAACCACGCTTTTCATAGTTTCATAGTTTCATAATTTCGTGCGGGTTGGAAGGGACTTTAGAGATCATCGAGTCCGACCCCCGGGATTCGAGCCGCTGTGTAGCAGAGCGGCACTTCTACCCCTTGTGCCACAGGGGGGATTTGAACTCCGGGCCCCAGTGTTGCATGGTGGCATCTTTAACCACTGCGCCACAGGGGCACACTTGGATTTCTGCTGCTCTAACCGCGCTTTTCTTTGTTTTCTTCCTCTCTAACTTCTTTTTATTGGTTTTCCTCCGCTCTAACCCCGATTATCTTGGTTTTCCTGCTCTCTAAACCCGCTTTTCTTGGTTTTCTTCCGTTCTAACTCTGCTTTTCTTGGTTTTCCTCCGCTCTAACCCCTCATTTCTTGGTTTTCATCCGCATGAACCTTTATTTTCTTGGTTTTCCTCCGCTCTAACCCAGCTTTTCTTGGTTTTCCTCCGCTCTAACCCTGCTTTTCTTGGTTTTCCTTCGCTCTAACCTTGATTATATTGGTTTTCCGCCGCTCTACCATCGCTTTTCTTGGTTTTCCTACACTCTATCCCCGGTTTTCTTGGTTTTCCTCCGCTCTAACCCCACTTTTCTTGGTTTTTCTCCACTCTAATCCAGCTTTTCTTGGTTTTTCTCCACTCTAACCATGCTTTTCTTAAATTTCTGCTGCTCTAACCGCGCTTTTCTTTGCTTTCTTCCTCTCTAACTTCTTTTTATTGGTTTTCCTTCGCTCTAACCCCGATTATCTTGGTTTTTCTCCTCTCTTATCCCACTTTTCTTGGTTTTCCTCCGCTCTAACCCAGCTGTTCTTGGATTTCCTCCGATCTAACTTCGCTTTTGTTGGTTTTCCTTCGTTCTAACCCCGCTTTTCTTGGGTTTTCTCAGCTTTAACCCCGCTTTTCTTCGTTTTCCTCTGCTCTAACTTCGCTTTTTATGTTTTCCTTAGCTCTAAACTCGATTTTCTTGGTTTTCCTCCGCTCTAACCCCGTTTCTCTTGGTTTTCCTACACTCTAACCCCGTTTCTCTTGGTTTTCCTCTGCTCTAACCCCGCTTTTCTTGGTTTTCCTCCGCTATTACCCCGCTTTTCTTGGTTTTCCTTTGCTGTAACTTCGCTTTTCTTGGTTTTTCTCCGCTCTAACCCCGTTTCTCTTGGTTTTCCTCCACTCTAACCCAGCTTTTCTTGGTTTTTCTCCACTCTAACCATGCTTTTCTTGGATTTCCGCTGCTCTAACTTCGCTTTCCTTGGTTTTCTTCCGCTCTAACCCCGCTTTTCTTGGTTTTCCTCCTTTCTAACCTCGCTTTTCTTGGTTTTCCTCTGCTCTAACCCCGCTTTTCCTGGTTTTAGTCCACTCTAACCACGCTTTTCATAGTTTCATAGTTTCATAATTTCGTGCGGGTTGGAAGGGACTTTAGAGATCATTTAGTCCGGCTTCCGGGATTCGAGCCTCTGTGTAGCAGAGCGGCACTTCTACCACTTGCGCCACTGGGTGGATTCGAACTCCGGGCCCCAGTGTTGCATGGCGGCATCTTTAACCACTGCGCCACTGGGGCACACTTGGATTTCTGCTGCTCTAACCGCGCTTTTCTTTGTTTTTTTCCTCTCTATCTTCTTTTTATTGGTTTTCCTCCTCTCTAATCCCGCTTTTCTTGGTTTTCCTCCGCTCTAACCCCGCTTTTCTTGGTTTTCCTCCGCTCTAACCCCGATTTTCTTGGTTTTCCTCTGTTCTAACCCAGCTTTTCTTGGTTTTTCTCCACTCTAACCATGCTTTTCTTGGATTTCCGCCGCTCTACCATCGCTTTTCTTGGTTTTCCTACATTCTATCCCCGGTTTTCTTGGTTTTCCTCCACTCTAATTTCACTTTTCTTGGTTTTCCTCCTCTCTAATCCCGCTTTTCTTGGTTTTCCTCCGCTCTAACCCCGCTTTTCTTGGTTTTCCTTCGCTCTAACCCCGATTATCTTGGTTTTTCTCCGCTCTTATCCCACTTTTCGTGGTTTTCCTCTGCTCTAACCCAGCTTTTCTTGGTTTTTCTCCACTCTAACCATGCTTTTCTTGGATTTCCGCTGCTCTAACTTCGCTTTACTTTTTTTTCTTCCGCTCTAACCCCGCTTTTCTGGGCTTTCATCCGCCCTAACCCCCTTTTCTTGATTTTCCTCCGCTCTAACCCCACTTTTCTTGGTTTTCCTTCGCTCTAACCTTGATTATCTTGGTTTTCCTCTGCTCTACCATCGCTTTTCTTGGTTTTCCTACACTCTATCCCCGGTTTTCTTGGTTTTCCTCTGCTCTAACCCCGCTTTTCTTGGTTTTCCTCCGCTATAACCCCGCTTTTCTTGGTTTTCCTTTGCTGTAACTAAGCTTTTCTTGGTTTTTCTCCGCTCTAACCCCGTTTCTCTTGGTTTTTCTCCAATCTAACCCCAATTATCTTGCTTTTCCTGCTCTCTAACCCCGCTTTTCTTGGTTTTCTTCCGTTCTAACTCTCATTTTCTTGGTTTTCCTCTGCTCTAATCCCTCATTTCTTGGTTTTCATCCGCATGAACCTCTCTTTTCTTGGTTTTCCTCCGGTCTAACCCAGCTTTTCTTGGTTTTCCTCCGCTCTAACCCAGCTTTAGTTGGTTTTCCTCCGCTCTAAGTTCACTATCCTCGGTTTTCCTCCTCTCTAATCCCGCTTTTCTTGTTTTTCCTCCGCTCTAACCCCGCTTTTCTTGGTTTTCCTCCGCTCTAACCCCGCTTTTCTTGGTTTTCCTCTGCTCTAACCCAGCTTTTCTTGGTTTTTCTCCACTCTAACCATGCTTTTCTTGGATTTCCTCCGCTCTAACTTCGCTTTTCTTGGTTTTCCTCCGCTCTAACCCCGCTTTACTTTGTTTTTCTCCACCCTAACCCAGCTTTTCTTGGTTTTTCTCCACTCTAACCATGCTTTCTTGGATTTCTTCTTCTCTAACCGCGCTTTTCATTTCTTTCTTCCTCTCTAACTTCTTTTTATTGGCTTTCCTCCAGTCTAACCCCGCTTTTCTTTGTTTTCCTCCGCTGTAACTTCGCTTTTCTTGGTTTTTCTCCGCTCTAACCCCGTTTCTCTTGGTTTTCCTCCGCTCTAACCTTGATTATCTTGGCTTTACTCCGCTCTAACCCCGCTTTTCTGCGTTTTCCTCCGCCCTAACCGCCTTTTCTTCGCTTTCCTCCGCTCTAACCCCGCTTTTCTTGGTTTTCCGCCGCTCTAACCCAGCTTTTCTTGGTTTTCCTCCGCTCTAACCCCGCTTTTCTTGGTTTTCATCCGCTCTAACCCTGCTTTTCTTGGTTTTCCTCTGCTCTAACCCAGCTTTTCTTGGTTTTTCTCCACTCTAACCATGCATTTCTTGGATTTCCGCTGCTCTAACTTCGCTTTACTTTTTTTTCTTCCGCTCTAACCCAGTTTCTCTTCGTTTTCCTCCGCTCTAACCTTGATTATCTTGGCTTTCCTCCGCTCTAACCCCGCTTTTCTGGGCTTTCATCCGCCCTAACCCTCTTTTCTTGATTTTCCTCCACTCTAACCCTGCTTTTCTTGGTTTTCCTTCGCTCTAACCTTGATTATCTTGTTTTTCCTCCGCTCTACCATTGCTTTTCTTGGTTTTCCTACACTCTAACACCGGTTTTCTTGGTTTTGCTCCGCTCTAAGTTCACTTTTCTCGGTTTTCCTCCTTTCTAATCCCGGTCTTCTTGGTTTTCCTGCGCTCTAACCCCGTTTTCTTGGTTTTCCTCCGCTCTAACCCCACTTTTCTTGGTTTTCCTCAGCTCTAACCCCGCTTTTCCTGGTTTTTCTCCACTCTAACCATGCTTTTCTTGGATTTCCGCTGCTCTGACTTCGCTATCCTTGGTTTTCTTCTGCTCTAACCCCGCTTTTCTTGGTTTTCCTCCGCTCTAACATCGCTTTTCTTGGTTTCCCTCCGCTCTAACATCGCATTTCCTAGTTTTCCTCCGCTCTAACCCCACTTTTCTTGGCTTTTCTCCACTCTAACTTCGCTTTTCTTGGTTTTTCTCCACTCTAACCATGCTTTTCTTGGATTTCTGCTACTCTAACCGTGCTTTTCTTTGCTTTCTTCCTCTCTAACTTCTTTTTATTGGTTTTCCTCCGCTCCAACCTCGATATTCTGGGTTTTACTCCGCTCTAAGTTCACTTTTCTTGGTTTTCCTCCTCTCTAATCCCGCTTTTCTTGGTTTTCCTCCGCTCTAACCCCGCTTTTCTTGGTTTTCCTTCGCTCTAACCCCGATTATCTTGGTTTTTCTCCGCTCTTATCCCACTTTTCTTGGTTTTCCTCCGCTCTAACCCAGCTTTTCTTGGTTTTTCTCCACTCTAACCATGCTTTTCTTGGATTTCCGCTGCTCTAACTTCGCTTTATTTTTTTTTCTTCCGCTCTAACCCATTTTCTCTTGGTTTTCCTCCGCTCTAACCTTGATCATCTAGGCTTTTCTTGGTTTTCCTCCGCTCTAACCCAGCTTTAGTTGGTTTTTCTCCGCTCTAAGTTCACTATCCTCGCTTTTCCTCCTCTCTAATCCCGCTTTTCTTGGTTTTCCTCCGCTCTAAGCCCGCTATTCTTGTTTTTCCGCTGCTCTAACCCCGCTTTTCTTGGTTTTCCTCTGCTCTAACCCAGCTTTTCTTGGTTTTCCTCCGCTCTAACCTTGATCATCTTGGCTTTCCTCCGCTCTAACCCCGCTTTTCTGGGCTTTCATCCGCCCTAACCCCCTTTTCTTGATTTTCCTCCGCTCTAACCCCGCTTTTCTTGGTTTTCCTTCGCTCTAACCTTGATTATCTTGGTTTTCCACCGATCTACCATCGCTTTTCTTGGTTTTCCTACACTCTATCCCCGGTTTTCTTGGTTTTCCTCTGCTCTAACCCCGCTTTTCTTGGTTTTCCTCCGCTATAACCCCGCTTTTCTTGGTTTTCCTTTGCTGTAACTTCGCTTTTCTTGGTTTTTCTCCGCTCTAACCCCGTTTCTCTTGGTTTTCCTCCAATCTAACCCCAATTATCTTGGTTTTCCTGCTCTCTAACCCCGCTTTTCTTGGTTTTCTTCCGTTCTAACTCTCATTTTCTTGGTTTTCCTCTTCTCTAATCCCTCATTTCTTGGTTTTCATCCGCATGAACCTCTCTTTTCTTGGTTTTCCTCCGCTCTAACCCAGCTTTTCTTGGTTTTCCTCCGCTCTAACCCAGCTTTAGTTGGTTTTCCTCCGCTCTAAGTTCACTATCCTCGGTTTTCCTCCTCTCTAATCCCGCTTTTCTTGGTTTTCCTCCTCTCTAATCCCGCTTTTCTTGGTTTTCCTCCGCTCTAACCCCGCTTTTCTTGGTTTTCCTCTGCTCTAACCCAGCTTTTCTTGGTTTTTCTCCACTCTAACCATGCTTTTCTTGGATTTCCTCCGCTCTAACTTCGCTTTTCTTGGTTTTCCTTCGCTCTAACCCCGCTTTACTTTGTTTTTCTCCACCCTAACCCAGCTTTTCTTGGTTTTTCTCCACTCTAACCATGCTTTCTTGGATTTCTGCTTCTCTAACCGCGCTTTTCTTTGTTTTCTTCCTCTCTAACTTCTTTTTATTGGCTTTCCTCCAGTCTAACCCCGCTTTTCTTGGTTTTCCTCCGCTGTAACTTCGCTTTTCTTGGTTTTTCTCCGCTCTAACCCCGTTTCTCTTGGATTTCCTCCGCTCTAACCTTGATTATCTTGGCTTTACTCCGCTCTAACCCCGCTTTTCTTGGTTTTCCTCCGCTCCAGCCTCGCTATTCTGGGTTTTACTCCGCTCTAACTTCGCTTTTCTGCGTTTTCCTCCGCCCTAACCCCCTTTTCTTCGCTTTCCTCCGCTCTAACCCCGCTTTTCTTGGTTTTCCGCCGCTCTACCATCGCTTTTCTTGGTTTTCCTCCGCTCTAACCCCGCTTTTCTTGGTTTTCCTCCGCTCTAACCCTGCTTTTCTTGGTTTTCCTCTGCTCTAACCCAGCTTTTCTTGGTTTTTCTCCACTCTAACCATGCTTTTCTTGGATTTCCGCTGCTCTAACTTCGCTTTCCTTTTTTTTCTTCCGCTCTAACCCAGTTTCTCTTCGTTTTCCTCCGCTCTAACCTTGATTATCTTGGCTTTCCTCCGCTCTAACCCCGCTTTTCTGGGCTTTCATCCGCCCTAACCCCCCTTTTCTTGATTTTCCTCCGCTCTAACCCTGCTTTTCTTCGTTTTCCTTCGCTCTAACCTTGATTATCTTGGTTTTCCGCCGCTCTACCATTGCTTTTCTTGGTTTTCCTTCGCTCTAACCTTGATTATCTTGGTTTTCCGCCGCTCTACCATTGCTTTTCTTGGTTTTCCTACACTCTAACACCGGTTTTCTTGGTTTTGCTCCGCTCTAAGTTCACTTTTCTCGGTTTTCCTCCTCTCTAATCCCGGTCTTCTTGGTTTTCCTCCGCTCTAACCCCGTTTTTCTTGGTTTTCCTCCGCTCTAACCCCACTTTACTTGGTTTTCCTCTGCTCTAACCCAGCTTTTCCTGGTTTTTCTCCACTCTAAACATGCTTTTCTTGGATTTCCGCTGCTCTAACTTCGCTTTCCTTGGTTTTCTTCTGCTCTAACCTGTTGGAAGTAACCGCGGGAGACAAGTCTCATGCTATCATGGTCAACAAGCCTCGTTTATTAGGTGTTACAGCATCTTATTTATACAATCAGTAATAAGTTCATGCATATTGCAAAAGTTAAGCTCAGGATTGGTGAATTAGACATTACTTCATCTGACCTTTGTGGTTAGTCTTATAGATACTTTTTCTTTGCAGCTTTGTCTACACCTTGCTACACATCTTGCTTTTCCCTTAGGCCGTCCTTGCTTCTAGATACATATTTCATCTTTAGCTACATACCCTGTCTTTTCACATACTGATTTCCCCACAGCTGCTTAGCCCGTGACCGTCCCTAGGATAAACCGTCTTTGTCTTTAATCACATTCATTCTTTTACAATTTAACTAGTGGAATCTCTTCATGTCCTTTCTCATGAAGCCATTCTGCATAAACACTCTCCACATTTCCCCCGTTTTCTTTTAAAATGAAAAGGCTCAGTTCAACGACCGATTAATCATATTTAACAAGCAGTTCAGTTCATTTGTTCAATCAGTTCTCAAGTAGTTTTATCCTGCTCCATAGCTGCTGCTCTGTGAACTCCTTATCTCGATCCATGGCTGCTGCTCCATAGGATTCTTCTTGTATTACAACAATTCCAAGATACTGCCTATAGAGTAACAACACTACTTATATTAATAACATAACTATTACAACTCAATCAAGACCTCGATTGACAATACTCTAAAAGTGAAAAAAGAAGACAAGTCAAATACAACATAACAACATTACTGTTAAACCTACTAAAAAGAACAAACATGTTTGTACTGCAACCTAAGTTTCTGCAACCTAAAAATAAATCCGTGAGGGTTCCATTGTGTTAATCTGTAACTGATCAGGAAAAGTCTTCAATTTTTGTATACTCTGATATATTGATTTTAATGACCACTAAAATTTGTGCAATAAATGCTTTTAAGATGCTCATAACCATGCTCTACCAACTGAGTTATCCGGGCTAATAATTGATTAATGATTGTGCAATTTTATGAAGTAGCATGTCAAATAGAACCAATTTTTAGAGGACAAATGTACTAGAGTATCACTAAGGGCATTATTACTTATTGACCCTTGAGAAACAGCAAACCATGTTGGTGGTGGATGCGACAGGTAGTGCCAGCAGGGCGTCCCCTGCTTCAAGGTGCACATTTCCTCTCTCATCCATCACAGATTCTCTCCTGCATTCAGGGTCTGAAGGATTTCTTCCAGTTGTACACCATATCCGCATGGCCAGTGCGTGATATAGAGCCCAAGTGGAACACCTGCTTGGAAAACAAAATAAACTATCAAATTTAGTTCTATTAGCGTGCACTTTTGTCTAAAATGATGCATGGTTATATTTTCAGATCCCAATTAATTGGATGTAAAATAGGTATCCGTTATATGATACAGGGTCATCTCTTTGCCTGGGATTCCTTTCCAGGTTTTGTCTTTGCAAATTAAGAAAAGCTAATTAATAGGCTAATAATATCATAACCAAACAGTACTAAAACATTAAAAGAGCTATTCCTGTAGATTCTAGCATTGATTACATCAAATCCTGTTTAATACACATCTGATCTATTACTAAAATAGAAGAAGCACACAACATCCTAGCTAATGCCTTAAACTCTAAATCTTGAGACTGCATTGGTAAAACAGAAAATCACACACTACGTCAAACTATTAGTAATATTATCTATAACACAGCAAGTTACAAAGCAATACCACTAAGTAAGAAACACACAATTACAATTACTATAAAGGCTGGATGCTATTTTCTGCCTTCAGATGAGACCGAACATATCATGCTGGAACCCACACAGGGCCAGTCCCTGTGGAAATAAGAGCATATTCATGACCCCAAGTTGTCAGTGGTAGAGGACAGTCCCAAAGTCCTGTGGCCATATTCCAAACATTAACCATAGGCTGTTCCTTTAGCACCGGGGAAGCCTCAAAATGACAATCCACATAAGCTGTATCTCTATGAACATGATTCAAAAAATTCAGCACAAACAAAACAAGCAAAACCTTACATAATATTTCTTGCAGTGTGTCTCCCATATTCCCCCTTTTTTGTTTATTAATAAG
The DNA here is from genome assembly GCF_054131305.1 of Coturnix japonica. NCBI lineage: Eukaryota > Metazoa > Chordata > Aves > Galliformes > Phasianidae > Coturnix > Coturnix japonica. Next base: position 6,733,840 of record NC_140666.1, on the reverse strand, counting down.
AATGGATTTCAATGTTTGATAAATGTGATCAGTGATAGCTTGTTCAGTGGGAGAATGAGCAATAGCTGTAGTATGTTTAACACACCCTTCTTGGAGGAAAGTTTGAGTGGCCTTAGAGGTATACGCAGGCCCATTATCTGTTTTTGTAGTATGTGGGATTCCCATAGCAGCATAAGCAGATAACCAGTGTTTACGGGTGTCATGACTGAGTTCACCTGTATGTGCTGTAGCAAATATGTAAGAAGAATGAATATCTATTGTTACATGTGCATATTTTACACGGCCAAATTCAGGAATGTGAGTGACATTTGTCTGACACAGTTGAAGAGGTGCTGTGCCACATGGATTTGTCCGAGTCTGAGGCAAAGAGCTATCAGTCAAATTATGTAGCTGATATTCAGTCACAAACACAGTGTATTGCATAGGAGAGAGGATCATTCTTAACGCAGTTTTCCAATCGTGAGGGGTCATAGCGTAAGTGTCACTGTTTGTAACCAAAAGATTGTATGTAAAGGCTGACTGAACTCTGTATGTTCTCACTGACTCCCTTAGCTCCTTCACTGCCTCATAAGGCAGGGATTCCAAATGGGGGACCTGATTAGGAAAGGTTTGCAACGTGTCAGCATCACCCCTTAATATTGTTTCTTCTCTGCATTGCTCTAAGACATCACAGTACGCTGTAGGGAAAATTGTCATTCCTGCTTCCTTCAAAGTATCATCAGGAAGAAATGCGTCCGATTCTCTTTCTGGATCTACTGGACCTGGGTCACAACAATCCCCTGGTTTCAGTCCATCCGTGTCTTTAACCACGTTATACACGGGCTGCACAGACGCAGCAGCGCACGACGAGGGGGGGGCGGCATGGCGAGGCGCAGAGAACGACGTGGGCGAAGCAATGGGCGGGGGCGCCGTAGAGACCGACAACGCGGCGAGAGACGTGTGCGGGGGGGCAGGCGGCCGCTGGCTGGGAACGGCAGCTTGTATCGGGGCGCGGCCGCTGTTCTTTCGTGCGCTGCTTCTCACGTTTCCCGACTTCCTATAGCATACAGCAGCGTTGTGGGTGTTGGATTGACACTTGCTGCGCCAAATCCCAGTGGCTTGGCACTCGTGACGGATGTGGCCAGTTTTTCCACAACGGAAACATTTCATGAGGGAGCTGTTCTGCGAGCGTGGGCTTGTAGCGGCTGCAGCTTGGAGGGGTGCAAGGGCTGCTAACACTTGATTCTGAGAAGCCTCAGCCTGTGCCTTTAATCCTGACCCTAGCTCTTTAATAGCCTCAACTATGAAAGCCTGAGCCCCCGTGGGCACTCTCGATAATCTGTCTAACGCCTCCTCTATTGTCCAGTTACTCCTCAAAGTACTTAGAATGCCATGAGCTGTAGCATTACAATTCTGAAGTGCACAATGTTTTAGCATTATTTCCCTCATGTACTCTGGTACTCCAGCCTTCTCTATGGCTCCAGCTACCTTATCTAGAAACGCTCCAAAATCCTCATTTCTTCCCTGCCGGATTCCCATATAAGACAACAACCCACCTGGTGCCTTGATCTTATCCACAGCCTGTCTGACTAGATACACTGACTCCCTACATTTAACTGGTCCTAATAAAGCCTGGGCCTCCGTCCGGATGAAAGGACCCACCCCTAAAAGTTCTTCAACGGTGACATTATACAAGGGATCTCCGGGCTGCCTAACTATCGCAACTCTCTGTTGGCACATCTCTTCCCAATAAGCATTAAATAGCAGTTGTTCGTGCTGCGAAAAAATCAACCTAGCTATAGCCCCACAATCAGATGGCAACAAAACCTGAGTACTCCAGATATAATCCAGTATCTGTCTCGCTGGCTCACTTTTTACTCCAAACTGACTGACCGTAGACCGCAATTGTAACAACAACTTCCAATCTAAAGCACTGATAGCAGCCTGTGTCCCACCTGCAGCATTAGGCGAATACCCCACCGACAGCACCATCTGTGGCACCGCTTCCAACGCCTCACCGTCTCCCGTCTCTAAACAAGCCCGCGCCAGCGCAGCCCAAGCCCCCCCCCGCTCCCGCGCGACGGCCTCCGCCAGGTCACTCTGTGCCCCAGGGAGCGGCTCATTGCAAAGGGGGGTCGAGGGGGCCGGCTGTAGCGCCATGGTCGATGCAGGCGGCTCGTCTGATACAGACGTGCAGGGAGACGGAGACGGGGCACTCGGCTCCGCAGCCGCTGGCAACGCAGGCTCGGCGGCCGGCGGCAACTTTACGGTGGACACTGCAGGGGGCCCCGGGCAATCTGACCATTCATTATAATTCTTATTCCTCCCCTGCACAGCACTAGCTTGCTCTACCGCTTCCTTTTCTGCCTGATATTGCAACAAATCATTATAAACCACACGCCACCACTTCCCGCATTTTTTAGCCATTTTCTCCCCATCTATCATTCCCTGAAAAATTGCATCTCCAAATTTACACCATTCAGCAAGATCATGCACTAAATGCGGATTCTGAAATAACCCTTTAGCATAACCATACACTAATAACTTAGGGAGTTCCTTTCCCAAGTCTATCCCCTTAAACTGTCTCCGCCTAAGAAAAGCGGAAAATAAATTATATGCTGCTTGCCTGTCCATTTTTACTCACGTCGGTACCGTTGCAGCCCTCCAGGCTTCGGCAGCACGTGTCGGTCGAGCCCACCTGTGTGGTCACTCGAGACGCGGAGCTCCAATTTTAGCTCTTTCGTCGTCCGTCGGGCTGTGAAATCCGGACCCGAACCCAACGCAGTTCTTCACCCGTGGCACCCTTTTTTCCTTATCACGTCGGGGTCACCATTTGTTGGAAGTAACCGCGGGAGACAAGTCTCATGCTATCATGGTCAACAAGCCTCGTTTATTAGGTGTTACAGCATCTTATTTATACAATCAGTAATAAGTTCATGCATATTGCAAAAGTTAAGCTCAGGATTGGTGAATTAGACATTACTTCATCTGACCTTTGTGGTTAGTCTTATAGATACTTTTTCTTTGCAGCTTTGTCTACACCTTGCTACACATCTTGCTTTTCCCTTAGGCCGTCCTTGCTTCTAGATACATATTTCATCTTTAGCTACATACCCTGTCTTTTCACATACTGATTTCCCCACAGCTGCTTAGCCCGTGACCGTCCCTAGGATAAACCGTCTTTGTCTTTAATCACATTCATTCTTTTACAATTTAACTAGTGGAATCTCTTCATGTCCTTTCTCATGAAGCCATTCTGCATAAACACTCTCCACACTAACCCCGCTTTTCTTGGTTTTCCTCCGCTCTAACATCGCTTTTCTTGGTTTCCCTCCGCTCTAACATCGCATTTCCTAGTTTTCCTCCGCTCTAACCCCACTTTTCTTGGCTTTTCTCCACTCTAACTTCGCTTTTCTTGGTTTTTCTCCACTCTAACCATGCTTTTCTTGGATTTCTGCTACTCTAACCGCGCTTTTCTTTGCTTTCTTCCTCTCTAACTTCTTTTTATTGGTTTTCCTCCGCTACAACCTCGATATTCTGGGTTTTACTCCGCTCTAACTTCGCTTTTCTGGGTTTTCCTCCGCCCTAACCCCCTTTTCTTGGTTTTCCTCCGCTCTAACCCCGCTTTTCTTGGTTTTCCTTCGCTCTAACCTTGATTTTCTTGGTTTTCCGCCGCTCTACCATCGCTTTTCTTGGTTTTCCTCCTTTCTAACCTCGCTTTTCTTGGTTTTCCTCCGCTCTAACCCCGCTTTTCATGGTTTTAGTCCACTCTAACCACGCTTTTCATAGTTTCATAGTTTCATAATTTCGTGCGGGTTGGAAGGGACTTTAGAGATCATCGAGTCCGGCCCCCGGGATTCGAGCCTCTGTGTAGCAGAGCGGCACTTCTACCACTTGCGCCACAGGGGGGATTCGAACTCCGGGCCCCAGTGGTGCATGGCGGCATCTTTTACCACTGCGCCACCGGGGCACACTTGGATTTCTGCTGCTCTAACCGCGCTTTTCTTTGTTTTCTTCCTCTCTAACTTCTTTTTATTCGTTTTCCTCCGCTCTAACCCCGTTTCTCTTGGTTTTCCTCCGCTCTAACCTTGATTATCTTGGCTTTCCTCCGCTCTAACCCCGCTTTTCTTGGTTTTCCTCCGCTCTAACATCGCTTTTCTTGGTTTTCCTCTGCTCTAACCCCTCATTTCTTGGTTTTCATCCGCATGAACCTCTCTTTTCTTGGTTTTCCTCCGCTCTAACCCAGCTTTTCTTGGTTTTCCTCCGCTCTAACCCCGCTTTTCTTGGTTTTCCTTCGCTCTAACCTTGATTATCTTGGTTTTCCGCCGCTCTACCATCGCTTTTCTTGGTTTTCCTACACTCTATCCCCGGTTTTCTTGGTTTTCCTCCGCTCTAACCCCACTTTTCTTGGTTTTCCTCCGCTCTAACCCCGCTTTTCTTGGTTTTCCTCGGCTCTAACCCAGCTTTTCTTGGTTTTTCTCCTCTCTAACGATGCTTTTCTTGGATTTCCTCCTCTAACTTCGCTTTACTTTTTTTTCTTCCGCTCTAACCCCGTTTCTCTTGGTTTTCCTCCGCTCTAACCCCGCTTTTCTGGGCTTTCATCCGCCCTAACCCCTTTTTCTTGGTTTTCCTCCGCTCTAACCCCGCTTTTCTTGGTTTTCCTTCGCTCCAACCTTGATTATCTTGGCTTTCCGCCTCTCTACCATCGCTTTTCTTGGTTTTTACTACACTCTAACACCGGTTTTCTTGGTTTTCCTCCGCTCTAAGTTCACTTTTCTCGGTTTTCCTCCTCTCTAATCCCACTTTTCTTGGTTTTCCTTCGCTCTAACACCGCTTTTCTTGGTTTTCCTCTGCTCTAACCCAGCTTTTCTTGGTTTTTCTCCACTCTAACCATGCTTTTCTTGGTTTTCCGCTGCTCTAACTTCGCTTTCCTTGGTTTTCTTCCGCTCTAACCCCGCTTTTCTTGGTTTTCCTCCTTTCTAACCTCGCTTTTCTTGGTTTTCCTCTGCTCTAACCCCGCTTTTCCTGGTTTTAGTCCACTCTAACCACGCTTTTCATAGTTTCATAGTTTCATAATTTCGTGCGGGTTGGAAGGGACTTTAGAGATCATCGAGTCCGGTCCCCGGGATTCGAGCCTCTGTGAAGCAGAACGGCACTTCTACCACTTGCACCACAGGGGGGATTCGAACTCCGGGCCCCAGTGTTGCATGGCGGCATCTTTAACCACTGCGCCACCGGGGCACACTTGGATTTCTGCTGCTCTAACCGCGCTTTTCTTTGTTTTCTTCCTCTCTAACTTCTTTTTATTGGTTTTCCTCCGCTCTAACCCCGATTATCTTGGTTTTCCTGCTCTCTAACCCCGCTTCTCTTGGTTTTCTTCCGTTCTAACTCTGCTTTTCTTGGTTTTCCTCCGCTCTAACCCCTCATTTCTTGGTTTTAATCCGCATGAACCTCTCTTTTCTTGGTTTTCCTCCGCTCTAACCCAGCTTTAGTTGGTTTTCCTCCGCTCTAAGTTCACTATCCTCGGTTTTCCTCCTCTCTAATCCCGCTTTTCTTGGTTTTCCTCCGCTCTAACCCCGCTTTTCTTGGTTTTCCTCCGCTCTAACTTCCCTTTTCTTGGTTGTTCTCCGCTCTAACACCGTTTCTCTTGGTTTTCTTCCGCTCTAACCTTGATTATCTTGGCTTTCCTCCACTCCAACCCCCCTTTTCTTGGTTTTCCTCCGCTGTAACTTCGCTTTTCTTGGTTTTCCTCCGCTCTAACCCCACTTTTCTTGGGTTTTCTCAGCTCTAACCCCGCTTTTCTTGGTTTTCCTTAGCTCTAACCCAGATTTTCTTGGTTTTTCTCCACTCTAACCATGCTTTTCTTGGATTTCCGCTGCTCTAACTTCGCTTTCCTTGGTTTCCTTCCGCTCTAACCCCGCTTTTCTTGGTTTTCCTCCTTTCTAACCTCGCTTTTCTTGGTTTTCCTCCGCTCTAACCCCGCTTTTCCTGGTTTTGGTCCACTCTAACCACGCTTTTCATAGTTTCATAGTTTCATAATTTCGTGCGGGTTGGAAGGGACTTTAGAGATCATCGGGTCCGGCCCCCTGGATTCGAGCCGCTGTGTAGCAGTGCGGCACTTCTACCACTTGCGCCACAGGGGGGATTCGAACTCCGGGTCCCAGTGTTGCATGGCGGCATCTTTAACCACTGCGCCACCGGGGCACACATGGATTTCTGCTGCTCTAACCGCGCTTTTCTTTGTTTTCTTCCTCTCTAACTTCTTTTTATTGGTTTTCCTCCGCTCTAACCCCGATTATCTTGGTTTTCCTGCTCTCTAACCCCGCTTTTCTTGGTTTTCTTTTGTTCTAACTCTGCTTTTCTTGGTTTTCCTCCGCTCTAACCCCGCTTTTCTTGGGTTTTCTCAGCTCTAACCCCGCTTTTCTTCGATTTCCTCTGCTCTAACTTCGCTATTTATGTTTTCCTTAGCTCTAAACTCGATTTTCTTACTTTTCCTCCGCTCTAACCCCGTTTCTCTTGGTTTTCCTTCGCTCTAACCCCGCTTTTCTTGGTTTTCCTCCGCTGTAACTTCGCTTTTCTTGGTTTTTCTCCGCTCTAACCCCGTTTCTCTTGGTTATCCTCCGCTCTAACCCAGCTTTTCTTGGTTTTTCTCAACTCTAACCATGCTTTTCTTGGATTTCCTCTGCTCTAACTTCGCTTTACTTGGTTTTCCTCCACACTAACTCCGGTTTTCTTGGTTTTCCTCCGCACTTATTCCGCTTTTCTTGGTTTTACTCCGCTCTAACTTTGCTTTTCTTGGTTTTCCTCCTTTCTAACCTCGCTTTTCTTGTTTTTCCTCCGCTCTAACCCCATTTATCTTGGTTTTTCTCCACTCTAACCCCGCTTTTCTTGGTTTTTCTCCACTCTAACCATGCTTATCTTGGATTTCTGCTGCTCTAACCGCGCATTTCTTTGCTTTCTTCCTCTCTAACTTCTTTTTATTGGTTTTCCTTCGCTCTATCCCCGGTTTTCTTGGTTTTCCTCCGCTCTAACCCCGCTTTTCTTGTTTTTCCTCCGCTCTAACCCCGCTTTTCTTGGTTTTCCTCTGCTCTAACCCAGCTTTTCTTGGTTTTTCTGCAGTCTAACCATGCTTTTCTTGGATTTCCGCTGCTCTAACTTCGCTTTACTTTTTTTTCTTCCGCTCTAACACCATTTCTCTTGTTTTTCCTCCGCTCTAACGTTGATTATCTTGGCTTTCCTCCGCTCTAACCCTGCTTTTCTGGGCTTTCCTCCGCCCTAACCCCCTTTTCTTGGTTTTCCTCCACTCTAACCCCGCTTTTCTTGGTTTTCCTTCGCTCCAACCTTGATTATCTTGGTTTTCCGCCGCTCTACCATCGCTTTTCTTGGTTTTCCTACACTCTAACACCGGTTTTCTTGGTTTTCCTCCGCTCTAAGTTCACTTTTCTCGGTTTTCCTCCTCTCTAATCCCGCTTTTCTTGGTTTTCCTCCGCTCTGACCCCGCTTTTCTTGGTTTTCCTCCGCTCCAACCCCACTTTACTTTGTTTTTCTCCACTCTAACCCAGCTTTTCTTGGTTTTTCTCCACTCTAACCATGCTTTTCTTGGATTTCCGCTGCTCTAACTTCGCTTTCCTTGGTTTTCTTCCTCTCTAACCCCGCTTTTCTTGGTTTTCCTTAGCTCTAACTTCGCTTTTCTTGGTTTTCCTCCGCACTAACTTCCCTTTTCTTGGTTTTTTTGGGCTCTAACCGCGTTTCTCTTGGATTTATTCTGCTCTAACCTTGATTATCTTGGCTTTCCTCCGCTCTAACCCCTGCTTTTCTTGGTTTTCCTTCGCTCTAACCTCGATTATCTTGGTTTTCCGCCGCTCTACCATCGCTTTTCTTGGATTTCCTACACTCTAACACCTTTTTCTTGGTTTTCCTCCGCTCTAACCCCGCTTTTCTTGGTTTTCCTCCTCTCTAATCCCGCTTTTCTTGGTTTTCCTCCGCGCTAACCCCGCTTTTCTTGGTTTTCCTCCGCTCTAACTTCGCTTTTCTTGGTTTTCCTCCGCTCTAACCCCGCTTTTCCTGGTTTTGGTCCTCTCTAACGACGCTTTTCATAGTTTCATAATTTCGTGCGGGTTGGAAGGGACTTTAGAGACCATCGAGTCCGGCCCCCGGGATTCGAGCTTCTGTGTAGCAGAGCGGCACTTCTACCACTTGCGCCACAGGGGGGATTTGAACTCCGGGCCCCAGTGTTGCATGGCGGCATCTTTAACCACTGCACCACCGGGGCACACTTGGATTTCTGCTGCTCTAACCGCGCTTTTCTTTGTTTTCTTCCTCTCTAACTTCTTTTTATTGGTTTTCCTCCGCTCTAAACCCGATTATCTTGGTTTTCCTGCTCTCTAAACCCGCTTTTCTTGGTTTTCTTCCGTTCTAACTCTGCTTTTCTTGGTTTTCCATCCGCTCTACCTCGCATTTCTTGGTTTTCATCCGCATGAACCTCCCTTTTCTTGGTTTTCCTCCGCTCTAACCCAGCTTTTCTTGGTTTTCCTTCGCTCTAACCCCGCTTTTCTTGGTTTTCCTTCGCTCTAACCTTGATTATCTTGGTTTTCCGCCGCTCTACCATCGCTTTTCTTGGTTTTCCTCCGCTCTAACCCCGCTTTTGTTGGTTTTCCTCCGCTCTAACCCCGCTTTTCTTGGTTTTCCTCTGCTCTAACCCAGCTTTTCTTGGTTTTTCTCCGCTGTAACTTCGCTTTTCTTGGATTTCCGCTGCTCTAAATTCGCTTTACTTTTTTTTCTTCCGCTCTAACCTTGTTTCTCTAGGTTTTCCTCTGCTCTAACCTTGATTATCTTGGCTTTCCTCCGCTCTAACCCCGCTTTTCTGGGCTTTCCTTCGCCCTAACCCCCTTTTCTTGGTTTTCCTCCGCTCTAACCCCGCTTTTCTTGGTTTTCCTTCGCTCCAACCTTGATTATCTTGGTTTTCCGCCGCTCTACCATCGCTTTTCTTTGTTTTCCTGCACTCTAACACCGGTTTTCTTGGTTTTCCTCCGCTCTAAGTTCACTTTTCCCGGTTTTCCTCCTCTATAATCCCGCTTTTCTTGGTTTTCCTCCGCTCTAACCTTGCTTTTCTTGGTTTTCTTCTGCTCTAACCCAGCTTTTCTTGGTTTTTCTCCGCTCTAACCATGCTTTTCTTGGATTTCCGCTGCTCTAACTTTGCTTTCCTTGGTTTTCTTCCTCTCTATCCCCGCTTTTCTTGGTTTTCCTCCGCTCTAACTTCGCTTTTCTTGGTTTTCCTCCGCTCTAACTTCCCTTTTCTTGGTTTTTCTCCGCTCTAACCTGGTTTCTCTTGGTTTTCTTCCGCTCTAACCCCGCTTTTCTTGGTTTTCCTTCACTCTAACCTTGATTATCTTGGTTTTCCGCTGCTCTACCATCGCTTTTCTTGGTTTTCCTACACTCTAACCCCCTTTTCTTGGTTTTCCTCCGCTCTAACCCCGCTTTTCTTGGTTTTCCTCCTCTCTAATCCCGCTTTTCTTGGTTTTCCTCCGCTCTAACCCAGCTTTTCTTGGTTTTCCTCCGCTCTATCTTCGCTTTTCTTGGTTTTCCTCCGCTCTAACATCGCATTTCCTAGTTTTCCTCCGCTCTAACCCCACTTTTCTTGGCTTTTCTCCACTCTGACTTCGCTTTTCTTGGTTTTTCTCCACTCTAACCATGCTTTTCTTGGATTTCTGCTGCTCTAACCACGCTTTTCTTTGCTTTCTTCCTCTCTAACGTCTTTTTTTTTGTTTTTCCTACGCTCTAACCCCGATTATCTTGGTTTTTCTCCGCTCTTATCCCACTTTTCTTGGTTTTCCTCCTCACTAACTCTGCTTTTCTTTGTTTTACACCGCACTAACCCCGCTTTTCTTGGTTTTCCTCCGCTCTAACTTCCCTTTTCTTGGTTGTTCTCCGCTCTAACCCCGTTTCTCTTGGTTTTCTTCCGCTCTAACCTTGATTATCTTGGCTTTCCTCCACTCTAACCCCGCTTTTCTTGGTTTTCCTCCGCTGTAACTTCGCTTTTCTTGGTTTTCCTCCGCTCTAACCCCGCTTTTCTTGGGTTTTCTCAGCTCTAACCCCGCTTTTCTTGGTTTTCCTTCGCTCCAACCTTGATTATCTTGGTTTTCCGCCGCTCTACCATCGCTTTTCTTTGTTTAGCTGCACTCTAACACCGGTTTTCTTTGTTTTCCTCCGCTCTAAGTTCACTTTTCCCGGTTTTCCTCCTCTCTAATCCCGCTTTTCTTGGTTTTCCTCCGCTCTAACCCCGCTTTTCTTGGTTTTCCTCTGCTCTAACCCAGCTTTTCTTGGTTTTTCTCCGCTCTAACCATGCTTTTCTTGGATTTCCGCTGCTCTAACTTTGCTTTCCTTGGTTTTCTTCCTCTCTATCCCCGCTTTTCTTGGTTTTCCTCCGCTCTAACTTCGCTTTTCTTGGTTTTCCTCCGCTCTAACTTCCCTTTTCTTGGTTTTTCTCCGCTCTAACCTGATTTCTCTTGGTTTTCTTCCGCTCTAACCCCGCTTTTCTTGGTTTTCCTTCACTCTAACCTTGATTATCTTGGTTTTCCGCTGCTCTACCATCGCTTTTCTTGGTTTTCCTACACTCTAACCCCCTTTTCTTGGTTTTCCTCCGCTCTAACCCCGCTTTTCTTGGTTTTCCTCCTCTCTAATCCCGCTTTTCTTGGTTTTCCTCCGCTCTAACCCAGCTTTTCTTGGTTTTCCTCCGCTCTATCTTCGCTTTTCTTGGTTTTCCTCCGCTCTAACATCGCATTTCCTAGTTTTCCTCCGCTCTAACCCCACTTTTCTTGGCTTTTCTCCACTCTGACTTCGCTTTTCTTGGTTTTTCTCCACTCTAACCATGCTTTTCTTGGTTTTCTGCTGCTCTAACCGCGCTTTTCTTTGCTTTCTTCCTCTCTAACGTCTTTTTTTTTGTTTTTCCTACGCTCTAACCCCGATTATCTTGGTTTTTCTCCGCTCTTATCCCACTTTTCTTGGTTTTCCTCCTCACTAACTCCGCTTTTCTTTGTTTTACACCGCACTAACCCCGCTTTTCTTGGTTTTCCTCCGCTCTAACTTCCCTTTTCTTGGTTGTTCTCCGCTCTAACCCCGTTTCTCTTGGTTTTCTTCCGCTCTAACCTTGATTATCTTGGCTTTCCTCCACTCTAACCCCGCTTTTCTTGGTTTTCCTCCGCTGTAACTTCGCTTTTCTTGGTTTTCCTCCGCTCTAACCCCGCTTTTCTTGGGTTTTCTCAGCTCTAACCCCGCTTTTCTTGGTTTTCCTCTGCTCTAGCCCAGATTTTCTTGGCTTTTCTCCACTCTAACCATGCTTTTCTTGGATTTCCGCTGCTCTAACTTCGCTTTCCTTGGTTTCCTTCCGCTCTAACCCCGCTTTTCTTGGTTTTCCTCCTTTCTAACCTCGCTTTTCTTGGTTTTCCTCCGCTCTAACCCCGCTTTTCCTGGTTTTGGTCCACTCTAACCCCGCTTTTCATAGTTTCATAGCTTCACAATTTCGTGCGGGTTGGAAGGTACTTTAGAGATCATCGAGTCCGGCCCCCTGGATTCGAGCCGCTGTGTAGCAGTGCGGCACTTCTACCACTTGCGCCACAGGGGGGATTCGAACTCCGGGCCCCAGTGTTGCATGGCGGCATCTTTAACCACTGCGCCACCGGGGCACACTTGGATTTCTGCTGCTCTAACCGCGCTTTTCTTTGTTTTCATCCTCTCTAACTTCTTTTTATTGGTTTTCCTCCGCTCTAACCCCGATTATCTTGGTTTTCCTGCTCTCTAACCCCGCTTTTCTTGGTTTTCTTCCGTTCTAACTCTGCTTTTCTTGGTTTTCCTCCGCTCTAACCCCGCTTTTCTTGGGTTTTCTCAGCTCTAACCCCGCTTTTCTTCGATTTCCTCTGCTCTAACTTCGCTTTTTATGTTTTCCTTAGCTCTAAACTCGATTTCCTTAGTTTTCCTCCACTCTAACCCCGTTTCTCTTGGTTTTCCTCCGCTCTAACCCCGCTTTTCTTGGTTTTCCTCCGCTCTAACTTCGCTTTTCTTGGTTTTTCTCCGCTCTAACCCCGTTTCTCTTGGTTATCCTCCGCTCTAACCCAGCTTTTCTTGGTTTTTCTCCACTCTAACCATGCTTTTCTTGGATTTCCTCTGCTCTAACTTCGCTTTACTTGGTTTTCCTCCGCACTAACTCCGCTTTTCTTGGTTTTCCTCCGCACTTATTCCGCTTTTCTTGGATTTACTCCGCTCTAACTTCGCTTTTCTTGGTTTTCCTCCTTTCTAACCTCACTTTTCTTGGTTTTCCTCCGCTCTAACCCCATTTTTCTTGGTTTTTCTCCACTCTAACCTTGCTTTTCTTGGTTTTTCTCCACTCTAACCATGCTTATCTTGGATTTCTGCTGCTCTAACCGCGCTTTTCTTTGCTTTCTTCCTCTCTAACTTCTTTTTATTGGTTTTCCTTCGCTCTATCCCCGGTTTTCTTGGTTTTCCTCCGCTCTAACCCCACTTTTCTTGGTTTTCCTCCGCTCTAACCCCGCTTTTCTTGGTTTTCCTCTGCTCTAACCCAGCTTTTCTTGGTTTTTCTCCACTCTAACCATGCTTTTCTTGGATTTCCGCTGCTCTAACTTCGCTTTACTTTTTTTTCTTCCGCTCTAACCCCGTTTCTCTTGGTTTTCCTCCGCTCTAACGTTGATTATCTTAGGTTCCTCCGCTCTAACCCTGCTTTTCTGGGCTTTCCTCCGCCCTAACCCCCTTTTCTTGGTTTTCCTCCGCTCTAACCCCGCTTTTCTTGGTTTTCCTTCGCTCCAACCTTGATTATCTTGGTTTTCCGCCGCTCTACCATCGCTTTTCTTGGTTTTCCTACACTCTAACACCGGTTTTCTTGGTTTTCCTCCGCTCTAAGTTCACTTTTCTCGGTTTTCCTCCTATCTAATCTCGCTTTTCTTGGTTTTCCTCCGCTCTAACCCCGCTTTTCTTGGTTTTCCTCCGCTCCAACCCCAATTTACTTTGTTTTTCTCCACTCTAACCCAGCTTTTCTTGGTTTTTCTCCACTCTAACCATGCTTTTCTTGGATTTCCGCTGCTCTAACTTTGCTTTCCTTGGTTTTCTTCCGCTCTAACCCCGTTTCTCTTGGTTTTCCTCCGCTCTAACGTTGATTATCTTAGGTTCCTCCGCTCTAACCCTGCTTTTCTGGGCTTTCCTCCGCCCTAACCCCCTTTTCTTGGTTTTCCTCCGCTCTAACCCCGCTTTTCTTGGTTTTCCTTCGCTCCAACCTTGATTATCTTGGTTTTCCGCCGCTCTACCATCGCTTTTCTTGGTTTTCCTACACTCTAACACCGGTTTTCTTGGTTTTCCTCCGCTCTAAGTTCACTTTTCTCGGTTTTCCTCCTCTCTAATCCCGCTTTTCTTGGTTTTCCTCCGCTCTAACCCCGCTTTTCTTGGTTTTCCTCCGCTCCAACCCCACTTTACTTTGTTTTTCTCCACTCTAACCATGCTTTTCTTGGTTTTTCTCCACTCTAACCATGCTTTTCTTGGATTTCCGCTGCTCTAACTTCGTTTCCTTGGTTTTCTTCCGCTCTAACCCCGCTTTTCTTGGTTTTCCTCCGCTCTAACTTTGCTTTTCTTGGTTTTCCTCCGCTCTAACTTCCCTTTTCTTGGTTTTTTTGCGCTCTAACCCCATTTCTCTTGGATTTATTCCGCTCTAACCTTGATTATCTTGGCTTTCCTCCGCTCTAACCCCGCTTTTCTTGGTTTTCCTTCACTCTAACCTCGATTATCTTGGTTTTCCGCCGCTCTACCATCCCTTTTCTTGGTTTTCCTACACTCTAACACCTTTTTCTTGGTTTTCCTCCGCTCTAACCCCGCTTTTCTTGGTTTTCCTCCTCTCTAATCCCGCTTTTCTTGGTTTTCCTCCGCGCTAACCCCGCTTTTCTTGGTTTTCCTCCGCTCTAACTTCGCTTTTCTTGGTTTTCCTCCGCTCTAACCCCGCTTTTCCAGGTTTTGGTCCTCTCTAACCACGCTTTTCATAGTTTCATAGTTTCATAATTTCGTGCGGGTTGGAAGGGACTTTAGAGATCATCGAGTCCGGCCCCCGGGATTCGAGCCTCTGTGTAGCAGAGCGGCACTTCTACCACTTGCGCCACAGGGAGGATTCGAACTCCGGGCCCCAGTGTTGCATGGCGGCATCTTTAACTACTGCGCCACCGGGGCACACTTGGATTTCTGCTGCTCTAACCGCGCTTTTCTTTGTTTTCTTCCTCTCTAAGTTTTTAAATTGGTTTTCCTCCGCTCTAACCCCCATTATCTTGGTTTTCCTCCTCTCTAACCCCGCTTTTCTTGGTTTTCTTCCGTTCTAACTCTGCTTTTCTCGGTTTTCCTCCGCTCTAAACCCTCATTTCTTGGTTTTCATCCGCATGAACCTCTCTTTTCTTGGTTTTCCTCCGCTCTAACCCAGCTTTTCTTGGTTTTCCTCCGCTCTAACCCCGCTTTTCTTGGTTTTCCTTCGCTCTAACCTTGATTATCTTGGTTTTCCGCCGCTCTACCATCGCTTTTCTTGGTTTTCCTACACTCTATCCCCGGATTTCTTGGTTTTCCTCCGCTCTAACCCCGCTTTTCTTGGTTTTCCTCCGCTCTAACCCCGCTTTTCTTGGTTTTCCTCTGCTCTAACCCAGCTTTTCTTGGTTTTTCTCCGCTGTAACTTCGCTTTTCTTCGATTTCCGCTGCTCTAAATTCGCTTTACTTTTTTTTCTTCCGCTCTAACCTTGTTTCTCTAGGTTGTCCTCTGCTCTAACCTTGATTATCTTGGCTTTCCTCCGCTCTAACCCCGCTTTTCTGGGCTTTCCTCCGCCCTAACCCCCTTTTCTTGGTTTTCCTCCGCTCTAACCCCGCTTTTCTTGGTTTTCCTTCGCTCCAACCTTGATTATTTTGGTTTTCCGCCGCTCTACCATCGCTTTTCTTGGTTTTCCTGCACTCTAACACCGGTTTTCTTGGTTTTCCTCCGCTCTAAGTTCACTTTTCCCGGTTTTCCTCCTCTCTAATCCCGCTATTCTTGGTTTTCCTCCGCTCTAACCCCGCTTTTCTTGGTTTTCCTCCGCTCTAACCCCGCTTTTCTTGGTTTTCCTCTGCTCTAACCCAGCTTTTCTTGGTTTTTCTCCACTCTAACCATGCTTTTCTTGGATTTCCGCTGCTCTAACTTTGCTTCCCTTGGTTTTCTTCCGCTCTAACCCCGCTTTTCTTGGTTTTCCTCCTCTCTAATCCCGCTTTTCTTGGTTTTCCTCCGCGCTAACCCCGCTTTTCTTGGTTTTCCTCCGCTCTAACTTCGCTTTTCTTGGTTTTCCTCCGCTCTAACCCCGCTTTTCCAGATTTTGGTCCTCTCTAACCACGCTTTTCATAGTTTCATAGTTTCATAATTTCGTGCGGGTTGGAAGGGACTTTAGAGATCATCGAGTCCGGCCCCCGGGATTCGAGCCTCTGTGTAGCAGAGCGGCACTTCTACCACTTGCGCCACAGGGAGGATTCGAACTCCGGGCCCCAGTGTTGCATGGCGGCATCTTTAACTACTGCGCCACCGGGGCACACTTGGATTTCTGCTGCTCTAACCACGCTTTTCTTTGTTTTCTTCCTCTCTAAGTTTTTAAATTGGTTTTCCTCCGCTCTAACCCCCATTATCTTGGTTTTCCTCCTCTCTAACCCCGCTTTTCTTGGTTTTCTTCCGTTCTAACTCTGCTTTTCTCGGTTTTCCTCCGCTCTAAACCCTCATTTCTTGGTTTTCATCCGCATGAACCTCTCTTTTCTTGGTTTTCCTCCGCTCTAACCCAGCTTTTCTTGGTTTTCCTCCGCTCTAACCCCGCTTTTCTTGGTTTTCCTTCGCTCTAACCTTGATTATCTTGGTTTTCCGCCGCTCTACCATCGCTTTTCTTGGTTTTCCTACACTCTATCCCCGGATTTCTTGGTTTTCCTCCGCTCTAACCCCGCTTTTCTTGGTTTTCCTCCGCTCTAACCCCGCTTTTCTTGGTTTTCCTCTGCTCTAACCCAGCTTTTCTTGGTTTTTCTCCGCTGTAACTTCGCTTTTCTTCGATTTCCGCTGCTCTAAATTCGCTTTACTTTTTTTTCTTCCGCTCTAACCTTGTTTCTCTAGGTTGTCCTCTGCTCTAACCTTGATTATCTTGGCTTTCCTCCGCTCTAACCCCGCTTTTCTGGGCTTTCCTCCGCCCTAACCCCCTTTTCTTGGTTTTCCTCCGCTCTAACCCCGCTTTTCTTGGTTTTCCTTCGCTCCAACCTTGATTATTTTGGTTTTCCGCCGCTCTACCATCGCTTTTCTTGGTTTTCCTGCACTCTAACACCGGTTTTCTTGGTTTTCCTCCGCTCTAAGTTCACTTTTCCCGGTTTTCCTCCTCTCTAATCCCGCTATTCTTGGTTTTCCTCCGCTCTAACCCCGCTTTTCTTGGTTTTCCTCCGCTCTAACCCCGCTTTTCTTGGTTTTCCTCTGCTCTAACCCAGCTTTTCTTGGTTTTTCTCCACTCTAACCATGCTTTTCTTGGATTTCCGCTGCTCTAACTTTGCTTCCCTTGGTTTTCTTCCGCTCTAACCCCGCTTTTCTTGGTTTTCCTCCGCTCTAACTTCGCTTTTCTTGGTTTTCCTCCGCTCTAACTTCCCTTTTCTTGGTTTTTCTTCGCTCTAACCTGGTTTCTCTTGGTTTTCTTCCGCTCTAACCTTGATTATCTTGGCTTTCCTCCGCTCTAACCCCGCTTTTCTTGGTTTTCCTTCACTCTAACCTTGATTATCTTGGTTTTCCGCTGCTCTACCATCGCTTTTCTTGGTTTTCCTACACTCTAACCCCCTTTTCTTGGTTTTCCTCCGCTCTAACCCCGCTTTTCCAGGTTTTGGTCCTCTCTAACCACGCTTTTCATAGTTTCATATTTTCATAATTTCGTGCGGGTTGGAAGGGACTTTAGAGATCATCGAGTCCGGCCCCCGGGATTCGAGCCTCTGTGTAGCAGAGCGGCACTTCTACCACTTGCGCCACAGGGAGGATTCGAACTCCGGGCCCCAGTGTTGCATGGCGGCATCTTTAACTACTGCGCCACCGGGGCACACTTGGATTTCTGCTGCTCTAACCGCGCTTTGTTTTCTTCCTCTCTAAGTTTTTAAATTGGTTTTCCTCCGCTCTAACCCCCATTATCTTGGTTTTCCTCCTCTCTAACCCCGCTTTTCTTGGTTTTCTTCCGTTCTAACTCTGCTTTTCTCGGTTTTCCTCCGCTCTAAACCCTCATTTCTTGGTTTTCATCCGCATGAACCTCTCTTTTCTTGGTTTTCCTCCACTCTAACCCCGCTTTTCTTGGTTTTCCTCTGCTCCAACCCCAATTTACTTTGTTTTTCTCAACTCTAACCCAGCTTTTCTTGGTTTTTCTCCACTCTAACCATGCTTTTCTTGGATTTCCGCTGCTCTAACTTTGCTTTCCTTGGTTTTCTTCCGCTCTAACCCCGTTTCTCTTGGTTTTCCTCCGCTCTAACGTTGATTATCTTAGGTTCCTCCGCTCTAACCCTGCTTTTCTGGGCTTTCCTCCGCCCTAACCCCCTTTTCTTGGTTTTCCTCCGCTCTAACCCCGCTTTTCTTGGTTTTCCTTCGCTCCAACCTTGATTATCTTGGTTTTCCGCCGCTCTACCATCGCTTTTCTTGGTTTTCCTACACTCTAACACCGGTTTTCTTGGTTTTCCTCCGCTCTAAGTTCACTTTTCTCGGTTTTCCTCCTCTCTAATCCCGCTTTTCTTGGTTTTCCTCCGCTCTAACCCCGCTTTTCTTGGTTTTCCTCCGCTCCAACCCCACTTTACTTTGTTTTTCTCCACTCTAACCATGCTTTTCTTGGTTTTTCTCCACTCTAACCATGCTTTTCTTGGATTTCCGCCGCTCTAACTTCGTTTCCTTGGTTTTCTTCCGCTCTAACCCCGCTTTTCTTGGTTTTCCTCCGCTCTAACTTTGCTTTTCTTGGTTTTCCTCCGCTCTAACTTCCCTTTTCTTGGTTTTTTTGCGCTCTAACCCCATTTCTCTTGGATTTATTCCGCTCTAACCTTGATTATCTTGGCTTTCCTCCGCTCTAACCCCGCTTTTCTTGGTTTTCCTTCACTCTAACCTCGATTATCTTGGTTTTCCGCCGCTCTACCATCCCTTTTCTTGGTTTTCCTACACTCTAACACCTTTTTCTTGGTTTTCCTCCGCTCTAACCCCGCTTTTCTTGGTTTTCCTCCTCTCTAATCCCGCTTTTCTTGGTTTTCCTCCGCGCTAACCCCGCTTTTCTTGCTTTTCCTCCGCTCTAACTTCGCTTTTCTTGGTTTTCCTCCGCTCTAACCCCGCTTTTCCAGGTTTTGGTCCTCTCTAACCACGCTTTTCAGAGTTTCATAGTTTCATAATTTCGTGCGGGTTGGAAGGGACTTTAGAGATCATCGAGTCCAGCCCCCGGGATTCGAGCCTCTGTGTAGCAGAGCGGCACTTCTACCACTTGCGCCACAGGGAGGATTCGAACTCCGGGCCCCAGTGTTGCATGGCGGCATCTTTAACTACTGCGCCACCGGGGCACACTTGGATTTCTGCTGCTCTAACCGCGCTTTTCTTTGTTTTCTTCCTCTCTAAGTTTTTAAATTGGTTTTCCTCCGCTCTAACCCCCATTATCTTGGTTTTCCTCCTCTCTAACCCCGCTTTTCTTGGTTTTCTTCCGTTCTAACTCTGCTTTTCTCGGTTTTCCTCCGCTCTAAACCCTCATTTCTTGGTTTTCATCCGCATGAACCTCTCTTTTCTTGGTTTTCCTCCGCTCTAACCCAGCTTTTCTTGGTTTTCCTCCGCTCTAACCCCGCTTTTCTTGGTTTTCCTTCGCTCTAACCTTGATTATCTTGGTTTTCCGCCGCTCTACCATCGCTTTTCTTGGTTTTCCTACACTCTATCCCCGGATTTCTTGGTTTTCCTCCGCTCTAACCCCGCTTTTCTTGGTTTTCCTCCGCTCTAACCCCGCTTTTCTTGGTTTTCCTCTGCTCTAACCCAGCTTTTCTTGGTTTTTCTCCGCTGTAACTTCGCTTTTCTTCGATTTCCGCTGCTCTAAATTCGCTTTACTTTTTTTTCTTCCGCTCTAACCTTGTTTCTCTAGGTTGTCCTCTGCTCTAACCTTGATTATCTTGGCTTTCCTCCGCTCTAACCCCGCTTTTCTGGGCTTTCCTCCGCCCTAACCCCCTTTTCTTGGTTTTCCTCCGCTCTAACCCCGCTTTTCTTGGTTTTCCTTCGCTCCAACCTTGATTATTTTGGTTTTCCGCCGCTCTACCATCGCTTTTCTTGGTTTTCCTGCACTCTAACACCGGTTTTCTTGGTTTTCCTCCGCTCTAAGTTCACTTTTCCCGGTTTTCCTCCTCTCTAATCCCGCTATTCTTGGTTTTCCTCCGCTCTAACCCCGCTTTTCTTGGTTTTCCTCCGCTCTAACCCCGCTTTTCTTGGTTTTCCTCTGCTCTAACCCAGCTTTTCTTGGTTTTTCTCCACTCTAACCATGCTTTTCTTGGATTTCCGCTGCTCTAACTTTGCTTCCCTTGGTTTTCTTCCGCTCTAACCCCGCTTTTCTTGGTTTTCCTCCGCTCTAACTTCGCTTTTCTTGGTTTTCCTCCGCTCTAACTTCCCTTTTCTTGGTTTTTCTCCGCTCTAACCTGGTTTCTCTTGGTTTTCTTCCGCTCTAACCTTGATTATCTTGGCTTTCCTCCGCTCTAACCCCGCTTTTCTTGGTTTTCCTTCACTCTAACCTTGATTATCTTGGTTTTCCGCTGCTCTACCATCGCTTTTCTTGGTTTTCCTACACTCTAACCCCCTTTTCTTGGTTTTCCTCCGCTCTAACCCCGCTTTTCTTGGTTTTCCTCCTCTCTAATCCCGCTTTTCTTGGTTTTCCTCCGCTCTAACCCCGCTTTTCTTGGTTTTCCTCCGCTCTAACTTCGCTTTTCTTGGTTTTCCTCCGCTCTAACATCGCATTTCCTAGTTTTCCTCCGCTCTAACCCCACTTTTCTTGGCTTTTCTCCACTCTAACCATGCTTTTCTTGGATTTCCTCCGCTCTAACTTCGCTTTACTTGGTTTTTCTCCACTCAAACCCAGCTTTTCTTGGTTTTTCTCCACTCTAACCATGCTTTTCTTGGATTTCTGCTGCTCTAACCGCGCTTTTCTTTGCTTTCTTCCTCTCTAACTTCTTTTTTTTGTTTTTCCTACGCTGTAACCCCGATTATCTTGGTTTTTCTCCGCTCTCATCCCACTTTTCTTGGTTTTCCTCCGCTCTAACTTCCCTTTTCTTGGTTTTTCTCCGCTCTAACCCCGTTTCTCTTGGTTTTCTTCCGCTCTAACCTTGATTATCTTGGCTTTCCTCCACTCTAACCCCGCTTTTCTTGGTTTTCCTCCGCTGTAACTTCGCTTTTCTTGGTTTTCCTCCTCTCTAACCCCGCTTTTCTTGGGTTTTCTCAGCTCTAACCCCGCTTTTCTTCGATTTCCTCTGCTCTAACTTCGCTTTTTATGTTTTCCTTAGCTCTAAACTCGATTTTCTTAGTTTTCCTCTGCTCTAACCCCGTTTCTCTTGGTTTTCCTCCGCTCTAAC
This sequence comes from Coturnix japonica, assembly GCF_054131305.1. NCBI lineage: Eukaryota > Metazoa > Chordata > Aves > Galliformes > Phasianidae > Coturnix > Coturnix japonica. The sequence goes on along the minus strand of NC_140666.1, from coordinate 6,713,248 downwards.
CACGCTTTTCTTGGTTTTCCTCCTCTGTAACTTCGCTTTTCTTGGATTTTCTACGCTCTAACCCCGTTTCTCTTGGTTTCCCTCCGCTCTAACCCAGCTTTTCTTGGGTTTTCTCAGCTCTAACCCAGCTTTTCTTCGATTTCCTCTGCTCTAACTTCGCTTTTTATGTTTTCCTTAGCTCTAAACTCGATTTTCTTAGTTTTCCTCCGCTCTAACCCCGTTTCTCTTGGTTTTCCTCCGCTCTAACCAGGCTTTTCTTGGTTTTCCTCCGCTGTAACTTCGCTTTTCTTGGATTTTCTACGCTCTAACCCCGTTTCTCTTGGTTTCCCTCCGCTCTAACCCAGCTTTTCTTCGGTTTTCTCAGCTCTAACCCCGCTTTTCTTCGATTTCCTCTGCTCTAACTTCGCTTTTTATGTTTTCCTTAGCTTTAAACTCGATTTTCTTATTTTTCCTCCGCTGTAACTTCGCTTTTCTTGGTTTTCCTCCGCTCTAACCCCGTTTCTCTTGGTTTTCCTCCGCTCTAACACAGCTTTTCTTGGTTTTTCTCCACTCTAACCATGCTTTTCTTGGATTTCCGCTGCTCTAACTTCGTTTTCCTTGGTTTTCTTCCGCTCTAACCCCGCTTTTCTTGGTTTTCCTCCGCTCTAACTTCGCTTTTCTTGGTTTTCCTCCGCTCTAACATCGCATTTCCTAGTTTTCCTCCGCTCTAACCTTAGTTTTCTTGGTTTTTCTCCACTCTAACCCAGCTTTTCTTGGTTTTTCTCCACTCTAACCATGCTTTTCTTGGATTTCTGCTGTTCTAACCGCGCTTTTCTTTGCTTTCTTCCTCTCTAACTTCTTTTTATTCGTTTTTTTCCGCTCTAACCCCGATTATCTTGGTTTTTCTCCGCTCTTATCCCACTTTTCTTGGTTTTCCTCCGCACTAACTCCGCTTTTCTTTGTTTTACACCGCACTAACCCCGCTTTTCTTGGTTTTCCTCCGCTCTAACTTCCCTTTTCTTGGTTTTTCTCCGCTCTAACCTTGTTTCTCTTGGTTTTCTTCCGCTCTAACCTTGATTATCTTGGCTTTCCTCCGCTCTAACCCCGCTTTTCTTGGTTTTCCTTCGCTCCAGCCTTGATTATCTTGGTTTTCCTCCGCTCTACCATCGCTTTTCTTGGTTTTCCTACACTCTAACACCGGTTTTCTTGGTTTTCTTCTGCTCTAAGTTCACTTTTCTCGGTTTTCCTCCTCTCTAATCCCGCTTTTCTTGGTTTTCCTCCGCTCCAACCCCGCTTTTCTTGGTTTTCCTCCGCTCTAACCCCACTTTTCTTGGTTTTCCTCTGCTCTAACCCAGCTTTTCTTGGTTTTTCTCCACTCTAACCATGCTTTTCTTGGATTTACGCTGCTCTAACTTCGCTTTCCTTGGTTTTCTTCCGCTCTAACCCCGCTTTTCTTGGTTTTCCTCCGCTCTAACTTCGCTTTTCTTGGTTTTCCTCCGCTCTAACATCGCATTTCCTAGTTTTCCTCCGCTCTAACCCCACTTTTCTTGGCTTTTCTCCACTCTGACTTCGCTTTTCTTGGTTTTTCTCCACTCTAACCGTGCTTTTCTTGGATTTCTGCTGCTCTAACCGCGCTTTTCTTGGTTTTCCTCCGCTGTAACTTTGCTTTTCTTGGTTTTCCTCTGCTCTAACCCCGCTTTTCTTGGGTTTTCTCAGATCTAACCCCACTTTTCTTCGTTTACCTCTGCTCTAACTTCGCTTTTTTTGTTTTCCTTAGCTCTAAACTCGATTTTCTTAGTTTTCCTCCGCTCTAACCTCGTTTCTCTTGGTTTTCCTCTGCTCTAACCCCGCTTTTCTTGGGTTTTCTCAGATCTAACCCCACTTTTCTTCGTTTACCTCTGCTCTAACTTCGCTTTTTTTGTTTTCCGTAGCTCTAAACTCGATTTTCTTAGTTTTCCTCCGCTCTAACCCCGTTTCTCTTAGTTTTCCTCCGCTCTAACCCCGCTTTTCTTGGTTTTCCTCCGCTGTAACTTCGCTTTTCTTGGTTTTTCTCCGCTCTAACCCCGTTTCTCTTGGTTTTCCTCCGCTCTAACCCAGCTTTTCTTGGTTTTTCTCCACTCTAACCATGCTTTTCTTGGATTTCCGCTGCTCTAACTTCGCTTTCCTTGGTTTTCCTCCTCTCTAACCCCGTTTCTCTTGGTTTTCCTCCGCTCTAACCCCGCTTTTCTTGGTTTTCCTCCGCTGTAACTTCCCTTTTCTTGGTTTTCCTCCGCTCTAACCCCGCTTTTCTTGTGTTTTCTCAGATCTAACCCCACTTTTCTTCGTTTACCTCTGCTCTAACTTCGCTTTTTTTGTTTTCCTTAGCTCTAAACTCGATTTTCTTAGTTTTCCTCCGCTCTAACCTCGTTTCTCTTGGTTTTCCTCTGCTCTAACCCCGCTTTTCTTGGGTTTTCTCAGATCTAACCCCACTTTTCTTCGTTTACCTCTGCTCTAACTTCGCTTTTTTTGTTTTCCGTAGCTCTAAACTCGATTTTCTTAGTTTTCCTCCGCTCTAACCCCGTTTCTCTTAGTTTTCCTCCGCTCTAACCCCGCTTTTCTTGGTTTTCCTCCGCTGTAACTTCGCTTTTCTTGGTTTTTCTCCACTCTAACCCCGTTTCTCTTGGTTTTCCTCCGCTCTAACCCAGTTTTTCTTGGTTTTTCTCCACTCTAACCATGCTTTTCTTGGATTTCCGCTGCTCTAACTTCGCTTTCCTTGGTTTTCCTCCTCTCTAACCCCGTTTCTCTTGGTTTTCCTCCGCTCTAACCCCGCTTTTCTTGGTTTTCCTCCGCTGTAACTTCTCTTTTCTTGGTTTTTCTCCGCTCTAACCCCGTTTCTCTTGGTTTTCCTCCGCTCTAACCCAGCTTTTCTTGGTTTTTCTCCACTCTAACCATGCTTTTCTTGGATTTCCGCTGCTCTAACTTCGCTTTCCTTGGTTTTCTTCCGCTCTAACCCTGCTTTTCTTGGTTTTCCTCCTTTCTAACCTCGCTTTTCTTGGTTTTCCTCTGCTCTAACCCCGCTTTTCCTGCTTTTGGTCCACTCTAACCACGCTTTTCATAGTTTCATAGTTTCATAATTTCGTGCGGGTTGGAAGGGACTTTAGAGATCATCGAGTCCGGCCCCCGGGATTCGAGCCTCTGTGTAGCAGAGCGGCACTTCTACCACTTGCGCCACAGGGGGGATTCGAACTCCGGGCCCCAGTGTTGCATGGCGGCATCTTTAACCACTGCGCCACCGGGGCACACTTGGATTTCTGCTGCTCTAACCGCGCTTTTCTTTTTTTTCTTCCTCTCTAAGTTTTTTAATTGGTTTTCCTCCGCTCTAACCCCGATTATCTTGGTTTTCCTGCTCTCTAACCCCGCTTTTCTTGGTTTTCTTCCGTTCTAACTCTCCTTTTCTTGGTTTTCCTCCGCTCTAAACCCTCATTTCTTGGTTTTCATCCGCATGAACCTCTCTTTTCTTGGTTTTCCTCCGCTCTAACCCAGCTTTTCTTGGTTTTCCTCCGCTCTAACCCCGCTTTTCTTGCTTTTCCTTCGCTCTAACCTTGATTATATTGGTTTTCCGCCGTTCTATCATCGCTTTTCTTGGTTTTCCTACACTCTATCCCCGGTTTTCTTGGTTTTCCTCCGCTCTAAGTTCACTATCCTCGGTTTTCTTCCGCTCTAACCTGGTTTCTCTTGGTTTTCTTCCACTCTAACCCCGCTTTTCTTGGCTTTCCTCCGCTGTAACTTCGCTTTTCTTGGTTTTCCTCTGCTCTAACCCAGCTTTTCTTGGTTTTTCTCCACTCTAACCATGCTTTTCTTGGATTTCTGCTGCTCTAACCGCGCTTTTCTTTGCTTTCTTCCTCTCTAAATTCTTTTTATTGGCTTTCCTTCGCTCTAACCCCGTTTCTCTTGGTTTTCCTCCGCTCTAACGTTGATTATCTTAGGTTCCTCCGCTCTAACCCTGCTTTTCTGGGTTTTCCTCCGCCCTAATCCCCTTTTCTTGGTTTTCCTCCGCTCTAACCCTGCTTTTCTTGGTTTTCCTTCGCTCCAACCTTGATTATCTTGGTTTTCCGCCGCTCTACCATCGCTTTTCTTGGTTTTCCTACACTCTAACACCGGTTTTCTTGGTTTTCCTCCGCTCTAAGTTCACTTTTCTCGGTTTTCCTCCTCTCTCATCCCGCTTTTCTTGGTTTTCCTCCGCTCTAACCCCGCTTTTCTTGGTTTTCCTCCGCTCCAACCCCACTTTACTTTTTTTTTCTCCACTCTAACCCAGCTTTCTTGGTTTTTCTCCACTCTAACCATGCTTTTCTTGGATTTCCGCTGCTCTAACTTCGCTTTCCTTGGTTTTCTTCCGCTCTAACCCCGCTTTTCTTGGTTTTCCTCCGCTCTAACCCCGCTTTTCTTGGTTTTCCTCCGCTCTAACTTCCCTTTTCTTGGTTTTTTTGCGCTCTAACCCCATTTCTCTTGGATTTATTCCGCTCTAACCTTGATTATCTTGGCTTTCCTCCGCTCTAACCCCGCTTTTCTTGGTTTTCCTTCGCTCTAACCTCGATTATCTTGGTTTTCCGCCGCTCTACCATCGCTTTTCTTGGTTTTCCTACACTCTAACACCTTTTTCTTGGTTTTCCTCCGCTCTAACCCCGCTTTTCTTGGTTTTCCTCCTCTCTAATCCCGCTTTTCTTGGTTTTCCTCCGCGCTAACCCCGCTTTTCTTGGTTTTCCTCCGCTCTAACTTCGCTTTTCTTGGTTTTCCTCCGCTCTAACCCCGCTTTTCCAGGTTTTGGTCCTCTCTAACCACGCTTTTCATAGTTTCATAGTTTCATAATTTCGTGCGGGTTGGAAGGGACTTTAGAGATCATCGAGTCCGGCCCCCGGGATTCGAGCCTCTGTGTAGCAGAGCGGCACTTCTACCACTTGCGCCACAGGGGGGATTCGAACTCCGGGCCCCAGTGTTGCATGGCGGCATCTTTAACTACTGCGCCACCGAGGCACACTTGGATTTCTGCTGCTCTAACCGCACTTTTCTTTGTTTTCTTCCTCTCTAAGTTTTTTAATTGGTTTTCCTCCGCTCTAACCCTGATTATCTTGGTTTTCCTCCTCTCTAACCCAGCTTTTCTTGGTTTTCTTCCGTTCTAACTCTCCTTTTCTCGGTTTTCCTCCGCTCTAAACCCTCATTTCTTGGTTTTCATCCGCATGAACCTCTCTTTTCTTGGTTTTCCTCCGCTCTAACCCAGCTTTTCTTGGTTTTCCTCCGCTCTAACCCCGCTTTTCTTGGTTTTCCTTCGCTCTAACCTTGATTATATTGGTTTTCCGCCGCTCTACCATCGCTTTTCTTGGTTTTCCTACACTCTATCCCCGGATTTCTTGGTTTTCGTCCGCTCTAACCCCGCTTTTCTTGGTTTTCCTCCGCTCTAACCCCGCTTTTCTTGGTTTTCCTCTGCTCTAACCCAGCTTTTCTTGGTTTTTCTCCGCTGTAACTTCGCTTTTCTTGGATTTTCTGCTGCTCTAAATTCGCTTTACTTTTTTTTCTTCCGCTCTAACCTTGTTTCTCTAGGTTTTCCTCTGCTCTAACCTTGATTATCTTGGCTTTCCTCCGCTCTAACCCCGCTTTTCTGGGCTTTCCTTTGCCCTAACCCCCTTTTCTTGGTTTTCCTCCGCTCTAACCCCGCTTTTCTTTGTTTTCCTTCGCTCCAACCTTGATTATCTTGGTTTTCCGCCGCTCTACCATCGCTTTTCTTGGTTTTCCTGCACTCTAACACCGGTTTTCTTGGTTTTCCTCCGCTCTAAGTTCACTTTTCTCGGTTTTCCTCCTCTCTAATCCCGCTTTTCTTGGTTTTCCTCCGCTCTAACCCCGCTTTTCTTGGTTTTCCTCCGCTCTAACCCCGCTTTTCTTGGTTTTCCTCTGCTCTAACCCAGCTTTTCTTGGTTTTTCTCCACTCTAACCATGCTTTTCATGGATTTCCGCTGCTCTAACTTCGCTTTTCTTGGTTTTCCTCCGCTCTAACTTCCCTTTTCTTGGTTTTTCTCCGCTCTAACCTGGTTTCTCTTGGTTTTCTTCCGCTCTAACCTTGATTATCTTGGCTTTCCTCCGCTCTAACCCCGCTTTTCTTGGTTTTCCTTCACTCTAACCTTGATTATCTTGGTTTTCCGCTGCTCTACCATCGCTTTTCTTGGTTTTCCTACACTCTAACCCCCTTTTCTTGGTTTTCCTCCGCTCTAACCCCGCTTTTCTTGGTTTTCCTCCTCTCTAATCCCGCTTTTCTTGGTTTTCCTCCGCTCTAACCCCGCTTTTCTTGGTTTTCCTCCGCTCTAACTTCGCTTTTCTTGGTTTTCCTCCGCTCTAACATCGCATTTCCTAGTTTTCCTCCGCTCTAACCCCAATTTTCTTGGCTTTTCTCCACTCTGACTTCGCTTTTCTTGGTTTTTCTCCACTCTAACCATGCTTTTCTTGGATTTCTGCTGCTCTAACCGCGCTTTTCTTTGCTTTCTTCCTCTCTAACTTCTTTTTTTTGTTTTTCCTACGCTGTAACCCCGATTATCTTGGTTTTTCTCTGCTCTTATCCCACTTTTCTTGGTTTTCCTCCTCACTAACTCCGCTTTTCTTTGTTTTACACCGCACTAACCCCGCTTTTCTTGGTTTTCCTCCGCTCTAACTTCCCTTTTCTTGGTTGTTCTCCGCTCTAACCCCGTTTCTCTTGGTTTTCTTCCGCTCTAACCTTGATTATCTTGGCTTTCCTCGGCTCTAACCCCGCTTTTCTTGGTTTTCCTTCGCTCTAACCTTGATTATCTTGGTTTTCCGCCGCTCTACCATCGCTTTTCTTGGTTTTCCTACACTCTAACCCCCTTTTCTTGGTTTTCCTCCGCTCTAACCCCGCTTTTCTTGGTTTTCCTCTGCTCTAACCCCACTTTTCTTGGTTTTCCTCTGCTCTAACCCAGCTTTTCTTGGTTTTTCTCCACTCCAACCATGCTTTTCTTGGATTTCCGCTGCTCTAACTTCGCTTAACTTGGTTTTCTTCCGCTCTAACCCCGCTTTTCTTGGTTTTCCTCCGCTCTAACTTCGCTTTTCTTGGTTTTCCTCCTCTCTAACATCGCATTTCCTAGTTTTCCTACGCTCTAACCCCACTTTTCTTGGCTTATCTCCACTCTAACCCAGCTTTTCTTGGTTTTTCTCCACTCTAACCATGCTTTTCTTGGATTTCTGCTGCTCTAACCGCGCTTTTCTTTGCTTTCTTCCTCTCTAACTTCTTTTTATTGGTTTTCCTTAGCTCTAACCCCGATTATCTTGGTTTTTCTCCGCTCTTATCCCACTTTTCTTGGTTTTCCTCCGCACTAACTCCGCTTATCTTTGTTTTACTCCGCACTAACCCCGCTTTTCTTGGTTTTCCTCCGCTCTAACTTCCCTTTTCTTGGTTTTTCTCCGCTCTAACCCCGTTTCTCTTGGTTTTCTTCCGCTCTAACCTTGATTATCTTGGCTTTCCTCCACTCTAACCCCGCTTTCTCTTGGTTTTCCTCCGCTCTAACCCCGCTTTTCTTGGTTTTCCTCCTCTCTAACCCCGCTTTTCTTGGGTTTTCTCAGCTCTAACCCCGCTTTTCTTCGATTTCCTCTGCTCTAACTTCGCTTTTTATGTTTTCCTTAGCTCTAAACTCGATTTTCTTAGTTTTCCTCCGCTCTAACCCCGTTTCTCTTGGTTTTCCTCCGCTCTAACCACGCTTTTCTTGGTTTTCCTCCGCTGTAACTTCGCTTTTCTTGGATTTTCTACGCTCTAACCCCGTTTCTCTTGGTTTCCCTCCGCTCTAACCCAGCTTTTCTTGGGTTTTCTCAGCTCTAACCCCACTTTTCTTCGATTTCCTCTGCTCTAACTTCGCTTTTTATGTTTTCCTTAGCTCTAAACTCGATTTTCTTAGTTTTCCTCCGCTCTAACCCCGTTTCTCTTGGTTTTCCTCCGCTCTAACCAGGCTTTTCTTGGTTTTCCTCCGCTGTAACTTCGCTTTTCTTGGATTTTCTACGCTCTAACCCCGTTTCTCTTGGTTTCCCTCCGCTCTAACCCAGCTTTTCTTCGGTTTTCTCAGCTCTAACCCCGCTTTTCTTCGTTTTCCTCTGCTCTAACTTCGCTTTTTATGTTTTCCTTAGCTTTAAACTCGATTTTCTTATTTTTCCTCCGCTGTAACTTCGCTTTTCTTGGTTTTCCTCCGCTCTAACCCCGTTTCTCTTGGTTTTCCTCCGCTCTAACACAGCTTTTCTTGGTTTTTCTCCACTGTAACCATGCTTTTCTTGGATTTCCGCTGCTCTAACTTCGTTTTCCTTGGTTTTCTTCCGCTCTAACCCCGCTTTTCTTGGTTTTCCTCCGCTCTAACTTCGCTTTTCTTGGTTTTCCTCCGCTCTAACATCGCATTTCCTAGTTTTCTTCCGCTCTAACCTTAGTTTTCTTGGTTTTTCTCCACTCTAACCCAGCTTTTCTTGGTTTTTCTCCACTCTAACCATGCTTTTCTTGGATTTCTGCTGCTCTAACCGCGCTTTTCTTTGCTTTCTTCCTCTCTAACTTCTTTTTATTCGTTTTTTTCCGCTCTAAACCCGATTATCTTGGTTTTTCTCCGCTCTTATCCCACTTTTCTTGGTTTTCCTCCGCACTAACTCCGCTTTTCTTTGTTTTACACCGCACTAACCCCGCTTTTCTTGGTTTTCCTCCGCTCTAACTTCCCTTTTCTTGGTTTTTCTCCGCTCTAACCCCGTTTCTCTTGGTTTTCTTCCGCTCTAACCTTGATTATCTTGGCTTTCCTCAGCTCTAACTCCGCTTTTCTTGGTTTTCCTACGCTCCAACCTTGATTATCTTGGTTTTCCTCCGCTCTACCATCGCTCTTCTTGGTTTTCCTACACTCTAACACCGGTTTTCTTGGTTTTCTTCCGCTCTAAGTTCACTTTTCTCGGTTTTCCTCCTCTCTAATCCCGCTTTTCTTGGTTTTCCTCCGCTCTAACTTCGCTTTTCTTGGTTTTCCTCCGCTCTAACTTCCCTTTTCTTGGTTTTTCTCCGCTCTAACCTGGTTTCTCTTGGTTTTCTTCCGCTCTAACCTTGATTATCTTGGCTTTCCTCCGCTCTAACCCCGCTTTTCTTGGTTTTCCTTCACTCTAACCTTGATTATCTTGGTTTTCCGCTGCTCTACCATCGCTTTTCTTGGTTTTCCTACACTCTAACCCCCTTTTCTTGGTTTTCCTCTGCTCTAACCCCGCTTTTCTTGGTTTTCCTCCTCTCTAATCCCGCTTTTCTTGGTTTTCCTCCGCTCTAACCCCGCTTTTCTTGGTTTTCCTCCGCTCTAACTTCGCTTTTCTTGGTTTTCCTCCGCTCTAACATCGCATTTCCTAGTTTTCCTCCGCTCTAACCCCACTTTTCTTGGCTTTTCTCCACTCTGACTTCGCTTTTCTTGGTTTTTCTCCACTCTAACCATGCTTTTCTTGGATTTCTGCTGCTCTAACCGCGCTTTTCTTTGCTTTCTTCCTCTCTAACTTCTTTTTTTTGTTTTTCCTACGCTGTAACCCCGATTATCTTGGTTTTTCTCTGCTCTTATCCCACTTTTCTTGGTTTTCCTCCTCACTAACTCCGCTTTTCTTTGTTTTACACCGCACTAACCCCGCTTTTCTTGGTTTTCCTCCGCTCTAACTTCCCTTTTCTTGGTTGTTCTCCGCTCTAACCCCGTTTCTCTTGGTTTTCTTCCGCTCTAACCTTGATTATCTTGGCTTTCCTCGGCTCTAACCCCGCTTTTCTTGGTTTTCCTTCGCTCTAACCTTGATTATCTTGGTTTTCCGCCGCTCTACCATCGCTTTTCTTGGTTTTCCTACACTCTAACCCCCTTTTCTTGGTTTTCCTCCGCTCTAACCCCGCTTTTCTTGGTTTTCCTCCGCTCTAACCCCACTTTTCTTGGTTTTCCTCTGCTCTAACCCAGCTTTTCTTGGTTTTTCTCCACTCCAACCATGCTTTTCTTGGATTTCCGCTGCTCTAACTTCGCTTAACTTGGTTTTCTTCCGCTCTAACCCCGCTTTTCTTGGTTTTCCTCCGCTCTAACTTCGCTTTTCTTGGTTTTCCTCCTCTCTAACATCGCATTTCCTAGTTTTCCTACGCTCTAACCCCACTTTTCTTGGCTTATCTCCACTCTAACCCAGCTTTTCTTGGTTTTTCTCCACTCTAACCATGCTTTTCTTGGATTTCTGCTGCTCTAACCGCGCTTTTCTTTGCTTTCTTCCTCTCTAACTTCTTTTTATTGGTTTTCCTTAGCTCTAACCCCGATTATCTTGGTTTTTCTCCGCTCTTATCCCACTTTTCTTGGTTTTCCTCCGCACTAACTCCGCTTATCTTTGTTTTACTCCGCACTAACCCCGCTTTTCTTGGTTTTCCTCCGCTCTAACTTCCCTTTTCTTGGTTTTTCTCCGCTCTAACCCCGTTTCTCTTGGTTTTCTTCCGCTCTAACCTTGATTATCTTGGCTTTCCTCCACTCTAACCCCGCTTTCTCTTGGTTTTCCTCCGCTCTAACCCCGCTTTTCTTGGTTTTCCTCCTCTCTAACCCCGCTTTTCTTTGGTTTTCTCAGCTCTAACCCCGCTTTTCTTCGATTTCCTCTGCTCTAACTTCGCTTTTTATGTTTTCCTTAGCTCTAAACTCGATTTTCTTAGTTTTCCTCCGCTCTAACCCCGTTTCTCTTGGTTTTCCTCCGCTCTAACCACGCTTTTCTTGGTTTTCCTCCGCTGTAACTTCGCTTTTCTTGGATTTTCTACGCTCTAACCCCGTTTCTCTTGGTTTCCCTCCGCTCTAACCCAGCTTTTCTTGGGTTTTCTCAGCTCTAACCCCACTTTTCTTCGATTTCCTCTGCTCTAACTTCGCTTTTTATGTTTTCCTTAGCTCTAAACTCGATTTTCTTAGTTTTCCTCCGCTCTAACCCCGTTTCTCTTGGTTTTCCTCCGCTCTAACCAGGCTTTTCTTGGTTTTCCTCCGCTGTAACTTCGCTTTTCTTGGATTTTCTACGCTCTAACCCCGTTTCTCTTGGTTTCCCTCCGCTCTAACCCAGCTTTTCTTCGGTTTTCTCAGCTCTAACCCCGCTTTTCTTCGTTTTCCTCTGCTCTAACTTCGCTTTTTATGTTTTCCATAGCTTTAAACTCGATTTTCTTAATTTTCCTCCGCTGTAACTTCGCTTTTCTTGGTTTTCCTCCGCTCTAACCCCGTTTCTCTTGGTTTTCCTCCGCTCTAACACAGCTTTTCTTGGTTTTTCTCCACTGTAACCATGCTTTTCTTGGATTTCCGCTGCTCTAACTTCGTTTTCCTTGGTTTTCTTCCGCTCTAACCCCGCTTTTCTTGGTTTTCCTCCGCTCTAACTTCGCTTTTCTTGGTTTTCCTCCGCTCTAACATCGCATTTCCTAGTTTTCTTCCGCTCTAACCTTAGTTTTCTTGGTTTTTCTCCACTCTAACCCAGCTTTTCTTGGTTTTTCTCCACTCTAACCATGCTTTTCTTGGATTTCTGCTGCTCTAACCGCGCTTTTCTTTGCTTTCTTCCTCTCTAACTTCTTTTTATTCGTTTTTTTCCGCTCTAAACCCGATTATCTTGGTTTTTCTCCGCTCTTATCCCACTTTTCTTGGTTTTCCTCCGCACTAACTCCGCTTTTCTTTGTTTTACACCGCACTAACCCCGCTTTTCTTGGTTTTCCTCCGCTCTAACTTCCCTTTTCTTGGTTTTTCTCCGCTCTAACCCCGTTTCTCTTGGTTTTCTTCCGCTCTAACCTTGATTATCTTGGCTTTCCTCAGCTCTAACTCCGCTTTTCTTGGTTTTCCTTCGCTCCAACCTTGATTATCTTGGTTTTCCTCCGCTCTACCATCGCTCTTCTTGGTTTTCCTACACTCTAACACCGGTTTTCTTGGTTTTCTTCCGCTCTAAGTTCACTTTTCTCGGTTTTCCTCCTCTCTAATCCCGCTTTTCTTGGTTTTCCTCCGCTCTAACTTCGCTTTTCTTGGTTTTCCTCCGCTCTAACTTCCCTTTTCTTTGTTTTTCTCCGCTCTAACCTGGTTTCTCTTGGTTTTCTTCCGCTCTAACCTTGATTATCTTGGCTTTCCTCCGCTCTAACCCCGCTTTTCTTGGTTTTCCTTCACTCTAACCTTGATTATCTTGGTTTTCCGCTGCTCTACCATCGCTTTTCTTGGTTTTCCTACACTCTAACCCCCTTTTCTTGGTTTTCCTCTGCTCTAACCCCGCTTTTCTTGGTTTTCCTCCTCTCTAATCCCGCTTTTCTTGGTTTTCCTCCGCTCTAACCCCGCTTTTCTTGGTTTTCCTCCGCTCTAACTTCGCTTTTCTTGGTTTTCCTCCGCTCTAACATCGCATTTCCTAGTTTTCCTCCGCTCTAACCCCACTTTTCTTGGCTTTTCTCCACTCTGACTTCGCTTTTCTTGGTTTTTCTCCACTCTAACCATGCTTTTCTTGGATTTCTGCTGCTCTAACCGCGCTTTTCTTTGCTTTCTTCCTCTCTAACTTCTTTTTTTTGTTTTTCCTACGCTGTAACCCCGATTATCTTGGTTTTTCTCCGCTCTTATCCCACTTTTCTTGGTTTTCCTCCTCACTAACTCCGCTTTTCTTTGTTTTACACCGCACTAACCCCGCTTTTCTTGGTTTTCCTCCGCTCTAACTTCCCTTTTCTTGGTTGTTCTCCGCTCTAACCCCGTTTCTCTTGGTTTTCTTCCGCTCTAACCTTGATTATCTTGGCTTTCCTCGGCTCTAACCCCGCTTTTCTTGGTTTTCCTTCGCTCTAACCTTGATTATCTTGGTTTTCCGCCGCTCTACCATCGCTTTTCTTGGTTTTCCTACACTCTAACCCCCTTTTCTTGGTTTTCCTCCGCTCTAACCCCGCTTTTCTTGGTTTTCCTCTGCTCTAACCCCACTTTTCTTGGTTTTCCTCTGCTCTAACCCAGCTTTTCTTGGTTTTTCTCCACTCCAACCATGCTTTTCTTGGATTTCCGCTGCTCTAACTTCGCTTTCCTTGGTTTTCTTCCGCTCTAACCCCGCTTTTCTTGGTTTTCCTCCGCTCTAACTTCGCTTTTCTTGGTTTTCCTCCTCTCTAACATCGCATTTCCTAGTTTTCCTCCGCTCTAACCCCACTTTTCTTGGCTTTTCTCCACTCTGACTTCGCTTTTCTTGGTTTTTCTCCACTCTAACCATGCTTTTCTTGGATTTCTGCTGCTCTAACCGCGCTTTTCTTTGCTTTCTTCCTCTCTAACTTCTTTTTTTTGTTTTTCCTACGCTGTAACCCCGATTATCTTGGTTTTTCTCCGCTCTTATCCCACTTTTCTTGGTTTTCCTCCTCACTAACTCCGCTTTTCTTTGTTTTACACCGCACTAACCCCGCTTTTCTTGGTTTTCCTCCGCTCTAACTTCCCTTTTCTTGGTTGTTCTCCGCTCTAACCCCGTTTCTCTTGGTTTTCTTCCGCTCTAACCTTGATTATCTTGGCTTTCCTCGGCTCTAACCCCGCTTTTCTTGGTTTTCCTTCGCTCTAACCTTGATTATCTTGGTTTTCCGCCGCTCTACCATCGCTTTTCTTGGTTTTCCTACACTCTAACCCCCTTTTCTTGGTTTTCCTCCGCTCTAACCCCGCTTTTCTTGGTTTTCCTCTGCTCTAACCCCACTTTTCTTGGTTTTCCTCTGCTCTAACCCAGCTTTTCTTGGCTTTTCTCCACTCCAACCATGCTTTTCTTGGATTTCCGCTGCTCTAACTTCGCTTTCCTTGGTTTTCTTCCGCTCTAACCCCGCTTTTCTTGGTTTTCCTCCGCTCTAACTTCGCTTTTCTTGGTTTTCCTCCTCTCTAACATCGCATTTCCTAGTTTTCCTACGCTCTAACCCCACTTTTCTTGGCTTTTCTCCACTCTGACTTTGCTTTTCTTGGTTTTTCTGCACTCTAACCATGCTTTTCTTGGATTTCTGCTGCTCTAACCGCGCTTTTCTTTGCTTTCTTCCTCTCTAACTTCTTTTTTTTGTTTTTCCTACGCTGTAACCCCGATTATCTTGGTTTTTCTCCGCTCTTATCCCACTTTTCTTGGTTTTCCTCCTCACTAACTCCGCTTTTCTTTGTTTTACACCGCACTAACCCCGCTTTTCTTGGTTTTCCTCCGCTCTAACTTCCCTTTTCTTGGTTTTTCTCCGCTCTAACCCCGTTTCTCTTGGTTTTCTTCCGCTCTAACCTTGATTATCTTGGCTTTCCTCCACTCGAACCTTGCTTTTCTTGGTTTTCCTCTGCTGTAACTTCGCTTTTCTTGGTTTTCCTCCTCTCTAACCCCGCTTTTCTTGGGTTTTCTCAGCTCTAACCCCGCTTTTCTTCGATTTCCTCTGCTCTAACTTCGCTTTTTATGTTTTCCTTAGCTCTAAACTCGATTTTCTTAGTTTTCCTCCGCTCTAACCCCGTTTCTCTTGGTTTTCCTCCGCTCTAACCACACTTTTCTTGGTTTTCCTCCGCTGTAACTTCGCTTTTCTTGGATTTTCTACGCTCTAACCCCGTTTCTCTTGGTTTCCCTCTGCTCTAACCCAGCTTTTCTTGGGTTTTCTCAGCTCTAACCCCGCTTTTCTTCGATTTCCTCTGCTCTAACTTCGCTTTTTATGTTTTCCTTAGCTCTAAACTCGATTTTCTTAGTTTTCCTCCGCTCTAACCCCGTTTCTCTTGGTTTTCCTCCGCTCTAACCACGCTTTTCTTGGTTTTCCTCCGCTGTAACTTTGCTTTTCTTGGATTTTCTACGCTCTAACCCCGTTTCTCTTGGTTTCCCTCCGCTCTAACCCAGCTTTTCTTGGCTTTTCTCAGCTCTAAACCCGCTTTTCTTCGATTTCCTGTGCTCTAACTTCGCTTTTTATGTTTTCCTTAGCTCTAAACTCGATTTTCTTAGTTTTCCTCCGCTCTAACCCCGTTTCTCTTGGTTTTCCTCCGCTCTAACCAGGCTTTTCTTGGTTTTCCTCCGCTCTAACACAGCTTTTCTTGGATTTTCTACGCTCTAACCCCGTTTCTCTTGGTTTCCCTCCGCTCTAACCCAGCTTTTCTTCGGTTTTCTCAGCTCTAACCCCGCTTTTCTTCGTTTTCCTCTGCTCTAACTTCGCTTTTTATGTTTTCCTTAGCTTTAAACTCGATTTTCTTATTTTTCCTCCGCTGTAACTTCGCTTTTCTTGGTTTTCCTCCGCTCTAACCCCGTTTCTCTTGGTTTTCCTCCGCTCTAACACAGCTTTTCTTGGTTTTTCTCCACTCTAACCATGCTTTTCTTGGATTTCCGCTGCTCTAACTTCGTTTTCCTTGGTTTTCTTCCGCTCTAACCCCGCTTTTCTTGGTTTTCCTCCGCTCTAACTTCGCTTTTCTTGGTTTTCCTCCGCTCTAACATCGCATTTCCTAGTTTTCTTCCGCTCTAACCTTAGTTTTCTTGGTTTTTCTCCACTCTAACCCAGCTTTTCTTGGTTTTTCTCCAGTCTAACCATGCTTTTCTTGGATTTCTGCTGCTCTAACCGCGCTTTTCTTTGCTTTCTTCCTCTCTAACTTCTTTTTATTCATTTTTTTCCGCTCTTAACCCGATTATCTTGGGTTTTCTCAGATCTAACCCCACTTTTCTTCGTTTACCTCTGCTCTAACTTCGCTTTTTTTGTTTTCCTTAGCTCTAAATTCGATTTTCTTAGTTTTCCTCCGCTCTAACCCCGTTTCTCTTGGTTTTCCTCTGCTCTAACCCCGTTTCTCTTGGTTTTCTTCCGCTCTAACCTTGATTATCTTGGCTTTCCTCCGCTCTAACCCCGCTTTTCTTGGTTTTCCTTCGCTCCAACCTTGATTATCTTGGTTTTCCTCCGCTCTACCATCGCTTTTCTTGGTTTTCCTACACTCTAACACCGGTTTTCTTGGTTTTCTTCCGCTCTAAGTTCACTTTTCTCGGTTTTCCTCCTCTCTAATCCCGCTTTTCTTGGTTTTCCTCCGCTCCAACCCCGCTTTTCTTGGTTTTCCTCCTCTCTAACTCCACTTTTCTTGGTTTTCCTCTGCTCTAACCCAGCTTTTCTTGGTTTTTCTCCACTCTAACCATGCTTTTCTTGGATTTCCGCTGCTCTAACTTCGCTTTCCTTGGTTTTCTTCCGCTCTAACCCCGCTTTTCTTGGTTTTCCTCCGCTCTAACTTCGCTTTTCTTGGTTTTCCTCCGCTCTAACATCGCATTTCCTAGTTTTCCTCCGCTCTAACCCCACTTTTCTTGGCTTTTCTCCACTCTGACTTCGCTTTTCTTGGTTTTTCTCCACTCTAACCGTGCTTTTCTTGGATTTCTGCTGCTCTAACCGCGCTTTTCTTGGTTTTCCTCCGCTGTAACTTTGCTTTTCTTGGTTTTCCTCTGCTCTAACCGCGCTTTTCTTGGGTTTTCTCAGATCTAACCCCACTTTTCTTCGTTTACCTCTGCTCTAACTTAGTTTTTTTTATTTTCCTTAGCTCTAAACTCGATTTTCTTAGTTTTCCTCCGCTCTAACCCCGTTTCTCTTGGTTTTCCTCTGCTCTAACCCCGCTTTTCTTGGTTTTCCTCCGCTGTAACTTCGCTTTTCTTGGTTTTTCTCCGCTCTAACCCCGTTTCTCTTGGTTTTCCTCCGCTCTAACCCAGCTTTTCTTGTTTTTTCTCCACTCTAACCATGCTTTTCTTGGATTTCCTCTGCTCTAACTTCGCTTTCCTTGGTTTTCCTCCTCTCTAACCCCATTTCTCTTGGTTTTCCTCCGCTCTAACCCCGCTTTTCTTGGTTTTCCTCCGCTGTAACTTCGCTTTTCTTGGTTTTTCTCCGCTCTAACCCCGTTTCTCTTGGTTTTCTTCCGCTCTAACTTCGCTTTTCTTGGTTTTCCTCCTTTCTAACCTCGCTTTTCTTGGTTTTCCTCTGCTCTAACCCCGCTTTTCCTGGTTTTAGTCCACTCTAACCACGCTTTTCATAGTTTCATAGTTTCATAATTTCGTGCGGGTTGGAAGGGACTTTAGAGATCATCGAGTCCGGCCCCCGGGATTCGAGCCTCTGTGTAGCAGAGCGGCACTTCTACCACTTGCGCCACAGGGGGGATTCGAACTCCGGGCCCCAGTGTTGCATGGCGGCATCTTTAACCACTGCGCCACTGGGGCACACTTGGATTTCTGCTGCTCTAACCGCGCTTTTCTTTTTTTTCTTCCTCTCTAAGTTTTTTAATTGGTTTTCCTCCGCTCTAACCCCGATTATCTTGGTTTTCCTGCTCTCTAAACCCGCTTTTCTTGGTTTTCTTCCGTTCTAACTCTCCTTTTCTTGGTTTTCCTCCGCTCTAAACCCTCATTTCTTGGTTTTCATCCGCATGAACCTCTCTTTTCTTGGTTTTCCTCCGCTCTAACCCAGCTTTTCTTGGTTTTCCTCCGCTCTAACCCCGCTTTTCTTGGTTTTCCTTCGCTCTAACCTTGATTATATTGGTTTTCCGCCGTTCTATAATCGCTTTTATTGGTTTTCCTACACTCTATCCCCGGTTTTCTTGGTTTTCCTCCGCTCTAAGTTCACTATCCTCGGTTTTCTTCCGCTCTAACCTTGATTATCTTGGCTTTCCTCCACTCTCACCCCGCTTTTCTTGGATTTCCTCCGCTCTAACTTCGCTTTTCTTGGTTTTCCTCTGCTCTAACCCAGCTTTTCTTGGTTTTTCTCCACTCTAACCATGCTTTTCTTGGATTTCCTCCGCTCTAACTTCGCTTTTCTTGGTTTTCCTCAGCTCTAACCCCACTTTTCTTGGTTTTTCTCCACTCTAACCCAGCTTTTCTTGGTTTTTCTCCACTCTAACCATGCTTTTCTTGGATTTCTGCTGCTCTAACCGCGCTTTTCTTTGCTTTCTTCCTCTCTAACTTCTTTTTTTTGTTTTTCCTACGCTGTAACCCTGATTATCTTGGTTTTTCTCCGCTCTTATCCCACTTTTCTTGGTTTTCCTCCGCCCTAACCCTGCTTTTCTTTGTTTTACACCGCACTAACCCCACTTTTCTTGGCTTATCTCCACTCTAACCCAGCTTTTCTTGGTTTTTCTCCACTCTAACCATGCTTTTCTTGGATTTCTGCTGCTCTAACCGCGCTTTTCTTTGCTTTCTTCCTCTCTAACTTCTTTTTATTCGTTTTTTTCCGCTCTAAACCCGATTATCTTGGTTTTTCTCCGCTCTTATCCCACTTTTCTTGGTTTTCCTCCGCACTAACTCCGCTTTTCTTTGTTTTACACCGCACTAACCCCGCTTTTCTTGGTTTTCCTCTGCTCTAACTTCCCTTTTCTTGGTTTTTCTCCGCTCTAACCCCGTTTCTCTTGGTTTTCTTCCGCTCTAACCTTGATTATCTTGGCTTTCCTCAGCTCTAACCCCGCTTTTCTTGGTTTTCCTTCGCTCCAACCTTGATTATCTTGGTTTTCCTCCGCTCTACCATCGCTTTTCTTGGTTTTCCTACACTCTAACACCGGTTTTCTTGGTTTTCTTCCGCTCTAAGTTCACTTTTCTCGGTTTTCCTCCTCTCTAATCCCGCTTTTCTTGGTTTTCCTCCGCTCTAACTTCGCTTTTCTTGGTTTTCCTCCGCTCTAACTTCCCTTTTCTTGGTTTTTCTCCGCTCTAACCTGGTTTCTCTTGGTTTTCTTCCGCTCTAACCTTGATTATCTTGGCTTTCCTCCGCTCTAACCCCGCTTTTCTTGGTTTTCCTTCACTCTAACCTTGATTATCTTGGTTTTCCGCTGCTCTACCATCGCTTTTCTTGGTTTTCCTACACTCTAACCCCCTTTTCTTGGTTTTCCTCCGCTCTAACCCCGCTTTTCTTGGTTTTCCTCCTCTCTAATCCCGCTTTTCTTGGTTTTCCTCCGCTCTAACCCCGCTTTTCTTGGTTTTCCTCCGCTCTAACTTCGCTTTTCTTGGTTTTCCTCCGCTCTAACATCGCATTTCCTAGTTTTCCTCCGCTCTAACCCCACTTTTCTTGGCTTTTCTCCACTCTGACTTCGCTTTTCTTGGTTTTTCTCCACTCTAACCATGCTTTTCTTGGATTTCTGCTGCTCTAACCGCGCTTTTCTTTGCTTTCTTCCTCTCTAACTTCTTTTTTTTGTTTTTCCTACGCTGTAACCCCGATTATCTTGGTTTTTCTCTGCTCTTATCCCACTTTTCTTGGTTTTCCTCCTCACTAACTCCGCTTTTCTTTGTTTTACACCGCACTAACCCCGCTTTTCTTGGTTTTCCTCCGCTCTAACTTCCCTTTTCTTGGTTGTTCTCCGCTCTAACCCCGTTTCTCTTGGTTTTCTTCCGCTCTAACCTTGATTATCTTGGCTTTCCTCGGCTCTAACCCCGCTTTTCTTGGTTTTCCTTCGCTCTAACCTTGATTATCTTGGTTTTCCGCCGCTCTACCATCGCTTTTCTTGGTTTTCCTACACTCTAACCCCCTTTTCTTGGTTTTCCTCCGCTCTAACCCCGCTTTTCTTGGTTTTCCTCCGCTCTAACCCCACTTTTCTTGGTTTTCCTCTGCTCTAACCCAGCTTTTCTTGGTTTTTCTCCACTCCAACCATGCTTTTCTTGGATTTCCGCTGCTCTAACTTCGCTTAACTTGGTTTTCTTCCGCTCTAACCCCGCTTTTCTTGGTTTTCCTCCGCTCTAACTTCGCTTTTCTTGGTTTTCCTCCTCACTAACATCGCATTTCCTAGTTTTCCTACGCTCTAACCCCACTTTTCTTGGCTTATCTCCACTCTAACCCAGCTTTTCTTGGTTTTTCTCCACTCTAACCATGCTTTTCTTGGATTTCTGCTGCTCTAACCGCGCTTTTCTTTGCTTTCTTCCTCTCTAACTTCTTTTTATTGGTTTTCCTTAGCTCTAACCCCGATTATCTTGGTTTTTCTCCACTCTTATCCCACTTTTCTTGGTTTTCCTCCGCACTAACTTCGCTTATCTTTGTTTTACTCCGCACTAACCCCGCTTTTCTTGGTTTTCCTCCGCTCTAACTTCCCTTTTCTTGGTTTTTCTCCGCTCTAACCCCGTTTCTCTTGGTTTTCTTCCGCTCTAACCTTGATTATCTTGGCTTTCCTCCACTCTAACCCCGCTTTCTCTTGGTTTTCCTCCGCTCTAACCCCGCTTTTCTTGGTTTTCCTCCTCTCTAACCCCGCTTTTCTTGGGTTTTCTCAGCTCTAACCCCGCTTTTCTTCGATTTCCTCTGCTCTAACTTCGCTTTTTATGTTTTCCTTAGCTCTAAACTCGATTTTCTTAGTTTTCCTCCGCTCTAACCCCGTTTCTCTTGGTTTTCCTCCGCTCTAACCACACTTTTCTTGGTTTTCCTCCGCTGTAACTTCGCTTTTCTTGGATTTTCTACGCTCTAACCCCGTTTCTCTTGGTTTCCCTCTGCTCTAACCCAGCTTTTCTTGGGTTTTCTCAGCTCTAACCCCGCTTTTCTTCGATTTCCTCTGCTCTAACTTCGCTTTTTATGTTTTCCTTAGCTCTAAACTCGATTTTCTTAGTTTTCCTCCGCTCTAACCCCGTTTCTCTTGGTTTTCCTCCGCTCTAACCACGCTTTTCTTGGTTTTCCTCCGCTGTAACTTTGCTTTTCTTGGATTTTCTACGCTCTAACCCCGTTTCTCTTGGTTTCCCTCCGCTCTAACCCAGCTTTTCTTGGGTTTTCTCAGCTCTAAACCCGCTTTTCTTCGATTTCCTGTGCTCTAACTTCGCTTTTTATGTTTTCCTTTGCTCTAAACTCGATTTTCTTAGTTTTCCTCCGCTCTAACCCCGTTTCTCTTGGTTTTCCTCCGCTCTAACCAGGCTTTTCTTGGTTTTCCTCCGCTGTAACTTCGCTTTTCTTGGATTTTCTACGCTCTAACCCCGTTTCTCTTGGTTTCCCTCCGCTCTAACCCAGCTTTTCTTCGGTTTTCTCAGCTCTAACCCCGCTTTTCTTCGTTTTCCTCTGCTCTAACTTCGCTTTTTATGTTTTCCTTAGCTTTAAACTCGATTTTCTTATTTTTCCTCCGCTGTAACTTCGCTTTTCTTGGTTTTCCTCCGCTCTAACCCCGTTTCTCTTGGTTTTCCTCCGCTCTAACACAGCTTTTCTTGGTTTTTCTCCACTCTAACCATGCTTTTCTTGGATTTCCGCTGCTCTAACTTCGTTTTCCTTGGTTTTCTTCCGCTCTAACCCCGCTTTTCTTTGTTTTCCTCCGCTCTAACTTCGCTTTTCTTGGTTTTCCTCCGCTCTAACATCGCATTTCCTAGTTTTCTTCCGCTCTAACCTTAGTTTTCTTGGTTTTTCTCCACTCTAACCCAGCTTTTCTTGGTTTTTCTCCACTCTAACCATGCTTTTCTTGGATTTCTGCTGCTCTAACCGCGCTTTTCTTTGCTTTCTTCCTCTCTAACTTCTTTTTATTCGTTTTTTTCCGCTCTAACCCCGATTATCTTGGGTTTTCTCAGATCTAACCCCACTTTTCTTCGTTTACCTCTGCTCTAACTTCGCTTTTTTTGTTTTCCTTAGCTCTAAATTCGATTTTCTTAGTTTTCCTCCGCTCTAACCCCGTTTCTCTTGGTTTTCCTCTGCTCTAACCCCGTTTCTCTTGGTTTTCTTCCGCTCTAACCTTGATTATCTTGGCTTTCCTCCGCTCTAACCCCGCTTTTCTTGGTTTTCCTTCGCTCCAACCTTGATTATCTTGGTTTTCCTCCGCTCTACCATCGCTTTTCTTGGTTTTCCTACACTCTAACACCGGTTTTCTTGGTTTTCTTCCGCTCTAAGTTCACTTTTCTCGGTTTTCCTCCTCTCTAATCCCGCTTTTCTTGGTTTTCCTCCGCTCCAACCCCGCTTTTCTTGGTTTTCCTCCTCTCTAACTCCACTTTTCTTGGTTTTCCTCTGCTCTAACCCAGCTTTTCTTGGTTTTTCTCCACTCTAACCATGCTTTTCTTGGATTTCCGCTGCTCTAACTTCGCTTTCCTTGGTTTTCTTCCGCTCTAACCATGCTTTTCTTGGTTTTCCTCCGCTCTAACTTCGCTTTTCTTGGTTTTCCTCCGCTCTAACATCGCATTTCCTAGTTTTCCTCCGCTCTAACCCCACTTTTCTTGGCTTTTCTCCACTCTGACTTCGCTTTTCTTGGTTTTTCTCCACTCTAACCATGCTTTTCTTGGATTTCTGCTGCTCTAACCGCGCTTTTCTTGGTTTTCCTCCGCTGTAACTTTGCTTTTCTTGGTTTTCCTCTGCTCTAACCGCGCTTTTCTTGGGTTTTCTCAGATCTAACCCCACTTTTCTTCGTTTACCTCTGCTCTAACTTAGCTTTTTTTGTTTTCCTTAGCTCTAAACTCGATTTTCTTAGTTTTCCTCCGCTCTAACCCCGTTTCTCTTGGTTTTCCTCTGCTCTAACCCCGCTTTTCTTGGTTTTCCTCCGCTGTAACTTCGCTTTTCTTGGTTTTTCTCCGCTCTAACCCCGTTTCTCTTGGTTTTCCTCCGCTCTAACCCAGCTTTTCTTGGTTTTCCTCCTTTCTAACCTCGCTTTTCTTGGTTTTCCTCCGCTCTAACCCCGCTTTTCCTGGTTTTAGTCCACTCTAACCACGCTTTTCATAGTTTCATAGTTTCATAATTTCGTGCGGGTTGGAAGGGACTTTAGAGATCATCGAGTCCGGCCCCCGGGATTCGAGCCTCTGTGTAGCAGAGCGGCACTTCTACCACTTGCGCCACAGGGGGGATTCGAACTCCGGGCCCCAGTGTTGCATGGCGGCATCTTTAACCACTGCGCCACCGGGGCACACTTGGATTTCTGCTGCTCTAACCGCGCTTTTCTTTTTTTTCTTCCTCTCTAAGTTTTTTAATTGGTTTTCCTCCGCTCTAACCCCGATTATCTTGGTTTTCCTGCTCTCTAAACCCGCTTTTCTTGGTTTTCTTCCGTTCTAACTCTCCTTTTCTTGGTTTTCCTCCGCTCTAAACCCTCATTTCTTGGTTTTCATCCGCATGAACCTCTCTTTTCTTGGTTTTCCTCCGCTCTAACCCAGCTTTTCTTGGTTTTCCTCCGCTCTAACCCCGCTTTTCTTGGTTTTCCTTCGCTCTAACCTTGATTATATTGGTTTTCCGCCGTTCTATAATCGCTTTTCTTGGTTTTCCTACACTCTATCCCCGGTTTTCTTGGTTTTCCTCCGCTCTAAGTTCACTATCCTCGGTTTTCTTCCGCTCTAACCTTGATTATCTTGGCTTTCCTCCACTCTAACCTTGCTTTTCTTGGTTTTCCTCCGCTGTAACTTCGCTTTTCTTGGTTTTCCTCTGCTCTAACCCAGCTTTTCTTGGTTTTTCTCCACTCTAACCATGCTTTTCTTGGATTTCCTCCGCTCTAACTTCGCTTTTCTTGGTTTTCCTCAGCTCTAACCCCACTTTTCTTGGTTTTTCTCCACTCTAACCCAGCTTTTCTTGGTTTTTCTCCACTCTAACCATGCTTTTCTTGGATTTCTGCTGCTCTAACCGCGCTTTTCTTTGCTTTCTTCCTCTCTAACTTCTTTTTTTTGTTTTTCCTACGCTGTAACCCTGATTATTGTTTTTCTCCGCTCTTATCCCACTTTTCTTGGTTTTCCTCCGCCCTAACCCTGCTTTTCTTTGTTTTAAACCGCACTAACCCCGCTTTTCTTGGTTTTCTTCCGCTGTAACTTCGCTTTTCTTGGTTTTCCTCCGCACTTACCCAGCTTTTCTTGGTTTTCCTCCGCTCTAACCTCGCTTTTCTTGGTTTTCCTTCGCTCTAACCTTGATTATATTGGTTTTCCGCCGCTCTACCATCGCTTTTCTTGGTTTTCCTACACTCTATCCCCGGTTTTCTTGGTTTTCCTCCGCTCTAAGATCACTATCCTCGGTTTTCCTCCTCTCTAATCCCTCTTTTCTTGTTTTTCCTCCGCTCTAACTCCGCTTTTCTTGGTTTTCCTCTGCTCTAACCCAGCTTTTCTTGGTTTTTCTCCACTCTAACCATGCTTTTCTTGGATTTCTGCTGCTCTAACCGCGCTTTTCTTTGCTTTCTTCCTCTCTAACTTCTTTTTTTTGTTTTTCCTACGCTGTAACCCCGATTATCTTGGTTTTTCTCCGCTCTTATCCCACTTTTCTTGGTTTTCCTCCGCTCTAACCCCGCTTTTCTTGGGTTTTCTCAGCTCTAACCCCACTTTTCTTTGATTTCCTCTGCTCTAACTTCGCTTTTTATGTTTTCCTTAGATCTAAACTCGATTTTCTTAGTTTTCCTCCGCTCTAACCCCGTTTCTCTTGGTTTTTCTCTGCTCTAACCCCGTTTCTCTTGGTTTTCCTCCGCTCTAACCCAGCTTTTCTTGGTTTTTCTCCACTCTAACCATGCTTTTCTTGGATTTCCTCCGCTCTAACTTCGGTTTACTTGGTTTTCCTCCGCTCTAACCCCGCTTTTCTTGGTTTGCCTCAGCACTTATTCCGCTTTTCTTGGTTTTACTCCGCTCTAACTTCGCTTTTCTTGGTTTTCCTCCGCTCTAACTTCGCTTTTCTTGGATTTCCTCCGCTCTAACTTCGCTTTTCTTGGTTTTCCTCCGCTCTAACCCCGCTTTACTTGTGTTTTCTCATCTCTAACCCCGCTTTTCTTCGTTTTCCTCTGCTCTAACTTTGATTTTTAAGTTTTCCTTAGCTCTAAACTCGATTTTCTTAGTTTTCCTCCGCTCTAACCCCGTTTCTCTTGGTTTTCCTCCGCTCTAACCCCGCTTTTCTTGGTTTTCCTCCGCTCTAACCCCGCTTTTCTTGGTTTTTCTCCGCTCTAACCCTGTTTCTTTTGGTTTTCCTCCGCTCTAACCCAGCTTTTCTTGGTTTTTCTCCACTCTAACCATGCTTTTCTTGGATTTCCGCTGCTCTAACTTCGCTTTCCTTGGTTTTCTTCCGCTCTAACCCCGCTTTTCTTGGTTTTCCTCTTTTCTAACATCGCTTTTCTTGGTTTTCCTCTGCTCTAACCCCGCTTTTTCTGGTTTTAGTCCACTCTAACCACGCTTTTCATAGTTTCATAGTTTCATAATTTCGTGCGGGTTGTAAGGGACTTTAGAGATCATCGAGTCCGGCCCCCGGGATTCGAGCCTCTGTGTAGCAGAGCGGCACTTCTACCACTTGCGCCACAGGGGGGATTTGAACTCCGGGCCCCAGTGTTGCATGGCGGCATCTTTAACCACTGCGCCACCAGGGCACACTTGGATTTCTGCTGCTCTAACCGCGCTTTTGTTTTCTTCCTCTCTAACTTCTTTTTATTGGTTTTCCTCCGCTCTAACCCCGATTATCTTGGTTTTCCTGCTCTCTAACCCCGCTTTTCTTGGTTTTCTTCTGTTCTAACTCTCCTTTTCTTCGTTTTCCTCCGCTCTAACCCCTCATTTCTTGGTTTTCATCCGCATGAACCTCTTTTCTTGGTTTTCCTCCGCTCTAACCCAGCTTTTCTTGGTTTTCCTCCGCTCTAACCCCACTTTTCTTGGTTTTCCTTCGCTCTAACCTT
Organism: Coturnix japonica; assembly: GCF_054131305.1. Lineage (NCBI taxonomy): Eukaryota > Metazoa > Chordata > Aves > Galliformes > Phasianidae > Coturnix > Coturnix japonica. The sequence continues at coordinate 6,687,821 of NC_140666.1, read as the reverse complement.
GATTATATTGGTTTTCCGTTGCTCTATCATCGCTTTTCTTGCTTTTCCTACACTCTATCCCCGGTTTTCTTGGTTTTCCTCTGCTCTAAGTTCACTATCCTCGGTTTTCCTCCTCTCTAATCCCGCTTTTCTTGGTTTTCCTCCACTCTCACCCCGCTTTTCTTGGATTTCCTCCGCTCTAACTTCGCTTTTCTTGGTTTTTCTCCGCTCTAACCCCGTTTCTCTTGGTTTTCCTCCGCTCTAACCCAGCTTTTCTTGGTTTTTCTCCACTCTAACCATGCTTTTCTTGGATTTCCGCTGCTCTAACTTCGCTTTCCTTGGTTTTCTTCCGCTCTAACCCCGCTTTTCTTGGTTTTCCTCCTTTCTAGCCTCGCTTTTCTTGGTTTTCCTCTGCTCTAACCCCGCTTTTCCTGGTTTTAGTCCACTCTAACCACGCTTTTCATAGTTTCATAGTTTCATAATTTCGTGCGGGTTGGAAGGGACTTTAGAGATCATCGAGTCCGGCCCCCGGGATTCGAGCCTCTGTGTAGCAGAGCGGCATTTCTACCACTTGCGCCACAGGGGGGATTCGAACTCCGGGCCCCAGTGTTGCATGGCGGCATCTTTAACTACTGCGCCACCGGGGCACACTTGGATTTCTGCTGCTCTAACCGCACTTTTCTTTGTTTTCTTCCTCTCTAACTTCTTTTTATTGGTTTTCCGCCGCTCTAACCCCGATTATCTTGGTTTTCCTGCTCTCTAACCCCGCTTTTCTTGGTTTTCTTCCGTTCTAACTCTGCTTTTCTTGGTTTTCCTCCGCTCTAACCCCGCATTTCTTGGTTTTCATCCGCATGAACCTCTCTTTTCTTGGTTTTCCTCCGCTCTAACCCAGCTTTTCTTGGTTTTCTTCCGCTCTAACCCCGATTTTCTTGATTTTTTTTCGCTCTAACCCCGCTGTTCTTGGTTTTCCTTCGCTCTAACCTTGATTATCTTGGTTTTCTGCCGCTCTATCATTGCTTTTCTTGGTTTTCCTACACTCTAACACCGGTTTTCTTGGTTTTCCTCCGCTCTAAGTTCACTTTTCTCGGTTTTCCTCCTCTCTAATCCCGCTTTTCTTGGTTTTCTCCGCTCTAACCCCGCTTTTCTTGGTTTTCCTCCGCTCTAACCCCGCTTTTCTTGGTTTTCCTCTGCTCTAACCCAGCTTTTCTTGGTTTTTCTCCACTCTAACCCCGCTTTTCTTGGATTTCTGCTGCTCTAACCGCACTTTTCTTTGCTTTCTTCCTCTCTAAATTCTTTTTATTGGCTTTCCTTCGCTCTAACCCCGATTATCTTGGTTTTTCTCCACACTTATCCCACTTTTCATGGTTTTCCTCCGCACTAACTCCGCTTTTCTTTGTTTTACACCGCACTAACCCCGCTTTTCTTGGTTTTCCTCCGCTCTAACTTCCATTTTCTTGGTTTTTCTCCGCTCTAACCCCGTTTCTCTTGGTTTTCCTCCGCTCTAACCTTGATTATCTTGGCTTTCCTCCACTCGAACCCTGCTTTTCTTGGTTTTCCTCCGCTGTAACTTCGCTTTTCTTTGTTTTCCTCCGCTCTAACCCCGCTTTTCTTGGGTATTCTCAGCTCTAACCCCGCTTTTCTTCGTTTTCGTCTGCTCTAACTTTGCTTTTTATGTTTTCCTTAGCTCTAAACTCGATTTTCTTAGTTTTCCTCCGCTCTAACCCCGTTTCTCTTGGTTTTCCTCCGCTCTAACCCCACTTTTCTTGGTTTTCCTTCGCTCTAACATCGCTTTTCTTGGTTTTTCTCCGCTCTAACCCTGTTTCTCTTGGTTTTCCTCCGCTCTAACCCAGCTTTTCTTGGTTTTTCTCCACTCTAACCATGCTTTTCTTGGATTTCCGCTGCTCTAACTTCGCTTTCCTTGGTTTTCTTCCGCTCTAACCCCGCTTTTCTTGGTTTTCCTCCTTTCTAACCTCGCTTTTCTTGGTTTTCCTCTGCTCTAACCCCGCTTTTCCTGGTTTTAGTCCACTCTAACCACGCTTTTCATAGTTTCATAGTTTCATAATTTCGTGCCGGTTGGAAGGGACTTTAGAGATCATCGAGTCCGGCCCCCGGGATTCGAGCCTCTGTGTAGCAGAGCGGCACTTCTACCACTTGCGCCACAGGGGGGATTCGAAGTCCGGGCCCCAGTGTTGCATGGCGGCATCTTTAACCACTGCGCCACCGGGGCACACTTGGATTTCTGCTCCTCTAACCGCGCTTTTCTTTGTTTTCTTCCTCTCTAACTTCTTTTTATTGGTTTTCCTCCGCTCTAACCCCGATTATCTTGGTTTTCCTGCTCTCTAACCCCGCTTTTCTTGGTTTTCTTCTGTTCTAACTCTCCTTTTCTTCGTTTTCCTCCGCTCTAACCCCTCATTTCTTGGTTTTCATCCGCATGAACCTCTTTTCTTGGTTTTCCTCCGCTCTAACCCAGCTTTTCTTGGTTTTCCTCCGCTGTAACTTCGCTTTTCTTGGTTTTCCTCCGCTCTAACCCCGCTTTTCTTGCGTTTTCTCAGCTCTAACCCCGTTTTTCTTCGTTTTTCCTCTGCTCTAATATCGCTTTTTATGTTTTCCTTAGCTCTAAACTCGATTTTCTTAGTTTTCCTCCGCTCTAACCCCGTTTCTCTTGGTTTTCCTCCGCTCTAACCCCGCTTTTCTTGGTTTTCCTCCGCTGTAACTTCGCTTTTCTTGGTTTTTCTCCGCTCTAACCCCGTTTCTCTTGGTTTTCCTCCGCTCTAACCCCGCTTTTCTTGGTTTTCCTCCGCTGTAACTTCGCTTTTCTTAGTTTTCCTCCGCTCTAACCCCGTTTCTCTTGGTTTTCCTCCGCTCTAACCCCGCTTTTCTTAGTTTTCCTCCGCTGTAACTTCGCTTTTCTTGGTTTTTCTCCGCTCTAACCCCGTTTCTCTTGGTTTTCCTCCGCTCTAACCCAGCTTTTCTTGGTTTTTCTCCACTCTAACCATGCTTTACTTGGACTTCCGCTGCTCTAACTTCGCTTTCCTTGGTTTTCTTCCGCTGTAACCCCGCTTTTCTTGGTTTTCCTTTTTTCTAACCTCGCTTTTCTTGGTTTTCCTCCGCTCTAACCCCGCTTTTCCTGGGTTTTCTCAGCTCTAACCCCGCTTTTCTTCGTTTTCCTCTGCTCTAACTTCGCTTTTTATGTTTTCCTTAGCTCTAAACTCGATTTTCTTAGTTTTCCTCCGCTCTAACCCTGTTTCTCTTGGTTTTCCTCCGCTCTAACCCCGCTTTTCTTGGTTTTCCTCCGCTGTAACTTCGCTTTTCTTGGTTTTTCTCCGCTCTAACCCCGTTTCTCTTGGTTTTCCTCCGCTCTAACCCAGCTTTTCTTGGTTATTCTCCACTCTAACCATGCTTTACTTGGACTTCCGCTGCTCTAACTTCGCTTTCCTTGGTTTCCTTCCGCTGTAAGCCCGCTTTTCCTGGTTTTCCTTTTTTCTAACCTCGCTTTTCTTGGTTTTCCTCCGCTCTAACCCCGCTTTTCTTGGGTTTTCTCAGCTCTAACCCCACTTTTCTTAGTTTTCCTCTGCTCTAACTTCGCTTTTTATGTTTTCCTTAGCTCTAAACTCGATTTTCTTAGTTTTCCTCCGCTCTAACCCCGTTTCTCTTGGTTTTCCTCCACTCTAACCCCGCTTTTCTTGGTTTTCCTCCGCTGTAACTTCGCTTTTCTTGGTTTTTCTCCGCTCTAACCCCGTTTCTCTTGGATTTCCTTTGCTCTAACCCAGCTTTTCTTGGTTTTTCTCCACTCTATCCATGCTTTTCTTGGATTTCCGCTGCTCTAACTTCGCTTTCCTTGGTTTTCTTCCGCTCTAACCCCGCTTTTCTTGGTTTTCCTCCTTTCTAACCTCGCTTTTCTTGGTTTTCCTCTGCTCTAACCCCGCTTTTCCTGGTTTTAGTCCACTCTAACCACGCTTTTCATAGTTTCATAGTTTCATAATTTCGTGCGGGTTGGAAGGGACTTTAGAGATCATCGAGTCCGGCCCCCGGGATTCGAGCCTCTGTGTAGCAGAGCGGCACTTCTACCACTTGCGCCACAGGGGGGATTCGAACTCCGGGCCCCAGTGTTGCATGGCGGCATCTTTAACTACTGCGCCACCGGGGCACACTTGGATTTCTGCTGCTCTAACCGCACTTTTCTTTGTTTTCTTCCTCTCTAACTTCTTTTTATTGGTTTTCCGCCGCTCTAACCCCGATTATCTTGGTTTTCCTGCTCTCTAACCCCGCTTTTCTTGGTTTTCTTCCGTTCTAACTCTGCTTTTCTTCGTTTTCCTCCGCTCTAACCCCTCATCTCTTGGTTTTCATCCGCATGAACCTCTTTTCTTGGTTTTCCTCCGCTCTAACCCAGCTTTTCTTGGTTTTCCTCCGCTGTAACTTCGCTTTTCTTGGTTTTCCTTCGCTCTAACACCGCTTTTCTTGGTTTTCCTTCGCTCTAACCTTGATTATCTTGGTTTTCCGCCGCTCTATCATCGCTTTTCTTGGTTTTCCTACACTCTAACACCGGTTTTGTTGGTTTTCCTCCGCTCTAAGTTCACTTTTCTCGGTTTTCCTCCTCTCTAATCCCGCTTTTCTTGGTTTTCCTCCGCTCTAACCCCGCTTTTCTTGGTATTCCTCCGCTCTAACCCCGCTTTTCTTGGTTTTCCTCTGCTCTAACCCAGCTTTTCTTGGTTTTTCTCCACTCTAACCACGCTTTTCTTGGATTTCCTCTGCTCTAACTTCTCTTTACTTGGTTTTCTTCCGCTCTAACTTCGCTTTTCTTGGTTTTCCTCCGCTCTAACATCGCATTTCCTGGTTTTCCTCCACTCTAACCTCAATTTTCTTGGATTTTCTCCACTCTAACTTCGCTTTTCTTGGTTTTTCTCCACTCTAACCATGCTTTTCTTGGATTTCTGCTGCTCTAACCGCGCTTTTCTTTGCTTTCTTCCTCTCTAACTTCTTTTTATTGGTTTTCCTTCGCTCTAACCCCGATTATCTTCGTTTTTCTCCGCTCTTATCCCACTTTTCTTGGTTTTCCTCCGCACTAACTCCGCTTTTCTTTGTTTTACACCACACTAACCTCGCTTTTCTTGGTTTTCCTCCGCTCTAACTTCCATTTTCTTGGTTTTTCTCCGCTCTAACCCCGTTTCTCTTGGTTTTCTTCCGCTCTAACCTTGATTATCTTGGCTTTCCTTCACTCTAACCCCGCTTTTCTTGGTTTTCCTCCGCTGTAACTTCGCTTTTCTTGGTTTTCCTCCGCTCTAACCCCGCTTTTCTTGGGTTTTCTCAGCTCTAACCCCGCTTTTCTTCGTTTTCCTCTGCTCTAACTTTGCTTTTTATGTTTTCCTTAGCTCTAAACTCGATTTTCTTAGTTTTCCTTCGCTCTAACCCCGTTTCTCTTGGTTTTCCTCCGCTCTAACCCCGCTTTTCTTGGTTTTCCTTTGCTCTAACCCCGCTTTTCTTGGTTTTTCTCCGCTCTAACCCTGTTTCTCTTGGTTTTCCTCCGCTCTAACCCAGCTTTTCTTGGTTTTTCTCCACTCTAACCATGCTTTTCTTGGATTTCCGCTGCTCTAACTTCGCTTTCCTTGGTTTTCTTCCGCTCTAACCCCGCTTTTCTTGGTTTTCCTCTTTTCTAACATCGCTTTTCTTGGTTTTCCTCTGCTCTAACCCCGCTTTTCCTGGTTTTAGTCCACTCTAACCACGCTTTTCATAGTTTCATAGTTTCATAATTTCGTGCCGGTTGGAAGGGACTTTAGAGATCATCGAGTCCGGCCCCCGGGATTCGAGCCTCTGTGTAGCAGAGCGGCACTTCTACCACTTGCGCCACAGGGGGGATTTGAACTCCGGGCCCCAGTGTTGCATGGTGGCATCTTTAACCACTGCGCCACCGGGGCACACTTGGATTTCTGCTGCTCTAACCACGCTTTTCTTTGTTTTCTTCCTCTCTATCTTCTTTTTATTGGTTTTCCTTCGCTCTAACCCCGATTATCTTGGTTTTCCTGCTCTCTAAACCCGCTTTTCTTGGTTTTCTTCCGTTCTAACTCTCCTTTTCTTGGTTTTCCTCCGCTCTAATCCCTCATTTCTTGGTTTTCATCCGCATGAACCTCTTTTCTTGGTTTTCCTCCGCTCTAACCCAGCTTTTCTTGGTTTTCCTCCGCTGCAACTTCGCTTTTCTTGGTTTTCCTCCGCTCTAACCCTGCTTTTCTTGGGTTTTCTCAGCTCTAACCCCGTTTTTCTTCGTTTTTCCTCTGCTCTAACTTCGCTTTTTATGTTTTCCTTAGCTCTAAACTCGATTTTCTTAGTTTTCCTCCGCTCTAACCCCGTTTCTCTTGGTTTTCCCCCGCTCTAACCCCGCTTTTCTTGGTTTTCCTCCGCTGTAACTTCGCTTTTCTTGGTTTTTCTCCGCTCTAACCCCGTTTCTCTTGGTTTTCCTCCGCTCTAACCCAGCTTTTCTTGGTTTTTCTCCACTCTAACCATGCTTTACTTGGACTTCCGCTACTCTAACTTCGCTTTCCTTGGTTTTCTTCCGCTGTAACCCCGCTTTTCTTGGTTTTCCTTTTTTCTAACCTCGCTTTTCTTTGTTTTCCTCCGCTCTAACCCCGCTTTTCTTGGGTTTTCACAGCTCTAACCCCGCTTTTCTTCGTTTTCCTCTGCTCTAACTTTGCTTTTTATGTTTTCCTTAGCTCTAAACTCGATTTTCTTAGTTTTCCTCCGCTCTAACCCCGTTTCTCTTGGTTTTCCTCCGCTCTAACCCCGCTTTTCTTGGTTTTCCTCCGTTCTAACCCCGCTTTTCTTGGTTTTTCTCCGCTCTAACCCTGTTTCTCTTGGTTTTCCTCCGCTCTAACCCAGCTTTTCTTGGTTTTTCTCCAATCTAACCATGTTTTTCTTGGATTTCCGCTGCTCTAACTTCGCTTTCCTTGGTTTTCTTCCGCTCTAACCCCGCTTTTCTTGGTTTTCCTCCTTTCTAACTTCGCTTTTCTTGGTTTTCCTCTGCTCTAACTCCGCTTTTCCTGGTTTTAGTCCACTCTAACCACGCTTTTCATAGTTTCATAGTTTCATAATTTCGTGCGGGTTGGAAGGGACTTTAGTAATCATCGAGTCCGGCCCCCGGGATTCGAGCCTCTGTGTAGCAGAGCGGCACTTCTACCACTTGCGCCACAGGGGGGATTCGAACTCCGGGCCCCAGTGTTGCATGGCGGCATCTTTAACCACTGCGCCACCGGGGCACACTTGGATTTCTGCTGCTCTAACCGCGCTTTTCTTTGTTTTCTTCCTCTCTAACTTCTTTTTATTGGTTTTCCTCGGCTCTAACCCCGATTATCTTGGTTTTCCTGCTCTCTAACCCCGCTTTTCTTGGTTTTCTTCCGTTCTAACTCTGCTTTTCTTGGTTTTCCTCCGCTCTAACCCCGCATTTCTTGGTTTTCATCCGCATGAACCTCTCTTTTCTAGGTTTTCCTCCGCTCTAACCCAGCTTTTCTTGGTTTTCCTCCCCTCTAACCCCGCTTTTCTTGGTTTTCCTTCGCTCTAACCTTGATTATCTTGGTTTTCCGCCGCTCTACCATCGCTTTTCTTGGTTTTCCTACACTCTATCCCCGGTTTTCTTGGTTTTCCTCCGCTCTAACCCCGCTTTTCTTGGTTTTCCTCCGCTCTAAAACCGCTTTTCTTGGATTTCCGCTGCTCTAACTTCGCTTTACTTTTTTTTCTTCCGCTCTAACCTTGTTTCTCTGGGTTTTCCTCTGCTCTAACCTTGATTATCTTGGCTTTCCTCCGCTCTAACCCCGCTTTTCTGGGCTTTCCCCCGCTCTAACCTTGCTTTTCTTGGTTTTCCTTTGCTCTAACCTTGATTAGCTTGGTTTTCCGCCGCTCTACCATCGCTTTTCTTGGTTTTCCTACACTCTAACACCGGTTTTCTTGGTTTTCCTCCGCTCTAAGTTCACTTTTCTCGGTTTTCCTCCTCTCTAATCCCGCTTTTCTTGGTTTTCCTCCGCTCTAACCCCGCTTTTCTTGGTTTTCCTCCGCTCTAACCCCGCTTTTCTTGGTTTTCCTCTGCTCTGACCCAGCTTTTCTTGGTTTTTCTCCAATCTAGCCATGCTTTTCTTGGATTTCCGCTGCTCTAACTTTGCTTTACTTGGTTTTCTTCCGCTCTAACCCCGCTTTTCTTGGTTTTCCTCCGCTCTAACCCCGCTTTTCTTGGTTTTTCTCCGCTCTAACCCTGTTTTTCTTGGTTTTCCTCCACTCTAACCCAGCTTTTCTTGGTTTTTCTCCACTCTAACCATGCTTTTCTTGGATTTCCGCTGCTCTAACTTCGCTTTCCTTGGTTTTCTTCCGCTCTAACCCCGCTTTTCTTGGTTTTCCTCTTTTCTAACATCGCTTTTCTTGGTTTTCCTCTGCTCTAACCCCGCTTTTCCTGGTTTTAGTCCACTCTAACCACGCTTTTCATAGTTTCATAGTTTCATAATTTCGTGCCGGTTGGAAGGGACTTTAGAGATCATCGAGTCCGGCCCCCGGGATTCGAGCCTCTGTGTAGCAGAGCGGCACTTCTACCACTTGCGCCACAGGGGGGATTTGAACTCCGGGCCCCAGTGTTGCATGGCGGCATCTTTAACCACTGCGCCACCGGGGCACACTTGGATTTCTGCTGCTCTAACCGCGCTTTTCTTTGTTTTCTTCCTCTCTAACTTCTTTTTATTGGTTTTCCTCCGCTCTAACCCCGATTATCTTGGTTTTCCTTGTCTCTAACCCCGCTTTTCTTGGTTTTCTTCCGTTCTAACTCTCCTTTTCTTCGTTTTCCTCCGCTCTAACCCCTCATTTCTTGGTTTTCATCCGCATGAACCTCTTTTCTTGGATTTCCTCCGCTCTAACCCAGCTTTTCTTGGTTTTCCTCCGCTCTAACCCCGCTTTTCTTGGTTTTCCTTCGCTCTAACCTTGATTATATCGGTTTTCCGCCGCTCTATCATCGCTTTTCTTGCTTTTCCTACACTCTATCCCCGGTTTTCTTGGTTTTCCTCTGCTCTAAGTTCACTATCCTCTATTTTCCTCCTCTCTAATCCCGCTTTTCTTGGTTTTCCTCCACTCTCACCCCGCTTTTCTTGGATTTCCTCCGCTCTAACTTCGCTTTTCTTGGTTTTTCTCCGCTCAAACCCCGTTTCTCTTGGTTTTCCTCCGCTCTAACCCAGCTTTTCTTGGTTTTTCTCCACTCTAACCATGCTTTTCTTGGATTTCCGCTGCTCTAACTTCGCTTTCCTTGGTTTTCTTCCGCTCTAACCCCGCTTTTCTTGGTTTTCCTCCTTTCTAACCTCGCTTTTCTTGGTTTTCCTCTGCTCTAACCCCGCTTTTCCTGGTTTTAGTCCACTCTAACCACGCTTTTCATAGTTTCATAGTTTCATAATTTCGTGCGGGTTGGAAGGGACTTTAGTAATCATCGAGTCCGGCCCCCGGGATTCGAGCCTCTGTGTAGCAGAGCGGCACTTCTACCACTTGCGCCACAGGGGGGATTCGAACTCCGGGCCCCAGTGTTGCATGGCGGCATCTTTAACCACTGCGCCACCGGGGCACACTTGGATTTCTGCTGCTCTAACCGCGCTTTTCTTTGTTTTCTTCCTCTCTAACTTCTTTTTATTGGTTTTCCTCCGCTCTAACCCCGATTATCTTGGTTTTCCTGCTCTCTAACCCCGCTTTTCTTGGTTTTCTTCCGTTCTAACTCTGCTTTTCTTGGTTTTCCTCCGCTCTAACCCCGCATTTCTTGGTTTTCATCCGCATGAACCTCTCTTTTCTAGGTTTTCCTCCGCTCTAACCCAGCTTTTCTTGGTTTTCCTCCCCTCTAACCCCGCTTTTCTTGGTTTTCCTTCGCTCTAACCTTGATTATCTTGGTTTTCCGCCGCTCTACCATCGCTTTTCTTGGTTTTCCTACACTCTATCCCCGGTTTTCTTGGTTTTCCTCCGCTCTAACCCCGCTTTTCTTGGTTTTCCTCCGCTCTAAAACCGCTTTTCTTGGATTTCCGCTGCTCTAACTTCGCTTTACTTTTTTTTCTTCCGCTCTAACCTTGTTTCTCTGGGTTTTCCTCTGCTCTAACCTTGATTATCTTGGCTTTCCTCCGCTCTAACCCCGCTTTTCTGGGCTTTCCCCCGCTCTAACCTTGCTTTTCTTGGTTTTCCTTCGCTCTAACCTTGATTAGCTTGGTTTTCCGCCGCTCTACCATCGCTTTTCTTGGTTTTCCTACACTCTAACACCGGTTTTCTTGGTTTTCCTCCGCTCTAAGTTCACTTTTCTCGGTTTTCCTCCTCTATAATCCCGCTTTTCTTGGTTTTCCTCCGCTCTAACCCCGCTTTTCTTGGTTTTCCTCCGCTCTAACCCCGCTTTTCTTGGTTTTCCTCTGCTCTGACCCAGCTTTTCTTGGTTTTTCTCCAATCTAGCCATGCTTTTCTTGGATTTCCGCTGCTCTAACTTTGCTTTACTTGGTTTTCTTCCGCTCTAACCCCGCTTTTCTTGGTTTTCCTCCGCTCTAACCCCGCTTTTCTTGGTTTTTCTCCGCTCTAACCCTGTTTTTCTTGGTTTTCCTCCACTCTAACCCAGCTTTTCTTGGTTTTTCTCCACTCTAACCATGCTTTTCTTGGATTTCCGCTGCTCTAACTTCGCTTTCCTTGGTTTTCTTCCGCTCTAACCCCGCTTTTCTTGGTTTTCCTCTTTTCTAACATCGCTTTTCTTGGTTTTCCTCTGCTCTAACCCCGCTTTTCCTGGTTTTAGTCCACTCTAACCACGCTTTTCATAGTTTCATAGTTTCATAATTTCGTGCCGGTTGGAAGGGACTTTAGAGATCATCGAGTCCGGCCCCCGGGATTCGAGCCTCTGTGTAGCAGAGCGGCACTTCTACCACTTGCGCCACAGGGGGGATTTGAACTCCGGGCCCCAGTGTTGCATGGCGGCATCTTTAACCACTGCGCCACCGGGGCACACTTGGATTTCTGCTGCTCTAACCGCGCTTTTCTTTGTTTTCTTCCTCTCTAACTTCTTTTTATTGGTTTTCCTCCGCTCTAACCCCGATTATCTTGGTTTTCCTTGTCTCTAACCCCGCTTTTCTTGGTTTTCTTCCGTTCTAACTCTCCTTTTCTTCGTTTTCCTCCGCTCTAACCCCTCATTTCTTGGTTTTCATCCGCATGAACCTCTTTTCTTGGATTTCCTCCGCTCTAACCCAGCTTTTCTTGGTTTTCCTCCGCTCTAACCCCGCTTTTCTTGGTTTTCCTTCGCTCTAACCTTGATTATATCGGTTTTCCGCCGCTCTATCATCGCTTTTCTTGCTTTTCCTACACTCTATCCCCGGTTTTCTTGGTTTTCCTCTGCTCTAAGTTCACTATCCTCTATTTTCCTCCTCTCTAATCCCGCTTTTCTTGGTTTTCCTCCACTCTCACCCCGCTTTTCTTGGATTTCCTCCGCTCTAACTTCGCTTTTCTTGGTTTTTCTCCGCTCTAACCCCGTTTCTCTTGGTTTTCCTCCGCTCTAACCCAGCTTTTCTTGGTTTTTCTCCACTCTAACCATGCTTTTCTTGGATTTCCGCTGCTCTAACTTCGCTTTCCTTGGTTTTCTTCCGCTCTAACCCCGCTTTTCTTGGTTTTCCTCTTTTCTAACCTCGCTTTTCTTGGTTTTCCTCTGCTCTAACCCCGCTTTTCCTGGTTTTAGTCCACTCTAACCACGCTTTTCATAGTTTCATAGTTTCATAATTTCGTGCGGGTTGGAAGGGACTTTAGAGATCATCGAGTCCGGCCCCCGGGATTCGAGCCTCTGTGTAGCAGAGCGGCACTTCTACCACTTGCGCCACAGGGGGGATTTGAACTCCGGGCCCCAGTGTTGCATGGTGGCATCTTTAACCACTGCGCCACCGGGGCACACCTGGATTTCTGCTGCTCTAACCGCGCTTTTCTTTGTTTTCTTCCTCTCTAACTTCTTTTTATTGGTTTTCCTCCGCTCTAACCCCGATTATCTTGGTTTTCCTGCTCTCTAACCCCGCTTTTCTTGGTTTTCTTCCGTTCTAACTCTCCTTTTCTTGGTTTTCCTCCGCTCTAACCCCTCATTTCTTGGTTTTCATCCGCATGAACCTCTTTTCTTGGTTTTCCTCCGCTCTAACCCAGCTTTTCTTGGTTTTCCTCCGCTGTAACTTCGCTTTTCTTGGTTTTCCTCCGCTCTAACCCCGCTTTTCTTGGGTTTTCTCAGCTCTAACCCCGTTTTTCTTCGTTTTTCCTCTGCTCTAACTTCGCTTTTTATGTTTTCCTTAGCTCTAAACTCGATTTTCTTAGTTTTCCTCCGCTCTAACCCCGTTTCTCTTGGTTTTCCTCCGCTCTAACCCCGCTTTTCTTGGTTTTCCTCCGCTCTAACCCCGTTTCTCTTGGTTTTCCTCCGCTCTAACCCAGCTTTTCTTGGTTTTTCTCCACTCTAACCATGCTTTACTTGGACTTCCGCTGCTCTAACTTCGCTTTCCTTGGTTTTCTTCCGCTGTAACCCCGCTTTTCTTGGTTTTCCTTTTTTCTAACCTCGCTTTTCTTGGTTTTCCTCCGCTCTAACCCCGCTTTTCTTGGGTTTTCACAGCTCTAACCCCGCTTTTCTTCGTTTTCCTCTGCTCTAACTTCGCTTTTTATGTTTTCCTTAGCTCTAAACTCGATTTTCTTAGTTTTCCTCCGCTCTAACCCCGTTTCTCTTGGTTTTCCTCCGCTCTAACCCCGCTTTTCTTGGTTTTCCTCCGCTGTAACTTCGCTTTTCTTGGTTTTTCTCCGCTCTAACCCCGTTTCTCTTGGTTTTCCTCCGCTCTAACCCAGCTTTTCTTGGTTTTTCTCCACACTAACCATGCTTTTCTTGGATTTCCGCTGCTCTAACTTCGCTTTCCTTGGTTTTCTTCCGCTCTAACCCCGCTTTTCTTGGTTTTCCTCCTTTCTAACTTCGCTTTTCTTGGTTTTCCTCTGCTCTAACCCCGCTTTTCCTGGTTTTAGTCCACTCTAACCACGCTTTTCATAGTTTCATAGTTTCATAATTTCGTGCGGGTTGGAAGGGACTTTAGAGATCATCGAGTCCGGCCCCCGGGATTCGAGCCTCTGTGTAGCAGAGCGGCACTTCTACCACTTGCGCCACAGGGGGGATTCGAGCTCCGGGCCCCAGTGTTGCATGGCGGCATCTTTAACTACTGCGCCACCGGGGCACACTTGGATTTCTGCTGCTCTAACTGCGCTTTTCTTTGTTTTCTTCCTCTCTAACTTCTTTTTATTGGTTTTCCTCGGCTCTAACCCCGATTATCTTGGTTTTCCTGCTCTCTAACCCCGCTTTTCTTGGTTTTCTTCTGTTCTAACTCTGCTTTTCTTGGTTTTCCTCCGCTCTAACCCCGCATTTCTTGGTTTTCATCCGCATGAACCTCTCTTTTCTTGGTTTTCCTCCGCTCTAACCCAGCTTTTCTTGGTTTTCCTCCGCTCTAACCCCGCTTTTCTTGGTTTTCCTTCGCTCTAACCTTGATTATCTTGGTTTTCCGCCGCTCTACCATCGCTTTTCTTGTTTTTCCTACACTCTATCCCCGGTTTTCTTGGTTTTCCTCCGCTCTAACCCCGCTTTTCTTGGTTTTCCTCCGCTCTAACCCCGCTTTTCTTGGTTTTCCTCTGCTCTAACCCAGCTTTTCTTGGTTTTTCTCCTCTGTAACTTCGCTTTTCTTGGATTTCCGCTGCTCTAACTTCGCTTTACTTTTTTTTCTTCCGCTCTAACCTTGTTTCTCTAGGTTTTCCTCTGCTCTAACCTTGATTATCTTGGCTTTCCTCCGCTCTAACCCAGCTTTTCTGGGCTTTCCCCCGCTCTAACCTTGCTTTTCTTGGTTTTCCTTCGCTCTAACACCGGTTTTCTTGGTTTTCCTCTGCTCTAAGTTCACTTTTCTCGGTTTTCCTCCTCTCTAATCCCGCTTTTCTTGGTTTTCCTCCGCTCTAACCCCGCTTTTCTTGGTTTTCCTCCGCTCTAACCCCGCTTTTCTTGGTTTACCTCTGCTCTAACCCAGCTTTTCTTGGTTTTTCTCCACTCTAACCATGCTTTTCTTGGATTTCCGCTGCTCTAACTTTGCTTTACTTGGTTTTCTTCCGCTCTAACCCCGCTTTTCTTGGTTTTCCTCCGCTCTAACTTCGCTTTTCTTGGTTTTCCTCCGCTCTAACATCGCATTTCCGAGTTTTCCTCCGCTCTAACCCCACTTTTCATGGCTTTTCTCCACTCTAACTTCGCTTTTCTGTGATTTTCTCCACTCTAACCATGCTTTTCTTGGATTTCTGCTGCTCTAACCGCGCTTTTCTTTGCTTTCTTCCTCTCTAACTTCTTTTTATTGGTTTTCCTTCGCTCTAACCCCGATTATCTTGGTTTTCCTTGTCTCTAACCCCGCTTTTCTTGGTTTTCCTGTGCTCTAACTTCACTTTTCTTGGTTTTCCTCCGCTCTAACCCCGTTTCTCTTGGTTTTCATTCCGCTCTAACCTTGATTATCTTGGCTTTCCTCCACTCTAACCCCGCTTTTCTTGGTTTTCCTCCGCTGTAACTTCGCTTTTCTTGGTTTTCCTCCGCTCTAACCCCGCTTTTCTTGGGTTTTCACAGCTCTAACCCCGCTTTTCTTCGTTTTCCTCTGCTCTAACTTTGCTTTTTATGTTTTCCTTAGCTCTAAACTCGATTTTCTTAGTTTTCCTCCGCTCTAACCCCGTTTCTCTTGGTTTTCCTCCGCTCTAACCCCGCTTTTCTTGGTTTTCCTCCGTTCTAACCCCGCTTTTCTTGGTTTTTCTCCGCTCTAACCCTGTTTCTCTTGGTTTTCCTCCGCTCTAACCCAGCTTTACTTGGTTTTTCTCCACTCTAACCATGCTTTTCTTGGATTTCCGCTGCTCTAACTTCGCTTTCCTTGGTTTTCTTCCGCTCTAACCCCGCTTTTCTTGGTTTTCCTCTTTTCTAACATCGCTTTTCTTGGTTTTCCTCTGCTCTAACCCCGCTTTTCCTGGTTTTAGTCCACTCTCACCACGCTTTTCATAGTTTCATAGTTTCATAATTTCGTGCGGGTTGGAAGGGACTTTAGAGATCATCGAGTCCGGCCCCCGGGATTCGAGCCTCTGTGTAGCAGAGCGGCACTTCTACCCCTTGCGCCACAGGGGGGATTTGAACTCCGGGCCCCAGTGTTGCATGGTGGCATCTTTAACCACTGCGCCACAGGGGCACACTTGGATTTCTGCTGCTCTAACCGCGCTTTTCTTTGTTTTCTTCCTCTCTAAATTCTTTTTATTGGTTTTCCTCCGCTCTTACCCCGATTATCTTGGTTTTCCTGCTCTCTAACCCCGCTTTTCTTGGTTTTCTTCCGTTCTAACTCTCCTTTTCTTGGTTTTCCTCCGCTCTAACCCAGCTTTTCTTGGTTTTCCTCCGCTGTAACTTCGCTTTTCTTGGTTTTCCTCCGCTCTAACCCCGCTTTTCTTGGGTTTTCTCAGCTCTAACAACGTTTTTCTTCGTTTTTCCTCTGCTCTAACTTCGCTTTTTATGTTTTCCTTAGCTCTAAACTCGATTTTCTTAGTTTTCCTCCGCTCTAACCCCATTTCTCTTGGTTTTCCTCCGCTCTAACCCCGCTTTTCTTGGTTTTCCTCCGCTGTAACTTCGCTTTTCTTGGTTTTTCTCCGCTCTAACCCCGTTTCTCTTGGTTTTCCTCCGCTCTAACCCAGCTTTTCTTGGTTTTTCTCCACTCTAACCATGCTTTACTTGGACTTCCGCTGCTCTAACTTCGCTTTCCTTGGTTTTCTTCCGCTGTAACCCCGCTTTTCTTGGTTTTCCTTTTTTCTAACCGCGCTTTTCTTGGTTTTCCTCCGCTCTAACCCCGCTTTTCTTGGGTTTTCTCAGCTCTAACCCCGCTTTTCTTCGTTTTCCTCTGCTCTAACTTCGCTTTTTATGTTTTCCTTAGCTCTAAACTCGATTTTCTTAGTTTTCCTCCACTCTAACCCCGTTTCTCTTGGTTTTCCTCCGCTCTAACCCCGCTTTTCTTGGTTTTTTTCCGCTCTAACCCTGTTTCTCTTGGTTTTCCTCCGCTCTAACCCAGCTTTTCTTGGTTTTTCTCCACTCTAACCATGCTTTTCTTGGATTTCCGCTGCTCTAACTTCGCTTTCCTTGGTTTTCTTCCGCTCTAACCCCGCTTTTCTTGGTTTTCCTCCTTTCTAACTTCTCTTTTCTTGGTTTTCCTCTGCTCTAACCCCGCTTTTCCTGGTTTTAGTCCACTCTAACCACGCTTTTCATAGTTTCATAGTTTCATAATTTCGTGCGGGTTGGAAGGGACTTTAGAAATCATCGAGTCCGGCCCCCGGGATTCGAGCCTCTGTGTAGCAGAGCGGCACTTCTACCACTTGCGCCACAGGGGGGATTCGAACTCCGGGCCCCAGTGTTGCATGGTGGCATCTTTAACCACTGCGCCACCGGGGCACACTTGGATTTCTGCTGCTCTAACCGCGCTTTTCTTTGTTTTCTTCCTCTCTAACTTCTTTTTATTGGTTTTCCTCCGCTCTAACCCCGATTATCTTGGTTTTCCTGCTCTCTAACCCCGCTTTTCTTGGTTTTCTTCCGTTCTAACTCTCCTTTTCTTGGTTTTCCTCCGCTCTAACCCCTCATTTCTTGGTTTTCATCCGCATGAACCTCTTTTCTTGGTTTTCCTCCGCTCTAACCCAGCTTTTCTTGGTTTTCCTCCGCTGGAACTTCGCTTTTCTTGGTTTTCCTCCGCTCTAACCCCGCTTTTCTTGGGTTTTCTCAGCTCTAACCACGTTTTTCTTCGTTTTTCCTCTGCTCTAACTTCGCTTTTTATGTTTTCCTTAGCTCTAAACTCGATTTTCTTAGTTTTCCTCCGCTCTAACCCCGTTTCTCTTGGTTTTCCTCCGCTCTAACCCCGCTTTTCTTGGTTTTCCTCCGCTGTAACTTCGCTTTTCTTGGTTTTCCTCCGCTCTAACCCCGTTTCTCTTGGTTTTCCTCCACTCTAACCCAGCTTTTCTTGGTTTTTCTCCACTCTAACCATGCTTTACTTGGACTTCCGCTGCTCTAACTTCGCTTTCCTTGGTTTTCTTCCGCTGTAACCCCGCTTTTCTTGGTTTTCCTTTTTTCTAACCTGGCTTTTCTTGGTTTTCCTCCGCTCTAACCCCGCTTTTCTTGGGTTTTCTCAGCTCTAACCCCGATTTTCTTCGTTTTCCTCTGCTCTAACTTCGCTTTTTATGTTTTCCTTAGCTCTAAACTCGATTTTCTTAGTTTTCCTCCGCTCTAACCCCGTTTCTCTTGGTTTTCCTCCGCTCTAACCCCGCTTTTCTTGGTTTTCCTCCGTTCTAACTCTGCTTTTCTTGGTTTTTCTCCGCTCTAACCCCGTTTCTCTTGGTTTTCCTCCGCTCTAACCCAGCTTTTCTTGGTTTTTCTCCACTCTAACCATGCTTTTCTTGGATTTCCGCTGCTCTAACTTCGCTTTCCTTGGTTTTCTTCCGCTCTAACCCCGCTTTTCTTGGTTTTCCACCTTTCTAACTTCGCTTTTCTTGGTTTTCCTCTGCTCTAACCCCGCTTTTCCTGGTTTAAGTCCACTCTAACCACGCTTTTCATAGTTTCATAGTTTCATAATTTCGTGCGGGTTGGAAGGGACTTTAGAAATCATCGAGTCCGGCCCCCGGGATTCGAGCCTCTGTGTAGCAGAGCGGCACTTCTACCACTTGCGCCACAGGGGGGATTCGAACTCCGGGCCCCAGTGTTGCATGGCGGCATCTTTAACCACTGCGCCACCGGGGCACACTTGGATTTCTGCTGCTCTAACCGCGCTTTTCTTTGTTTTCTTCCTCTCTAACTTCTTTTTATTGGTTTTCCTCCGCTCTAACCCCGATTATCTTGGTTTTCCTGCTCTCTAACCCCGCTTTTCTTGGTTTTCTTCCGTTCTAACTCTGCTTTTCTTGGTTTTCCTCCGCTCTAACCCCGCATTTCTTGGTTTTCATCCGCATGAACCTCTCTTTTCTAGGTTTTCCTCCGCTCTAACCCAGCTTTTCTTGGTTTTCCTCCCCTCCAACCCCGCTTTTCTTGGTTTTCCTTCGCTCTAACCTTGATTATCTTGGTTTTCCGCCGCTCTACCATCGCTTTTCTTGGTTTTCCTACACTCTATCCCCGGTTTTCTTGGTTTTCCTCCTCTCTAACCCCGCTTTTCTTGGTTTTCCTCCGCTCTAACCCCGCTTTTCTTGGTTTTCCTCTGCTCTAACCCAGATTTTCTTGGTTTTTCTCCGCTGTAACTTTGCTTTTCTTGGATTTCCGCTGCTCTAACTTCGCTTTACTTTTTTTTCTTCTGCTCTAACCTTGTTTCTCTAGGTTTTCCTCTGCTCTAACCTTGATTATCTTGGCTTTCCTCCGCTCTAACCCCGCTTTTCTGGGCTTTCCCCCGCTCTAACCTTGCTTTTCTTGGTTTTCCTTCGCTCCAACCTTGATTATCTTGGTTTTCCGCCGCTCTACCATCGCTTTTCTTGGTTTTCCTACACTCTAACACCGGTTTTCTTGGTTTTCCTCCGCTCTAAGTTCACTTTTCTCGGTTTTCCTCCTCTCTAATCCCGCTTTTCTTGGTTTTCCTCCGCTCTAACCCCGCTCTTCTTGGTTTTCCTCCGCTCTAACCCCGCTTTTCTTGGTTTACCTCTGCTCTAACCCAGCTTTTCTTTGTTTTTCTCCACTCTAACCATGCTTTTCTTGGATTTCCGCTGCTCTAACTTTGCTTTACTTCGTTTTCTTCCGCTCTAACCCCGCTTTTCTTGGTTTTCCTCCGCTCTAACCCCACTTTTCATGGCTTTTCTCCACTCTAACTTTGCTTTTCTTTGTTTTTCTCCACTCTTACCATGCTTTTCTTGGATTTCTGCTGCTCTAACCGCGCTTTTCTTTGCCTTCTTCCTCTCTAACTTCTTTTTATTGGTTTTCCTTCGCTCTAACCCCGATTATCTTGGTTTTTCACCGCACTAACCCCGCCTTTCTTGGTTTTTCTGTGCTCTAACTTCACTTTTCCTGGTTTTCCTCCGCTCTAACCCCGTTTCTCTTGGTTTTCTTTCCGCTCTAACCTTGATTATCTTGGCTTTCCTCCACTCTAACCCCGCTTTTCTTGGTTTTCCTCCGCTGTAACTTCGCTTTTCTTTGTTTTCCTCCGCTCTAACCCCGCTTTTCTTGGGTTTTCACAGCTCTAACCCCGCTTTTCTTCGTTTTCCTCTGCTCTAACTTCGCTTTTTATGTTTTCCTTAGCTCTAAACTCGATTTTCTTAGTTTTCCTCCGCTCTAACCCCGTTTCTCTTGGTTTTCCTCCGCTCTAACCCCGCTTTTCTTGGTTTTCCTCCGCTGTAACTTCGCTTTTCTTGGTTTTTCTCCGCTCTAACCCCGTTTCTCTTGGTTTTCCTCCGCTCTAACCCAGCTTTTCTTGGTTTTTCTCCACTCTAACCATGCTTTTCTTGGATTTCCGCTGCTCTAACTTCGCTTTCCTTGGTTTTCTTCCGCTCTAACCCCGCTTTTCTTGGTTTTCCTCCTTTCTAACTTCGCTTTTCTTGGTTTTCCTCTGCTCTAACCCCGCTTTTCCTGGTTTTAGTCCACTCTAACCACGCTTTTCATAGTTTCATAGTTTCATAGTTTCGTGTGGGTTGGAAGGGACTTTAGAGATCATCGAGTCCGGCCCCCGGGATTCGAGCCTCTGTGTAGCAGAGCGGCACTTCTACCACTTGCGCCACAGGGGGGATTCGAGCTCCGGGACCCAGTGTTGCATGGCGGCATCTTTAACTACTGCGCCACCGGGGCACACTTGGATTTCTGCTGCTCTAACTGCGCTTTTCTTTGTTTTCTTCCTCTCTAACTTCTTTTTATTGGTTTTCCTCGGCTCTAACCCCGATTATCTTGGTTTTCCTGCTCTCTAACCCCGCTTTTCTTGGTTTTCTTCCGTTCTAACTCTGCTTTTCTTGGTTTTCCTCCGCTCTAACCCCGCATTTCTTGGTTTTCATCCGCATGAACCTCTCTTTTCTTGGTTTTCCTCCGCTCTAACCCAGCTTTTCTTGGTTTTCCTCCGCTCTAACCCCGCTTTTCTTGGTTTTCCTTCGCTCTAACCTTGATTATCTTGGTTTTCCGCCGCTCTACCATCGCTTTTCTTGGTTTTCCTACACTCTATCCCCGGTTTTCTTGGTTTTCCTCCGCTCTAACCCCGCTTTTCTTGGTTTTCCTCCGCTCTAACCCCGCTTTTCTTGGTTTTCCTCTGCTCTAACCCAGCTTTTCTTGGTTTTTCTCCGCTGTAACTTCGCTTTTCTTGGATTTCCGCTGCTCTAACTTCGCTTTAATTTTTTTCTTCCGCTCTAACCTTGTTTCTCTAGGTTTTCCTCTGCTCTAACCTTGATTATCTTGGCTTTCCTCCGCTCTAACCCCGCTTTTCTGGGCTTTCCCCCGCTCTAACCTTGCTTTTCTTGGTTTTCCTTCGCTCTAACCTTGATTAGCTTGGTTTTCCGCCGCTCTACCATCGCTTTTCTTGGTTTTCCTACACTCTAACACCGGTTTTCTTGGTTTTCCTCTGCTCTAAGTTCACTTTTCTCGGTTTTCCTCCTCTCTAATCCCGCTTTTCTTGGTTTTCCTCCGCTCTAACCCCGCTTTTCTTGGTTTTCCTCCGCTCTAACCCCGCTTTTCTTGGTTTACCTCTGCTCTAACCCAGCTTTTCTTGGTTTTTCTCCACTCTAACCATGCTTTTCTTGGATTTCCGCTGCTCTAACTTTGCTTTACTTGGTTTTCTTCCGCTCTAACCCCGCTTTTCTTGGTTTTCCTCCGCTCTAACTTCGCTTTTCTTGGTTTTCCTCCGCTCTAACATCGCATTTCCGAGTTTTCCTCCGTTCTAACCCCGCTTTTCTTGGTTTTTCTCCGCTCTAACCCTGTTTCTCTTGGTTTTCCTCCGCTCTAACCCAGCTTTACTTGGTTTTTCTCCACTCTAACCATGCTTTTCTTGGATTTCCGCTGCTCTAACTTCGCTTTCCTTGGTTTTCTTCCGCTCTAACCCCGCTTTTCTTGGTTTTCCTCTTTTCTAACATCGCTTTTCTTGGTTTTCCTCTGCTCTAACCCCGCTTTTCCTGGTTTTAGTCCACTCTCACCACGCTTTTCATAGTTTCATAGTTTCATAATTTCGTGCGGGTTGGAAGGGACTTTAGAGATCATCGAGTCCGGCCCCCGGGATTCGAGCCTCTGTGTAGCAGAGCGGCACTTCTACCCCTTGCGCCACAGGGGGGATTTGAACTCCGGGCCCCAGTGTTGCATGGTGGCATCTTTAACCACTGCGCCACAGGGGCACACTTGGATTTCTGCTGCTCTAACTGCGCTTTTCTTTGTTTTCTTCCTCTCTAACTTCTTTTTATTGGTTTTCCTCCGCTCTAACCCCGATTATCTTGGTTTTCCTGCTCTCTAACCCCGCTTTTCTTGGTTTTCTTCCGTTCTAACTCTCCTTTTCTTGGTTTTCCTCCGCTCTAACCCCTCATTTCTTGGTTTTCATCCGCATGAACCTCTTTTCTTGGTTTTCCTCCGCTCTAACCCAGCTTTTCTTGGTTTTCCTCCGCTGTAACTTCGCTTTTCTTGGTTTTCCTCCGCTCTAACCCCGCTTTTCTTGGGTTTTCTCAGCTCTAACCACGATTTTCTTCGTTTTTCCTCTGCTCTAACTTCGCTTTTTATGTTTTCCTTAGCTCTAAACTCGATTTTCTTAGTTTTCCTCCGCTCTAACCCCGTTTCTCTTGGTTTTCCTCCGCTCTAACCCCGCTTTTCTTGGTTTTCCTCCGCTGTAACTTCGCTTTTCTTGGTTTTTCTCCGCTCTAACCCCGTTTCTCTTGGTTTTCCTCCGCTCTAACCCAGCTTTTCTTGGTTTTTCTCCACTCTAACCATGCTTTACTTGAACTTCCGCTGCTCTAACTTCGCTTTCCTTGGTTTTGTTCCGCTGTAACCCCGCTTTTATTGGTTTTCCTTTTTTCTAACCGCGCTTTTCTTGGTTTTCCTCCGCTCTAACCCCGCTTTTCTTGGGTTTTCTCAGCTCTAACCCCGCTTTTCTTCGTTTTCCTCTGCTCTAACTTTGCTTTTTATGTTTTCCTTAGCTCTAAACTCGATTTTCTTAGTTTTCCTCCGCTCTAACCCCGTTTCTCTTGGTTTTCCTCCGCTCTAACCCCGCTTTTCTTGGTTTTCCTCCGTTCTAACTCCGCTTTTCTTGGTTTTTCTCCGCTCTAACCCCGTTTCTCTTGGTTTTCCTCCGCTCTAACCCAGCTTTACTTGGTTTTTCTCCACTCTAACCATGCTTTTCTTGGATTTCCGCTGCTCTAACTTCGCTTTCCTTGGTTTTCTTCCGCTCTAACCCCGCTTTTCTTGGTTTTCCTCTTTTCTAACATCGCTTTTCTTGGTTTTCCTCTGCTCTAACCCCGCTTTTCCTGGTTTTAGTCCACTCTCACCACGCTTTTCATAGTTTCATAGTTTCATAATTTCGTGCGGGTTGGAAGGGACTTTAGAGATCATCGAGTCCGGCCCCCGGGATTCGAGCCTCTGTGTAGCAGAGCGGCACTTCTACCCCTTGCGCCACAGGGGGGATTTGAACTCCGGGCCCCAGTGTTGCATGGCGGCATCTTTAACCACTGCGCCACAGGGGCACACTTGGATTTCTGCTGCTCTAACCGCGCTTTTCTTTGTTTTCTTCCTCTCTAACTTCTTTTTATTGGTTTTCCTCCGCTCCAACCCCGATTATCTTGGTTTTCCTGCTGTCTAACCCCGCTTTTCTTGGTTTTCTTCCGTTCTAACTCTCCTTTTCTTGGTTTTCCTCCGCTCTAACCCCTCATTTCTTGGTTTTCATCCGCATGAACCTCTTTTCTTGGTTTTCCTCCGCTCTAACCCAGCTTTTCTTGGTTTTCCTCCGCTGTAACTTCGCTTTTCTTGGTTTTCCTCCGCTCTAACCCCGCTTTTCTTGGGTTTTCTCAGCTCTAACCACGTTTTTCTTCGTTTTTACTCTGCTCTAACTTCGCTTTTTATGTTTTCCTTAGCTCTAAACTCGATTTTCTTAGTTTTCCTCCGCTCTAACCCCGTTTCTCTTGGTTTTCCTCCGCTCTAACCCCGCTTTTTTTGGTTTTACTCCGCTGTAACTTCGCTTTTCTTGGTTTTTCTCCGCTCTAACCCCGTTTCTCTTGGTTTTCCTCCGCTCTAACCCAGCTTTTCTTGGTTTTTCTCCACTCTAACCATGCTTTACTTGAACTTCCGCTGCTCTAATTTCGCTTTCCTTGGTTTTGTTCCGCTGTAACCCCGCTTTTATTGGTTTTCCTTTTTTCTAACCGCGCTTTTCTTGGTTTTCCTCCGCTCTAACCCCGCTTTTCTTGGGTTTTCTCAGCTCTAACCCCGCTTTTCTTCGTTTTCCTCTGCTCTAACTTCGCTTTTTATGTTTTCCTTAGCTCTAAACTCGATTTTCTTAGTTTTCCTCCACTCTAACCCCGTTTCTCTTGGTTTTCCTCCGCTCTAACCCCGCTTTTCTTGGTTTTCCTCCGCTGTAACTTCGCTTTTCTTGGTTTTTTTCCGCTCTAACCCTGTTTCTCTTGGTTTTCCTCTGCTCTAACCCAGCTTTTCTTGGTTTTTCTCCACTCTAACCATGCTTTTCTTGGATTTCCGCTGCTCTAACTTCGCTTTTCTTAGTTTTCTTCCGCTCTAACCCCGCTTTTCTTGGTTTTCCTCCTTTCTAACTTCGCTTTTCTTGGTTTTCCTCTGCTCTAACCCCGCTTTTCCTGGTTTTAGTCCACTCTAACCACGCTTTTCATAGTTTCATAGTTTCATAATTTCGTGCGGGTTGGAAGGGACTTTAGTAATCATCGAGTCCGGCCCCCGGGATTCGAGCCTCTGTGTAGCAGAGCGGCACTTCTACCACTTGCGCCACAGGGGGGATTCGAACTCCGGGCCCCAGTGTTGCATGGCGGCATCTTTAACCACTGTGCCACCGGGGCACACTTGGATTTCTGCTGCTCTAACCGCGCTTTTCTTTGTTTTCTTCCTCTCTAACTTCTTTTTATTGGTTTTCCTCCGCTCTAACCCCGATTATCTTGGTTTTCCTGCTCTCTAACCCCGCTTTTCTTGGTTTTCTTCCATTCTAACTCTGCTTTTCTTGGTTTTCCTCCGCTCTAACCCCGCATTTCTTGGTTTTCATCCGCATGAACCTCTCTTTTCTAGGTTTTCCTGCGCTCTAACCCAGCTTTTCTTGGTTTTCCTCCGCTCTAACCCCGCTTTTCTTGGTTTTCCTACACTCTATCCCCGGTTTTCTAGGTTTTCCTCCGCTCTAACCCCGCTTTTCTTGGTTTTCCTCCGCTCTAACCCCGCTTTTCTTGGTTTTCCTCTGCTCTAACCCAGCTTTTCTTGGTTTTTCTCCACTCTGACCATGCTTTTCTTGGATTTCCTCCGCTCTAACTTCGCTTTTCTTGGTTTTCCTACACTCTATCCCCGGTTTTCTTGGTTTTCCTCCGCTCTAAGTTCACTTTTCTCGGTTTTCCTCCTCTCTAATCCCGCTTTTCTTGGTTTTCCGCCTCTCTACCATCGCTTTTCTTGGTTTTCCTACACTCTAACCCTGCTTTTCTTGGTTTTCCTCCGCTCTCAACCTGCTTTTCTTGGTTTTCCTCCGCTCTAACCCCGCTGTTCTTGGATTTCCTTCGATCTAACTTTGCTTTTCTTGGTTTGCCTTCGTTCTAACCCCGCTTTTCTTGGGTTTTCTCAGCTCTAACCCCGCTTTTCTTCGTTTTCCTCTGCTCTAACTTCGCTTTTTATGTTTTCCTTAGCTCTAAACTCGATTTTCTTGGTTTTCCTATGCTCTAACCCCCTTTTCATGGTTTTCCTCCGCTCTAACCCCGCTTTTCTTGGTTTTCCTCCGCTGTAACTTCGCTTTTCTTGGTTTTTCTCTGCTCTAACCCCGTTTCTCTTGTTTTTCCTCCGCTCTAACCTTTATTATCTTGGCTTTCCTCCACTCTATCCCCGCTTTTCTTTGTTTTCCTCCGCTGTAACTTCGCTTTTCTTTGTTTTCCTCCGCTCTAACCCCGCTTTTCTTGGCTTTTCACAGCTCTAACCCCGCTTTTCTTCGTTTTCCTCTGCTCTAACTTTGCTTTTTATGTTTTCCTTAGCTCTAAACTCGATTTTCTTAGTTTTCCTCCACTCTAACCCCGTTTCTCTTGGTTTTCCTCCGCTCTAACCCCGCTTTTCTTGGTTTTCCTCCGTTCTAACCCCGCTTTTCTTGGTTTTTCTCCGCTCTAACCCTGTTTCTCTTGGTTTTCCTCCGCTCTAACCCCGCTTTTCTTGGTTTTTCTCCACTCTAACCATGCTTTTCTTGGATTTCCGCTGCTCTAACTTCGCTTTCCTTGGTTTTCTTCCGCTCTAACCCCGCTTTTCTTGGTTTTCCTCCGCTCGTACTTCGCTTTTCTTGGTTTTCCTTCGCTCTAACCTTGATTATCTTGGTTTTCCGCCGCTCTACCATCGCTTTTCTTGGTTTTCCTACACTCTATCCCCGGATTTCTTGGTTTTCCTCCGCTCTAACCCCGCTTTTCTTGGTTTTCCTCCGCTCTAACCCCGCATTTCTTGGTTTTCATCCGCATGAACCTCTCTTTTCTAGGTTTTCCTCCGCTCTAACCCAGCTTGTCTTGGTTTTCCTCCGCTCTAACCCCGCTTTTCTTGGTTTTCCTTCGCTCTAACCTTGATTATCTTGGTTTTCCGCCGCTCTACCATCGCTTTTCTTGGTTTTCCTACACTCTATCCCCGGATTTCTTGGTTTTCCTCCGCTCTAACCCCGCTTTTCTTGGTTTTCCTCCGATCTAACCCCGCCTTTCTTGGTTTTCCTCTGCTCTAACCCAGCTTTTCTTGGTTTTCTTCTGTTCGAACTCTCCTTTTCTTCGTTTTCCTCCGCTCTAACCCCAAATTTCTTGGTTTTCATCCGCATGAACCTCTCTTTTCTTGGTTTTCCTCCGCTCTAACCCAGCTTTTCTTGGTTTTCCTCCGCTCTAACCTCGCGTTTCTTGGTTTTCCTTTGCTCTAACCTTGATTATCTTGGTTTTCCGCCGCTCTACCATCGCTTTTCTTGGTTTTCCTACACTCTATCCCCGGTTTTCTTGGTTTTCCTCCGCTCTAACCCCGCTTTTCTTGGTTTTCCTCCGCTCTAACTCCGCTTTTCATGGTTTTCCTCCGCTCTAACCCCGCTTTTCTTGGTTTTCCTCTGCTCTAACCCCGCTTTTCTTGGTTTTCCTTCGCTCTAACCTTGATTATCTTGGTTTTCCGCCGCTCTACCATCGCTTTTCTTGGTTTTCCTTCACTCTAACACCGGTTTTCTTGGTTTTCCTCCGCTCTAAGTTCAATTTTCTCGGTTTTCCTCCTCTCTAATCCCGCTTTTCTTGGTTTTCCTCCGCTCTAACCCCGCTTTTCTTGGTTTTCCTCCCCTCTAACCCTGCTTTTCTTGGTTTTCCTCTGCTCTAACCCAGCTTTTCTTTGTTTTTCTCCACTCTAACCATGCTTTTCTTGGATTTCCGCTGCTCTAACTTCGCTTTACTTGGTTTTCTTCCGCTCTAACCCCGCTTTTCTTGGTTTTCCTCCGCTCTAACATCGCATTTCCTAGTTTTCCTCCGCTCTAACCCCACTTTTCTTGGCTTTTCTCCACTCTCACCCAGCTTTTCTTGGTTTTTCTCCACTCTAACCATGCTTTTCTTGGATTTCTGCTGCTGTAACCGCGCTTTTCTGTCTTTTCCTCCTCTCTTAGTTCTTTTTAGTGGTTTTCCTCCGCTCTAACCCCTATTATCTTGGTTTTTCTCCGCTGTAACTTCGCTTTTCTTGGTTTTCCTCCGCACTAACCCCGCTTTTCTTTGCTTTACACCGCACTAACCCCGCTTTTCTTGGTTTTCCTCCGCTGTAACTTCGCTTTTCTTCGTTTTTCTCCGCTCTAACCCCGTTTCCCTTGGTTTTCTTCCGCTCTAACCTTGATTATCTTGGCTTTCCTCCACT
Organism: Coturnix japonica; assembly: GCF_054131305.1. Classification (NCBI taxonomy): domain Eukaryota; kingdom Metazoa; phylum Chordata; class Aves; order Galliformes; family Phasianidae; genus Coturnix; species Coturnix japonica. The sequence continues at coordinate 6,660,832 of NC_140666.1, read as the reverse complement.
CTAACCCCGCTTTTCTTGGTTTTCCTCCGCTGTAACTTCGCTTTTCTTGGTTTTCCTTCGCTCTAACCCCGTTTCTCTTGGTTTTCCTCCGCTCTAACCCAGCTTTTCTTGGTTTTTCTCCACTCTAGCCATGCTTTTCTTGGATTTCCGCTGCTCTAACTTCGCTTTCCTTGGTTTTCTTCCGCTCTAACCCCGCTTTTCTTGGCTTTCCTCCGCTCTATCCCCGCTTTTCTGGGCTTTCCTCCGCCCTAACCCCATTTTTGGTTTTCCTTCGCTCTATCCCCGCTTTTCTTGGTTTTCCTTCGCTCTAACCTTGATTATCTTGTTTTTCCGCCGCTCTACCATCGCTTTTCTTGGTTTTCCTACACTGTAACACCGGTTTTCTTGGTTTTCCTCCGCTCTAAGTTCAATTTTCTCGGTTTTCCTCCTCTCTAATCCCACTTTTCTTGGTTTTCCTCCGCTCTAACCCCGCTTTTCTTGGTTTTCCTCCCATCTAACCCTGCTTTTCTTGGTTTTCCTCTGCTCTAACCCGGCTTTTCTTGGTTTTTCTCCACTCTAACCATGCTTTTCTTGGATTTCCGCTGCTCTAACTTCGCTTTACTTGGTTTTCTTCCGCTCTAACCCCGCTTTTCTTGGTTTTCCTTCGCTCTAACCTTGATTATATTGGTTTTCCGCCGCTCTACCATCGCTTTTCTTGGTTTTCCTACACTCTATCCCCGGTTTTCTCGGTTTTCCTCTGCTCTAAGTTCACTTTTCTCGGTTTTCCTCCGCTCTAACCCCGCTTTTCTTGGTTTTCCTCCGCTCTAACCCCGCTTTTCTTGGTTTTCCTCCCATCTAACCCTGCTTTTCTTGGTTTTCCTCTGCTCTAACCCGGCTTTTCTTGGTTTTTCTCCACTCTAACCATGCTTTTCTTGGATTTCCGCTGCTCTAACTTCGCTTTACTTGGTTTTCTTCCGCTCTAACCCCGCTTTTCTTGGTTTTCCTTCGCTCTAACCTTGATTATATTGGTTTTCCTCCGCTCTTATCCCACTTTTCTTGGTTTTCCTCCGCTCTAACCCCGCTTTTCTTGGTTTTCCTCCGCTCTAACCCCGCTTTTCTTGGTTTTCCTCTGCTCTAACTTCGCTTTTTATGTTTTCCTTAGCTCTAAACTCGATTTTCTTGGTTTTCCTCCGCTCTAACCTTGATTATATTGGTTTTCCGCCGCTCTATCATCGCTTTTCTTGGTTTTCCTACATTCTATCCCCGGTTTTCTTGGTTTTCCTCCGCTCTAAGTTCACTATCCTCGGTTTTCCTCCTCTCTAATCCCGCTTTTCTTGGTTTTCCTCCGCTCTAACCCCGCTTTTCTTGGTTTTCCTCCGCTCTAACTTCGCTTTTCTTGGTTTTCCTACACTCTATCCCCGGTTTTCTTGGTTTTCCTCCGCTCTAAGTTCACTTTTCTCGGTTTTCCTCCTCTCTAATCCCGCTTTTCTTGGTTTTCCGCCTCTCTACCATCGCTTTTCTTGGTTTTCCTACACTCTAACCCCGCTTTTCTTTGTTTTCCTTTGCTCTCAACCTGCTTTTCTTGGTTTTCCTCCGCTCTAACCCCGCTGTTCTTGGATTTCCTTCGATCTAACTTCGCTTTTCTTGGTTTGCCTTCGTTCTAACCCCGCTTTTCTTGGGTTTTCTCAGCTCTACCCCGCTTTTCTTCGTTTTCCTCTGCTCTAACTTCGCTTTTTATGTTTTCCTTAGCTCTAAACTCGGCTTTTCTTGGTTTTCCTTCGCTCTAACCCCCTTTTCATGGTTTTCCTCCGCTCTAACCCTGCTTTTCTTGGTTTTCAACCGCTGTAACTTCGCTTTTCTTGGTTTTTCTCCGCTCTAACCCCGTTTCTCTTGTTTTTCCTCCGCTCTAACCTTGATTATCTTGGCTTTCCTCCACTCTATCCCCGCTTTTCTTGGTTTTCCTCCGCTGTAACTTCGCTTTTCTTGGTTTTTCTCCACTCTAACCCCGTTTCTCTTGTTTTTCCTCCGCTCTAAACTGATTATCTTGGCATTCCTCCGCTCTAACCCTGCTTTTCTGGGCTTTCCTCCGTCCTAACCCCCTTTTCTTGGTTTTCCTCCGCTCTAACCCCGCTTTTCTTGGTTTTCCTTTGCTCTAACCCCGTGTTTCTTGGGTTTTCTCAGCTCTAACCTCGTTTTTCTTCGTTTTTCCTCTGCTCTAACTTCGCTTTTTATGTTTTCCTTAGCTCTAAACTCGATTTTCTTAGTTTTCCTCCTCTCTAACCCCGTTTCTCTTGGTTTTCCTTCGCTCTAACCCCGCTTTTCTTGGTTTTCCTCCGCTGTAACTTCGCTTTTCTTGGTTTTTCTCCGCTCTAACCCCGTTTCTCTTGGTTTCCCTCTGCTCTAACCCAGCTTTTCTTGGTTTTTCTCCACTCTAACCATGCTTTTCTTGGATTTCCGCTGCTCTAACTTCGCTTTCAGTGGTTTTCTTCCGCTGTAACCCCGCTTTTCTTGGTTTTCCTCCTTTCTAACCTCGCTTTTCTTGGTTTTCCTCTGCTCTAACCCCGCTTTTTCTGGTTTTAGTCCACTCTAACCACGCTTTTCATAGTTTCATAGTTTCATAATTTCGTGCGGGTTGGAAGGGACTTTAGAGATCATCTAGTCCGGCCCCCGGGATTCGAGCCTCTGTGTAGCAGAGCGGCACTTCTACCACTTGCGCCACAGGGGGGATTCGAACTCCGGGCCCCAGTGTTGCATGGCGGCATCTTTAACTACTGCGCCACCGGGGCACACTTGGATTTCTGCTGCTCTAACCGCGCTTTTCTTTGTTTTCTTCCTCTCTAACTTCTTTTTATTGGTTTTCCTCCGCTCTAACCTCGATTATCTTGGTTTTCCTGCTCTCAAACCCCGCTTTTCTTGGTTTTCTTCCGTTCTAACTCTGCTTTTCTTGGTTTTCCTCCGCTCTAACCCCGCATTTCTTGGTTTTCATCCGCATGAACCTCTCTTTTCTAGGTTTTCCTCCGCTCTAACCCAGCTTTTCTTGGTTTTCCTCCGCTCTAACCCCGCTTTTCTTGGTTTTCCTTCGCTCTAACCTTGATTATCTTGGTTTTCCGCCGCTCTACCATCGCTTTTCTTGGTTTTCCTACACTCTATCCCCGGATTTCTTGGTTTTCCTCCGCTCTAACCCCGCTTTTCTTGGTTTTCCTCCGCTCTAACCCCGCCTTTCTTGGTTTTCCTCTGCTCTAACCCAGCTTTTCTTGGTTTTTCTCCGCTGTAACTTCGCTTTTCTTGGATTTCCGCTGCTCTAACTTCGCTTTACTTTTTTTTCTTCTGCTCTAACCTTGTTTCTCTAGGTTTTCCTCTGCTCTAACCTTGATTATCTTGGCTTTCCTCCGCTCTAACCCCGCTTTTCTGGGCTTTCCCCCGCTCTAACCTTGCTTTTCTTGGTTTTCCTTCGCTCCAACCTTGATTATCTTGGTTTTCCGCCGCTCTACCATCGCTTTTCTTGGTTTTCCTACACTCTAACACCGGTTTTATTGGTTTTCCTCCGCTCTAAGTTCACTTTTCTCGGTTTTCCTCCGCTCTAACCCCGCTTTTCTTGGTTTTCCTCTGCTCTATCCCAGCTTTTCTTGGTTTTCCTCCGCTGTAACTTCACTTTTCTTTGTTTTCCTCCGCTCTAACCCCGCTTTTCTTGGGTTTTCACAGCTCTAACCGCGCTTTTCTTCGTTTTCCTCTGCTCTAACTTCGCTTTTTATGTTTTCCTTAACTCTAAACTCGATTTTCTTAGTTTTCCTTTGCTCTAACCATGTTTCTCTTGGTTTTCCTCCACTCTAACCCCGCTTTTCTTGGGTTTTCACAGCTCTAACCCCGCTTTTCTTCGTTTTCCTCTGCTCTAACTTCGCTTTTAATGTTTTCCTTAACTCTAAACTCGATTTTCTTAGTTTTCCTCCGCTCTAACCATGTTTCTCTTGGTTTTCCTCCACTCTAACCCCGCTTTTCTTGGTTTTCCTCCGCTGTAACTTCGCTTTTCTTGGTTTTTCTCCGCTCTAACCCCGTTTCTCTTGCTTTTTCTCCACTCTAACCCAGCTTTTCTTGGTTTTTCTCCACTCTAACCATGCTTTTCTTGGATTTCCGCTGCTCTAACTTCGCTTTCCTTGGTTTTCTTCCGCTCTAACCCCGCTTTTCTTGGTTTTCCTCCGCTCTAACTTCGCTTTTCTTGGTTTTCCTCCGCTCTAACATCGCATTTCCGAGTTTTCCTCCGCTCTAACCCCACTTTTCTTGGCTTTTCTCCACTCTAACTTCGCTTTTCTTGGTTTTTCTCCACTCTAACCATGCTTTTCTTGGATTTCTGCTGCTCTAACCGCGCTTTTCTTTGCTTTCTTCCTCTCTAACTTCTTTTTAGTGGTTTTCCTCCGCTCTAACCCCGATTATCTTGGTTTTCCTGCTCTCTAACCCAGCTTTTCTTGGTTTTCTTCCGTTCGAACTCTCCTTTTCTTCGTTTTCCTCCGCTCTAACCCCGCATTTGTTGGTTTTCATCCGCATGAACCTCTCTTTTCTAGGTTTTCCTCCGCTCTAACCCAGCTTGTCTTGGTTTTCCTCCGCTCTAACCCCGCTTTTCTTGGTTTTCCTTCGCTCTAACCTTGATTATCTTGGTTTTCCGCCGCTCTACCATCGCTTTTCTTGGTTTTCCTACACTCTATCCCCGGATTTCTTGGTTTTCCTCCGCTCTAACCCCGCTTTTCTTGGTTTTCCTCCGCTCTAACCCCGCCTTTCTTGGTTTTCCTCTGCTCTAACCCAGCTTTTCTTGGTTTTCTTCCGTTCGAACTCTCCTTTTCTTCGTTTTCCTCCGCTCTAACCCAAAATTTCTTGGTTTTCATCCGCATGAACCTCTCTTTTCTTGGTTTTCCTCCGCTCTAACCCAGCTTTTCTTGGTTTTCCTCCGCTCTAATCTCGCGTTTCTTGGTTTTCCTTTACTCTAACCTTGATTATCTTGGTTTTCCGCCGCTCTACTATCGCTTTTCTTGGTTTTCCTACACTCTATCCCCGGTTTTCTTGGTTTTCCTCCGCTCTAACCCCGCTTTTCTTGGTTTTCCTCCGCTCTAACTCCGCTTTTCATGGTTTTCCTCCGCTCTAACCCCGCTTTTCTTGGTTTTCCTCTGCTCTAACCCCGCTTTTCTTGGTTTTCCTTCGCTCTAACCTTGATTATCTTGGTTTTCCGCCGCTCTACCATCGCTTTTCTTGGTTTTCCTTCACTCTAACACCGGTTTTCTTGGTTTTCCTCCGCTCTAAGTTCAATTTTCTCGGTTTTCCTCCTCTCTAATCCCGCTTTTCTTGGTTTTCCTCCGCTCTAACCCCGCTTTTCTTGGTTTTCCTCCCCTCTAACCCTGCTTTTCTTGGTTTTCCTCTGCTCTAACCCAGCTTTTCTTTGTTTTTCTCCACTCTAACCATGCTTTTCTTGGATTTCCGCTGCTCTAACTTCGCTTTACTTGGTTTTCTTCCGCTCTAACCCCGCTTTTCTTGGTTTTCCTCCGCTCTAACATCGCATTTCCTAGTTTTCCTCCGCTCTAACCCCACTTTTCTTGGCTTTTCTCCACTCTCACCCAGCTTTTCTTGGTTTTTCTCCACTCTAACCATGCTTTTCTTGGATTTCTGCTGCTGTAACCGCGCTTTTCTGTCTTTTCCTCCTCTCTTAGTTCTTTTTAGTGGTTTTCCTCCGCTCTAACCCCTATTATCTTGGTTTTTCTCCGCTGTAACTTCGCTTTTCTTGGTTTTCCTCCGCACTAACCCTGCTTTTCTTTGCTTTACACCGCACTAACCCCGCTTTTCTTGGTTTTCCTCCGCTGTAACTTCGCTTTTCTTCGTTTTTCTCCGCTCTAACCCCGTTTCTCTTGGTTTTCTTCCGCTCTAACCTTGATTATCTTGGCTTTCCTCCACTCTAACCCCGCTTTTCTTGGTTTTCCTCCGCTGTAACTTCGCTTTTCTTGGTTTTCCTTCGCTCTAACCCCGTTTCTCTTGGTTTTCCTCCGCTCTAACCCAGTTTTTCTTGGTTTTTCTCCACTCTAGCCATGCTTTTCTTGGATTTCCGCTGCTCTAACTTCGCTTTCCTTGGTTTTCTTCCGCTCTAACCTCGCTTTTCTTGGCTTTCCTCCGCTCTAACCCCGCTTTTCTGGGCTTTCCTCCGCCCTAACCCCATTTTTGGTTTTCCTTCGCTCTATCCCCGCTTTTCTTGGTTTTCCTTCGCTCTAACCTTGATTATCTTGTTTTTCCGCTGCTCTACCATCGCTTTTCTTGGTTTTCCTACACTGTAACACTGGTTTTCTTGGTTTTCCTCCGCTCTAAGTTCAATTTTCTCGGTTTTCCTCCTCTCTAATCCCACTTTTCTTGGTTTTCCTCCGCTCTAACCCCGCTTTTCATGGTTTTCCTCCCATCTAACCCTGCTTTTCTTGGTTTTCCTCTGCTCTAACCCGGCTTTTCTTGGTTTTTCTCCACTCTAACCATGCTTTTCTTGGATTTCCGCTGCTCTAACTTCGCTTTACTTGGTTTTCTTCCGCTCTAACCCCGCTTTTCTTGGTTTTCCTTCGCTCTAACCTTGATTATATTGGTTTTCCGCCGCTCTACCATCGCTTTTCTTGGTTTTCCTACACTCTATCCCCGGTTTTCTCGGTTTTCCTCTGCTCTAAGTTCACTTTTCTCGGTTTTCCTCCGCTCTAACCCCGCTTTTCTTGGTTTTCCTCCGCTCTAACCCCGCTTTTCTTGGTTTTCCTCCCATCTAACCCTGCTTTTCTTGGTTTTCCTCTGCTCTAACCCGGCTTTTCTTGGTTTTTCTCCACTCTAACCATGCTTTTCTTGGATTTCCGCTGCTCTAACTTCGCTTTACTTGGTTTTCTTCCGCTCTAACCCCGCTTTTCTTGGTTTTCCTTCGCTCTAACCTTGATTATATTGGTTTTCCGCCGCTCTACCATCGCTTTTCTTGGTTTTCCTACACTCTATCCCCGGTTTTCTCGGTTTTCCTCTGCTCTAAGTTCACTTTTCTCGGTTTTCCTCCGCTCTAACCCTGCTTTTCTTGGTTTTCCTCCGCTCTAACCCCGCTTTTCTTGGTTTTCCTCTGCTCTAACTTCGCTTTTTATGTTTTCCTTAGCTCTAAACTCGATTTTCTTGGTTTTCCTCCGCTCTAACCTTGATTATATTGGTTTTCCGCCGCTCTATCATCGCTTTTCTTGGTTTTCCTACATTCTATCCCCGGTTTTCTTGGTTTTCCTCCGCTCTAAGTTCACTATCCTCGGTTTTCCTCCTCTCTAATCCCGCTTTTCTTGGTTTTCCTCCGCTCTAACCCCGCTTTTCTTGGTTTTCCTCCGCTCTAACTTCGCTTTTCTTGGTTTTCCTACACTCCATCCCCAGTTTTCTTGGTTTTCCTCCGCTCTAAGTTCACTTTTCTCGGTTTTCCTCCTCTCTAATCCCGCTTTTCTTGGTTTTCCGCCTCTCTACCATCGCTTTTCTTGGTTTTCCTACACTCTAACCCCGCTTTTCTGTGTTTTCCTTTGCTCTCAACCTGCTTTTCTTGGTTTTCCTCCGCTCTAACCCCGCTGTTCTTGGATTTCCTTCGATTTAACTTCGCTTTTCTTGTTTTGCCTTCGTTCTAACCCCGCTTTTCTTGGGTTTTCTCAGCTCTAACCCCGCTTTTCTTCGTTTTCCTCTGCTCTAACTTCGCTTTTTATGTTTTCCTTAGCTCTAAACTCGGCTTTTCTTGGTTTTCCTTCGCTCTAACCCCCTTTTCATGGTTTTCCTCCGCTCTAACCCTGCTTTTCTTGGTTTTCAACCGCTGTAACTTCGCTTTTATTGGTTTTTCTCCGCTCTAACCCCGTTTCTCTTGTTTTTCCTCCGCTCTAACCTTGATTATCTTGGCTTTCCTCCACTCTATCCCCGCTTTTCTTGGTTTTCCTCCGCTGTAACTTCGCTTTTCTTGGTTTTTCTCCACTCTAACCCCGTTTCTCTTGTTTTTCCTCCGCTCTAAACTGATTATCTTGGCATTCCTCCGCTCTAACCCTGCTTTTCTGGGCTTTCCTCCGTCCTAACCCCCTTTTCTTGGTTTTCCTCCGCTCTAACCCCGCTTTTCTTGGTTTTCCTTTGCTCTAACCCCGCTTTTCTTGGGTTTTCTCAGCTCTAACCCCGTTTTTCTTCGTTTTTCCTCTGCTCTAACTCCGCTTTTTATGTTTTCCTTAGCTCTAAACTCGATTTTCTTAGTTTTCCTCCTCTCTAACCCCGTTTCTCTTGGTTTTCCTTCGCTCTAACCCCGCTTTTCTTGGATTTCCTCCGCTCTAACTTCGCTTTTCTTGGTTTTTCTCCGCTCTAACCCCGTTTCTCTTGGTTTTCCTCCGCTCTAACCCAGCTTTTCTTGGTTTTTCTCCACTCTAACCATGCTTTTCTTGGATTTCCGCTGCTCTAACTTCGCTTTCAGTGGTTTTCTTCCGCTCTAACCCCGCTTTTCTTGGTTTTCCTCCTTTCTAACCTCGCTTTTCTTGGTTTTCCTCTGCTCTAACCCCGCTTTTTCTGGTTTTAGTCCACTCTAACCACGCTTTTCATAGTTTCATAGTTTCATAATTTCGTGCGGGTTGGAAGGGACTTTAGAGATCATCTAGTCCGGCCCCCGGGATTCGAGCCTCTGTGTAGCAGAGCGGCACTTCTACCACTTGCGCCACAGGGGGGATTCGAACTCCGGGCCCCAGTGTTGCATGGCGGCATCTTTAACTACTGCTCCACTGGGGCACACTTGGATTTCTGCTGCTCTAACCGCGCTTTTCTTTGTTTTCTTCCTCTCTAACTTCTTTTTATTGGTTTTCCTCCGCTCTAACCTCGATTATCTTGGTTTTCCTGCTCTCAAACCCCGCTTTTCTTGGTTTTCTTCCGTTCTAACTCTGCTTTTCTTGGTTTTCCTCCGCTCTAACCCCGCATTTCTTGGTTTTCATCCGCATGAACCTCTCTTTTCTAGGTTTTCCTCCGCTCTAACCCAGCTTTTCTTGGTTTTCCTCCGCTCTAACCCCGCTTTTCTTGGTTTTCCTTCGCTCTAACCTTGATTATCTTGGTTTTCCGCCGATCTACCATCGCTTTTCTTGGTTTTCCTACACTCTATCCCCGGATTTCTTGGTTTTCCTCCGCTCTAACCCCGCTTTTCTTGGTTTTCCTCCTCTCTAACCCCGCCTTTCTTGGTTTTCCTCTGCTCTAACCCAGCTTTTCTTGGTTTTTCTCCGCTGTAACTTCGCTTTTCTTGGATTTCCGCTGCTCTAACTTCGCTTTACTTTTTTTTCTTCTGCTCTAACCTTGTTTCTCTAGGTTTTCCTCTGCTCTAACCTTGATTATCTTGGCTTTCCTCCGCTCTAACCCCGCTTTTCTGGGCTTTCCCCCGCTCTAACCTTGCTTTTCTTGGTTTTCCTTCGCTCCAACCTTGATTATCTTGGTTTTCCGCCGCTCTACCATCGCTTTTCTTGGTTTTCCTACACTCTAACACCGGTTTTCTTGGTTTTCCTCCGCTCTAAGTTCACTTTTCTCGGTTTTCCTCCGCTCTAACCCCGCTTTTCTTGGTTTTCCTCTGCTCTATCCCAGCTTTTCTTGGTTTTCCTCCGCTGTAACTTCGCTTTTCTTTGTTTTCCTCCGCTCTAACCCAGCTTTTCTTGGGTTTTCACAGCTCTAACCGCGCTTTTCTTCGTTTTCCTCTGCTCTAACTTCGCTTTTTATGTTTTCATTAGCTCTAAACTCGATTTTCTTAGTTTTCCTCCGCTCTAACCCCGTTTCTCTTGGTTTTCCTCCGCTCTAACCCCGCTTTTCTTGGGTTTTCTCAGCTCTAACCCCGCTTTTCTTCGTTTTCCTCTGCTCTAACTTCGCTTTTTATGTTTTCCTTAACTCTAAACTCGATTTTCTTAGTTTTCCTCCGCTCTAACCATGTTTCTCTTGGTTTTCCTCCACTGTAACCCCGCTTTTCTTGGTTTTCCTCCGCTGTAACTTCGCTTTTCTTGGTTTTTCTCCGCTCTAACCCCGTTTCTCTTGCTTTTTCTCCACTCTAACCCAGCTTTTCTTGGTTTTTCTCCACTCTAACCATGCTTTTCTTGGATTTCCGCTGCTCTAACTTCGCTTTCCTTGGTTTTCTTCCGCTCTAACCCCGCTTTTCTTGGTTTTCCTTCGCTCTAACTTCGCTTTTCTTGGTTTTCCTCCGCACTAACATCGCATTTCCGAGTTTTCCTCCGCTCTAACCCCACTTTTCTTGGCTTTTCTCCACTCTAACTTCGCTTTTCTTGGTTTTTCTCCACTCTAACCATGCTTTTCTTGGATTTCTGCTGCTCTAACCGCGCTTTTCTTTGCTTTCTTCCTCTCTAACTTCTTTTTAGTGGTTTTCCTCCGCTCTAACCCCGATTATCTTGGTTTTCCTGCTCTCTAACCCAGCTTTTCTTGGTTTTCTTCCGTACGAACTCTCCTTTTCTTGGTTTTCCTCCGCTCTAACCTGGCTTTTCATGGTTTTCCTCCGCTCTAACCCCGCTTTTCTTGGTTTTCCTCTGCTCTAACCCAGCTTTTCTTGGTTTTTCTCTACTCTAACCATGCTTTTCTTGGATTTCCTCCGCTCTAACTTCGCTTTTCTTGGTTTTCCTACACTCTATCCCCGGTTTTCTTGGTTTTCCTCCGCTCTAAGTTCACTATCCTCGGTTTTCCTCCTCTCTAATCCCGCTTTTCTTGGTTTTCCGCCTCTGTACCATCGCTTTTCTTGGTTTTCCTACACTCTAACCCCGCTTTTCTTTGTTTTCCTTTGCTCTCAACCTGCTTTTCTTGGTTTTCCTCCGCTCTAACCCCGCTGTTCTTGGATTTCCTTCGATCTAACTTCGCTTTTCTTGGTTTGCCTTCGTTCTAACCCCGCTTTTCTTGGGTTTTCTCAGCTCTAACCCCGCTTTTCTTCGTTTTCCTCTGCTCTAACTTCGCTTTTCATGGGTTTCCTCCGCTCTAACCCTGCTTTTCTTGGTTTTCCTCCGCTGTAACTTCGCATTTCTTGGTTTTTCTCCGCTCTAAACCCGTTTCTCTTGGTTTTCTTCCGCTCTAACCTTGATTATCTTGGCTATCCTCCGCTCTAACCCCGCTTTACTTGGTTTTCCTCCGCTGTAACTTCGCATTTGTTGGTTTTTCTCCACTCTAACCATGCTTTTCTTGGATTTTCGCTGCTCTAACTTCGCTTTCCTTGGTTTTCTTTCACTCTAACCCCGCTTTTCTTGGTTTTCCTTCGCTCTAACCTTGATTATCTTGGTTTTCTGCCGCTCTACCATCGCTTTTCTTGGTTTTCCTACACTCTAACCCCGGTTTTCTTGGTTTTCCTCCGCTCTAAGTTCACTTTTCTCGGTTTTCCTCCTCTCTAATCCCGTTTTTCTTGGTTTTCCTCCGCTCTAACCCCGCTTTTCTTGGTTTTCCTCCGCTCTAACCCCGCTTTTCTTGGATTTCCTCTGCTCTAACCCAGCTTTTCTTGGTTTTTCTCCACTCTAACCATGCTTTTCTTGGATTTCCTCCACTCTAACTTAGCTTTCCTTCGTTTTCTTCCGCTCTAACCCCGCTTTTCTTGGTTTTCCTCCACTCCAACTTCACTTTTCTTGGTTTTCCTCCGCTCTAACCCTGCTTTTCTTGGTTTTCCTCCGCTCTAACCCCGCTTTTCTTGGTTTTCCTCCGCTCAAACCCAGCTTTTCATGGTTTTCCTCCGCTCTAATCCTGCTTCTCTTGGTTTTTCTCCACTCTAACCATGCTTTTCTTGGTTTTTCTCCACTATTACCATGCTTTTCTTGGATTTCTGCTGCTCTAACCGCGCTTTTCTGTCTTTTCATCCTCTCTTAGTTCTTTTTATTGGTTTTCCTCCGCTCTAACCCCGATTATCTTGGTTTTCCTCCGCTCTAACCCCGCATTTCTAGGTTTTCACGCACATGAACAACGTTTTTCTTGGTTTTCCTCCGCTCTAACTTCGCATTTTCTAGTTTTCCTCCGCTCTAACCCTGCTTTTCTTGGTTTTCCTCCGCTCTAACCCCGCTTTTCTTTGTTTTCCTCCACTCTAACCCCACTTTTCTTGGTTTTCCTCCGCTCTAACCCCGCGTTTCTTGGTGTTCCTCCGCTCAAACCCAGCTTTTCATGGTTTTTCTCCACTCTAACCCCGCTTTTTTTCGTTTTCTTCCTTTCTAACTCTGCTTTTCTTGGTTTTCCTCCGCTCTAACCCCGCTTTTCTTGGTTTTCCTCCGCTCTAACCCCGCTTTTCTTGGTTTTCCTCCGCTCTAACTTCGCTTTTCTTGGTTTTCCTCCGCTCTAACCTTGCTTTTCTTGGTTTTGCTCCGCTCTAATCCCGCTTCTCTTGGTTTTTCTCCACTCTAACCATGCTTTTCTTGGTTTCTCTCCACTCTAACCATGCTTTTCTTGGATTTCTGCTGCTCTAACCGCGCTTTTCTGTCTTTTCATCCTCTCTTAGTTCTTTAATTGGTTTTCCTCCGCTCTAAGCCCGATTATCTTGGTTTTCCAAGGCTCTAACCCCGCTTTCCTTGGTTTTCTTCCGTTCTAACTTCGCTTTTCTTGGTTTTCCTCCGCTCTAACCCCGCATTTCTTGGTTTTCACCCGCATGAACAACTTTTTTCTTGGTTTTCCTCCGCTCTAACTTCGCATTTTCTAATTTTCCTCCGCTCTAACCCTGCTTTTCTTGGTTTTGCTCTGCTCTAACCCCGCTTTTCATGCTTTTCCTCCGCTCTAACCATGCTTTTCTTGGATTTCCTCTCCTCTAACATCACTTTTCTTTCTTTTCCTCCGCTGTAACTTTACTTTTCTTGGTTTTCCTCCGCTCTAACCCCGCTTTTCTTGGTTTTATTCCGCTATAACCCCGCTTTTCTTGGTTTTCCTCCGCTCTATCACCGCTTTTCTTGGTTTTCCTACGCTCTAACCTTGCTTTTCTTGGTTTTCCTCCGCTCTAACCCCGCGTTTCTTGGTGTTCCTCCGCTCAAACCCAGCTTTTCATGGTTTTCCTCTGCTCTAATTTCGCTTCTCTTGGTTTTTCTCCTCTCTAACCATGCTTTTCTTGGTTTTTCTCCACTCTTACCATGCTTTTCTTGGATTTCTGCTGCTCTAACCGCGCCTTTCTGTCTTTTCATCTTCTCTTAGTTCTTTTTATTGGTTTTCCTCCGCTCTAACCCCGCTTTTCTTGGTTTTCCTCCGCTCTAACCCCGCTTTTCTTGGTTTTCTTCCGTTCTAACTTCGCTTTTCTAGGTTTTCCTCCGCTCTAACCCCGCATTTTTTGGTTTTCACCCGCATGAACAACGTTTTTCTTGGTTTTCCTCCGCTCTAACTTCGCATTTTCTAGTTTTCCTCCGCTCTAACCCTGCTTTTCTTGGATTTCCTCCGCTCTAACCCCGCTTTTCATGCTTTTCCTCCGCTCTAACCCCGCTTTTCTTGGTTTTCCTCACCTCTAACATCACTTTTCTTTCTTTTCCTCCGCTCTAACTTTACTTTTCTTGGTTTTTAACAGCTCTAACCCTGCTTTTCATGCTTTTCCTCCACTCTAACCCCGCTTTTCTTGGTTTCCTCTGCTATAACCCCGCTTTTCTTTGTTTTCCTCCGCTCTAACCCCACTTTTCTTGGTTTTCCTCCGCTCTAACCCCGCTTTTCTTGGTTATTCTCCACTGTAACCCAGCTTTTCATGGTTTTACTCCACTCTAACCCCGCTTTTTTTCGTTTTCTTCCGTTCTAACTCTGCTTTTCTTGGTTTTCCTCCGGTCTAACCCCGCTTTTCTTGGTTTTCCTCCGCTCTAACACCGCTTTTCTTGGTTTTCCTCCGCTATAACACCGCTTTTCTTGGTTTTCCTCCGCTCTAACTTCGCTTTTCTTGGTTTTCCTCCGCTCTAACCTTGCTTTTCTTGGTTTTCCTCCGCTCTAATCCCGCTTCTCTTGGTTTTTCTCCACTCTAACCATGCTTTTCTTGGTTTCTCTCCACTCTAACCATGCTTTTCTTGGATTTCTGCTGCTCTATCCGCGCTTTTCTGTCTTTTCATCCTCTCTTAGTTCTTTAATTGGTTTTCCTCCGCTTTAACCCCGCTTTCCTTGGTTTTCTTCCGTTCTAACTTCGCTTTTCTTGGTTTAACTCCGCTCTAACCCCGCATTTCTTGGTTTTCACCCGCATGAACAACTTTTTTCTTGGTTTTCCTCCACTCTAACTTCGCATTTTCTAATTTTCCTCCGCTCTAACCCTGCTTTTCTTAGTTTTCCTCAGCTCTAACCCCGCTTTTCATGCTTTTCCTCCGCTCTAACCCCGCTTTTCTTGTATTTCCTAACCTCTAACATCACTTTTCTTTTTTTTCCTTTGCTCTGACTTTACTTTTCTTGGTTTTCTTCCGCTCTAACCCCGCTTTTCTTGGTTTTCCTCCGCTACAACCCCGCTTTTCTTGGTTTTCCTCCGCTCTAACACCGCTTTTCTTGGTTTTCCTCCGCTCAAACCCAGCTTTTCATGGTTTTCCTCCGCTCTAACCCCGCTTCTCTTGGTTTTTCTCCACTGTAACCCAGCTTTTCATGGTTTTTCTCCACTCTAACCCCGCTTTTTTTTCGTTTTCTTCCGTTCTAACTCTGCTTTTCTTGGTTTTCCTCCGCTCTAACCCCGCTTTTCTTGGTTTTCCTCCGCTCTAACACCGCTTTTCTTGGTTTTCCTCCGCTCTAATCCCGCTTCTCTTGGTTTTTCTCCACTCTAACCATGCTTTTCTTGGTTTCTCTCCACTCTAACCATGATTTTCTTGGATTTCTGCTGCTCTATCCGCGCTTTTCTGTCTTTTCATCCTCTCTTAGTTCTTTAATTGGTTTTCCTCCGCTCTAACCCCGCTTTCCTTGGTTTTCTTCCGTTCTAACTTCGCTTTTCTTGGTTTTCCTCCGTTCTAACCCCGCATTTCTTGGTTTTCACCCGCATGAACAACTTTTTTCTTGGTTTTCCTCCACTCTAACTTCGCATTTTCTAATTTTCCTCCGCTCTAACCCTGCTTTTCTTGTTTTTCCTCCGCTCCAACCTCGCTTTTCATGCTTTTCCTCACCTCTAACATCACTTTTCTTTCTTTTCGTCTGTTCTAACTTTACTTTTCTTTCTTTTCCTTTGCTCTGACTTTACTTTTCTTGGTTTTCCTCCGCTCTAACCCCGCTATTCTTGGTTTTCCTCCGCTATAACCCCGCTTTTCTTGGTTTTCCTCCGCTATAACCCCGCTTTTCTTGGTTTTCCTCCGCTCTAACCCCGCTTTTCTTGGTTTTCCTCTGCTCTAACCCTTCTTTTCTCGGTTTTCCTCACCTTTAACATTACTTTTCTTTCTTTTCCTCCGCTCTAACTTTACTTTCTTGGTTTTTATCTGCTCTAACCCCGCTTTTCTTGGTTTTCCTCCGCTCTAACCCCGCTTTCCTTGGTTTTCCTCCGCTATAACCCCGCTTTTCTTGGTTTTCCTCCGCTCTAACCCCAATTTTCTTGATTTTCCTCCGCTCTAACCCCGCTTTTCTTGGTTTTCCTCCGCTCTAACTTCGCTATTCTTGGTTTTCCTTTGCTCTAACCCTGCTTTTCTTGGTTTTCCTCCACTCTAACATTGCTTTTCTTGGTTTTCCTCCGCTCTAACCTTGCTTTTCTTGGTTTTCCTCCGCTCTAACCCCGCTTTTCTTGATTTTCCTCCGCTCTAACCCCGCTTTCCTTGGTTTTCCTCCGCTCTAACCCCACTTTTCTTGGTTTTTCTCAACTCTAACCCCGCTTTTTTTCGTTTTCTTCCGTTCTAACTCTGCTTTTCTTGGTTTTCCTCCGCTCTAACCCCGCTTTTCTTGGTTTTCCTCCGCTCTAACTCCGCTTTTCTTGGTTTTCCTCCGCTCTAACCCCGCTTTTCTTGGTTTTCCTCCGCTCTAACTTGGCTTTTCTTGGTTTTCCTCCGCTCTAACCTTGCTTTTCTTGGTTTTCCTCCGCTCTAACCCCGCTATTCTTGGTTTTCCTCCGCTCTAACCCCGCTTTTCTTGGTTTTCCTCCGCTCTAACTTCGCTTTTCTTGGTTTTCCTCCGCTCTAACCTTGCTTTTCTTGGTTTTCCTCCGCTCTAATCCCGCTTCTCTTGGTTTTTCTCCACTCTAACCATGCTTTTCTTGGTTTCTCTACACTCTAACCATGCTTTTCTTGGATTTCTGCTGCTCTAACCTCGCTTTTCTGTCTTTTCATCCTCTCTTAGTTCTTTAATTGGTTTTCCTCCGCTCCAACCCCGATTATCTTGGTTTTCCATAGGCTCTAACCCTGCTTTCCTTGGTTTTCTTCCGTTCTAACTTCGCTTTTCTTCGTTTTCCTCCGCTCTAACCCTGCATTTCTTGGTTTTCACCCGCATGAACAACTTTTTTCTTGGTTTTCCTCCGCTCTAACTTCGCATTTTCTAATTTTCCTCCGCTCTAACCCTGCTTTTCATGGTTTTCCTCAGCTCTTACCCCGCTTTTCATGCTTTTCCTCACCTCTAACCCCGCTTTTCTTGGTTTTCCTCACCTCTAACATCACTTTTCTTTCTTTTCCTCCGCTCTAACTTTACTTTTCTTGGTTTTTAACCGCTCTAACCCTGCTTTTCATGCTTTTCCTCCACTCTAACCCCGCTTTTCTTGGTTTCCTCTGCTATAACCCCGCTTTTCTTTGTTTTCCTCCGCTCTAACCCACTTTTCTTGGTTTTCCTCCGCTCTAACCCCGCTTTTCTTGGTTATTCTCCACTGTAACCCAGCTTTTCATGGTTTTTCTCCACTCTAACCCCGCTTTTTTTCGTTTTCTTCCGTTCTAACTCTGCTTTTCTTGGTTTTCCTCCGCTCTAACCCCGCTTTTCTTGGTTTTCCTCCGCTCTAACCCCGCTTTTCTTGGTTTTCCTCCGCTCTTACGTCGCTTTTCTTGGTTTTCCTCCACTCTAACCCCGCTTTTCTTGGTTTTCCTCCGCTCTAACTTCGCTTTTCTTGGTTTTCCTCCGCTCTAACCTTGCATTTCTTGGTTTTCCTCCGCTCTAACCCAGATTATCTTGGTTTTCCAAGGCTCTAACCCTGCTTTCCTTGGTTTTCTTCCGTTCTAATTTCGCTTTTCTTGGTTTTCCTCCGCTCTAACCCCGCATTAATTGGTTTTCACACGCATGAACAACTTTTTTCCTGGTTTTCCTCCGCTCTAACTTCGCATTTTCTAATTTTCCTCCGCTATAACCCCGCTTTTCTTGGTTTTCCTCCGCTCTAACCCCGCTTTTCATGCTTTTCCTCACCTCTAACATCACTTTTCTTTCTTTTCCTCTGCTCTAACTTTACTTTTCTTGGTTTTCCTCTGCTCTAACCCCGCTTTTCTTGGTTTTCCTCCGCTATAACCCCGCTTTTCTTGGTTTTCCTCCGCTATAACCCCGCTTTTCTTGGTTTTCCTCCGCTCTAACCCCGCTTTTCTTGGTTTTCCTCCGCTCTAACTTCGCTTTTCTTGGTTTTCCTCTGCTATAACCCTTCTTTTCTTGGTTTTCCTCACCTCTAACATCACTTTTCTTTCTTTTCCTCCGCTCTAACTTTACTTTCTTGGTTTTTATCTGCTCTAACCCCGCTTTTCTTGGTTTTCCTCCGCTCTAACCCCGCTTTCCTTGGTTTTCCTCCGCTCTAACCCCGCTTTTCTTTGTTTTCCTCCGCTCTAACCCCACTTTTCTTGGTTTTCCTCCGCTCTAACCCCGCTTTTCTTTATTTTCCTCCGCTCTAACCCCACTTTTCTTGGTTTTCCTCCGCTCTAACACCGCTTTTCTTCGTTATTCTCCACTGTAACTCAGCTTTTCATGGTTTTTCTCCACTCTAACCCCGCTTTTTTTCGTTTTCTTCCGTTCTAACTCTGCTTTTCTTGGTTTTCCTTCGCTCTAACCCCGCTTTTCTTGGTTTTCCTCCGCTCTAACCCCGCTTTTCTTGGTTTTCCTCCGCTACAACCCCTCTTTTCTTCGTTTTCCTCCGCTCTAACTTCGCTTTTCTTGGTTTTCCTCCGCTCTAACCTTGCTTTTCTTGGTTTTCATCCGCTCTAATCCCGCTTCTCTTGGTTTTTCTCCACACTAACCATGCTTTTCTTGGTTTCTCAACACTCTAACCATGCTTTTCTTGGATTTCTGCCGCTCTAACCGCGCTTTTCTGTCTTTTCATCCTCTCTTAGTACTTTAATTGGTTTTCCTCCGCTCTACCCCCGATTATCTTGGTTTTCCAAGGCTCTAACCCCGCTTTCCTTGGTTTACTTCCGTTCTAACTTCGATTTCTTGGTTTTCCTCCGCTCTAACCCCGCATTTCTTGGTTTTCACCCACATGAACAACTTTTTTCTTGGTTTTCCTCCGCTCTAACTTCGCATTTTCTAATTTTCCTCCACTCTAACCCTGCTTTTCTTGGTTTTCCTCCGCTCTAACCCTGCTTTTCATGCTTTTCCTCCGCTCTAACCCCGCTTTTCTTGTATTTCCTCACCTCTAACATCACTTTTCTTTCTTTTCCTTTGCTCTGACTTTACTTTTCTTGGTTTTCCTCCGCTCTAACCCCGCTATTCTTGGTTTTCCTCCGCTGTAACCCCGCTTTTCTTGGTTTTCCTCCGCTCTAACCCCGCTTTTCTTGGTTTTCCTCCACTCTAACCCTGCTTTTCTTGGTTTTCCTCCGCTCTAACGTCGCTTTCCTTGGTTTTCCTCCGCTCTAACCCCGCATTTCTTGGTTTTCCTCCGCTCTAACCCCGCTTTTCTTGGTTTTCCTCTGCTCTAACCGCGCTTTTCTTGGTTATTCTCCACTGTAACCCAGCTTTTCAAGGTTTTTCTCCACTGTAACCATGCTTTTCTCGGATTTCTGCTGCTCTTACCACGCTTTTCTTCGTTTTCTTCCATTCTAACTCTGCTTTTCTTGGTTTTCCTCCGCTCTCACTTCGCATTTCTTGGTTTTCCTCCGCTCTATCACCGCTTTTCTTGGTTTTCCTCCGCTCTAACCCCGCTTTTCTTGGTTTTCCTTTGTTCTAACCCCGCTTTTCTTGGTTTTCCTTTGCTCAAACCCAGCTTTTCATGGTTTTCCTCCGCTCTAACCATGCTTTTCTTGGTTTTCCTCCACTCTAACCATGCTTTTCTTGGATTTCTGCTGCTCTAACCGCGCTTTTCTGTCTTTTCATCCTCTCTTAGTTCTTTAACTGGTTTTCCTCCGCTCTAACCCCGATTATCTTGGTTTTCCAAGGCTCTAACCCAGCTTTCCTTGGTTTTCTTCCGTTCTAACTTCGCTTTTCTTGGTTTTCCTCCGCTCTAACCCCGCATTTCTTGGTTTTCACCCGCATGAACAACTTTTTTCTTGGTTTTCCTCCGCTCTAACTTCGCATTTTCTAATTTTCCTCCGCTCTAACCCTGCTTTTCTTGGTTTTCCTCTGCTCCAAACCCGCTTTTCATGCTTTTCCTCCGCTCTAACAACGCTTTTCTTGGATTTCCTCACCTCTAAGATCACTTTTCTTTCTTTTCCTCCGCTCTAACTTTACTTTTCTTGGTTTTCCTCCGCTCTAACCCCGCTTTTCTTGGTTTTCCTCCGCTATAACCCCGCTTTTCTTGGTTTTCCTCCGCTATAACCCCGCTTTTCTTGGTTTTCCTCCGCTCTAACCCCGCTTTTCTTGGTTTTCCTCCGCTCTAACTTCGCTTTTCTTGGTTTTCCTCTGCTCTAACCCTTCTTTTCTTGGTTTTCCTCACCTCTAACATCACTTTTCTTTCTTTTCCTCCGCTCTAACTTTACTTTCTTGGTTTTTATCTGCTCTAACCCCGCTTTTCTTGGTTTTCCTCCGCTCTAACCCCGCTTTCCTTGGTTTTCCTCCGCTATAACCCCGCTTTTCTTGGTTTTCCTCCGCTCTAACCCCACTTTTCTTGATTTTCCTCCGCTCTAACCCCGCTTTTCTTGGTTTTCCTCCGCTCTAACTTCGCTATTCTTGGTTTTCCTTTGCTCTAACCCTGCTTTTCTTGGTTTTCCTCCACTCTAACATTGCTTTTCTTGGTTTTCCTCCGCTCTAACCTTGCTTTTCTTGGTTTTCCTCCGCTCTAACCCCGCTTTTCTTGATTTTCCTCCGCTCTAACCCCGCTTTTCTTGGTTATTCTCCACTGTAACCCAGCTTTTCATGGTTTTTCTCCACTCTAACCCCGCTTTTTTTCGTTTTCTTCCGTTCTAACTCTACTTTTCTTGGTTTTCCTCCGCTCTAACCCCGCTTTTCTTGGTTTTCCTCCGCTCTAACCCCGCTTTTCTTGGTTTTCCTCCGCTCTAACCCCGCTTTTCTTGTTTTTCCTCCGCTCTAACCCCGCTTTTCTTGGTTTTCCTCCGCTCTAACTTCGCTTTTCTTGGTTTTCCTCCGCTGTAACCTTGCTTTTCTTGGTTTTCCTCCGCTCTAATCCCGCTTCTCTTGGTTTTTCTCCACTCTAACCATGCTTTTCTTGGTTTCTCTACACTCTAACCATGCTTTTCTTGGATTTCTGCTGCTCTAACCTCGCTTTTCTGTCTTTTCATCCTCTCTTAGTTCTTTAATTGGTTTTCCTCCGCTCCAACCCCGATTATCTTGGTTTTCCAAGGCTCTAACCCTGCTTTCCTTGGTTTTCTTCCGTTCTAACTTCGCTTTTCTTGGTTTTCCTCCGCTCTAACCCCGCATTTCTTGGTTTTCACCCGCATGAACAACTTTTTTCTTGGTTTTCCTCCGCTCTAACTTCGCATTTTCTAATTTTCCTCCGCTCTAACCCTGCTTTTCTTGGTTTTCCTCAGCTCTTACCCCGCTTTTCATGCTTTTCCTCACCTCTAACATCACTTTTGTTTCTTTTCCTCCGCTCTAACTTTACTTTTCTTGGTTTTCCTCCGCTCTAACCCCGCTTTTCTTGGTTTTCCTCCGCTCTAACCCCGCTTTTCTTGGTTTTCCTCCGCTATAACCCCGCTTTTCTTGGTTTTCCTCCGCTATAACCCCGCTTTTCTTGGTTTTCTTCCGCTCTAACCCCGCTTATCTTGGTTTTCCTCCGCTGTAACTTCGCTTTTCTTCGTTTTTCTCCGCTCTAACCCCGTTTCTCTTGGTTTTCTTCCGCTCTAACCTTGATTATCTTGGCTTTCCTCCACTCTAACCCCGCTTTTCTTGGTTTTCCTCCGCTGTAACTTCGCTTTTCTTGGTTTTCCTTCGCTCTAACCCCGTTTCTCTTGGTTTTCCTCCGCTCTAACCCAGCTTTTCTTGGTTTTTCTCCACTCTAACCATGCTTTTCTTGGATTTCCGCTGCTCTAACTTCGCTTTCCTTGGTTTTCTTCCGCTCTAACCCCGCTTTTCTTGGCTTTCCTCCGCTCTAACCCTGCTTTTCTGGGCTTTCCTCCGCCCTAACCCCCTTTTCTTGGTTTTCCTTCGCTCTATCCCCGCTTTTCTTGGTTTTCCTTCGCTCTAACCTTGATTATCTTGGTTTTCCGCCGCGCTACCATCGCTTTTCTTGGTTTTCCTACACTGTAACACCGGTTTTCTTGGTTTTCCTCCGCTCTAAGTTCAATTTTCTCGGTTTTCCTCCTCTCTAATCCCACTTTTCTTGGTTTTCCTCCGCTCTAACCCCGCTTTTCTTGGTTTTCCTCCCATCTAACCCTGCTTTTCTTGGTTTTCCTCTGCTCTAACCCGGCTTTTCTTGGTTTTTCTCCACTCTAACCATGCTTTTCTTGGATTTCCGCTGCTCTAACTTCGCTTTACTTGGTTTTCTTCCGCTCTAACCCCGCTTTTCTTGGTTTTCCTTCGCTCTAACCTTGATTATATTGGTTTTCCGCCGCTCTACCATCGCTTTTCTTGGTTTTCCTACACTCTATCCCCGGTTTTCTCGGTTTTCCTCTGCTCTAAGTTCACTTTTCTCGGTTTTCCTCCGCTCTAACCCTGCTTTTCTTGGTTTTCCTCCGCTCTAACCCCGCTTTTCTTGGTTTTCCTCTGCTCTAACCCAGCTTTTCTTGGTTTTTCTCCACTCTAACCATGCTTTTCTTGGATTTCCTCCTCTCTAACGTTGCTTTTCTTGGTTTTCCTCCGCTGTAACTTCGCTTTTCTTGGTTTTTCTCCGCTCTAACCCCGTTTCTCTTGTTTTTCCTCCGCTCTAACCTGATTATCTTGGCTTTCCTCCCCTCTAACCCTGCTTTTCTGGGCTTTCCTCCGTCCTAACCCACTTTTCTTGGTTTTCCTTTGCTCTAACCCCGCTTTTCTTGGTTTTCCTTCGCTCTAACCTTGATTATCTTGGTTTTCCGCCGCTCTACCATCGCTTTTCTTGGTTTTCCTACACTCTAACACCGGTTTTCTTGGTTTTCCTCCGCTCTAAGTTCAATTTTCTCGGTTTTCCTCCTCTCTAATCCCGCTTTTCTTGGTTTTCCTCCACTCTAACCCTGCTTTTCTTGGTTTTCTACCCATCTAACCCTGCTTTTCTTGGTTTTCCTCTGCTCTAACCCAGCTTTTCTTGGTTTTTCTCCACTCTAACCATGCTTTTCTTGGATTTCCGCTGCTCTAACTTCGCTTTACTTGGTTTTCTTCCGCTCTAACCCCGCTTTTCTTGGTTTTCCTCCGCTCTAACATCGCATTTCCGAGTTTTCCTCCGCTCTAACCCCACTTTTCTTGCCTTTTCTCCACTCTAGCCCAGCTTTTCTTGGTTTTTCTCCACTCTAACCATGCTTTTCTTGGATTTCTGCTGCTCTAACCGCGCTTTTCTTTGCTTTCTTCCTCTCTAACTTCTTTTTATTGGTTTTCCTTCGCTCTAACCCTGATTATCTTGGTTTTTCTCCGCTCTTATCCCACTTTTCTTGGTTTTCCTCCGCACTGATTCCGCTTTTCTTTGTTTTACACCGCACTAACCCCGATTTTCTTGGTTTTCTTCCGCTCTAACTTCGCTTTTCTTGGTTTTTCTCCGCTCTAACCCCGTTTCTCTTGGTTTTCTTCCGCTCTAACATTGATTATCTTGGCTTCCCTCCACTCTAACCCCGCTTTTCTTGGTTTTCCTCCGCTGTAACTTCGCTTTTCTTAGTTTTCCTCCGCTCTAAACCCGCTTTTTTTGGGTTTTCTCAGCTCTAACCCCGTTTTTCTTCGTTTTCCTCTGCTCTAACTTCGTTTTTTATGTATTCCTTAGCTCTAAACTCGATTTTCTTAGTTTTCCTCCGCTCTAACCCTGTTTCTCTTGGTTTTCCTTTGCTCTAATCCCGCTTTTCTTGGGTTTCCTTCGCTGTAACTTCGCTTTTCTTGGTTTTTCTCCGCTCTAACCCCGTTTCTCTTGGTTTTCCTCCGCTCTAACCCAGCTTTTCTTGGTTTTTCTCCACACTAACCATGCTTTTCTTGGATTTCCGCTGCTCTAACTTCGCTTTCCTTGGTTTTCTTCCGCTCTAACCCCACTTTTCTTGGTTTTCCTCCTTTCTAACCTCGCTTTTCTTGGTTTTCCTCTGCTCTAACCCCGCTTTTCCTGGTTTTAGTCCACTCTAACCACGCTTTTCATAGTTTCATAGTTTCATAATTTCGTGCCGGTTGGAAGGGACTTTAGAGATCATCGAGTCCGGCCCCGGGGATTCGAGCCTCTATGTAGCAGAGCGGCACTTCTACCACTTGCGCCACAGGGGGGATTCGAACTCCAGGCCCCAGTGTTGCATGGCGGCATCTTTAACCACTGCTCCACTGGGGCACACTTGGATTTCTGCTGCTCTAACCGCACTTTTCTTTGTTTTCTTCCTCTCTAACTTCTTTTTATTGGTTTTCCTCCGCTCTAACCCCGATTATCTTGGTTTTCCTGCTCTCTAAACCCGCTTTTCTTGGTTTTCTTCCGTTCTAACTCTCCTTTTCTTGGTTTTCCTCCGCTCTAACCCCACATTTCTTGGTTTTCATCCGCATGAACCTCTCTTTTCTTGGTTTTCCTCCGCTCTAACCCAGCTTTTCTTGGTATCCTCCGCTCTAACCCCGCTTTTCTTGCTTTTCCTTCGCTCTAACCTTGATTATATTGGTTTTCCGCCGCTCTACCATCGCTTTTCTTGGTTTTCCTACACTCTATCCCCGGTTTTCTTGGTTTTCCTCCGCTCTAAGTTCACTATCCTCGGTTTTCCTCCTCTCTAATCCCGCTTTTCTTGGTTTTCCTCCGCTCTAACCCCGCTTTTCTTGGTTTTCCTCCGCTCTAACTTTGCTTTTCTTGGTTTTCCTCCGCTCTATGACCGCTTTTCTTGGTTTTCCTCCGCTCTAACCCCGCTTTTCTTGGTTTTCCTCTGCTCTAACCCAGCTTTTCTTGGTTTTTCTCCACTCTAACCATGCTTTTCTTGGTTTTTCTCCACTCTAACCATGCTTTTCTTGGATTTCCTCCGCTCTAACTTTGCTTTTCTTGGTTTTCCTCCGCTGTAACTTCACTTTTCTTGGTTTTTCTCCGCTCTAACCCCGCTTTTCTTGGTTTTTCTTCGCTCTAACCTTGATTATATTGGTTTTCCGCCTCTCTATCATCGCTTTTCTTGGTTTTCCTACACTCTATCCCCAGTTTTCTTGGTTTTCCTCCGCTCTAAGTTCACTATCCTCGGTTTTCCTCCTCTCTAATCCCGCTTTTCTTGGTTTTCCTTTGCACTAACCCCGCTTTTCTTGGTTTTCCTCTGCTCTAACTTCGCTTTTCTTGGTTTTCCTCCGCTCTATGACCGCTTTTCTTGGTTTTCCTCCGCTCTAACCCCGCTTTTCTTGGTTTTCCTCTGCTCTAACCCAGCTTTTCTTGGTTTTTCTCCACTCTAACCATGCTTTTCTTGGTTTTCCTCCGCTCTAACCTTGCTTTTCCTGGTTTTGGTCCACTCTAACCACGCTTTTCATAGTTTCATAGTTTCATAATTTCGTGCGGGTTGGAAGGGACTTTAGAGATCATCGAGTCCGGCCCGCGGGATTCGAGCCTCTGTGTAGCAGAGCGGCACTTCTACCACTTGCGCCACAGGGGGGATTCGAACTCCGGGACCCAGTGTTGCATGGCGGCATCATTAACTACTGCGCCACCGGGGCACACTTGGATTTCTGCTGCTCTAACCGCGCTTTTCTTTGTTTTCTTCCTCTCTACCTTCTTTTTATTGGTTTTCCTCCGCTCTAACCCTGATTATCTTGGTTTTCCTGCTCTCAAACCCCGCTTTTCTTGGTTTTCTTCCGTTCTAACTCTGCTTTTCTTGGTTTTCCTCCGCTCTAACCCCGCATTTCTTGGTTTTCATCCGCATGAACCTCTCTTTTCTTGGTTTTCCTCCGCTCTAACCCAGCTTTTCTTGGTTTTCCTCCGCTCTAACCCCGCTTTTCTTGGTTTTCCTTCGCTCTAACCTTGATTATCTTGGTTTTCCGCCGCTCTACCATCGCTTTTCTTGGTTTTCCTACACTCTATCCCCGGTTTTCTTGGTTTTCCTCCGCTCTAACCCCGCTTTTCTTGGTTTTCCTCCGCTCTAACCCCGCTTTTCTTGGTTTTCCTCTGCTCTAACCCAGCTTTTCTTGGTTTTTCTCCACTCTAACCGTGCTTTTCTTGGATTTCCGCTGCTCTAACTTAGCTTTACTTTTTTTTCTTCCGCTCTAACCCCGCTTTTCTTGGTTTTCCTCCGTACTAACCCCGCTTTTCTTGGTTTTCCTTCGCACTTATTCCGCTTTTCTTGGTTTTCCTCCGCTCTAACCCCGCTTTTCTTGGTTTTCCTGCGCTCTAACCTTGATTATCTTGGTTTTCCGCCGCTCTACCATCGCTTTTCTTGGTTTTCCTCTGCTCTAACCCCGCTTTTCTTCGTTTTCCTCTGCTCTAACTTCGCTTTTTATGTTTTCCTTAGCTCTAAACTCGATTTTCTTGGTTTTTCTCCCCTCTAACCTCGTTTCTCTTGGTTTTCCTCCTCTCTAACCCAGCTTTTCTTGGTTTTTCTCCACTCTAACCATGCTTTTCTTGCATTTACGCTGCTCTAACTTCGCTTTCCTTGATTTTCTTCCGCTCCAATTCCGCTTTTCTTGGTTTTCCTCCGCTCTAACCCAGCTTTTCTTGGTTTTTCTCCACTCTAACCATGCTTTTCTTGGATTTCCGCTGCTCTAACTTCGCTTTC
Source organism: Coturnix japonica (assembly GCF_054131305.1). Classification (NCBI taxonomy): domain Eukaryota; kingdom Metazoa; phylum Chordata; class Aves; order Galliformes; family Phasianidae; genus Coturnix; species Coturnix japonica. The sequence continues at coordinate 6,634,820 of NC_140666.1, read as the reverse complement.
CTTGGATTTCTTCCGCTCTAACCCCGCTTTTCTTGGTTTTCCTCTGTTCTAACCCAGCTTTTCTTGGTTTTTCTCCACTCTAACCATACTTTTCTTGGATTTCCGCTGCTCTAACTTCGCTTTACTTGGTTTTCTTCCGCTCTAACCCCGCTTTTCTTGGTTTTCCTCCGCTGTAACTTCACTTTTCTTGGTTTTCCTGCACACTAGCCCCGCTTTTCTTGGTTTTCCTCCGCACTTATTCCGCGTTTCTTGGTTTTCCTCCGCTGTAACTTCGCTTTTCTTGGTTTTCCTCCGCTCTAACTTCGCTTTACTTGGTTTTCCTTTGCTCTAACCCCACTTTTCTTGGTTTTTCTCCACTCTAACCCAGCTTTTCTTGGATTTCACCACTCTAACCATGCCTTTGTTGGATTTCTGCTGCTCTAAATGCGCTTTTCTTTGCTAACTTCCGCTCTAACTTCTTTTTATTGGTTTTCCTTCGCTCTAACCCCGATTATCTTGGTTTATCTCCGCTCTTATCCCACTTTTCTTGGTTTTCCTCCGCTCTAACCCCGCTGTTCTTGGATTTCCTCCGATCTAACTTCGCTTTTCTTGGTTTTCCTTCGTTCTAACCCCGCTTTTCTTGGGTTTTCTCAGCTCTAACCTCGCTTTTCTTCGTTTTCCTCTGCTCTAACTTCGCTTTTTTTGTTTTCCTTAGCTCTAAACTCGATTTTCTTGGTTTTCCTCTGCTCTAACCTTGATTATATTGGTTTTTCGCCGCTCTATCATCGCTTTTCTTGGTTTTCCTACATTCTATCCCCGGTTTTCTTGGTTTTCCTCCGCTCTAAGTTCACTATCCTCGGTTTTCCTCCTCTCTAATCCCGCTTTTCTTGGTTTTCCTCCACTCTCACCCCGCTTTTCTTGGTTTTCCTCCGCTCTAACTTCGCTTTTCTTGGTTTTCCTCCGCTCTATGACCGCTCTTCTTGGTTTTCCTCTGCTCTAACCCAGCTTTTCTTGGTTTTTCTCCACTCTAACCGTGCTTTTCTTGGATTTCCGCTGCTCTAACTTAGCTTTACTTTTTTTTCTTCCGCTCTAACCCCGCTTTTCTTGGTTTTCCTCCGCACTAACCCCGTTTTTCTTGGTTTTCCTCCGCACTTATTCCGCTTTTCTTGGTTTTCCTCCGCTCTAACCCCGCTTTTCTTGGTTTTCCTGCGCTCTAACCTTGATTATCTTGGTTTTCCGCCGCTCTACCATCGCTTTTCTTGGTTTTCCTCCGCTCTAACCCCGCTTTTCTTCGTTTTCCTCTGCTCTAACTTCGCTTTTTATGTTTTCCTTAGCACTAAACTCGATTTTCATGGTTTTTCTCCCCTCTAACCCTGTTTCTCTTGGTTTTCCTCCTCTCTAACCCAGCTTTTCTTGGTTTTTCTCCACTCTAACCATGCTTTTCTTGCATTTACGCTGCTCTAACTTCGCTTTCCTTGATTTTCTTCCGCTCCAATTCCGCTTTTCTTGGTTTTCCTCTGCTCTAACCCAGCTTTTCTTGGTTTTTCTCCACTCTAACCATGCTTTTCTTGGATTTCCGCTGCTCTAACTTCGCTTTCCTTGGATTTCTTCCGCTCTAACCCCGCTTTTCTTGGTTTTCCTCTGTTCTAACCCAGCTTTTCTTGGTTTTTCTCCACTCTAACCATGCTTTTCTTGGATTTCCGCTGCTCTAACTTCGCTTTACTTGGTTTTCTTCCGCTCTAACCCCGCTTTTCTTGGTTTTCCTCCGCTGTAACTTCGCTTTTCTTGGTTTTCCTCCGCTCTAACTTCGCTTTACTTGGTTTTCCTCCGCTCTAACCCCACTTTTCTTGGTTTTTCTCCACTCTAACCCAGCTTTTCTTGGATTTCACCACTCTAACCATGCTTTTGTTGGATTTCTGCTGCTCTAAATGCGCTTTTCTTTGCTAACTTCCGCTCTAACTTCTTTTTATTGGTTTTCCTTCGCTCTAACCCCGATTATCTTGGTTTATCTCCGCTCTTATCCCACTTTTCTTGGTTTTCCTCCGCTCTAACCCCGCTGTTCTTGGATTTCCTCCGATCTAACTTCGCGTTTCTTGGATTTCCTCTGCTCTCTGACCGCTTTTCTTGGTTTTCCTCCGCTCTAACCCCGCTTTTCTTGGTTTTCCTCTGCTCTAACCCAGCTTTTCTTGGTTTTTCTCCACTCTAACCATGCTTTTCTTGGTTTTTCTCCACTCTAACCATGCTTTTCTTGGATTTCCTCCGCTCTAACTTCGCTTTCCTTGGTTTTCCTCCGCTCTAACCTCGCATTTCTTGGTTTTCCTCCGCTCTAACCCCGCTTTTCCTGGTTTTGGTCCACTCTAACCACGCTTTTCATGGTTTCATAGTTTCATAATTTCGTGCGGGTTGGAAGGGACTTTAGAGATCATCGAGTCCGGCCCCCGGGATTCGAGCCTCTGTGTAGCAGAGCGGCACTTCTACCACTTGCGCCACAGGGGGGATTCGAACTCCTGGACCCAGTGTTGCATGGCGGCATCTTTAACTACTGCGCCACCGGGGCACACTTGGATTTCTGCTGCTCTAACCGCGCTTTTCTTTGTTTTCTTCCTCTCTACCTTCTTTTTATTGGTTTTCCTCCGCTCTAACCCTGATTATCTTGGTTTTCCTGCTCTCAAACCCCGCTTTTCTTGGTTTTCTTCCGTTCTAACTCTGCTTTTCTTGGTTTTCCTCCGCTCTAACCCCTCATTTATTGGTTTTCATCCACATGAACCTCTCTTTTCTTGGTTTTCCTCCGCTCTAACCCAGCTTTTCTTGGTTTTCCTCCGCTCTAACCCCGCTTTTCTTGGTTTTCCTTCGCTCTAACCTTGATTATCTTGGTTTTCCGCCACTCTACCATCGCTTTTCTTGGTTTTCCTACACTCTATCCCCGGTTTTCTTGGTTTTCCTCCACTCTAACCCCGCTTTTCTTGGTTTTCCTCTGCTCTAACCCAGCTTTTCTTGGTTTTTCTCCACTCTAACCGTGCTTTTCTTGGATTTCCGCTGCTCTAACTTCGCTTTACATTTTTTTCTTCCGCTCTAACCCCGCTTTTCTTGGTTTTCCTCCGCACTAACCCCGCTTTTCTTGGTTTTCCACCGCTGTAACGCCCTTTTCATGGTTTTCCACCGCTCTAACCTTGCTTTTCTTGGTTTTCCTCCGCTGTAACTTCGCATTTCTTGGTTTTTCTCCGCTCTAAACCCGTTTCTCTTGGTTTTCTTCCGCTCTAACCTTGATTATCTTGGCTATCCTCCGCTCTAACCCCGATTTACTTGGTTTTCATCCGCTGTAACTTCGCATTTGTTGGTTTTTCTCCACTCTAATTATGCTTTTCTTGGATTTTCGCTGCTGTAACTTCGCTTTCCTTGGTTTTCTTTCACTCTAACCCCGCTTTTCTTGGTTTTCCTTCGCTCTAACCTTGATTATCTTGGTTTTCTGCCGCTCTACCATCGCTTTTCTTGGTTTTCCTACACTCTAACCCCGGTTTTCTTGGTGTTCCTCCGCTCTGAGTTCACTTTTCTCGGTTTTCCTCCTCTCTAATCCCGTTTTTCTTGGTTTTCCTCCGCTCTAACCAAGCTTTTCTTGGTTTTCCTCCGCACTAACCCCGCTTTTCTTGGATTTCCTCTGCTCTAACCCAGCTTTTCTTGGTTTTTCTCCACTCTAACCATGCTTTTCTTGGATTTCCTCCACTCTAACTTCGCATTTTCTAGTTTTCCTCCGCTCTAACTTTGCATTTTCTAATTTTCCTCCGCTGTAACCCTGCTTTTCTTGGTTTTCCTCTGCTCCAAACCCGCTTTTCATGCTTTTCCTCCGCTCTAACCCCGCTTTTCTTGGATTTCCTCACCTCTAAGATCACTTTTCTTTCTTTTCCTCCGCTCTAACTTTACTTTTCTTGGTTTTCCTCCGCTCTAACCCCGCTTTTCTTGGTTTTCCTCCGCTATAACCCCGCTTTTCTTTGTTTTCCTCCGCTCTATCACCGCTTTTCTTGGTTTTCCTACTCTCTAACCTTGCTTTTCTTGGTTTTCCTCCACTCTAACCCGCGTTTCTTGGTTTTCCTCCGCTCTAACCTTGCTTTTCTTGGTTTTCCTCCGCTCAAATCCCGCTTCTCTTGGTTTTTCTCCACTCTAACCATGCTTTTCTTGGTTTTTCTCCACTCTAACCATGCTTTTCTTGGATTTCTGCTGCTCTAACCGCTCTTTTTTGTCTTTTCATCCTCTCTTAGTTCTTTAATTGGTTTTCCTCCGCTCTAACCCCGATTATCTTGGTTTTCCAAGGCACTAACCCCGCTTTCCTTGGTTTTCTTCCGTTCTAACTTCGCTTTTCTTGGTTTTCCTCCGCTCTAACCCCGCATTTCTTGGTTTTCACTTGCATGAACAACTTTTTTCTTGGTTTTCCTCCGCTCTAACTTTGCATTTTCTAATTTTCCTCCGCTGTAACCCTGCTTTTCTTGGTTTTCCTCTGCTCCAAACCCGCTTTTCATGCTTTTCCTCCGCTCTAACCCCGCTTTTCTTGGATTTCCTCACCTCTAAGATCACTTTTCTTTCTTTTCCTCCGCTCTAACTTTACTTTTCTTGGTTTTCCTCCGCTCTAACCCCGCTTTTCTTGGTTTTCCTCCGCTATAACCCCGCTTTTCTTGGTTTTCCTCCGCTCTATCACCGCTTTTCTTGGTTTTCCTACTCTCTAACCTTGCTTTTCTTGGTTTTCCTCCGCTCTAACCCGCGTTTCTTGGTTTTCCTCCGCTCAAACCCAGCTTTTCATGGTTTTCCTCCGCTCTAATCCCGCTTCTCTTGGTTTTTCTCCACTCTAACCATGCTTTTCTTGGTTTTTCTCCACTCTTACCATGCTTTTCTTGGATTTCTGCTGCTCTAACCGCGCTTTTCTGTCTTTTCATCTTCTCTTAGTTCTTTTTATTGTTTTTCCTCCGATCTAACCCCGATTATCTTAGTTTTCCTCCGCTCTAACCCCGCTTTTCTTGGTTTTCTTCCGTTATAACTTCGCTTTTCTAGGTTTTCCTCCGCTCTAACCCCGCATTTCTTTGTTTTCACCCGAATGTACAACGTTTTTTCTTGGTTTTCCTCCGCTCTAACTTCGCATTTTCTAGTTTTCCTCCGCTCTAACCCTGCTTTTCTTGGTTTTCCTCCGCTCTAACCCCGCTTTTCATGCTTTTCCTCCGCTCTAACCCCGCTTTTCTTGGTTTTCCTCACCTCTAACATCACTTTTCTTGGTTTTCCACCGCTCTAACCCCGCTATTCTTGGTTTTCCTCCGCTCTAACCCCGCTATTCTTGGTTTTCCTCCGCTATAACCCCGCTTTTCTTGGTTTTCCTCTGCTCTAACCCCGCTTTTCTTGGTTTTCCTCTGATATAACCCCGCTTTTCTTTGTTTTCCTCCGCTCTAACCCCACTTTTCTTGGTTTTCCTCCGCTCTAACCCCGCGTTTCTTGGTGTTCCTCCGCTCAAACCCAGCTTTTCATGGTTTTCCTTCGCTCTAATCCCGCTTCTCTTGATTTTTCTCCACTCTAACCATGCTTTTCTTGGTTTTTCTCCACTCTTACCATGCTTTTCTTGGATTTCTGCTGCTCTAACCGCGCTTTTCTGTCTTTTCATCTTCTCTTAGTTCTTTTTATTGGTTTTCCTCCGATCTAACCCCGATTATCTTGGTTTTCCTCCGCTATAACCCCGCTTTTCTTGGTTTTCTTCCGTTATAACTTCGCTTTTCTAGGTTTTCCTCCGCTCTAACCCCGCATTTCTTTGTTTTCACCCGCATGTACAACGTTTTTATTGGTTTTCCTCCGCTCTAATCCCGTTTTTCTTGGTTTTCCTCCGCTCTAACCAAGCTTTTCTTGGTTTTCCTCCGCACTAACCCCGCTTTTCTTGGATTTCCTCTGCTCTAACCCAGCTTTTCTTGGTTTTTCTCCACTCTAACCATGCTTTTCTTGGATTTCCTCCACTCTAACTTCGCATTTTCTAGTTTTCCACCGCTCTAACTTTGCATTTTCTAATTTTCCTCCGCTGTAACCCTGCTTTTCTTGGTTTTCCTCTGCTCCAAACCCGCTTTTCATGCTTTTCCTCCGCTCTAACCCCGCTTTTCTTGGATTTCCTCACCTCTAAGATCACTTTTCTTTCTTTTCCTCCGCTCTAACTTTACTTTTCTTGGTTTTCCTCCGCTCTAACCCCGCTTTTCTTTCTTTTCCTCCGCTCTAACTTTACTTTTCTTGGTTTTCCTCCGCTCTATCACCGCTTTTCTTGGTTTTCCTACTCTCTAACCTTGCTTTTCTTGGTTTTCCTCCGCTCTAACCCGCGTTTCTTGGTTTTCCTTTGCTCTAACCTTGCTTTTCTTGGTTTTCCTCCGCTCAAATCCCGCTTCTCTTGGTTTTTCTCCACTCTAACCCCGCTTTTCTTGGTTTTTCTCCACTCTAACCATGCTTTTCTTGGATTTCTGCTGCTCTAACCGCTCTTTTTTGTCTTTTCATCCTCTCTTAGTTCTTTAATTGGTTTTCCTCCGCTCTAACCCCGATTATCTTGGTTTTCCAAGGCACTAACCCCGCTTTCCTTGGTTTTCTTCCGTTCTAACTTCGCTTTTCTTGGTTTTCCTCCGCTCTAACCCCGCATTTCTTGGTTTTCACTTGCATGAACAACTTTTTTCTTGGTTTTCCTCCGCTCTAACTTTGCATTTTCTAATTTTCCTCCGCTGTAACCCTGCTTTTCTTGGTTTTCCTCTGCTCCAAACCCGCTTTTCATGCTTTTCCTCCGCTCTAACCCCGCTTTTCTTGGATTTCCTCACCTCTAAGATCACTTTTCTTTCTTTTCCTCCGCTCTAACTTTACTTTTCTTGGTTTTCCTCCGCTCTAACCCCGCTTTTCTTGGTTTTCCTCCGCTATAACCCCGCTTTTCTTGGTTTTCCTCCGCTCTATCACCGCTTTTCTTGGTTTTCCTACTCTCTAACCTTGCTTTTCTTGGTTTTCCTCCGCTCTAACCCGCGTTTCTTGGTTTTCCTCCGCTCAAACCCAGCTTTTCATGGTTTTCCTCCGCTCTAATCCCGCTTCTCTTGGTTTTTCTCCACTCTAACCATGCTTTTCTTGGTTTTTCTCCACTCTTACCATGCTTTTCTTGGATTTCTGCTGCTCTAACCCTGCTTTTCTGTCTTTTCATCTTCTCTTAGTTCTTTTTATTGTTTTTCCTCCGATCTAACCCCGATTATCTTGGTTTTCCTCCGCTCTAACCCCGCTTTTCTTGGTTTTCTTCCGTTATAACTTCGCTTTTCTAGGTTTTCCTCCGCTCTAACCCCGCATTTCTTTGTTTTCACCCGAATGTACAACGTTTTTTCTTGGTTTTCCTCCGCTCTAACTTCGCATTTTCTAGTTTTCCTCCGCTCTAACCCTGCTTTTCTTGGTTTTCCTCCGCTCTAACCCCGCTTTTCATGCTTTTCCTCGGCTCTAACCCCGCTTTTCTTGGTTTTCCTCACCTCTAACATCACTTTTCTTGGTTTTCCTCCGCTCTAACCCCGCTATTCTTGGTTTTCCTCCGCTCTAACCCCGCTATTCTTGGTTTTCCTCCGCTATAACCCCGCTTTTCTTGGTTTTCCTCTGCTCTAACCCCGCTTTTCTTGGTTTTCCTCTGATATAACCCCGCTTTTCTTTGTTTTCCTCCGCTCTAACCCCACTTTTCTTGGTTTTCCTCCGCTCTAACCCCGCGTTTCTTGGTGTTCCTCCGCTCAAACCCAGCTTTTCATGGTTTTCCTTCGCTCTAATCCCGCTTCTCTTGGTTTTTCTCCACTCTAACCATGCTTTTCTTGGTTTTTCTCCACTCTTACCATGCTTTTCTTGGATTTCTGCTGCTCTAACCGCGCTTTTCTGTCTTTTCATCTTCTCTTAGTTCTTTTTATTGGTTTTCCTCCGATCTAACCCCGATTATCTTGGTTTTCCTCCGCTATAACCCCGCTTTTCTTGGTTTTCTTCCGTTATAATTTTGCTTTTCTAGGTTTTCCTCCGCTCTAACCCCGCATTTCTTTGTTTTCACCCGCATGTACAACGTTTTTATTGGTTTTCCTCCGCTCTAATCCCGTTTTTCTTGGTTTTCCTCCGCTCTAACCAAGCTTTTCTTGGTTTTCCTCCGCACTAACCCCGCTTTTCTTGGATTTCCTCTGCTCTAACCCAGCTTTTCTTGGTTTTTCTCCACTCTAACCATGCTTTTCTTGGATTTCCTCCACTCTAACTTCGCATTTTCTAGTTTTCCTCCGCTCTAACTTTGCATTTTCTAATTTTCCTCCTCTGTAACCCTGCTTTTCTTGGTTTTCCTCTGCTCCAAACCCGCTTTTCATGCTTTTCCTCCGCTCTAACCCCGCTTTTCTTGGATTTCCTCACCTCTAAGATCACTTTTCTTTCTTTTCCTCCGCTCTAACTTTACTTTTCTTGGTTTTCCTCCGCTCTAACCCTGCTTTTCTTGGTTTTCCTCCGCTATAACCCTGCTTTTCTTGGTTTTCCTCCGCTCTATCACCGCTTTTCTTGGTTTTCCTACTCTCTAACCTTGCTTTTCTTGGTTTTCCTCCGCTCTAACCCGCGTTTCTTGGTTTTCCTTTGCTCTAACCTTGCTTTTCTTGGTTTTCCTCCGCTCAAATCCCGCTTCTCTTGGTTTTTCTCCACTCTAACCATGCTTTTCTTGGTTTTTCTCCACTCTAACCATGCTTTTCTTGGATTTCTGCTGCTCTAACCGCTCTTTTTTGTCTTTTCATCCTCTCTTAGTTCTTTAATTGGTTTTCCTCCGCTCTAACCCCGATTATCTTGGTTTTCCAAGGCACTAACCAAGCTTTCCTTGGTTTTCTTCCATTCTAACTTCGCTTTTCTTGGTTTTCCTCCGCTCTAACCCCGCTTTTCTTGGTTTTCACTTGCATGAACAACTTTTTTCTTGGTTTTCCTCCGCTCTAACTTTGCATTTTCTAATTTTCCTCCGCTGTAACCCTGCTTTTCTTGGTTTTCCTCTGCTCCAAACCCGCTTTTCATGCTTTTCCTCCGCTCTAACCCCGCTTTTCTTGGATTTCCTCACCTCTAAGATCACTTTTCTTTCTTTTCCTCCGCTCTAACTTTACTTTTCTTGGTTTTCCTCCGCTCTAACCCCGCTTTTCTTGGTTTTCCTCCGCTATAACCCCGCTTTTCTTGGTTTTCCTCCGCTCTATCACCGCTTTTCTTGGTTTTCCTACTCTCTAACCTTGCTTTTCTTGGTTTTCCTCCGCTCTAACCCGCGTTTCTTGGTTTTCCTCCGCTCAAACCCAGCTTTTCATGGTTTTCCTCCGCTCTAATCCCGCTTCTCTTGGTTTTTCTCCACTCTAACCATGCTTTTCTTGGTTTTTCTCCACTCTTACCATGCTTTTCTTGGATTTCTGCTGCTCTAACCGCGCTTTTCTGTCTTTTCATCTTCTCTTAGTTCTTTTTATTGTTTTTCCTCCGATCTAACCCCGATTATCTTAGTTTTCCTCCGCTCTAACCCCGCTTTTCTTGGTTTTCTTCCGTTATAACTTCGCTTTTCTAGGTTTTCCTCCGCTCTAACCCCGCATTTCTTTGTTTTCACCCGAATGTACAACGTTTTTTCTTGGTTTTCCTCCGCTCTAACTTCGCATTTTCTAGTTTTCCTCCGCTCTAACCCTGCTTTTCTTGGTTTTCCTCCGCTCTAACCCCGCTTTTCATGCTTTTCCTCGGCTCTAACCCCGCTTTTCTTGGTTTTCCTCACCTCTAACATCACTTTTCTTGGTTTTCCACCGCTCTAACCCCGCTATTCTTGGTTTTCCTCCGCTCTAACCCCGCTATTCTTGGTTTTCCTCCGCTATAACCCCGCTTTTCTTGGTTTTCCTCTGCTCTAACCCCGCTTTTCTTGGTTTTCCTCTGATATAACCCCGCTTTTCTTTGTTTTCCTCCGCTCTAACCCCACTTTTCTTGGTTTTCCTCCGCTCTAACCCCGCGTTTCTTGGTGTTCCTCCGCTCAAACCCAGCTTTTCATGGTTTTCCTTCGCTCTAATCCCGCTTCTCTTGATTTTTCTCCACTCTAACCATGCTTTTCTTGGTTTTTCTCCACTCTTACCATGCTTTTCTTGGATTTCTGCTGCTCTAACCGCGCTTTTCTGTCTTTTCATCTTCTCTTAGTTCTTTTTATTGGTTTTCCTCCGATCTAACCCCGATTATCTTGGTTTTCCTCCGCTATAACCCCGCTTTTCTTGGTTTTCTTCCGTTATAACTTCGCTTTTCTAGGTTTTCCTCCGCTCTAACCCCGCATTTCTTTGTTTTCACCCGCATGTACAACGTTTTTATTGGTTTTCCTCCGCTCTAATCCCGTTTTTCTTGGTTTTCCTCCGCTCTAACCAAGCTTTTCTTGGTTTTCCTCCGCACTAACCCCGCTTTTCTTGGATTTCCTCTGCTCTAACCCAGCTTTTCTTGGTTTTTCTCCACTCTAACCATGCTTTTCTTGGATTTCCTCCACTCTAACTTCGCATTTTCTAGTTTTCCACCGCTCTAACTTTGCATTTTCTAATTTTCCTCCGCTGTAACCCTGCTTTTCTTGGTTTTCCTCTGCTCCAAACCCGCTTTTCATGCTTTTCCTCCGCTCTAACCCCGCTTTTCTTGGATTTCCTCACCTCTAAGATCACTTTTCTTTCTTTTCCTCCGCTCTAACTTTACTTTTCTTGGTTTTCCTCCGCTCTAACCCCGCTTTTCTTTCTTTTCCTCCGCTCTAACTTTACTTTTCTTGGTTTTCCTCCGCTCTATCACCGCTTTTCTTGGTTTTCCTACTCTCTAACCTTGCTTTTCTTGGTTTTCCTCCGCTCTAACCCGCGTTTCTTGGTTTTCCTTTGCTCTAACCTTGCTTTTCTTGGTTTTCCTCCGCTCAAATCCCGCTTCTCTTGGTTTTTCTCCACTCTAACCCCGCTTTTCTTGGTTTTTCTCCACTCTAACCATGCTTTTCTTGGATTTCTGCTGCTCTAACCGCTCTTTTTTGTCTTTTCATCCTCTCTTAGTTCTTTAATTGGTTTTCCTCCGCTCTAACCCCGATTATCTTGGTTTTCCAAGGCACTAACCCCGCTTTCCTTGGTTTTCTTCCGTTCTAACTTCGCTTTTCTTGGTTTTCCTCCGCTCTAACCCCGCATTTCTTGGTTTTCACTTGCATGAACAACTTTTTTCTTGGTTTTCCTCCGCTCTAACTTTGCATTTTCTAATTTTCCTCCGCTGTAACCCTGCTTTTCTTGGTTTTCCTCTGCTCCAAACCCGCTTTTCATGCTTTTCCTCCGCTCTAACCCCGCTTTTCTTGGATTTCCTCACCTCTAAGATCACTTTTCTTTCTTTTCCTCCGCTCTAACTTTACTTTTCTTGGTTTTCCTCCGCTCTAACCCCGCTTTTCTTGGTTTTCCTCCGCTATAACCCCGCTTTTCTTGGTTTTCCTCCGCTCTATCACCGCTTTTCTTGGTTTTCCTACTCTCTAACCTTGCTTTTCTTGGTTTTCCTCCGCTCTAACCCGCGTTTCTTGGTTTTCCTCCGCTCAAACCCAGCTTTTCATGGTTTTCCTCCGCTCTAATCCCGCTTCTCTTGGTTTTTCTCCACTCTAACCATGCTTTTCTTGGTTTTTCTCCACTCTTACCATGCTTTTCTTGGATTTCTGCTGCTCTAACCCTGCTTTTCTGTCTTTTCATCTTCTCTTAGTTCTTTTTATTGTTTTTCCTCCGATCTAACCCCGATTATCTTGGTTTTCCTCCGCTCTAACCCCGCTTTTCTTGGTTTTCTTCCGTTATAACTTCGCTTTTCTAGGTTTTCCTCCGCTCTAACCCCGCATTTCTTTGTTTTCACCCGAATGTACAACGTTTTTTCTTGGTTTTCCTCCGCTCTAACTTCGCATTTTCTAGTTTTCCTCCGCTCTAACCCTGCTTTTCTTGGTTTTCCTCCGCTCTAACCCCGCTTTTCATGCTTTTCCTCGGCTCTAACCCCGCTTTTCTTGGTTTTCCTCACCTCTAACATCACTTTTCTTGGTTTTCCTCCGCTCTAACCCCGCTATTCTTGGTTTTCCTCCGCTCTAACCCCGCTATTCTTGGTTTTCCTCCGCTATAACCCCGCTTTTCTTGGTTTTCCTCTGCTCTAACCCCGCTTTTCTTGGTTTTCCTCTGATATAACCCCGCTTTTCTTTGTTTTCCTCCGCTCTAACCCCACTTTTCTTGGTTTTCCTCCGCTCTAACCCCGCGTTTCTTGGTGTTCCTCCGCTCAAACCCAGCTTTTCATGGTTTTCCTTCGCTCTAATCCCGCTTCTCTTGGTTTTTCTCCACTCTAACCATGCTTTTCTTGGTTTTTCTCCACTCTTACCATGCTTTTCTTGGATTTCTGCTGCTCTAACCGCGCTTTTCTGTCTTTTCATCTTCTCTTAGTTCTTTTTATTGGTTTTCCTCCGATCTAACCCCGATTATCTTGGTTTTCCTCCGCTATAACCCCGCTTTTCTTGGTTTTCTTCCGTTATAATTTTGCTTTTCTAGGTTTTCCTCCGCTCTAACCCCGCATTTCTTTGTTTTCACCCGCATGTACAACGTTTTTATTGGTTTTCCTCCGCTCTAATCCCGTTTTTCTTGGTTTTCCTCCGCTCTAACCAAGCTTTTCTTGGTTTTCCTCCGCACTAACCCCGCTTTTCTTGGATTTCCTCTGCTCTAACCCAGCTTTTCTTGGTTTTTCTCCACTCTAACCATGCTTTTCTTGGATTTCCTCCACTCTAACTTCGCATTTTCTAGTTTTCCTCCGCTCTAACTTTGCATTTTCTAATTTTCCTCCTCTGTAACCCTGCTTTTCTTGGTTTTCCTCTGCTCCAAACCCGCTTTTCATGCTTTTCCTCCGCTCTAACCCCGCTTTTCTTGGATTTCCTCACCTCTAAGATCACTTTTCTTTCTTTTCCTCCGCTCTAACTTTACTTTTCTTGGTTTTCCTCCGCTCTAACCCTGCTTTTCTTGGTTTTCCTCCGCTATAACCCTGCTTTTCTTGGTTTTCCTCCGCTCTATCACCGCTTTTCTTGGTTTTCCTACTCTCTAACCTTGCTTTTCTTGGTTTTCCTCCGCTCTAACCCGCGTTTCTTGGTTTTCCTTTGCTCTAACCTTGCTTTTCTTGGTTTTCCTCCGCTCAAATCCCGCTTCTCTTGGTTTTTCTCCACTCTAACCATGCTTTTCTTGGTTTTTCTCCACTCTAACCATGCTTTTCTTGGATTTCTGCTGCTCTAACCGCTCTTTTTTGTCTTTTCATCCTCTCTTAGTTCTTTAATTGGTTTTCCTCCGCTCTAACCCCGATTATCTTGGTTTTCCAAGGCACTAACCAAGCTTTCCTTGGTTTTCTTCCATTCTAACTTCGCTTTTCTTGGTTTTCCTCCGCTCTAACCCCGCTTTTCTTGGTTTTCACTTGCATGAACAACTTTTTTCTTGGTTTTCCTCCGCTCTAACTTTGCATTTTCTAATTTTCCTCCGCTGTAACCCTGCTTTTCTTGGTTTTCCTCTGCTCCAAACCCGCTTTTCATGCTTTTCCTCCGCTCTAACCCCGCTTTTCTTGGATTTCCTCACCTCTAAGATCACTTTTCTTTCTTTTCCTCCGCTCTAACTTTACTTTTCTTGGTTTTCCTCCGCTCTAACCCCGCTTTTCTTGGTTTTCCTCCGCTATAACCCCGCTTTTCTTGGTTTTCCTCCGCTCTATCACCGCTTTTCTTGGTTTTCCTACTCTCTAACCTTGCTTTTCTTGGTTTTCCTCCGCTCTAACCCGCGTTTCTTGGTTTTCCTCCGCTCAAACCCAGCTTTTCATGGTTTTCCTCCGCTCTAATCCCGCTTCTCTTGGTTTTTCTCCACTCTAACCATGCTTTTCTTGGTTTTTCTCCACTCTTACCATGCTTTTCTTGGATTTCTGCTGCTCTAACCGCGCTTTTCTGTCTTTTCATCTTCTCTTAGTTCTTTTTATTGTTTTTCCTCCGATCTAACCCCGATTATCTTAGTTTTCCTCCGCTCTAACCCCGCTTTTCTTGGTTTTCTTCCGTTATAACTTCGCTTTTCTAGGTTTTCCTCCGCTCTAACCCCGCATTTCTTTGTTTTCACCCGAATGTACAACGTTTTTTCTTGGTTTTCCTCCGCTCTAACTTCGCATTTTCTAGTTTTCCTCCGCTCTAACCCTGCTTTTCTTGGTTTTCCTCCGCTCTAACCCCGCTTTTCATGCTTTTCCTCCGCTCTAACCCCGCTTTTCTTGGTTTTCCTCACCTCTAACATCACTTTTCTTGGTTTTCCTCCGCTCTAACCCCGCTATTCTTGGTTTTCCTCCGCTCTAACCCCGCTATTCTTGGTTTTCCTCCGCTATAACCCCGCTTTTCTTGGTTTTCCTCTGCTCTAACCCCGCTTTTCTTGGTTTTCCTCTGATATAACCCCGCTTTTCTTTGTTTTCCTCCGCTCTAACCCCACTTTTCTTGGTTTTCCTCCGCTCTAACCCCGCGTTTCTTGGTGTTCCTCCGCTCAAACCCAGCTTTTCATGGTTTTTCTCCACTCTAACCCCGCTTTTTTTCGTTTTCTTCCGTTCTAACTCTGCTTTTCTTGGTTTTCCTCCGCTCTAACCCCGCTTTTCTTGGTTTTCCTCCGCTCTAACACCGCTTTTCTTGGTTTTCCTCCGCTCTAACACCGCTTTTCTTGGTTTTCCTCTGCTCCAACTTCGCTTTTCTTGGTTTTCCTCCGCTCTAACCTTGCTTTTCTTGGTTTTCCTCCGCTCTAATCCCGCTTCTCTTGGTTTTTCTCCACTCTAACCATGCTTTTCTTGGTTTCTCTCCACTCTAACCATGCTTTTCTTGGATTTCTGCTGCTCTATCCGCGCTTTTCTGTCTTTTCATCCTCTCTTAGTTCTTTAATTGGTTTTCCTCTGCTCTAACCCCGCTTTAATTGGTTTTCTTCCGTTCTAACTTCGCTTTTCTTGGTTTTCCTCCGCTCTAACCCCGCATTTCTTGGTTTTCACCCGCATGAACAACTTTTTTCTTGGTTTTCCTCCGCTCTAACTTCGCATTTTCTAATTTTCCTCCGCTCTAACCCTGCTTTTCTTAGTTTTCCTCCGCTCTAACCCCGCTTTTCATGCTTTTCCTCCGTTCTAACCCCGCTTTTCTTGTATTTCCTCACCTCTAACATCACTTTTCTTTTTTTTCCTTTGCTCTGACTTTACTTTTCTTGGTTTTCTTCCGCTCTAACCCCGCTTTTCTTGGTTTTCCTCCGCTACAACCCCGCTTTTCTTGGTTTTCCTCCGCTCTAACACCGCTTTTCTTGGTTTTCCTCCGCTCAAACCCAGCTTTTCATGGTTTTCCTCCGCTCTAATCCCGCTTCTCTTGGTTTTTCTCCACTCTAACCATGCTTTTCTTGGTTTTTCTCCACTCTAACCATGCTTTTCTTGGATTTCTGCTGCTCTAACCGCTCTTTTTTGTCTTTTCATCCTCTCTTAGTTCTTTAATTGGTTTTCCTCCGCTCTAACCCCGATTATCTTGGTTTTCCAAGGCACTAACCCCGCTTTCCTTGGTTTTCTTCCGTTCTAACTTCGCTTTTCTTGGTTTTCCTCCGCTCTAACCCCGCATTTCTTGGTTTTCACCCGCATGAACAACTTTTTTCTTGGTTTTCCTCCGCTCTAACTTCGCATTTTCTAATTTTCCTCCGCTGTAACCCTGCTTTTCTTGGTTTTGCTCTGCTCTAACCCCGCTTTTCATGCTTTTCCTCCGCTCTAACCCCGCTTTTCTTGGATTTCCTCTCCTCTAACATCACTTTTCTTTCTTTTCCTCCGCTGTAACTTTACTTTTCTTATTTTTCCTCCGCTCTAACCCTGCTTTTCTTGGTTTTCCTCCGCTATAACCCCGCTTTTCTTGGTTTTCCTCCGCTCTATCACCGCTTTTCTTGGTTTTCCTACGCTCTAACCTTGCTTTTCTTGGTTTTCCTCCGCTCTAACCCCGCGTTTCTTGGTGTTCCTCCGCTCAAACCCAGCTTTTCATGGTTTTCCTCCGCTCTAATTTCGCTTCTCTTGGTTTTTCTCCTCTCTAACCATGCTTTTCTTGGTTTTTCTCCACTCTTACCATGCTTTTCTTGGATTTCTGCTGCTCTAACCGCGCTTTTCTGTCTTTTCATCTTCTCTTAGTTCTTTTTATTGGTTTTCCTCCGATCTATCCCCGAATATCTTGGTTTTCCTCCGCTCTAACCCCGCTTTTCTTGGTTTTCTTCCGTTCTAACTTCGCTTTTCTAGGTTTTCCTCCGCTCTAACCCCGCATTTCTTGGTTTTCACCCGCATGAACAACGTTTTTCTTGGTTTTCATCCGCTCTAACTTCGCATTTTCTAGTTCTCCTCCGCTCTAACCCTGCTTTTCTTGGTTTTTTTCCGCTCTAACCTCGCTTTTCATGCTTTTCCTCCGCTCTAACCCCGCTTTTCTTGGTTTTCCTCACCTCTAACATCACTTTTCTTGGTTTTCCTCCGCTCTAACTTTACTTTTCTTGGTTTTTAACGGCTCTAACCCTGCTTTTCATGCTTTTCCTCCACTCTAACCCCGCTTTTCTTGGTTTCCTCTGCTATAACCCCGCTTTTCTTTGTTTTCCTCCGCTCTAACCCCACTTTTCTTGGTTTTCCTCCGCTCTAACCCCGCTTTTCTTGGTTATTCTCCACTGTATCCCAGCTTTTCATGGTTTTACTCAACTCTAACCCCGCTTTTTTTCGTTTTCCTCCGCTCTAACCCCGCTTTTCTTGGTTTTCCTCCGCTCTAACACCGCTTTTCTTGGTTTTCCTCCGCTCTAACACCGCTTTTCTTGGTTTTCCTCCGCTCTTACTTCGCATTTTCTAATTTTCCTTTGCTCTAACCCTGCTTTTCTCGTTTTTCCTCCGCTCCAACCTCGCTTTTCATGCTTTTCCTCCCCTCTAACATCACTTTTTTTTCTTTTCCTCTGTTCTAACTTTTCTTTTCTTGGTTTTCCTCTGCTCTAACCCCGCTTTTCTTGGTTTTCCTCCGCTATAACCCCGCTTTTCTTGGTTTCCCTCCGCTATAACCCCGCTTTTCTTGGTTTTCCTCCGCTATAACCCCGCTTTTCTTGGCTTTCCTCCGCTCTAACCCCGCTTTTCTTGGTTTTCCTCCGCTCTAACCCCGCTAACTTGGTTTTCCTCCGCTATAACCCCGCTTTTCTTTGTTTTCCTCCGCTCTAACCCCACTTTTCTTCGTTTTCCTCCGCTCTAACCCCGCTTTTCTTGGTTTTCCTCTGCTCTAACCCTTCTTTTCATGGTTTTCCTCACCTCTAACATCACTTTTCTTTCTTTTCCTCCGCTCTAACTTTACTTTTCTTGGTTTTTAACCGCTCTAACCCTGCTTTTCATGCTTTTCCTCCACTCTAACCCCGCTTTTCTTGGTTTCCTCTGCTCTAACCCCGCTTTTCTTTGTTTTCCTCCGCTCTAACCCCACTTTTCTTGGTTTTCCTCCGCTCTAACCCCGCTTTTCTTGGTTATTCTCCACAGTAACCCAGCTTTTCATGGTTTTTCTCCACTCTAACCCCGCTTTTTTTCGTTTTCTACCGTTCTAACTCTGATTTTCTTGGTTTTCCTCCGCTCTAACCCCGCTTTTCTTGGTTTTCCTCCGCTCTAACACCGCTTTTCTTGGTTTTCCTCCGCTCTAACCCCGCTTTCCTTGGTTTTCCTCCGCTCTAACTTGGCTTTTCTTGGTTTTCCTCCGCTCTAACCTTGCTTTTCTTGGTTTTCCTCCGCTCTAATCTCGCTTCTCTTGGTTTTTCTCCACTCTAACCATGCTTTTCTTGGTTTCTCTCCACTCTAACCATGCTTTTCTTGGATTTCTGCTGCTCTATCCGCGCTTTTCTGTCTTTTCATCCTCTCTTAGTTCTTTAATTGGTTTTCCTCCGCTCTAACCCCGCTTTCCTTGGTTTTCTTCCGTTCTAACTTCGCTTTTCTTGGTTTTCCTCCGCTCTAACCCCGCATTTCTTGGTTTTCACCCGCATGTACAACTTTTTTCTTGGTTTTCCTCCGCTCTAACTTCGCATTTTCTAATTTTCCTCCACTCTAACCCTGCTTTTCTTGGTTTTCCTCCGCTCTAACCCCGCTTTTCATGCTTTTCCTCCGCTCTAACCCCGCTTTTCTTGTATTTCCTCACCTCTAACATCACTTTTCTTTCTTTTCCTTTGCTCTGACTTTACTTTTCTTGGTTTTCCTCCGCTCTAACCCCGCTTTTCTTGGTTTTCCTCCGCTACAACCCCGCTTTTCTTGGTTTTCCTCGGCTCTAACACCGCTTTTCTTGGTTTTCCTCCGCTCAAACCCAGCTTTTCATGGTTTTCCTCCGCTCTAATCCCGCTTCTCTTGGTTTTTCTCCACTCTAACCTTGCTTTTCTTGGTTTTTCTCCACTCTAACCATGCTTTTCTTGGATTTCTGCTGCTCTAACCGGGCTTTTCTGTCTTTTCATCCTCTCTTAGTTCTTTAATTGATTTTCCTCCGCTCTAACCCCGATTATCTTGGTTTTCCAAGGCTCTAACCCTGCTTTCCTTGGTTTTCTTCCGTTCTAATTTCGCTTTTCTTGGTTTTCCTCCGCTCTAACCTTGCATTAATTGGTTTTCACACGCATGAACAACTTTTTTCTTGGTTTTCCTCCGCTCTAACTTCGCATTTTCTAATTTTCCTCCGCTCTAACCCCGCTTTTCTTGGTTTTCCTCCGCTCTAACCCCGCTTTTCATGCTTTTCCTCACCTCTAACATCACTTTTCTTTCTTTTCCTCCGCTCTAACTTTACTTTTCTTGTTTTTCCTCTGCTCTAACCCCGCTTTTCTTGGTTTTCCTCCGCTATAACCCCGCTTTTCTTGGTTTTCCTCCGCTCTAACCCCGCTTTTCTTGGTTTTCCTCCGCTCTAACTTCGCTTTTCTTGCTTTTCCTCTGCTCTAACCCTTCTTTTCTTGGTTTTCCTCACCTCTAATATCACTTTTCTTTCTTTTCCTCCGCTCTAACTTTACTTCCCTTGTTTTTATCTGCTCTAACCCCGCTTTTCTTGGTTTTCCTCCGCTCTAACCCCGCTTTCCTTGGTTTTTCTCCGCTATAACCCCGCTTTTCTTTGTTTTCCTCCGCTCTAACCCCACTTTTCTTGGTTTTCCTCCGCTCTAACCCCGCTTTTCTTTGTTTTCCTCCGCTCTAACCCCACTTTTCTTGGTTTTCCTCCGCTCTAACCCCGCTTTTCTTGGTTATTCTCCACTGTAACCCAGCTTTTCATGGTTTTACTCCACTCTAACCCCGCTTTTTTTCGTTTTCCTCCGCTCTAACCCCACTTTTCTTGGTTTTCCTCCGCTCTAACACCGCTTTTCTTGGTTTTCCTCCGCTCTAACTTCGCATTTTCTAATTTTCCTCCGCTCTAACCCTGCTTTTCTCGTTTTTCCTCCGCTCCAACCTCGCTTTTCATGCTTTTCCTCCCCTCTAACATCACTTTTTTTTCTTTTCCTCTGTTCTAACTTTTCTTTTCTTGGTTTTCCTCTGCTCTAACCCCGCTTTTCTTGGTTTTCCTCCGCTATAACCCCTCTTTTCTTGGTTTTCCTCCGCTATAACCCCGCTTTTCTTGGTTTTCCTCCGCTATAACCCCGCTTTTCTTGGCTTTCCTCCGCTCTAACCCCGCTTTTCTTGGTTTTCCTCCGCTCTAACCCCGCTAACTTGGTTTTCCTCCGCTATAACCCCGCTTTTCTTTGTTTTCCTCCGCTCTAACCCCACTTTTCTTGGTTTTCCTCCGCTCTAACACTGCTTTTCTTGGTTTTCCTCCGCTCTAACTTCGCATTTTCTAATTTTCCTCCGCTCTAACCCTGCTTTTCTCGTTTTTCCTCCGCTCCAACCTCGCTTTTCATGCTTTTCCTCCCCTCTAACATCACTTTTTTTTCTTTTCCTCTGTTCTAACTTTTCTTTTCTTGGTTTTCCTCTGCTCTAACCCCGCTTTTCTTGGTTTTCCTCCGCTATAACCCCTCTTTTCTTGGTTTTCCTCCGCTATAACCCCGCTTTTCTTGGTTTTCCTCCGCTATAACCCCGCTTTTCTTGGCTTTCCTCCGCTCTAACCCCGCTTTTCTTGGTTTTCCTCCGCTCTAACCCCGCTAACTTGGTTTTCCTCCGCTATAACCCCGCTTTTCTTTGTTTTCCTCCGCTCTAACCCCACTTTTCTTGGTTTTCCTCCGCTCTAACCCCGCTTTTCTTGGTTTTCCTCTGCTCTAACCCTTCTTTTCATGGTTTTCCTCACCTCTAACATCACTTTTCTTTCTTTTCCTCCGCTCTAACTTTACTTTTCTTGGTTTTTAACCGCTCTAACCCTGCTTTTCATGCTTTTCCTCCACTCTAACCCCGCTTTTCTTGGTTTCCTCTGCTATAACCCCGCTTTTCTTTGTTTTCCTCCGCTCTAACCCCACTTTTCTTGGTTTTCCTCCGCTCTAACCCCGCTTTTCTTGGTTATTCTCCACTGTAACCCAGCTTTTCATGGTTTTTCTCCACTCTAACCCCGCTTTTTTTCGTTTTCTTCCGTTCTAACTCTGCTTTTCTTGGTTTTCCTCCGCTCTAACCCCGCTTTTCTTGGTTTTCCTCCGCTCTAACACCGCTTTTCTTGGTTTTCCTCCGCTCTAACCCCGCTTTCCTTGGTTTTCCTCCGCTCTAACTTGGCTTTTCTTGGTTTTCCTCCGCTCTAACCTTGCTTTTCTTGGTTTTCCTCCGCTCTAATCTCGCTTCTCTTGGTTTTTCTCCACTCTAACCATGCTTTTCTTGGTTTCTCTCCACTCTAACCATGCTTTTCTTGGATTTCTGCTGCTCTATCCGCGCTTTTCTGTCTTTTCATCCTCTCTTAGTTCTTTAATTGGTTTTCCTCCGCTCTAACCCCGCTTTCCTTGGTTTTCTTCCGTTCTAACTTCGCTTTTCTTGGTTTTCCTCCGCTCTAACCCCGCATTTCTTGGTTTTCACCCGCATGAACAACTTTTTTCTTGGTTTTCCTCCGCTCTAACTTCGCATTTTCTAATTTTCCTCCACTCTAACCCTGCTTTTCTTGGTTTTCCTCCGCTCTAACCCCGCTTTTCATGCTTTTCCTCCGCTCTAACCCCGCTTTTCTTGTATTTCCTCACCTCTAACATCACTTTTCTTTCTTTTCCTTTGCTCTGACTTTACTTTTCTTGGTTTTCCTCCGCTCTAACCCCGCTTTTCTTGGTTTTCCTCCGCTACAACCCCGCTTTTCTTGGTTTTCCTCGGCTCTAACACCGCTTTTCTTGGTTTTCCTCCGCTCAAACCCAGCTTTTCATGGTTTTCCTCCGCTCTAATCCCGCTTCTCTTGGTTTTTCTCCACTCTAACCTTGCTTTTCTTGGTTTTTCTCCACTCTAACCATGCTTTTCTTGGATTTCTGCTGCTCTAACCGGGCTTTTCTGTCTTTTCATCCTCTCTTAGTTCTTTAATTGGTTTTCCTCCGCTCTAACCCCGATTATCTTGGTTTTCCAAGGCTCTAACCCTGCTTTCCTTGGTTTTCTTCCGTTCTAATTTCGCTTTTCTTGGTTTTCCTCCGCTCTAACCTTGCATTAATTGGTTTTCACACGCATGAACAACTTTTTTCTTGGTTTTCCTCCGCTCTAACTTCGCATTTTCTAATTTTCCTCCGCTCTAACCCCGCTTTTCTTGGTTTTCCTCCGCTCTAACCCCGCTTTTCATGCTTTTCCTCACCTCTAACATCACTTTTCTTTCTTTTCCTCCGCTCTAACTTTACTTTTCTTGGTTTTCCTCTGCTCTAACCCCGCTTTTCTTGGTTTTCCTCCGCTATAACCCCGCTTTTCTTGGTTTTCCTCCGCTATAACCCCGCTTTTCTTGGTTTTCCTCCGCTCTAACCCCGCTTTTCTTGGTTTTCCTCCGCTCTAACTTCGCTTTTCTTGCTTTTCCTCTGCTCTAACCCTTCTTTTCTTGGTTTTCCTCACCTCTAACATCACTTTTCTTTCTTTTCCTCCGCTCTAACTTTACTTTCTTGGTTTTTATCTGCTCTAACCCCGCTTTCCTTGGTTTTCCTCCGCTATAACCCCGCTTTTCTTTGTTTTCCTCCGCTCTAACCCCACTTTTCTTGGTTTTCCTCCGCTCTAACCCCGCTTTTCTTGGTTTTCCTCCGCTCTAACTTCGCTTTTCTTGGTTTTCCTTTGCTCTAACCCTGCTTTTCTTGTTTTTCCTCCACTCTAACATTGCTTTTCTTGGTTTTCCTCCGCTCTAACCTTGCTTTTCTTGGTTTTCCTCCGCTCTAACCCTGCTTTTCTTGATTTTCCTCCGCTCTAACCCCGCTTTTCTTGGTTATTCTCCACTGTAACCCAGCTTTTCATGGTTTTTCTCAACTCTAACCCCGCTTTTCTTCGTTTTCTTCCGTTCTATCTCTGCTTTTCCTGGTTTTCCTCCACTCTAACCCCGCTTTTCTTGGTTTTCCTCCGCTCTAACCCCGCTTTTCTTGGTTTTCCTCCGCTCTAACTTCGCTTTTCTTGGTTTTCCTCCGCTCTAACCTTGCTTTTCTTGGTTTTCCTCCGCTCCAACATCGCATTTCCTAGTTTTCCTCCGCTCTAACCCCACTTTTCTTGGCTTTTCTCCACTCTAACTTCGCTTTTCTGTGTTTTTCTCCACTCTATCCATGCTTTTCTTGGATTTCTGCTGCTCTAACCGCGCTTTTCTTTGCTTTCTTCCTCTCTAACTTCTTTTTATTGGTTTTCCTTCGCTCTAACCCCGATTATCTTGGTTTTTCACCGCACTAACCCCGCTTTTCTTGGTTTTCCTCCGCTCTAACCCCGTTTCTCTTGGTTTTCATTCCTCTCTAACCTTGATTATCTTGGCTTTCCTCAGCTCTAACACCGCTTTTCTTGGTTTTCCTCCGCTGTAACTTCGCTTTTCTTTGTTTTCTTCCGCTCTAACCCCGCTTTTCTTGGGTTTTCTCAGCTCTAACCCCGCTTTTCTTCGTTTTCCTCTGCTCTAACTTCGCTTTTTATGTTTTCCTTAGCTCTAATCTCGATTTTCTTAGTTTTCCTCCGCTCTAACCCCGTTTCTCTTGGTTTTCCTCCGCTCTAACCCCGCTTTTCTTAGTTTTCCTCCGCTGTAACTTCGCTTTTCTTGGTTTTTCTCCGCTCTAACCCCGTTTCTCTTGGTTTTCCTCCGCTCTAACCCAGCTTTTCTTGGTTTTTCTCCACTCTAACCATGCTTTTCTTGGATTTCCGCTGCTCTAACTTCGCTTTCCTTGGTTTTCTTCCGCTCTAACCCCGCTTTTTTTCTTGGTTTTCCTCCTTTCTAACCTCGCTTTTCTTGGTTTTCCTCTGCTCTAACCCCGCTTTTTCTGGTTTTAGTCCACTCTAACCACGCTTTTCATAGTTTCATTGTTTCATAATTTCGTGCGGGTTGGAAGGGACTTTAGAAATCATCGAGTCCGGCCCCCGGGATTCGAGCCTCTGTGTAGCAGAGCGGCACTTCTACCACTTGCGCCACAGGGGGGATTCGAACTCCGGGCCCCAGTGTTGCATGGCGGCATCTTTAACCACTGCGCCACCGGGGCACACTTGGATTTCTGCTGCTCTAACCGCGCTTTTCTTTGTTTTCTTCCTCTCTAACTTCTTTTTATTGGTTTTCCTCCGCTCTAACCCCGCTTTTCTTGGTTTTCCTCCGCTCTAACTTCCCTTTTCTTGGTTTTTCTCCGCTCTAACCCCGTTTCTCTTGGTTTTCATTCCTCTCTAACCTTGATTATCTTGGCTTTCCTCAGCTCTAACACCGCTTTTCTTGGTTTTCCTCCGCTGTAACTTCGCTTTTCTTTGTTTTCTTCCGCTCTAACCCCGCTTTTCTTGGTTTTCCTCCGCTCAAACCCAGCTTTTCATGGTTTTCCTCCGCTCTAACCATGCTTTTCTTGGTTTTTCTCCACTCTAACCATGCTCTTCTTAGATTTCTGCTGCTCTAACCGCGCTTTTCTGTCTTTTCATCCTCTCTTAGTTCTTTAATTGGTTTTCCTCCGCTCTAACCCCGATTATCTTGGTTTTCCAAGGCTCTAACCCTGCTTTCCTTGGTTTTCTTCCGTTCTAACTTCGCTTTTCTTGGTTTTCCTCCGCTCTAACCCCGCATTTCTTGGTTTTCACCCGCATGAACAACTTTTTTCTTGGTTTTCCTCCGCTCTAACTTCGCATTTTCTAATTTTCCTCCGCTCTAACCCTGCTTTTCTTGTTTTTCCTCCGCTCCAACCTCGCTTTTCATGCTTTTCCTCACCTCTAACATCACTTTTCTTTCTTTTCCTCTGTTCTAACTTTACTTTTCTTGGTTTTCCTCTGATCTAACCTTGCTTTTCTTGGTTTTCCTCCGCTATAACCCCGCTTTTCTTGGTTTTCCTCCGCTATAACCCCGCTTTTCTTGGTTTTCCTCCGCTCTAACACCGCTTTTCTTGGTTTTCCTCCGCTATAACCCCGCTTTTCTTGGTTTTCCTCCGCTCTAACTTCGCTTTTCTTGGTTTTCCTCTGCTCTAACCCTTCTTTTCTTGGTTTTCCTCACCTCTAACATCACTTTTCTTTCTTTTCCTCCGCTCTAACTTTACTTTCTTGGTTTTTATCTGCTCTAACCCCGCTTTTCTTGGTTTTCCTTCGATCTAACCCCGCTTTCCTTGGTTTTCCTCTGCTATAACCCCGCTTTTCTTTGTTTTCCTCCGCTCTAACCCCACTTTTCTTGGTTTTCCTCCGCTCTAACCCCGCTTTTCTTGGTTTTCCTCCGCTCTAACTTCGCTTTTCTTGGTTTTCCTTTGCTCTAACCCTGCTTTTCTTGGTTTTCCTCCACTCTAACATTGCTTTTCTTGGTTTTCCTCCGCTCTAACCTTGCTTTTCTTGGTTTTCCTCCGCTCTAACCAAGCTTTTCTTGATTTTCCTCCGCTCTAACCCCGCTTTTCTTGGTTATTCTCCACTGTAACCCAGCTTTTCATGGTTTTTCTCAACTCTAACCCCGCTTTTCTTCGTTTTCTTCCGTTCTATCTCTGCTTTTCCTGGTTTTCCTCCACTCTAACCCCGCTTTTCTTGGTTTTCCTCCGCTCTAACCCCGCTTTTCTTGGTTTTCCTCCGCTCTAACTTCGCTTTTCTTGGTTTTCCTCCGCTCTAACCTTGCTTTTCTTGGTTTTCCTCCGCTCCAACATCGCATTTCCTAGTTTTCCTCCGCTCTAACCCCACTTTTCTTGGCTTTTCTCCACTCTAACTTCGCTTTTCTGTGTTTTTCTCCACTCTAACCATGCTTTTCTTGGATTTCTGCTGCTCTAACCGCGCTTTTCTTTGCTTTCTTCCTCTCTAACTTCTTTTTATTGGTTTTCCTTCGCTCTAACCCCGATTATCTTGGTTTTTCACCGCACTAACCCCGCTTTTCTTGGTTTTCCTCCGCTCTAACTTCCCTTTTCTTGGTTTTTCTCCGCTCTAACCCCGTTTCTCTTGGTTTTCATTCCTCTCTAACCTTGATTATCTTGGCTTTCCTCAGCTCTAACACCGCTTTTCTTGGTTTTCCTCCGCTGTAACTTCGCTTTTCTTTGTTTTCTTCCGCTCTAACCCCGCTTTTCTTGGGTTTTCTCAGCTCTAACCCCGCTTTTCTTCGTTTTCCTCTGCTCTAACTTCGCTTTTTATGTTTTCCTTAGCTCTAATCTCGATTTTCTTAGTTTTCCTCCGCTCTAACCCCGTTTCTCTTGGTTTTCCTCCGCTCTAACCCCGCTTTTCTTAGTTTTCCTCCGCTGTAACTTCGCTTTTCTTGGTTTTTCTCCGCTCTAACCCCGTTTCTCTTGGTTTTCCTCCGCTCTAACCCAGCTTTTCTTGGTTTTTCTCCACTCTAACCATGCTTTTCTTGGATTTCCGCTGCTCTAACTTCGCTTTCAGTGGTTTTCTTCCGCTGTAACCCCGCTTTTCTTGGTTTTCCTCCTTTCTAACCTCGCTTTTCTTGGTTTTCCTCTGCTCTATCCCCGCTTTTTCTGGTTTTAGTCCACTCTAACCACGCTTTTCATAGTTTCATTGTTTCATAATTTCGTGCGGGTTGGAAGGGACTTTAGAAATCATCGAGTCCGGCCCCCGGGATTCGAGCCTCTGTGTAGCAGAGCGGCACTTCTACCACTTGCGCCACAGGGGGGATTCGAACTCCGGGCCCCAGTGTTGCATGGTGGCATCTTTAACCACTGCGCCACCGGGGCACACTTGGATTTCTGCTGCTCTAACCGCGCTTTTCTTTGTTTTCTTCCTCTCTAACTTCTTTTTATTGGTTTTCCTCCGCTCTAACCCCGATTATCTTGGTTTTCCTGCTCTCTAACCCCGCTTTTCTTGGTTTTCTTCCGTTCTAACTCTCCTTTTCTTCGTTTTCCTCCGCTCTAACCCCTCATTTGTTGGTTTTCATCCGCATGAACCTCTCTTTTCTTGGTTTTCCTCCGCTCTAACCCTGCTTTTCTTGGTTTTCCTCCGCTCTAACCCCGCTTTTCTTGGTTTTCCTTCGCTCTAACCTTGATTATATTGGTTTTCCGCCGCTCTACCATCGCTTTTCTTGGTTTTCCTACAATCTATCCCCGGTTTTCTCGGTTTTCCTCCGCTCTAACCCCGCTTTTCTTGGTTTTCCTCCGCTCTAACCCCGCTTTTCTTGGTTTTCCTCTGCTCTAACCCAGCTTTTCTTGCTTTTTCTCCACTCTAACCATGCTTTTCTTGGATTTCCTCAGCTCTAACTTCGCTTTTCTTGGTTTTCCTACACTCTATCCCCGGTTTTCTTGGTTTTCCTCCGCTCTAAGTTCACTTTTCTCGGTTTTCCTCCTCTCTAATCCCGCTTTTCTTGGTTTTCCGCCTCTCTACCATCGCTTTTCTTGGTTTTCCTACACTCTAACCCTGCTTTTCTTGCTTTTCCTCCGCTCTCAACTTGCTTTTCTTGGTTTTCCTCCGCTCTAACCCCGCTTTTCTTGGTTTTCCTTCGATCTAACTTCGCTCTTCTTGGTTTGCTATCGTTCTAACCCTGCTTTTCTTGGGTTTTCTCAGCTCTAACCCCGCTTTTCTTTGTTTTCCTCTGCTCTAACTTCGCTTTTTATGTTTTCCTTAGCTCTAAACTCGATTTCCTTGTTTTCCTCCGCTCTAACTCACTTTTCTTGGTTTTCCTCTGCTCTAACCTTGCTTTTCTTGGTTTTCCTCCGCTATAACCCCGCTTTTCTTGGTTTTCCTCCGCTATAACCCCGCTTTTCTTGGTTTTCCTCCGCTCTAACACCGCTTTTCTTGGTTTTCCTCCGCTATAACCCCGCTTTTCTTGGTTTTCCTCCGCTCTAACCCGCGTTTCTTGGTTTTCCTCCGCTCTAACCCCGCTTTTCTTGGTTTTCCTACGCTCTAACTTTGATTATCTTGGTTTTCCGCCACTCTACAATCGCTTTTCTTGGTTTTCCTACACTCTAACACCGGTTTTCTTGGTTTTCCTCCGCTCTAAGTTCAATTTTCTCGGTTTTCCTCCTCTCTAACCCCGCTTTTCTTGGTTTTCCTCCGCTCTAACCCCGCTTTCCTTGGTTTTCCTCCGCTATAACCCCGCTTTTCTTTGTTTTCCTCCGCTCTAACCCCACTTTTCTTGGTTTTCCTCCGCTCTAACCCTGCTTTTCTTTGTTTTCCTCCGCTCTAACCCCACTTTTCTTGGTTTTCCTCCGCTCTAACCCCGCTTTTCTTGGTTATTCTCCACTGTAACCCAGCTTTTCATGGTTTTTCTCCACTCTAACCCCGCTTTTTTTCGTTTTCTTCCATTCTAACTCTGCTTTTCTTGGTTTTCCTCCGCTCTAACCCCGCTTTTCTTGGTTTTCCTCCGCTCTAACCCCGCTTTTCTTGGTTTTCCTCCGCTCTAACCCCACTTTTCTTGGTTTTCCTCCGCTGTAACTTCGCTTTTCTTGGTTTTCCTCCGCTCTAACCTTGCTTTTCTTGGTTTTCATCCGCTCTAATCCCGCTTCTCTTGGTTTTTCGCCACTCTAACCATGCTTTTCTTGGTTTCTCAACACTCTAACCATGCTTTTCTTGGATTTCTGCTGCTCTAACCGCGCTTTTCTGTCTTTTCATCCTCTCTTAGTTCTTTAATTGGTTTTCCTCCGCTCTAACCCCGATTTTCTTGGCTTTCTAAGGCTCTAACCCTGCTTTCCTTGGTTTTCTTCCGTTCTAACTTCGCTTTTCTTGGTTTTCCTCCGCTCTAACCCCGCATTTCTTGGTTTTCACCCGCATGAACAACTTTTTTCTTGGTTTTCCTCCGCTCTAACTTCGCATTTTCTAATTTTCCTCCGCTCTAACCCCGCTTTTCTTGTTTTTCCTCCGCTCCAACCTCGCTTTTCGTGCTTTTCCTCACCTCTAACATCACTTTTCTTTCTTTTCCTCTGTTCTAACTTTACTTTTCTTGGTTTTCCTCTGCTATAACCTTGCTTTTCTTGGTTTTCCTCCGCTATAACCCCGCTTTTCTTGGTTTTCCTCCGCTATAACCCCGCTTTTCTTGGTTTTCCTCCGCTCTAACTTCGCTTTTCTTGGTTTTCCTCTGCTCTAACCCTTCTTTTCTTGGTTTTCCTCACCTCTAACATCACTTTTCTTTCTTTTCCTCCGCTCTAACTTTACTTTCTTGGTTTTTATCTGCTCTAACCCCGCTTTTCTTGGTTTTCCTTCGCTCTAACCACGCTTTCCTTGGTTTTCCTCCGCTATAACCCCGCTTTTCTTTGTTTTCCTCTGCTCTAACCCCACTTTTCTTGGTTTTCCTCCGCTCTAACCCCGCTTTTCTTGGTTTTCCTCCGCTCTAACTTCGCTTTTCTTGGTTTTCCTTTGCTCTAACCTTGCTTTTCTTGGTTTTCCTCCACTCTAACATTGCTTTTCTTGGTTTTCTTCCGCTCTAACCTTGCTTTTCTTGGTTTTCCTCCGCTCTAACCCCGGTTTTCTTGATTTCCTCCGCTCTAACCCCGCTTTTCTTGTTATTCTCCACTGTAACCCAGCTTTTCATTGTTTTTCTCAACTCTAACCCCGCTTTTCTTCGTTTTCTTCCGTTCTATCTCTGCTTTTCCTGGTTTTCCTCCACTATAACCCCGCTTTTCTTGGTTTTCCTCCGCTCTAACCCCGCTTTTCCTGGTTTTCCTCCGCTCTAACTTCGCTTTTCTTGGTTTTCCTCCGCTCCAACATCGCATTTCCTAGTTTTCCTCCGCTCTAACCCCACTTTTCTTGGCTTTTCTCCACTCTAACTTCGCTTTTCTGTGTTTTTCTCCACTCTAACCTTGCTTTTCTTGGATTTCTGCTGCTCTAACCGCGCTTTTCTTTGCTTTCTTCCTCTCTAACTTCGCTTTTCTTGGTTTTCCTCCGCACTAACCCCGCTTTTCTTTGTTTTACACCGCACTAACCTCGCTTTTCTTGGTTTTCCTCCGCTCTAACTTCCCTTTTCTTGGTTTTTCTGCGCTCTAACCCCGTTTCTCTTGGTTTTCATTCCTCTCTAACCTTGATTATCTTGGCTTTCCTCCGCTCTAACACCGCTTTTCTTGGTTTTCCTCCGCTGTAACTTCGCTTTTCTTTGTTGTCTTCCGCTCTAACCCCGCTTTTCTTGGGTTTTCTCAGCTCTAACCCCGCTTTTCTTCGTTTTCCTCTGCTCTAACTTCGCTTTTTATGTTTTCCTTAGCTCTAATCTCGATTTTCTTAGTTTTCCTCCGCTCTAACCCCGTTTCTCTTGGTTTTCTTCCGCTCTAACCCCGCTTTTCTTAGTTTTCCTCCGCTGTAACTTCGCTTTTCTTGGTTTTTCTCCGCTCTAACTCCGTTTCTCTTGGTTTTCCTCCGCTCTAACCCAGCTTTTCTTGGTTTTTCTCCACTCTAACCATGCTTTTCTTGGATTTCCGCTGCTCTTACTTCGCTTTCCTTGGTTTTCTTCCGTTCTAACCCCGCTTTTTTTGGTTTTCCTCCTTTCTAACCTCGCTTTTCTTGGTTTTCCTCTGCTCTAACCCCGCTTTTCCTGGTTTTAGTCCACTCTAACCACGCTTTTCATAGTTTCATAGTTTCATAATTTCGTGCGGGTTTGAAGGGACTTTAGAAATCATCGAGTCCGGCCCCCGGGATTCGAGCCTCTGTGTAGCAGAGCGGCACTTCTACCACTTGCGCCACAGGGGGGATTCGAACTCCGGGCCCCAGTGTTGCATGGCGGCATCTTTAACCACTGCGCCACCGGGGCACACTTGGATTTCTGCTGCTCTAACCGCGCTTTTCTTTGTTTTCTTCCTCTCTAACTTCTTTTTATTGGTTTTCCTCCGCTCTAACCCCGATTATCTTGGTTTTCCTGCTCTCTAACCCCGCTTTTCTTGGTTTTCTTCCGTTCTAACTCTCCTTTTCTTTGTTTTTCTCCGCTCTAACCCCTCATTTGTTGGTTTTCATCCGCATGAACCTCTCTTTTCTTGGTTTTCCTCCGCTCTAACCCAGCTTTTCTTGGTTTTCCTCCGCTCTAACCCCGCTTTTCTTGGTTTTCCTTCGCTCTAACCTTGATTATATTGGATTTCCGCCGCTCTACCATCGCTTTTCTTGGTTTTCCTACACTCTATCCCCGGTTTTCTTGGTTTTCCTCCGCTCTAAGTTCACTTTTCTCGGTTTTACTCCTCTCTAATCCCGCTTTTCTTGGTTTTCCTCCGCTCTAACCCCGCTTTTCTTGGTTTTCCTCTGCTCTAACCCCGCTTTTCTTGGTTTTCCTCTGCTCTAACCCCGTTTTCTTGGTTTCTCTCCACTCTAACCATGCTTTTCTTGGATTTCCTCCGCTCTAACTTCGCTTTTCTTGGTTTTTCTCCGCTCTTATCCCACTTTTCTTGGTTTTCCTCCGCACTAACCATGCTTTTCTTTGTTTTATACCGCCCTAGCCCCGCTTTTCTTGGTTTTCCTCCGCTCTAACCCAGCTTTTCTTGGTTTTCCTCCGCTCTAACCCCGCTTTTCTTGGTTTTCTTCCGTTCTAACTTCGCTTTTCTTGGTTTTCCTCTGCTCTAACCTCGCATTTCTTGGTTTTCATCCGCATGAACAACGATTTTCTTGGTTTTCCTCCGCTCTAACCCCGATTTTCTTGGTTTTCCTCCGCTCTAACCCCACTTTTCTTGGTTTTCCACTGCTCTAACCCAGCTTTTCTTGGTTTTTCTCCACTCTAACCATGCTTTTCTTGGATTTCCGCTGCTGTAAATTCGCTTTACTTTTTTTTCTTCCGCTCTAACCCCGTTTCTCTTGGTTTTCCTCCGCTCTAACCTTGATTATCTTGGCTTTCCTCCGCTCTAACCCCGCTTTTCTGGGCTTTCCTCCGCCCTGACCCCCGTTTCTTGGTTTTCCTCCGCTCTAACCCCGCTTTTCTTGGTTTTCCTTCGCTCTAACCTTGATTATCTTGGTTTTCCGCCGCTCTACCATCGGTTTTCTTGGTTTTCCTACACTCTAACACCGGTTTTCTTGGTTTTCCTCCGCTCTAAGTTCATATTTCTCGGTTTTCCTCCTCTCTAATCCCGCTTTTCTTGGTTTTCCTCCGCTCTAACCCCGCTTTTCTTGGTTTTCCTCCGCTCTAACCCCGCTTTTCTTGGTTTTCCTCTGCTCTAACCCAGCTTTTCTTGGTTTTTCTCCACTCTAACCATGCTTTTCTTGGATTTCCGCTGCTCTAACTTTGCTTTACTTGGTTTTCTTCCGCTCTAACCCCGCTTTTCTTGGTTTTCCTCCGCTCTAACTTCGCTTTTCTTGGTTTTCCTCCGCTCTAACATCGCATTTCCTAGTTTTCCTACGCTCTAACCCCACTTTTCTTGGTTTTTCTCCACTCTAACCCAGCTTTTCTTGGTTTTTCTCCACTCTAACCATGCTTTTCTTGGATTTCTGCTGCTCTAACTGCGCTTTTCTTTGCTTTCTTCCTCTCTAACTTCTTTTTATTGGTTTTCCTTCGCTCTAACCCCGATTATCTTGGTTTTTCTTAGCTCTTATCCCACTTTTCTTGGTTTTCCTCCGCACTAATCCCGCTTTTCTTTGTTTTACACCGCACTAACCCCGCTTTTCTTGGTTTTCCTCCGCTGTAACTTCGCTTTTCTTGGTTTTTCTCCGCTCTAACCCCGTTTCTCTTGGTTTTCCTCCGCTCTAACCTTGATTATCTTGGCTTTCCTCCGCTCTAACCCCGCTTTTCTGGGCTTTCCTTTGCCCTTACCCCCTTTTCTTGGTTTTCCTCCGCTCTAACCCTGCTTTTCTTGGTTTTCCTTCGCTCTAACCTTGATTATCTTGGTTTTCCGCCGCTCTACCATCGCTTTTCTTGGTTTTCCTCCACTCTAACCTCGCTTTTCTTGGTTTTCCTCCGCTCTAACCCCGGTTTTCTTTGTTTTCCTCTGCTCTAACCCAGGTTTTTTTTCTTGGTTTTCCTCCGCTCTAACTTCCCTTTTCTTGGTTTTTCTCCACTCTAACAATGCTTTTCTTGGATTTCCGCTGCTCTAACTTTGCTTTACTTGGTTTTCCTCCGCTCTAACCCCGATTTTCTTGGTTTTCCTCCGCTCTAACCCCACTTTTCTTGGTTTTCCACTGCTCTAACCCAGCTTTTCTTGGTTTTTCTCCACTCTAACCATGCTTTTCTTGGATTTCCGCTGCTGTAAATTCGCTTTACTTTTTTTTCTTCCGCTCTAACCCCGTTTCTCTTGGTTTTCCTCCGCTCTAACCTTGATTATCTTGGCTTTCCTCCGCTCTAACCCCGCTTTTCTGGGCTTTCCTCCGCCCTGACCCCCGTTTCTTGGTTTTCCTCCGCTCTAACCCCGCTTTTCTTGGTTTTCCTTCGCTCTAACCTTGATTGTCTTGGTTTTCCGCCGCTCTACCATCGGTTTTCTTGGTTTTCCTACACTCTAACACCGGTTTTCTTGGTTTTCCTCCGCTCTAAGTTCATATTTCTCGGTTTTCCTCCTCTCTAATCCCGCTTTTCTTGGTTTTCCTCCGCTCTAACCCAGCTTTTCTTAGTTTTTCTCCACTCTAACCATGCTTTTCTTGTATTTACGCTGCTCTAACTTCGCTTTCCTTGGTTTTCTTCCGCTCTAATTCCGCTTTTCTTGGTTTTCCTCTGTTATAACCCAGCTTTTCTTGGTTTTTCTCCACTCTAACCATGCTTTTCTTGGATTTCCGCTGCTCTAACTTCGCATTTCCTTGGATTTCTTCCGCTCTAACCCCGCTTTTCTTGGTTTTCCTCTGTTCTAACCCAGCTTTTCTTGGTTTTTCTCCACTCTAATCATGCTTTTCTTGGATTTCCGCTGCTGTAAATTCGCTTTACTTCTCTTTCTTCCGCTCTAACCCCGTTTCTCTTGGTTTTCCTCCGCTCTAACCTTGATTATCTTGGCTTTCCTCCGCTCTAACCCCGCTTTTCTGGGCTTTCCTTTGCCCTGACACCGTTTTCTTGGTTTTCCTCCGCTCTAACCCCGCTTTTCTTGGTTTTCCTCTGTTCTAACCCAGCTTTTCTTGGCTTTTCTCCACTCTAACCATGCTTTTCTTGGATTTCCGCTGCTCTAACTTCGCTTTACTTGGTTTTCTTCCGCTCTAACCCCGCTTTTCTTGGTTTTCCTCCGCTGTAACTTCACTTTTCTTGGTTTTCCTGCGCACTAACCCCGCTTTTCTTGGTTTTCCTCTGCACTTATTCCGCTTTTCTTGGTTTTCCTCCGCTGTAACTTCGCTTTTCTTGGTTTTCCTCCGCTCTAACTTCGCATTTCCTAGTTTTCCTCCGCTCTAACCCCAATTTTCTTGGTTTTTCACCACTCTAACCATGCTTTTGTTGGATTTCTGCTGCTCTAACCTCGCTTTTCTTTGCTAACTTCCGCTCTAACTTCTTTTTATTGGTTTTCCTTCGCTCTAACCCCGATTATCTTGGTTTTTCTCCGCTCTTATCCCACTTTTCTTGGTTTTCCTCCGCTCTAACCCCGCTTTTCTTGGTTTTCCTCCGCACTTATTCCGCTTTTCTTGGTTTTCCTCCGCTGTAACTTCGCTTTTCTTGGTTTTCCTCCGCTCTAACTTCGCATTTCCTAGTTTTCCTCCGCTCTAACCCCAATTTTCTTGGTTTTTCTACACTCTAACCCAGCTTTTCTTGGTTTTTCACCACTCTAACCATGCTTTTGTTGGATTTCTGCTGCTCTAACCTCGCTTTTCTTTGCTAACTTCCGCTCTAACTTCTTTTTATTGGTTTTCCTTCGCTCTAACCCCGATTATCTTGGTTTTCCTCCGCTCTTATCCCACTTTTCTTGGTTTTCCTCCGCTCTAACCCCGCTGTTCTTGGATTTCCTCCGATCTAACTTCGCTTTTCTTGGTTTTCCTTCGTTCTAACCCCGCTTTTCTTGGGTTTTCTCAGTTCTAACCCCGCTTTTCTACGTTTTCCTCTGCTCTAACTTCGCTTTTTATGTTTTCCTTAGCTCTAAATTCGATTTTCTTGGTTTTCCTCCGCTCTAACCTTGTTTCTCTTGGTTTTTCTCCACTCTAACCCAGCTTTTCTTGGTTTTTCTCCACTCTAATCATGCTTTTCTTGGATTTCCGCTGCTGTAAATTCGCTTTACTTTTTTTTCTTCCGCTCTAACCCCGTTTCTCTTGGTTTTCCTCCGCTCTAACCCCGCTTTTCTTGGTTTTCCTCCGCTCTAACCCCGCTTTTCTGGGCTTTCCTCCGCCCTGACCCCGTTTTCTTGGTTTTCCTCCGCTCTAACCCCGCTTTTCTTGGTTTTCCTTCGCTCTAACCGTGATTATCTTGGTTTTCTGCCGCTCTACCATCGGTTTTCTTGGTTTTCCTGCACTCTAATACCGGTTTTCTTGGTTTTCCTCCGCTCTAAGTTCATTTTTCTCGGTTTTCCTCCTCTCTAATCCCGCTTTTCTTGGTTTTCCTCCGCTCTAACCCCGCATTTCTTGGTTTTCCTCCGCTCTAACCATGCTTTTCTTGGATTTCCGCTGCTCTAACTTTGCTTTACTTGGTTTTCTTCCGCTCTAACCCCGCTTTTCTTGGTTTTCCTCCGCTCTAACATCGCATTTCCTAGTTTTCCTCCGCTCTAACCCCACTTTTCTTGGCTTTTCTCCACTCTAACCCAGCTTTTCTTGGTTTTTCTCCACTCTAACCATGCTTTTCTTGGATTTCTGCTGCTGTAACCGCGCTTTTCTGTCTTTTCCTCTTCTCTTAGTTCTTTTTAGTGGTTTTCCTCCGCTCTAACCCCAATTATCTTGGTTTTCCTCCGCTGTAACTTCGCTTTTCTTGGTTTTCCTCCGCACTAACCCCGCTTTTCTTTGTTTTACACCGCACTAACCCCGCTTTTCTTGGTTTTCCTCCGCTCTAACCCCGCTTTTCTTGGATTTCCTCTGCTCTAACTTCGCTTTTTATGTTTTCCTTAGCTCTAAACTCGATTTTCTTGGTTTTTCTCCCCTCTAGCCCCGTTTCTCTTGGTTTTCCTCCGCTCTAACCCTGCTTTTCTTGGTTTTTCTCCACTCTAACCATGCTTTTCTTGTATTTACGCTGCTCTAACTTCGCTTTCCTTCGTTTTCTTTCGCTCTAATTCTGCTTTTCTTGGTTTTCCTCTGTTATAACCCAGCTTTTCTTGGTTTTTCTCCAATCTAACCATGCTTTTTTTGGATTTCCGCTGCTCTAACTTCGCTTTCCTTGGATTTCTTCCGCTCTAACCCCGCTTTTCTTGGTTTTCCTCTGTTCTAACCCAGCTTTTCTTGGTTTTTCTCCACTCTAATCATGCTTTTCTTGGATTTGGGCTGCTCTAACTTCGCTTTACTTGGTTTTCTTCCGCTCTAACTCTGCTTTTCTTGGTTTTCCTCCGCTGTAACTTTACTTTTCTTGGTTTTCCTGCGCACTAACCCCGCTTTTCTTGGTTTTCCTCCGCACTTATTCCGCTTTTCTTGGTTTTCCTCCGCTGTAACTTCGCTTTTCTTGGTTTTCCTCCGCTCTAACTTCGCATTTCCTAGTTTTCCTCCGCTCTAACCCCAATTTTCTTGGTTTTTCTCCACTCTAACCCAGCTTTTCTTGGTTTTTCACCACTCTAACCATGCTTTTGTTGGATTTCTGCTGCTCTAACCTCGCTTTTCTTTGCTAACTTCCGCTCTAACTTCTTTTTATTGGTTTTCCTTCGCTCTAACCCCGATTATCTTGGTTTTTCACCGCTCTTATCCCACTTTTCTTGGTTTTCCTCCGCTCTAACCTTGCTGTTCTTGGATTTCCTCCGATCTAACTTCGCTTTTCTTGGTTTTCCTTCGTTCTAACCCCGCTTTTGTTGGGTATTCTCACCTCTAACCCCGCTTTTCTTCGTTTTCCTCTGCTCTAACTTCGCTTTTTTTGTTTTCCTTAGCTCTAAACTCGATTTTCTTGGTTTTCCTCCGCTCTAACCTTGTTTCTCTTGGTTTTCCTACGCTCTAACCCCATTTTTCTTGGTTTTCCTCTGCTCTAACCCCACATTTCTTGGTTTTTCTCCGCTGTAACTTCGCTTTTCTTGGTTTTTCTCCGCTCTAACCCTGTTTCTCTTGGTTTTCCTCCGTGCTAACCCAGCTTTTCTTTGTTTTTCTCCACTGTAACCATGCTTTTCTTGTATTTCCGCTGCTCTAACTTCGCTTTTCTTGGATTTTCTCCGCTCTAACCCCGCTTTTTTTGGTTTTCCTCTGCTCTAACCCAGCTTTTCTTGGTTTTTCTCCACTCTCACCATGCTTTTCTTGGATTTCCGCTGCTCTAACTTCGCTTTCCTTGGTTTTCTTCCGCTTTAACCCCGCTTTTCTTGGTTTTCCACTGCTCTAACCTCGCTTTTCTTGGTTTTCCTCCGCTCTAACCCCGCTTTTCCTGGTTTTGGTCCTCTCTAACCACGCTTTTCATAGTTTCATAGTTTCATAATTTCGTGCCGGTTGGAAGGGACTTTAGAGATCATCGAATCCGGCCCCCGGGATTCGAGCCTCTGTGTAGCAGAGCGGCACTTCTACCACTTGCGCCACAGGGGGGATTCGAACTCCGGGCCCCAGTGTTGCATGGCGGCATCTTTAACTACTGCGCCACCGGGGCACACTTGGATTTCTGCTGCTCTAACCGCGCTTTTCTTTATTTTCTTCCTCTCTAACTTCTTTTTATTGGTTTTCCTCCGCTCTAACCCCGATTATCTTGGTTTTCCTGCTCTCTAACCCCGCTTTTCTTGGTTTTCTTCCGTTCTAACTCTGCTTTTCTTGGTTTTCCTCCGCTCTAACCCCGCATTTCTTGGTTTTCATCCGCATGAACCTCTCTTTTCTTGGTTTTCCTCCGCTCTAACCCAGCTTTTCTTGGTTTTCCTCCGCTCTAACCCCGCTTTTCTTGGTTTTCCTTCGCTCTAACCTTGATTATCTTGGTTTTCCGCCGCTCTACCATCGCTTTTCTTGGTTTTCCTACACTCTATCCCCGGTTTTCTTGGTTTTCCTCCGCTCTAACCTCGCTTTTCTTGGTTTTCCTCCGCTCTAACCCCGCTTTTCTTGGTTTTCCTCTGCTCTAACCCAGCTTTTCTTGGTTTTTCTCCACTCTAACTTCGCATTTCCTAGTTTTCATCCGCTCTAACCCCACTTTTCATGGTTTTTCTCCACTCTAACCCAGCTTTTCTTTGTTTTTCTCCACTCTAACCATGCTTTTCTTGGATTTCTGCCGCTCTAACCCCGCTTTTCTTGGTTTTCCTCCGCTCTAACTTCATTTTTCTTGGTTTTCCTCCGCACTAACCCCGCTTTTCTTGGTTTTCCTCCGCACTTATTCCGCTTTTCTTGGTTTTCCTTCGCTCTAACTTCACTTTTCTTGGTTTTCCTCCTTTCTAACCCCGTTTTTCTTGGTTTTCCTCCGCTCTAATCCCGCTTCTCTTGGTTTTTCTCCACTCTAACCATGTTTTTCTTGGATTTCTGCTGCTCTAACACCGCTTTTCTGTCTTTTCCTCCTCTCTAAGTTCTTTTTATTGGTTTTCCTTCGCTCTAACCCCACTTTTCTTGGTTTTCTTCCGTTCTAACTTCGCTTTTCTTGGTTTTCCTCCGCTCTAACCCCGCATTTCTTGGTTTTCCTCCTTTCTAACCCCGCTTTTCTTGGTTTTCCTGCTCTCTAACCTTGCTTTTCTTGGTTTTCCTCCGCTCTAACCCCGCTTTTCTTGGTTTTCCTCCGCTCTAACTTCGCTTTTCTTGGTTTTCCTCCGCTCTATCACCGCTTTTCTTGGTTTTTCTACGCTCTAACACCACTTTTCTTGGTTTTCCTCCGCTCTAACCCTGCTTTTCTTGGTTTTCCTTCGCTCCAACTTCACTTTTCTTGGTTTTCCTCCTTTCTAACCCCGCTTTTCTTGATTTTCCTCCGCTCTAATCTCGCTTCTCTTGGTTTTTCTCCACTCTAACCATGCTTTTCTTGTATTTCTGCTGCTCTAACCCCGCTTTTCTGTCTTTTCCTCCTCTCTAAGATCTTTTTTTTGGATTTCCTCAGCTCTAACCCCGATTATCTTGGTTTTCCTCCGCACTAACCCCGCTTTTCTTGGTTTTCTTCCGTTCAAACTTCGCTTTTCTAGGTTTTCCTTTGCTCTAACCCTGCTTTTCTTGGTTTTCCTCCACTCTAACCCCGCTTTTCTTGGTTTTCCTCCGCTCTATCCCCGCCTTTCTTGGTTTTCCTCTGCTCTAACCCCGCTTTTTTTGGTTTTCCTCTTCTCTAACCCCGCTTTTCCAGATTTTCCTCCGCTCTAACCCCGCTTTTCTTGTTTATTCTCCACTGTAACCCAGCTTTTCATGCTTTTTCGCCACTCTAACCCCACTTTTTTTGGTTTTCCTCCTCTCTAACCCCGCTTTTCCTGATTTTCCTCCGCTCTAACCCCGCTTTTCTTGGTTATTCTCCACTGTAACCCTGCTTTTCAAGGTTTTTCTCCACTCTAACCATGCTTTTCTCGGATTTCTGCTGCTCTCACCACGCTTTTCTTCGTTTTCTTCCGTTCTAACACTGTTTTCTTGGTTTTCCTTGTTTCTAACCCCGCTTTTCCTGATTTTCCTCCGCTCTCTAACCCCGCTTTTCTTGGTTTTCCTCCGCTCTAACCCCGCTTTTCTTGGTTTTCCTCCGCTATAACCCCGCTTTTCTTGGATTTCCTCTGCTCTAACCCAGCTTTTCTTGGTTTTTTTCC
Organism: Coturnix japonica; assembly: GCF_054131305.1. Lineage (NCBI taxonomy): Eukaryota > Metazoa > Chordata > Aves > Galliformes > Phasianidae > Coturnix > Coturnix japonica. The sequence goes on along the minus strand of NC_140666.1, from coordinate 6,595,746 downwards.
ACTGTAACCATGCTTTTCTTGTATTTCCGCTGCTCTAACTTCGCTTTCCTTGGTTTTCTTCCGCTCTAACCCCGCTTTTCTTGGTTTTCCTCTGCTCTAACCCCGCTCTTCTTGGTTTTCCTCCGCTCTAACCCCGCTTTTCTGGATTTTCCTCCGCTCTAACCCCGCTTTTCTTGGTTATTCTCTACTGTAACCCAGCTTTTCAAGTTTTTTCTCCACTCTAACCATGCTTTTCTCGGATTTCTGCTGCTCTTACCACACTTTTCTTCGTTTTCTTCCGTTCTAACTCTGCTTTTCTTGGTTTTCCTCCGCTCTAACTTCGCTTTTCTTGGTTTTCCTCCGCTCTATCACCGCTTTTCTTGGTTTTCCTACGCTCTAACCCTGCTTTTCTTGGTTTTCCTCCGCTCTAACCCCGCTTTTCTTGGTTTTCCTCCGCTCAAACCCAGCTTTTCATGGTTTTCCTCCGCTCTAATCCCGCTTCTCTTGGTTTTTCTCCACTCTAACCATGCTTTTCTTGGTTTTTCTCCACTCTAACCATGCTTTTCTTGGATTTCTGCTGCTCTAACCGCTCTTTTTTGTCTTTTCATCCTCTCTTAGTTCTTTAATTGGTTTTCCTCCGCTCTAACCCCGATTATCTTGGTTTTCCAAGGCTCTAACCCCGCTTTCCTTGGTTTTCTTCCGTCCTAACTTCGCTTTTCTTGGTTTTCCTCCGCTCTAACCCCGCATTTCTTGGTTTTCACCCGCATGAACAACTTTTTTCTTGGTTTTCCTCCGCTCTAACTTCGCATTTTCTAATTTTCCTCCGCTCTAACCCTGCTTTTCTTGGTTTTCCTCTGCTCTAACCCCGCTTTTCATGCTTTTCCTCCGCTCTAACCTTGCTTTTCTTGGTTTTCCTCACCTCTAACATCACTTTTCTTTCTTTTCCTCCGCTCTAACTTTACTTTTCTTGGTTTTCCTCCGCTCTAACCCCGCTTTTCTTGGTTTTCCTCCGCTATAACCCCGCTTTTCTTGGTTTTCCTCCGCTCTATCACCGCTTTTCTTGGTTTTCCTACGCTCTAACCTTGCTTTTCTTGGTTTTCCTCCGCTCTAACCCCGCGTTTCTTGGTTTTCCTCCGCTCAAACCCAGCTTTTCATGGTTTTCCTCCGCTCTAATCCAGCTTCTCTTGGTTTTTCTCCACTCTAACCATGCTTTTCTTGGTTTTTCTCCACTCTTACCATGCTTTTCTTGGATTTCTGCTGCTCTAACCGCGCTTTTCTATCTTTTCATCTTCTCTTAGTTCTTTTTATTGGTTTTCCTCCGATCTAACCCCGATTATCTTGGTTTTCCTCCGCTCTAACCCCGCTTTTCTTGGTTTTCTTCCGTTCTAACTTAGCTTTTCTTGGTTTTTTTCCGCTCTAACCCCGCATTTCTTGGTTTTCACCTGCATGAACAACATTTTTATTGGTTTTCCTCCGCTCTAACTTCGCATTTTCTAATTTTCCTCCGCTCTAACCCTGCTTTTCTTGATTTTCCTGCGCTCTTACCCCGCTTTTCTTGGATTTCCTCACCTCTAACATCACTTTTCTTTCTTTTCGTCCACTCTGACCTTACTTTTCTTGGTTTTCCTCCGCTCTAACCCCGCTATTCTTTGTTTTCCTCCGCTATAACCGCGCTTTTCTTGGTTTTCCTCCGCTATAACCCCGCTTTTCTTGGTTTTCCTCCTTTCTAACCCCGCTTTTCTTGGTTTTCCTCCGCTATAACCCCGCTTTTCTTGGTTTTCCTCCGCTCTAACCCCGCTTTTCTTGGTTTTCCTCCGCTCTAACTTCGCTTTTCTTGTTTTTCCTTTGCTCTAACCCTGGTTTTCTTGGTTTTCCTCCACTCTAACCCCGCTTTTCTTGGTTTTCCTCCGCTCTTACGTAGCTTTTCTTGGTTTTCCTCCGCTCTAACCCCGCTTTTCTTGGTTTTCCTCCGCTCTAACCCCGCTTTTCTTGGTTTTCCTCCGCTATAACCCCGCTTTTCTTGATTTTCCTCTGCTCTAACCGTGCTTTTCTTGGTTATTCTCCACTGTAACCCAGCTTTTCAAGGTTTTTCTCCACTCTAACCATGCTTTTCTCGGATTTCTGCTGCTCTTACCACGCTTTTCTTCGTTTTCTTCCGTTCTAACTCTGCTTTTCTTGATTTTCCTCCGCTCTAACTTCGCTTTTCTTGGTTTTCCTCCGCTCTATCACCGCTTTTCTTGGTTTTCCTCCACTCTAACCCTGCTTTTCTTGGTTTTCCTCCGCTCTAACCCCGCTTTTCTTGGTTTTCCTCCGCTCAAACCCAGCTTTTCATGGTTTTCCTCCGCTCTAATCCCGCTTCTCTTGGTTTTTCTCCACTCTAACCATGCTTTTCTTGGTTTTTCTCCACTCTAACCATGCTTTTCTTGGATTTCTGCTGCTCTAACCGCTCTTTTTTGTCTTTTCATCCTCTCTTAGTTCTTTAATTGGTTTTCCTCCGCTCTAACCCCGATTATCTTGGTTTTTGAAGGCTCTAACCCCGCTTTCCTTGGTTTTCTTCCGTTCTAACTTCGCTTTTCTTGGTTTTCCTCCGCTCTAACCCCGCATTTCTTGGTTTTCACCCGCATGAACAACTTTTTTCTTGGTTTTCCTCCGCTCTAACTTCGCATTTTCTAATTTTCCTCCGCTCTAACCCTGCTTTTCTTGGTTTTCCTCTGCTCTAACCCCGCTTTTCATGCTTTTCCTCCGCTCTAACCTTGCTTTTCTTGGTTTTTTTCACATCTAACATCACTTTTCTTTCTTTTCCTCCGCTCTAACTTTACTTTTCTTGGTTTTCCTCCGCTCTAACCCCGCTTTTCTTGGTTTTCCTCCGCTATAACCCCGCTTTTCTTGGTTTTCCTCCGCTCTATCACCGCTTTTCTTGGTTTTCCTACGCTCTAACCTTGCTTTTCTTGGTTTTCCTCCGCTCTAACCCCTCGTTTCTTGGTTTTCCTCCTCTCAAACCCAGCTTTTCATGGTTTTCCTCCGCTCTAATCCAGCTTCTCTTGGTTTTTCTCCACTCTAACCATGCTTTTCTTGGATTTCTGCTGCTCTAACCGCGCTTTTCTGTCTTTTCATCTTCCCTTAGTTCTTTTTATTGGTTTTCCTCCGATCTAACCCCGATTATCATGGTTTTCCTCCGCTCTAACCCCGCTTTTCTTGGATTTCCTCTGCTCTAACCCAGCTTTTCTTGGTTTTTTTCCACTGTAACCATGCTTTTCTTGGATTTCCGCTGCTCTAACTTCGCTTTCCTTGGTTTTCTTCCGCTCTAACCCCGCTTTTCTTGGTTTTCCTCCGCTCTAACCCCGCTTTTCTTGGTTTTCCTCCGCTCTAACCCCGCTTTTCTTGATTTTCCTCCGCTCTAACCCCGCTTTTCTTGGTTATTCTCTACTGTAACCCAGCTTTTCAAGTTTTTTCTCCAATCTAACCATGCTTTTCTCGGATTTCTGCTGCTCTTACCACACTTTTCTTCGTTTTCTTCCGTTCTAACTCTGCTTTTCTTGGTTTTCCTCCGCTCTAACTTCGCTTTTCTTGGTTTTCCTCCGCTCTATCACCGCTTTTCTTGGTTTTCCTACGCTCTAACCCTGCTTTTCTTGGTTTTCCTCCGCTCTAACCCCGCTTTTCTTGGTTTTCCTCCGCTCAAACCCAGCTTTTCATGGTTTTCCTCCGCTCTAATCCCGCTTCTCTTGGTTTTTCTCCACTCTAACCATGCTTTTCTTGGTTTTTCTCCACTCTAACCATGCTTTTCTTGGATTTCTGCTGCTCTAACCGCTCTTTTTTGTCTTTTCATCCTCTCTTAGTTCTTTAATTGGTTTTCCTCCGCTCTAACCCCGATTATCTTGGTTTTCCAAGGCTCTAACCCCGCTTTCCTTGGTTTTCTTCCGTCCTAACTTCGCTTTTCTTGGTTTTCCTCCGCTCTAACCCCGCATTTCTTGGTTTTCACCCGCATGAACAACTTTTTTCTTGGTTTTCCTCCGCTCTAACTTCGCATTTTCTAATTTTCCTCCGCTCTAACCCTGCTTTTCTTGGTTTTCCTCTGCTCTAACCCCGCTTTTCATGCTTTTCCTCCGCTCTAACCTTGCTTTTCTTGGTTTTCCTCACCTCTAACATCACTTTTCTTTCTTTTCCTCCGCTCTAACTTTACTTTTCTTGGTTTTCCTCCGCTCTAACCCCGCTTTTCTTGGTTTTCCTCCGCTATAACCCCGCTTTTCTTGGTTTTCCTCCGCTCTATCACCGCTTTTCTTGGTTTTCCTACGCTCTAACCTTGCTTTTCTTGGTTTTCCTTCGCTCTAACCCCGCGTTTCTTGGTTTTCCTCCGCTCAAACCCAGCTTTTCATGGTTTTCCTCCGCTCTAATCCAGCTTCTCTTGGTTTTTCTCCACTCTAACCATGCTTTTCTTGGTTTTTCTCCACTCTTACCATGCTTTTCTTGGATTTCTGCTGCTCTAACCGCGCTTTTCTGTCTTTTCATCTTCTCTTAGTTCTTTTTATTGGTTTTCCTCCGATCTAACCCCGATTATCTTGGTTTTCCTCCGCTCTAAGTTCACTTTTCTCGGTTTTCCTCCTCTCTAATCCCGTTTTTCTTCGTTTTCCTCCGCTCTAACCCCGCATTTCTTGGTTTTCACCTGCATGAACAACATTTTTCTTGGTTTTCCTCCGCTCTAACTTCGCATTTTCTAATTTTCCTCCGCTCTAACCCTGCTTTTCTTGATTTTCCTGCGCTCTAACCCCACTTTTCTTGGATTTCCTCACCTCTAACATCACTTTTCTTTCTTTTCGTCCGCTCTGACCTTACTTTTCTTGGTTTTCCTCCGCTATAACCCCGCTATTCTTTGTTTTCCTCCGCTATAACCGCGCTTTTCTTGGTTTTCCTCCGCTATAACCCCGCTTTTCTTGGTTTTCCTCCTTTCTAACCCCGCTTTTCTTGGTTTTCCTCCGCTATAACCCCGCTTTTCTTGGTTTTCCTCCGCTCTAACCCCGCTTTTCTTGGTTTTCCTCCGCTCTAACTTCGCTTTTCTTCCTTTTCCTCCGCTCTAAATCTGGTTTTCTTGGTTTTCCTCCACTCTAACCCCGCTTTTCTTGGTTTTCCTCTGCTTTTACGTAGCTTTTCTTGGTTTTCCTCCGCTCTAACCCCGCTTTTCTTGATTTTCCTCCGCTCTAACCCCGCTTTTCTTGGTTTTCCTCCGCTCTAACCCCTCTTTTCTTGGTTTTCCTCCGCTATAACCCCGCTTTTCTTGATTTTCCTCTGCTCTAACCGTGCTTTTCTTGGTTATTCTCCACTGTAACCCAGCTTTTGAAGGTTTTTCTCCACTCTAACCATGCTTTTCTCGGATTTCTGCTGCTCTTACCACGCTTTTCTTCGTTTTCTTCCGTTCTAACTCTGCTTTTCTTGATTTTCCTCCGCTCTAACTTCGCTTTTCTTGGTTTTCCTCCGCTCTATCACCGCTTTTCTTGGTTTTCCTCCGCTCTAACCCTGCTTTTCTTGGTTTTCCTCCGCTCTAACCCCGCTTTTCTTGGTTTTCCTCCGCTCAAACCCAGCTTTTCATGGTTTTCCTCTGCTCTAATCCCGCTTCTCTTGGTTTTTCTCCACTCTAACCATGCTTTTCTAGGTTTTTCTCCACTCTAACCATGCTTTTCTTGGATTTCTGCTGCTCTAACCGCTCTTTTTTGTCTTTTCATCCTCTCTTAGTTCTTTAATTGGTTTTCCTCCGCTCTAACCCCGATTATCTTGGTTTTTGAAGGCTCTAACCCCGCTTTCCTTGGTTTTCTTCCGTTCTAACTTCGCTTTTCTTGGTTTTCCTCCGCTCTAACCCCGCATTTCTTGGTTTTCACCCGCATGAACAACTTTTTTCTTGGTTTTCCTCCGCTCTAACTTCGCATTTTCTAATTTTCCTCCGCTCTAACCCTGCTTTTCTTGGTTTTCCTCTGCTCTAACCCCGCTTTTCATGCTTTTCCTCCGCTCTAACCTTGCTTTTCTTGGTTTTCCTCACCTCTAACATCACTTTTCTTGGTTTTCCTCCGCTCTAACTTTACTTTTCTTGGTTTTCCTCCGCTCTAACCCCGCTTTTCTTGGTTTTCCTCCGCTATAACCCCGCTTTTCTTGGTTTTCCGCCGCTCTATCACCGCTTTTCTTGGTTTTCCTACGCTCTAACCTTGCTTTTCTTGGTTTTCCTCCGCTCTAACCCCGCTTTTCTTGGTTTTCCTTCGCTCTAACCTTGATTATCTTGGTTTTCCGCCGCTCTACCATCGCTTTTCTTGGTTTTCCTACACTCTATCCCCGGTTTTCTTGGTTTTCCTCCGCTCTAACCTCGCTTTTCTTGGTTTTCCTCCGCTCTAACCCCGCTTTTCTTGGTTTTCCTCCGCTCTTACGTAGCTTTTCTTGGTTTTCCTCCGCTCTAACCCCGCTTTTCTTGGTTTTCCTCCGCTCTAACCCCGCTTTTCTTGGTTTTCCTCCGCTATAACCCCGCTTTTCTTGATTTTCCTCTGCTCTAACCGTGCTTTTCTTGGTTATTCTCCACTGTAACCCAGCTTTTCAAGGTTTTTCTCCACTCTAACCATGCTTTTCTCGGATTTCTGCTGCTCTTACCACGCTTTTCTTCGTTTTCTTCCGTTCTAACTCTGCTTTTCTTGATTTTCCTCCGCTCTAACTTCGCTTTTCTTGGTTTTCCTCCGCTCTATCACCGCTTTTCTTGGTTTTCCTCCACTCTAACCCTGCTTTTCTTGGTTTTCCTCCGCTCTAACCCCGCTTTTCTTGGTTTTCCTCCGCTCAAACCCAGCTTTTCATGGTTTTCCTCCGCTCTAATCCCGCTTCTCTTGGTTTTTCTCCACTCTAACCATGCTTTTCTTGGTTTTTCTCCACTCTAACCATGCTTTTCTTGGATTTCTGCTGCTCTAACCGCTCTTTTTTGTCTTTTCATCCTCTCTTAGTTCTTTAATTGGTTTTCCTCCGCTCTAACCCCGATTATCTTGGTTTTTGAAGGCTCTAACCCCGCTTTCCTTGGTTTTCTTCCGTTCTAACTTCGCTTTTCTTGGTTTTCCTCCGCTCTAACCCCGCATTTCTTGGTTTTCACCCGCATGAACAACTTTTTTCTTGGTTTTCCTCCGCTCTAACTTCGCATTTTCTAATTTTCCTCCGCTCTAACCCTGCTTTTCTTGGTTTTCCTCTGCTCTAACCCCGCTTTTCATGCTTTTCCTCCGCTCTAACCTTGCTTTTCTTGGTTTTTTTCACATCTAACATCACTTTTCTTTCTTTTCCTCCCCTCTAACTTTACTTTTCTTGGTTTTCCTCCGCTCTAACCCCGCTTTTCTTGGTTTTCCTCCGCTATAACCCCGCTTTTCTTGGTTTTCCTCCGCTCTATCACCGCTTTTCTTGGTTTTCCTACGCTCTAACCTTGCTTTTCTTGGTTTTCCTCCGCTCTAACCCCTCGTTTCTTGGTTTTCCTCCTCTCAAACCCAGCTTTTCATGGTTTTCCTCCGCTCTAATCCAGCTTCTCTTGGTTTTTCTCCACTCTAACCATGCTTTTCTTGGATTTCTGCTGCTCTAACCGCGCTTTTCTGTCTTTTCATCTTCCCTTAGTTCTTTTTATTGGTTTTCCTCCGATCTAACCCCGATTATCATGGTTTTCCTCCGCTCTAACCCCGCTTTTCTTGGATTTCCTCTGCTCTAACCCAGCTTTTCTTGGTTTTTTCCACTGTAACCATGCTTTTCTTGGATTTCCGCTGCTCTAACTTCGCTTTCCTTGGTTTTCTTCCGCTCTAACCCCGCTTTTCTTGGTTTTCCTCCGCTCTAACCCCGCTTTTCTTGGTTTTCCTCCGCTCTAACCCCGCTTTTCTTGATTTTCCTCCGCTCTAACCCCGCTTTTCTTGGTTATTCTCTACTGTAACCCAGCTTTTCAAGTTTTTTCTCCAATCTAACCATGCTTTTCTCGGATTTCTGCTGCTCTTACCACACTTTTCTTCGTTTTCTTCCGTTCTAACTCTGCTTTTCTTGGTTTTCCTCCGCTCTAACTTCGCTTTTCTTGGTTTTCCTCCGCTCTATCACCGCTTTTCTTGGTTTTCCTACGCTCTAACCCTGCTTTTCTTGGTTTTCCTCCGCTCTAACCCCGCTTTTCTTGGTTTTCCTCCGCTCAAACCCAGCTTTTCATGGTTTTCCTCCGCTCTAATCCCGCTTCTCTTGGTTTTTCTCCACTCTAACCATGCTTTTCTTGGTTTTTCTCCACTCTAACCATGCTTTTCTTGGATTTCTGCTGCTCTAACCGCTCTTTTTTGTCTTTTCATCCTCTCTTAGTTCTTTAATTGGTTTTCCTCCGCTCTAACCCCGATTATCTTGGTTTTCCAAGGCTCTAACCCCGCTTTCCTTGGTTTTCTTCCGTCCTAACTTCGCTTTTCTTGGTTTTCCTCCGCTCTAACCCCGCATTTCTTGGTTTTCACCCGCATGAACAACTTTTTTCTTGGTTTTCCTCCGCTCTAACTTCGCATTTTCTAATTTTCCTCCGCTCTAACCCTGCTTTTCTTGGTTTTCCTCTGCTCTAACCCCGCTTTTCATGCTTTTCCTCCGCTCTAACCTTGCTTTTCTTGGTTTTCCTCACCTCTAACATCACTTTTCTTTCTTTTCCTCCGCTCTAACTTTACTTTTCTTGGTTTTCCTCCGCTCTAACCCCGCTTTTCTTGGTTTTCCTCCGCTATAACCCCGCTTTTCTTGGTTTTCCTCCGCTCTATCACCGCTTTTCTTGGTTTTCCTACGCTCTAACCTTGCTTTTCTTGGTTTTCCTTCGCTCTAACCCCGCGTTTCTTGGTTTTCCTCCGCTCAAACCCAGCTTTTCATGGTTTTCCTCCGCTCTAATCCAGCTTCTCTTGGTTTTTCTCCACTCTAACCATGCTTTTCTTGGTTTTTCTCCACTCTTACCATGCTTTTCTTGGATTTCTGCTGCTCTAACCGCGCTTTTCTGTCTTTTCATCTTCTCTTAGTTCTTTTTATTGGTTTTCCTCCGATCTAACCCCGATTATCTTGGTTTTCCTCCGCTCTAAGTTCACTTTTCTCGGTTTTCCTCCTCTCTAATCCCGTTTTTCTTCGTTTTCCTCCGCTCTAACCCCGCATTTCTTGGTTTTCACCTGCATGAACAACATTTTTCTTGGTTTTCCTCCGCTCTAACTTCGCATTTTCTAATTTTCCTCCGCTCTAACCCTGCTTTTCTTGATTTTCCTGCGCTCTAACCCCACTTTTCTTGGATTTCCTCACCTCTAACATCACTTTTCTTTCTTTTCGTCCGCTCTGACCTTACTTTTCTTGGTTTTCCTCCGCTATAACCCCGCTATTCTTTGTTTTCCTCCGCTATAACCGCGCTTTTCTTGGTTTTCCTCCGCTATAACCCCGCTTTTCTTGGTTTTCCTCCTTTCTAACCCCGCTTTTCTTGGTTTTCCTCCGCTATAACCCCGCTTTTCTTGGTTTTCCTCCGCTCTAACCCCGCTTTTCTTGGTTTTCCTCCGCTCTAACTTCGCTTTTCTTCCTTTTCCTCCGCTCTAAATCTGGTTTTCTTGGTTTTCCTCCACTCTAACCCCGCTTTTCTTGGTTTTCCTCCGCTTTTACGTAGCTTTTCTTGGTTTTCCTCCGCTCTAACCCCGCTTTTCTTGATTTTCCTCCGCTCTAACCCCGCTTTTCTTGGTTTTCCTCCGCTCTAACCCCTCTTTTCTTGGTTTTCCTCCGCTATAACCCCGCTTTTCTTGATTTTCCTCTGCTCTAACCGTGCTTTTCTTGGTTATTCTCCACTGTAACCCAGCTTTTGAAGGTTTTTCTCCACTCTAACCATGCTTTTCTCGGATTTCTGCTGCTCTTACCACGCTTTTCTTCGTTTTCTTCCGTTCTAACTCTGCTTTTCTTGATTTTCCTCCGCTCTAACTTCGCTTTTCTTGGTTTTCCTCCGCTCTATCACCGCTTTTCTTGGTTTTCCTCCGCTCTAACCCTGCTTTTCTTGGTTTTCCTCCGCTCTAACCCCGCTTTTCTTGGTTTTCCTCCGCTCAAACCCAGCTTTTCATGGTTTTCCTCTGCTCTAATCCCGCTTCTCTTGGTTTTTCTCCACTCTAACCATGCTTTTCTAGGTTTTTCTCCACTCTAACCATGCTTTTCTTGGATTTCTGCTGCTCTAACCGCTCTTTTTTGTCTTTTCATCCTCTCTTAGTTCTTTAATTGGTTTTCCTCCGCTCTAACCCCGATTATCTTGGTTTTTGAAGGCTCTAACCCCGCTTTCCTTGGTTTTCTTCCGTTCTAACTTCGCTTTTCTTGGTTTTCCTCCGCTCTAACCCCGCATTTCTTGGTTTTCACCCGCATGAACAACTTTTTTCTTGGTTTTCCTCCGCTCTAACTTCGCATTTTCTAATTTTCCTCCGCTCTAACCCTGCTTTTCTTGGTTTTCCTCTGCTCTAACCCCGCTTTTCATGCTTTTCCTCCGCTCTAACCTTGCTTTTCTTGGTTTTCCTCACCTCTAACATCACTTTTCTTTCTTTTCCTCCGCTCTAACTTTACTTTTCTTGGTTTTCCTCCGCTCTAACCCCGCTTTTCTTGGTTTTCCTCCGCTATAACCCCGCTTTTCTTGGTTTTCCGCCGCTCTATCACCGCTTTTCTTGGTTTTCCTACGCTCTAACCTTGCTTTTCTTGGTTTTCCTCCGCTCTAACCCCGCTTTTCTTGGTTTTCCTTCGCTCTAACCTTGATTATCTTGGTTTTCCGCCGCTCTACCATCGCTTTTCTTGGTTTTCCTACACTCTATCCCCGGTTTTCTTGGTTTTCCTCCGCTCTAACCTCGCTTTTCTTGGTTTTCCTCCGCTCTAACCCCGCTTTTCTTGGTTTTCCTCTGCTCTAACTCAGCTTTTCTTGGTTTTTCTCCACTCTAACTTCGCATTTCCTGGTTTTCCTCCGCTCTAACCCCACTTTTCATGGTTTTTCTCCACTCTAACCCAGCTTTTCTTTGTTTTTCTCCACTCTAACCATGCTTTTCTTGGATTTCTGCCGCTCTAACCCCACTTTTCTTGGTTTTCCTCCGCTCTAACTTCATTTTTCTTGGTTTTCCTCCGCACTAACCCCGCTTTTCTTGGTTTTCCTCCGCACTTATTCCGCTTTTCTTGGTTTTCCTTCGCTCTAACTTCACTTTTCTTGGTTTTCCTCCTTTCTAACCCCGCTTTTCTTGGTTTTCCTCCGCTCAAATCCCGCTTCTCTTGGTTTTTCTCCACTCTAACCATGTTTTTCTTGGATTTCTGCTGCTCTAACACCGCTTTTCTGTCTTTTCCTCCTCTCTAAGTTCTTTTTATTGGTTTTCCTTCGCTCTAACCCCACTTTTCTTGGTTTTCTTCCGTTCTAACTTCGCTTTTCTTGGTTTTCCTCCGCTCTAACCCCGCATTTCTTGGTTTTCCTCCTTTCTAACCCCGCTTTTCTTGGTTTTCCTGCTCTCTAACCTTGCTTTTCTTGGTTTTCCTCCGCTCTAACCCCGCTTTTCTTGGTTTTCCTCCTCTCTAACTTCGCTTTTCTTGGTTTTCCTCCGCTCTATCACCGCTTTTCTTGGTTTTTCTACGCTCTAACACCACTTTTCTTGGTTTTCTTCCGCTCTAACCCTGCTTTTCTTGGTTTTCCTTCGCTCCAACTTCACTTTTCTTGGTTTTCCTCCTTTCTAACCCCGCTTTTCTTGATTTACCTCCGCTCTAATCTCGCTTCTCTTGGTTTTTCTCCACTCTAACCATGCTTTTCTTGTATTTCTGCTGCTCTAACCCCGCTTTTCTGTCTTTTCCTCCTCTCTAAGATCTTTTTTTTGGATTTCCTCAGCTCTAACCCCGATTATCTTGGTTTTCCTCCGCACTAACCCCGCTTTTCTTGGTTTTCTTCCGTTCAAACTTCGCTTTTCTAGGTTTTCCTTTGATCTAACCCTGCTTTTCTTGGTTTTCCTCCACTCTAACCCCGCTTTTCTTGGTTTTCCTCCGCTCTATCCCCGCCTTTCTTGGTTTTCCTCTGCTCTAACCCCGCTTTTTTTGGTTTTCCTCTTCTCTAACCCCGCTTTTCCAGATTTTCCTCCGCTCTAACCCCGCTTTTCTTGTTTATTCTCCACTGTAACCCAGCTTTTCATGCTTTTTCTCCACTCTAACCCCACTTTTTTTGGTTTTCCTCCTCTCTAACCCCGCTTTTCCTGATTTTCCTCCGCTCTAACCCCGCTTTTCTTGGTTATTCTCCACTGTAACCCTGCTTTTCAAGGTTTTTCTCCACTCTAACCATGCTTTTCTCGGATTTCTGCTGCTCTTACCACGCTTTTCTTCGTTTTCTTCCGTTCTAACTCTGTTTTCTTCGTTTTCCTTGTTTCTAACCCCGCTTTTCCTGATTTTCCTCCGCTCTCTAACCCCGCTTTTCTTGGTTTTCCTCCGCTCTAACCCCGCTTTTCTTGGTTTTCCTCCGCTATAACCCTGCTTTTCTTGGTTTTCCTCCGCTCTAACCCCGCTTTTCTTGGTTTTCCTCCGCTATAACCCCGCTTTTCTTGGTTTTCCTCCGCTACAACCTCGCTTTTCTTGGTTTTCCTCTGCTCTAACCCCGCTTTTCTTGGTTTTCCTCCGCTCTAACTTCGCTTTTCTTGGTTTTCCTCCGCTATAACCCTGCTTTTCTTGGTTTTCCTCCACTCTAACCCAGCTTTTCTTGGTTTTCCTCCGCTCTAACCCCGCTTTTTTTGGTTTTCCTCCTCTCTAACCCCGCTTTTCCTGATTTTCCTCCGCTCTCTAACCCCGCTTTTCTTGGTTTTCCTCCACTCTATCCCCGATTTTCTTGGTTTTCCTCCGCTCTAACCCCGCTTTTCTTGGTTTTCCTCCACTCTAACCCCGATTTTCTTGGTTTTCTTCCGCTCTAACCACGCTTTTCTTGGGTTTCCTCTGATAAAACTTCGCTTTTCTTGGTTTTTCTCCGCTCTCACCCCGTTTCTTTGGTTTTCCTCTGCTCTAACCTTGATTATCTTGGCTTTCCTCCGCTCTAACCCCGTTTCTCTTAGTTTTCCTCCGCTCTTACCACCCTTTCATGGTTTTCCACCACTCTAACCCCGCTTTTCTTGGATTTCCACCGCTGTAACTTCGCTTTTCTTGGTTTTTCTCCGCTCTAACCCCGTTTCTCTTGGTTTTCCTCCGCTCTAACCTTGATTATCTTGGCTTTCCTCCGCTCTAACACCGCTTTTTTTGGTTTTCCTCCGCTGTAACTTCGCATTTCTTGGTTTTTCTCCACTCTAACCATGCTTTTCTTGGATTTTCGCTGCTCTAACTTCGCTTTCCTTGGTTTTCCTCCGCTCTAACCCCGCTTTTCTTGGTTTTCCTTCGCTCTAACCTTGATTATCTTGGTTTTCTGCCGCTCTACCATCGCTTTTCTTGGTTTTCCTACAATCTAACCCCGGTTTTCTTGGTTTTCCTCCGCTCTAAGTTCACTTTTCTCGGTTTTCCTCCTCTCTAATCCCGTTTTTCTTGGTTTTCCTCCGCTCTAAACCCGCTTTTCTTGGTTTTCCTCCGCTCTAACACCGCTTTTCTTGGATTTCCTCTGCACTAACCCAGCTTTTCTTGGTTTTTTTCCACTGTAACCATGCTTTTCTTGGATTTCCGCTGCTCTAACTTCGCTTTCCTTGGTTTTCTTCCGCTCTAACCTTGATTATCTTGGCTATCCTCCGCTCTAACCCCGCTTTTCTTGGTTTTCCTCCGCTGTAACTTCGCATTTCTTGGTTTTTCTCCACTCTAACCATGCTTTTCTTGGATTTTCGCTGCTCTAACTTCGCTTTCCTTGGTTTTCTTTCGCTCTAACCCCGCTTTTCTTGGTTTTCCTTCGCTCTAACCTTGATTATCTTGGTTTTCTGCCGCTCTACCATCGCTTTTCTTGGTTTTCCTACAATCTAACCCCGGTTTTCATGGTTTTCCTCCGCTCTAAGTTCACTTTTCTCGGTTTTCCTCCTCTCTAATCCCGTTTTTCTTGGTTTTCCTCCGCTCTAACCCCGCTTTTCTTGGTTTTCCTCCGCTCTAACCCCGCTTTTCTTGGATTTCCTCTGCTCTAACCCAGCTTTTCTTGTTTTTTTTCCACTGTAACCATGCTTTTCTTGTATTTCCGCTGCTCTAACTTCGCTTTCCTTGGTTTTCTTCCGCTCTAACCCCGCTTTTCTTGGTTTTCCTCTGCTCTAACCCCGCTCTTCTTGGTTTTCCTCCTCTCTAACCCCGCTTTTCTTGATTTTCCTCCGCTCTAACCCCGCTTTTCTTGGTTATTCTCTACTGTAACCCAGCTTTTCAAGTTTTTTCTCCACTCTAACCATGCTTTTCTCGGATTTCTGCTGCTCTTACCACACTTTTCTTCGTTTTCTTCCGTTCTAACTCTGCTTTTCTTGGTTTTCCTCCGCTCTAACTTCGCTTTTCTTGGTTTTCCTCCGCTCTATCACCGCTTTTCTTGGTTTTCCTACGCTCTAACCCTGCTTTTCTTGGTTTTCCTCCGCTCTAACCCCGCTTTTCTTGGTTTTCCTCCGCTCAAACCCAGCTTTTCATGGTTTTCCTCCGCTCTAATCCCGCTTCTCTTGGTTTTTCTCCACTCTAACCATGCTTTTCTTGGTTTTTCTCCACTCTAACCATGCTTTTCTTGGATTTCTGCTGCTCTAACCGCTCTTTTTTGTCTTTTCATCCTCTCTTAGTTCTTTAATTGGTTTTCCTCCGCTCTAACCCCGATTATCTTGGTTTTCCAAGGCTCTAACCCCGCTTTCCTTGGTTTTCTTCCGTCCTAACTTCGCTTTTCTTGGTTTTCCTCCGCTCTAACCCCGCATTTCTTGGTTTTCACCCGCATGAACAACTTTTTTCTTGGTTTTCCTCCGCTCTAACTTCGCATTTTCTAATTTTCCTCCGCTCTAACCCTGCTTTTCTTGGTTTTCCTCTGCTCTAACCCCGCTTTTCATGCTTTTCCTCCGCTCTAACCTTGCTTTTCTTGGTTTTCCTCACCTCTAACATCACTTTTCTTTCTTTTCCTCCGCTCTAACTTTACTTTTCTTGGTTTTCCTCCGCTCTAACCCCGCTTTTCTTGGTTTTCCTCCGCTATAACCCCGCTTTTCTTGGTTTTCCTCCGCTCTATCACCGCTTTTCTTGGTTTTCCTACGCTCTAACCTTGCTTTTCTTGGTTTTCCTCCGCTCTAACCCCGCGTTTCTTGGTTTTCCTCCGCTCAAACCCAGCTTTTCATGGTTTTCCTCCGCTCTAATCCAGCTTCTCTTGGTTTTTCTCCACTCTAACCATGCTTTTCTTGGTTTTTCTCCACTCTTACCATGCTTTTCTTGGATTTCTGCTGCTCTAACCGCGCTTTTCTATCTTTACATCTTCTCTTAGTTCTTTTTATTGGTTTTCCTCCGATCTAACCCCGATTATCTTGGTTTTCCTCCGCTCTAACCCCGCTTTTCTTGGTTTTCTTCCGTTCTAACTTAGCTTTTCTTGGTTTTCCTCCGCTCTAACCCCGCATTTCTTGGTTTTCACCTGCATGAACAACATTTTTATTGGTTTTCCTCCGCTCTAACTTCGCATTTTCTAATTTTCCTCCGCTCTAACCCTGCTTTTCTTGATTTTCCTGCGCTCTTACCCCGCTTTTCTTGGATTTCCTCACCTCTAACATCACTTTTCTTTCTTTTCGTCCGCTCTGACCTTACTTTTCTTGGTTTTCCTCCGCTCTAACCCCGCTATTCTTTGTTTTCCTCCGCTATAACCGCGCTTTTCTTGGTTTTCCTCCGCTATAACCCCGCTTTTCTTGGTTTTCCTCCTTTCTAACCCCGCTTTTCTTGGTTTTCCTCCGCTATAATACCGCTTTTCTTGGTTTTCCTCCGCTCTAACCCCGCTTTTCTTGGTTTTCCTCCGCTCTAACTTCGCTTTTCTTGTTTTTCCTTTGCTCTAACCCTGGTTTTCTTGGTTTTCCTCCACTCTAACCCCGCTTTTCTTGGTTTTCCTCCGCTCTTACGTAGCTTTTCTTGGTTTTCCTCCGCTCTAACCCCGCTTTTCTTGATTTTCCTCCGCTCTAACCCCGCTTTTCTTGGTTTTCCTCCGCTCTAACCCCGCTTTTCTTGGTTTTCCTCCGCTATAACCCCGCTTATCTTGATTTTCCTCTGCTCTAACCGTGCTTTTCTTGGTTATTCTCCACTGTAACCCAGCTTTTCAAGGTTTTTCTCCACTCTAACCATGCTTTTCTCGGATTTCTGCTGCTCTTACCACGCTTTTCTTCGTTTTCTTCCGTTCTAACTCTGCTTTTCTTGATTTTCCTCCGCTCTAACTTCGCTTTTCTTGGTTTTCCTCCGCTCTATCACCGCTTTTCTTGGTTTTCCTCCGCTCTAACCCTGCTTTTCTTGGTTTTCCTCCGCTCTAACCCCGCTTTTCTTGGTTTTCCTCCGCTCAAACCCAGCTTTTCATGGTTTTCCTCCGCTCTAATCCCGCTTCTCTTGGTTTTTCTCCACTCTAACCATGCTTTTCTTGGTTTTTCTCCACTCTAACCATGCTTTTCTTGGATTTCTGCTGCTCTAACCGCTCTTTTTTGTCTTTTCATCCTCTCTTAGTTCTTTAATTGGTTTTCCTCCGCTCTAACCCCGATTATCTTGGTTTTCCAAGGCTCTAACCCCGCTTTCCTTGGTTTTCTTCCGTTCTAACTTCGCTTTTCTTGGTTTTCCTCCGCTCTAACCCCGCATTTCTTGGTTTTCACCCGCATGAACAACTTTTTTCTTGGTTTTCCTCCGCTCTAACTTCGCATTTTCTAATTTTCCTCCGCTCTAACCCTGCTTTTCTTGGTTTTCCTCTGCTCTAACCCCGCTTTTCATGCTTTTCCTCCGCTCTAACCTTGCTTTTCTTGGTTTTTTTCACATCTAACATCACTTTTCTTTCTTTTCCTCCGCTCTAACTTTACTTTTCTTGGTTTTCCTCCGCTCTAACCCCGCTTTTCTTGGTTTTCCTCCGCTATAACCCCGCTTTTCTTGGTTTTCCTCCGCTCTATCACCGCTTTTCTTGGTTTTCCTACGCTCTAACCTTGCTTTTCTTGGTTTTCCTCCGCTCTAACCCCTCGTTTCTTGGTTTTCCTCCGCTCAAACCCAGCTTTTCATGCTTTTCCTCCGCTCTAATCCAGCTTCTCTTGGTTTTTCTCCACTCTAACCATGCTTTTCTTGGATTTCTGCTGCTCTAACCGCGCTTTTCTGTCTTTTCATCTTCCCTTAGTTCTTTTTATTGGTTTTCCTCCGATCTAACCCCGATTATCATGGTTTTCCTCCGCTCTAACCCCGCTTTTCTTGGATTTCCTCTGCTCTAACCCAGCTTTTCTTGGTTTTTTTCCACTGTAACCATGCTTTTCTTAGATTTCCGCTGCTCTAACTTCGCTTTCCTTGGTTTTCTTCCGCTCTAACCCCGCTTTTCTTGGTTTTCCTCCGCTCTAACCCCGCTTTTCTTGGTTTTCCTCCGCTCTAACCCCGCTTTTCTTGATTTTCCTCCGCTCTAACCCCGCTTTTCTTGGTTATTCTCTACTGTAACCCAGCTTTTCAAGTTTTTTCTCCAATCTAACCATGCTTTTCTCGGATTTCTGCTGCTCTTACCACACTTTTCTTTGTTTTCTTCCGTTCTAACTCTGCTTTTCTTGGTTTTCCTCCGCTCTAACTTCGCTTTTCTTGGTTTTCCTCCGCTCTATCACCGCTTTTCTTGGTTTTCCTACGCTCTAACCCTGCTTTTCTTGGTATTCCTCCGCTCTAACCCCGCTTTTCTTGGTTTTCCTCCGCTCAAACCCAGCTTTTCATGGTTTTCCTCCGCTCTAATCCCGCTTCTCTTGGTTTTTCTCCACTCTAACCATGCTTTTCTTGGTTTTTCTCCACTCTAACCATGCTTTTCTTGGATTTCTGCTGCTCTAACCGCTCTTTTTTGTCTTTTCATCCTCTCTTAGTTCTTTAATTGGTTTTCCTCCGCTCTAACCCCGATTATCTTGGTTTTCCAAGGCTCTAACCCCGCTTTCCTTGGTTTTCTTCCGTCCTAACTTCGCTTTTCTTGGTTTTCCTCCGCTCTAACCCCGCATTTCTTGGTTTTCACCCGCATGAACAACTTTTTTCTTGGTTTTCCTCCGCTCTAACTTCGCATTTTCTAATTTTCCTCCGCTCTAACCCTGCTTTTCTTGGTTTTCCTCTGCTCTAACCCCGCTTTTCATGCTTTTCCTCCGCTCTAACCTTGCTTTTCTTGGTTTTCCTCACCTCTAACATCACTTTTCTTTCTTTTCCTCCGCTCTAACTTTACTTTTCTTGGTTTTCCTCCGCTCTAACCCCGCTTTTCTTGGTTTTCCTCCGCTATAACCCCGCTTTTCTTGGTTTTCCTCCGCTCTATCACCGCTTTTCTTGGTTTTCCTACGCTCTAACCTTGCTTTTCTTGGTTTTCCTCCGCTCTAACCCCGCGTTTCTTGGTTTTCCTCCGCTCAAACCCAGCTTTTCATGGTTTTCCTCCGCTCTAATCCAGCTTCTCTTGGTTTTTCTCCACTCTAACCATGCTTTTCTTGGTTTTTCTCCACTCTTACCATGCTTTTCTTGGATTTCTGCTGCTCTAACCGCGCTTTTCTGTCTTTTCATCTTCTCTTAGTTCTTTTTATTGGTTTTCCTCCGATCTAACCCCGATTATCTTGGTTTTCCTCCGCTCTAACCCCGCTTTTCTTGGTTTTCTTCCGTTCTAACTTAGCTTTTCTTGGTTTTCCTCTGCTCTAACCCCGCATTTCTTGGTTTTCACCTGCATGAACAACATTTTTCTTGGTTTTCCTCCGCTCAAACTTCGCATTTTCTAATTTTCCTCCGCTCTAACCCTGCTTTTCTTGATTTTCCTGCGCTCTAACCCCGCTTTTCTTGGATTTCCTCACCTCTAACATCACTTTTCTTTTTTTTCGTCCGCTCTGACCTTACTTTTCTTGGTTTTCCTCCGCTATAACCCCGCTATTCTTTGTTTTCCTCCGCTATAACCGCGCTTTTCTTGGTTTTCCTCCGCTATAACCCTGCTTTTCTTGGTTTTCCTCCGCTATAACCCCGCTTTTCTTGGTTTTCCTCCGCTATAACCCCGCTTTTCTTGGTTTTCCTCCGCTCTTACCCCGCTTTTCTTGGTTTTCCTCCGCTCTAACTTCGCTTTTCTTGCTTTTCCTTTGCTCTAAATCTGGTTTTCTTGGTTTTCCTCCACTCTAACCCCGCTTTTCTTGGTTTTCCTCCGCTCTTACGTAGCTTTTCTTGGTTTTCCTCCGCTCTAACCCCGCTTTTCTTGATTTTCCTCCGCTCTAACCCCGCTTTTCTTGGTTTTCCTCCGCTCTAACCCCTCTTTTCTTGGTTTTCCTCCGCTATAACCCCGCTTTTCTTGATTTTCCTCTGCTCTAACCGTGCTTTTCTTGGTTATTCTCCACTGTAACCCAGCTTTTCAAGGTTTTTCTCCACTCTAACCATGCTTTTCTCGGATTTCTGCTGCTCTTACCACGCTTTTCTTCGTTTTCTTCCGTTCTAACTCTGCTTTTCTTGATTTTCCTCCGCTCTAACTTCGATTTTCTTGGTTTTCCTCCGCTCTAACACCGCTTTTCTTGGTTTTCCTCCGCTCAAACCCAGCTTTTCATGGTTTTCCTCTGCTCTATCACCGCTTTTCTTGGTTTTCCTCCGCTCTAACCCTGCTTTTCTTGGTTTTCCTCCGCTCTAACCCCGCTTTTCTTGGTTTTCCTCCGCTCAAACCCAGCTTTTCATGGTTTTCCTCTGCTCTAATCCCGCTTTTCTTCGTTTTCTTCCGTTCTAACTCTGCTTTTCTTGATTTTCCTCCGCTCTAACTTCGCTTTTCTTGGTTTTCCTCCGCTCTATCACCGCTTTTCTTGGTTTTCCTCCGCTCTAACCCTGCTTTTCTTGGTTTTCCTCCGCTCTAACCCCGCTTTTCTTGGTTTTCCTCCGCTCTAACCTTACTTTTCTTGGTTTTCCTCCGCTCTAATCCCGCTTCTCTTGGTTTTTCTCCACTCTAACCATGCTTTTCTAGGTTTTTCTCCACTCTAACCATGCTTTTCTTGGATTTCTGCTGCTCTAACCGCTCTTTTTTGTCTTTTCATCCTCTCTTAGTTCTTTAATTGGTTTTCCTCCGCTCTAACCCCGATTATCTTGGTTTTCCAAGGCTCTAACCCCGCTTTCCTTGGTTTTCTTCCGTTCTAACTTCGCTTTTCTTGGTTTTCCTCCGCTCTAACCCCGCATTTCTTGGTTTTCACCCGCATGAACAACTTTTTTCTTGGTTTTCCTCCGCTCTAAGTTCGCATTTTCTAATTTTCCTCCGCTCTAACCCTGCTTTTCTTGGTTTTCCTCTGCTCTAACCCTGCTTTTCATGCTTTTCCTCCGCTCTAACCTTGCTTTTCTTGGTTTTCCTCACCTCTAACATCACTTTTCTTTCTTTTCCTCCGCTCTAACTTTACTTTTCTTGGTTTTCCTCCGCTCTAACCCCGCTTTTCTTGGTTTTCCTCCGCTATAACCCCGCTTTTCTTGGTTTTCCGCCGCTCTATCACCGCTTTTCTTGGTTTTCCTACGCTCTAACCTTGCTTTTCTTGGTTTTCCTCCGCTCTAACCCCTCGTTTCTTGGTTTTCCTCCGCTCAAACCCAGCTTTTCATGGTTTTCCTCCGCTCTAATCCAGCTTCTCTTGGTTTTTCTCCACTCTAACCATGCTTTTCTTGGTTTTTCTCCACTCTTACCATGCTTTTCTTGGATTTCTGCTGCTCTAACCGCGCTTTTCTGTCTTTTCATCTTCCCTTAGTTCTTTTTATTGGTTTTCCTCCGATCTAACCCCGATTATCATGGTTTTCCTCCGCTCTAACCCCGCTTTTCTTGGTTTTCTTCCGTTCTAACTTCGCTTTTCTTGGTTTTCCTCTGCTCTAACCCCGCATTTCTTGGTTTTCACCCGCATGAACAACATTTTTCTTGGTTTTCCTCCGCTCTAACTTAGCATTTTCTAATTTTCCTCCGCTCTAACCCAGCTTTTCTTGATTTTCCTGCGCTCTAACCCCGCTTTTCTTGGATTTCCTCACCTCTAACATCACTTTTCTTCCTTTTCTCCGCTCTGACCTTACTTTTCTTGGTTTTACTCCGCTCTAACCCCGCTATTCTTTGTTTTCCTCCGCTATAACCCCGCTTTTATTGGTTTTCCTCCGCTATAACCCCGCTTTTCTTGGTTTTCCTCCGCTATAACCCCGCTTTTCTTGGTTTTCCTCCGCTCTAACCCCGCTTTTCTTGGTTTTCCTCCGCTCTAACTTCGCTTTTCTTGCTTTTCCTTTGCTCTAACCCTGCTTTTCTTGGTTTTCCTCCACTCTAACCCCGCTTTTCTTGGTTTTCCTCCGCTCTTACGTCGCTTTTCTTGGTTTTCCTCCGCTCTAACCCCGCTTTCCTTGGTTTTCTTCCGTTCTAACTTCGCTTTTCTTGGTTTTCCTCCGCTCTAACCCCGCATTTCTTGGTTTTCACCCGCATGAACAACTTTTTTCTTGGTTTTCCTCCGCTCTAACTTCGCATTTTCTAATTTTCCTCCGCTCTAACCCTGCTTTTCTTGGTTTTCCTCTGCTCTAACCCCGCTTTTCATGCTTTTCCTCCGCTCTAACCTTGCTTTTCTTGGTTTTTTTCACATCTAACATCACTTTTCTTTCTTTTCCTCCGCTCTAACTTTACTTTTCTTGGTTTTCCTCCGCTCTAACCCCACTTTTCTTGGTTTTCCTCCGCTCTAACCCCGCTTTTCTTGGTTATTCTCCACTGTAACCCAGCTTTTCATGGTTTTTCTCCACTCTAACCCCGCTTTTTTTCGTTTTCTTCCGTTCTAACTCTGCTTTTCTTGGTTTTCCTCCGCTCTAACCCCGCTTTTCTTGGTTTTCCTCCGCTCTAACCCCGCTTTTCTTGGTTTTCCTCCGCTCTTACGTCGCTTTTCTTGGTTTTCCTCCACTCTAACCCCGCTTTTCTTGGTTTTCCTCCGCTCTAACTTCGCTTTTCTTGGTTTTCCTCCGCTCTAACCTTGCTTTTCTTGGTTTTCCTCCGCTCTAATCCCGCTTCTCTTGGTTTTTCTTTACTCTAACCATGCTTTTCTTGGTTTCTCTACACTCTAACCATGCTTTTCTTGGATTTCTGCTGCTCTAACCGCGCTTTTCTGTCTTTTCATCCTCTCTTAGTTCTTTAATTGGTTTTCCTCCGCTCTAACCCCGATTATCTTGGTTTTCCAAGGCTCTAACCCCTCTTTCCTTGGTTTTCTTCCGTTCTAACTTCGCTTTTCATGGTTTTCCTCCGCTCTAATCCCGCTTCTCTTGGTTTTTCTCCACTCTAACCATGCTTTTCTTGGTTTTTCTCCACTCTTACCATGCTTTTCTTAAATTTCTGCTGCTCTAACTGCGCTTTTCTGTCTTTTCATCTTCTCTTAGTTCTTTTTATTGGTTTTCCTCCGATCTAACCATGATTATCTTGGTTTTCCTCCGCTCTAACCCCGCTTTTCTTGGTTTTCTTCCGTTCTAACTTCGCTTTTCTAGGTTTTCCTCCGCTCTAACTTCGCATTTCTTGGTTTTCACCCGCATGAACAACGTTTTTCTTGGTTTTCCTCCGCTCTAACTTCGCATTTTCTAGTTTTCCTCCGCTCTAACCCTGCTTTTCTTGGTTTTCCTCCGCTCTAACCCCGCTTTTCATGCTTTTCCTCCGCTCTAACCCCGCTTTTCTTGGTTTTCCTCACCTCTAACATCACTTTTCTTTCTTTTCCTCCGCTCTAACCCCGCATTTCTTGGTTTTCACCCGCATGAACAACATTTTTCTTGGTTTTCCTCCGCTCTAACCCCGCATTTTCTAATTTTCCTCCGTTCTAACCCTGCTTTTCTTGGTTTTCCTCCGCTCTAACCCCGCTTTTCTTGGATTTCCTCACCTCTAACATCACTTTTCTTTCTTTTCCTCCGCTCTGACTTTAATTTTCTTGGTTTTCCACCGCTCTAACACCGCTATTCTTTGTTTTCCTCCACTATAACCCCGCTTTTCTTGGTTTTCCTCCGCTATAACCCCGCTTTTCTTGGTTTTCCTCCGCTATAACCCCGCTTTTCTTGGTTTTCCTACGCTCTAACCCCGCTTTTCTTGGTTTTTCTCCGCTCTAACCCCGCTTTTCTTGGTTTTCCTACGCTCTAACTTCGCTTTTCTTGCTTTTCCTTTGCTCTAACCCTGCTTTTCTTGGTTTTCCTCCACTCTAACCCCGCTTTTCTTGGTTTTCCTTTGCTCTTACGTCGCTTTTCTTGGTTTTCCTTTGCTCTAACCCCGCTTTTCTTGATTTTCCTCCGCTCTAACCCCGCTTTTCTTGGTTTTCCTCCGCTCTAACCCCGCTTTTCTTGGTTTTCCTCCGCTATAACCCCGCTTTACTTGATTTTCCTCCGCTCTAACCGCGCTTTTCTTGGTTATTCTCCACTGTAACCCAGCTTTTCAAGGTTTTCCTCCACTCTAACCATGCTTTTCTCGGATTTCTGCTGCTCTTACCACTCTTTTCTTCGTTTTCTTCCGTTCTAACTCTGCTTTTCTTGGTTTTCCTCCGCTCTAACCCCGCTTTTCTTGGTTTTCCTC
The DNA here is from genome assembly GCF_054131305.1 of Coturnix japonica. Lineage (NCBI taxonomy): Eukaryota > Metazoa > Chordata > Aves > Galliformes > Phasianidae > Coturnix > Coturnix japonica. The sequence continues at coordinate 6,572,162 of NC_140666.1, read as the reverse complement.
CGCTCTAACTTCGCTTTTCTTGGTTTTCCTTTGCTCTAACCCTGCTTTTCTTGGTTTTCCTCCACTCTAACCCCGCTTTTCTTGTTTTTCCTCCGCTCTAACTTTACTTTTCCTTGTTTTCCTCCGCTCAAACCCCGCTTTTCTAGGTTTTCCTCCGCTATAACCCCGCTTTTCTTGGTTTTCCTCCTCTCTATCACCGCTTTTCTTGGTTTTCCTACGCTCTAACCCCGCTTTTCTTGGTTTTCCTCCTCTCTAACCCCGCTTTTCTTGGTTTTCCTCCGCTCAAACCCAGCTTTTCATGGTTTTCCTCCGCTCTAATCCCGCTTCTCTTGGTTTTTCTCCACTCTAACCATGCTTTTCTTGGTTTTTCTCCACTCTAACCATGCTTTTCTTGTATTTCTGCTGCTCTAACCGCTCTTTTTTGTCTTTTCATCCTCTCTTAGTTCTTTAATTGGTTTTCCTCCGCTCTAACCCCGATTATCTTGGTTTTCCAAGGCTCTAACCCCGCTTTCCTTGGTTTTCTTCCGTTCTAACTTCGCTTTTCTTGGTTTTCCTCCGCTCTAACCCCGCATTTCTTGGTTTTCACCCGCATGAACAACTTTTTTCTTGGTTTTCCTCCGCTCTAACTTCGCATTTTCTAATTTTCCTCCGCTCTAACCCTGCTTTTCTTGGTTTTCCTCTGCTCTAACCCCGCTTTTCATGCTTTTCCTCCGCTCTAACCTTGCTTTTCTTGGTTTTCGTCACCTCTAACATCACTTTTCTTGGTTTTCCTCCGCTCTAACTTTAATTTCTTGGTTTTCCTCCGCTCTAACCCCGCTTTTCTTGGTTTTCCTCCGCTATAACCCCACTTTTCTTGGTTTTCCTCCGCTCTAACCCCGCTTTTCTTGGTTTTCCTCCGCTCTAACCCCGCTTTTCTTGGTTTTCCTCCGCTATAACCCCGCTTTTCTTGGTTTTCCTCCGCTATAACCCCGCTTTTCTTGGTTTTCCTACGCTCTAACCCCGCTTTTCTTGGTTTTCCTCCGCTCTAACCACGCTTTTCTTGGTTTTCCTCCGCTCTAACATCGCTTTTCTCGCTTTTCCTTTGCTCTAACCCTGCTTTTCTTGGTTTTCCTCCACTCTAACCCCGCTTTTCTTGGTTTTCCTTTGTTCTTACGTCGCTTTTCTTGGTTTTCCTCCGCTCTAACCCCGCTTTTCTTGATTTTCCTCCGCTCTAACCCCGCTTTTCTTGGTTTTCCTCCGCTCTAACCCCGCTTTTCTTGGTTTTCCTCTGCTATAACCCCGCTTTACTTGATTTTCCTCCGCTCTAACCGCGCTTTTCTTGGTTATTCTCCACTGTAACCCAGCTTTTCAAGGTTTTTCTCCACTCTAACCATGCTTTTCTCGGATTTCTGCTGCTATTACCACGCTTTTCTTCGTTTTCTTCCGTTCTAACTCTGCTTTTCTTGGTTTTCCTCCGCTATAACCCCGCTTTTCTTGGTTTTCCTCCGCTCTATCACCGCTTTGCTTGGTTTTCCTACGCTCTAACCCTGCTTTTCTTGGTTTTCCTCCGCTCTAACCCCGCTTTTCTTGGTTTTCCTCCGCTCAAACCCAGCTTTTCATGGTTTTCCTCCGCTCTAATCCCGCTTCTCTTGGTTTTTCTCCACTCTAACCATGCTTTTCTTGGTTTTTCTCCACTCTAACCATGCTTTTCTTGTATTTCTGCTGCTCTAACCGCTCTTTTTTGTCTTTTCATCCTCTCTTAGTTCTTTAATTGGTTTTCCTCCGCTCTAACCCCGATTATCTTGGTTTTCCAAGGCTCTAACCCCGCTTTCCTTGGTTTTCTTCCGTTCTAACTTCGCTTTTCTTGGTTTTCCTCCGCTCTAACCCCGCATTTCTTGGTTTTCACCCGCATGAACAACTTTTTTCTTGGTTTTCCTCCGCTCTAACTTCGCATTTTCTAATTTTCCTCCGCTCTAACCCTGCTTTTCTTGGTTTTCCTCTGCTCTAACCCCGCTTTTCATGCTTTTCCTCCGCTCTAACCTTGCTTTTCTTGGTTTTCCTCACCTCTAACATCACTTTTCTTTCTTTTCCTCCGCTCTAACTTTACTTTTCTTGGTTTTCCTCCGCTCTAACCCCGCTTTTCTTGGTTTTCCTCCGCTATAAACCCGCTTTTCTTGGTTTTCCTCCACTCTATCACCGCTTTTCTTGGTTTTCCTACGCTTTAACCTTGCTTTTCTTGGTTTTCCTCCGCTCTAATCCAGCTTCTCTTGGTTTTTCTCCACTCTAGCCATGCTTTTCTTGGTTTTTCTCCACTCTTACCATGCTTTTCTTGAATTTCTGCTGCTCTAACTGCGCTTTTCTGTCTTTTCATCTTCTCTTAGTTCTTTTTATTGGTTTTCCTCCGATCTAACCATGATTATCTTGGTTTTCCTCCGCTCTAACCCCGCTTTTCTTGGTTTTCTTCCGTTCTAACTTCGCTTTTCTAGGTTGTCCTCAGCTCTAACCCCGCATTTCTTGGTTTTCACCCGCATGAACAACGTTTTTCTTGGTTTTCCTCCGCTCTAACTTCGCATTTTCTAGTTTTCCTCCGCTCTAACCCTGCTTTTCTTGGTTTTCGAAAGCTCTAACCCCGCTTTTCATGCTTTTCCTCCGCTCTAACCCCGCTTTTCTTGGTTTTCCTCACCTCTAACATCACTTTTCTTTCTTTTCCTCCGCTCTAACTTTACTTTTCTTGGTTTTCCTTCGCTCTAACCCCACTTTTCTTGGTTTTCCTCCGCTCTAACCTTGCTTTTCTTGGTTATTCTCCACTGTAACCCAGCTTTTCATGGTTTTTCTCCACTCTAACCCCGCTTTTTTTCGATTTCTTCCGTTCTAACTCTGCTTTTCTTGGTTTTCCTCCGCTCTAACCCCGCTTTTCTTGGTTTTCCTCCGCTCTAACCCCGCTTTTCTTGGTTTTCCTCCGCTCTAACCCCGCTTTTCTTGGTTTTCCTCCGCTCTAACCCCGCTTTTCTTGGTTTTCCTCCGCTCTAACTTCGCTTTTCTTGGTTTTCCTCCGCTCTAACCTTGCTCTTCTTGGTTTTCCTCCGCTCTAATCCCGCTTCTCTTGGTTTTTCTCCACTCTAACCATGCTTTTCTTGGTTTCTCTACACTCTAACCATGCTTTTCTTGGATTTCTGCTGCTCTAACCGCGCTTTTCTGTCTTTTCATCCTCTCTTAGTTCTTTAATTGGTTTTCCTCCGCTCTAACCCCGATTATCTTGGTTTTCCAAGGCTCTAACCCCGCTTTCCTTGGTTTTCTTCCGTTCTAACTTCGCTTTTCTTGGTTTTCCTCCGCTCTAACCCCGCATTTCTTGGTTTTCACCCGCATGAACAACTTTTTTCTTGGTTTTCCTCCGCTCTAACTTCGCATTTTCTAATTTTCCTCCGCTCTAACCCAGCTTTTCTTGGTTTTCCTCTGCTCTAACCCCGCTTTTCATGCTTTTCCTCCGCTCTAACCTTGCTTTTCTTGGTTTTCCTCACCTCTAACATCACTTTTCTTTCTTTTCCTCCGCTCTAACTTTACTTTTCTTGGTTTTCCTCCGCTCTAACCCCGCTTTTCTTGGTTTTCCTCCGCTATAACCCCGCTTTTCTTGGTTTTCCTCCGCTATAACCCCGCTTTTCTTGGTTTTCCTACGCTCTAACCCCGCTTTTCTTGGTTTTCCTCCGCTCTAACCACGCTTTTCTTGGTTTTCCTCCGCTCTAACTTCGCTTTTCTTGGTTTTCCTTTGCTCTAACCCTGCTTTTCTTGGTTTTCCTCCACGCTAACCCCGCTTTTCTTGGTTTTCCTCCGCTCTAACTTTACTTTTCCTTGTTTTCCTCCGCTCAAACCCCGCTTTTCTAGGTTTTCCTCCGCTATAACCCCGCTTTTCTTGGTTTTCCTCCTCTCTATCACCGCTTTTCTTGGTTTTCCTACGCTCTAACCCTGCTTTTCTTGGTTTTCCTCCGCTCTAACCCCGCGTTTCTTGGTTTTCCTCCACTCAAACCCAGCTTTTCATGGTTTTCCTCCGCTCTAATCCAGCTTCTCTTGGTTTTTCTCCACTCTAACCATGCTTTTCTTGGTTTTTCTCCACTCTTACCATGCTATTCTTGGATTTCTGCAGCTCTAACCGCACTTTTCTGTCTTTTCATCTTCTCTTAGTTCTTTTTATTGGTTTTCCTCCGATCTAACCCTGATTATCTTGGTTTTCCTCCGCTCTAACCCCGCTTTTCTTGGTTTTCTTCCGTTCTAACTTCGCTTTTCTAGGTTGTCCTCAGCTCTAACCCCGCATTTCTTGGTTTTCACCCGCATGAACAACGTTTTTCTTGGTTTTCCTCCGCTCTAACTTCGCATTTTCTAGTTTTCCTCCGCTCTAACCCTGCTTTTCTTGGTTTTCCTCCGCTCTAACCCCGCTTTTCATGCTTTTCCTCCGCTCTAACCCCGCTTTTCTTGGTTTTCCTCACCTCTAACATCACTTTTCTTTCTTTTCCTCCGCTCTAACTTTACTTTTCTTGGTTTTCCTTCGCTCTAACCCCACTTTTCTTGGTTTTCCTCCGCTCTAACCTTGCTTTTCTTGGTTATTCTCCACTGTAACCCAGCTTTTCATGGTTTTTCTCCAATCTAACCCCGCTTTTTTTCGATTTCTTCCGTTCTAACTCTGCTTTTCTTGGTTTTCCTCCGCTCTAACCCCGCTTTTCTTGGTTTTCCTCCGCTCTAACCCCGCTTTTCTTGGTTTTCCTCCGCTCTAACCCCGCTTTTCTTGGTTTTCCTCCGCTCTAACCCCGCTTTTCTTGGTTTTCCTCCGCTCTAACCTTACTTTTCTTGGTTTTCCTCCGCTCTAATCCCGCTTCTCTTGGTTTTTCTCCACTCTAACCATGCTTTTCTTGGTTTCTCTACACTCTAACCATGCTTTTCTTGGATTTCTGCTGCTCTAACCGCGCTTTTCTGTCTTTTCATCCTCTCTTAGTTCTTTAATTGGTTTTCCTCCGCTCTAACCCCGATTATCTTGGTTTTCCAAGGCTCTAACCCCGCTTTCCTTGGTTTTCTTCCGTTCTAACTTCGCTTTTCTTGGTTTTCCTCCGCTCTAACCCCGCATTTCTTGGTTTTCACCCGCATGAACAACTTTTTTCTTGGTTTTCCTCCGCTCTAACTTCGCATTTTCTAATTTTCCTCCGCTCTAACCCAGCTTTTCTTGGTTTTCCTCTGCTCTAACCCCGCTTTTCATGCTTTTCCTCCGCTCTAACCTTGCTTTTCTTGGTTTTCCTCACCTCTAACATCACTTTTCTTTCTTTTCCTCCGCTCTAACTTTACTTTTCTTGGTTTTCCTCCGCTCTAACCCCGCTTTTCTTGGTTTTCCTCCGCTATAACCCCGCTTTTCTTGGTTTTCCTCTGCTATAACCCCGCTTTTCTTGGTTTTCCTACGCTCTAACCCCGCTTTTCTTGGTTTTCCTCCGCTCTAACCACGCTTTTCTTGGCTTTCCTCCGCTCTAACATCGCTTTTCTTGGTTTTCCTTTGCTCTAACCCTGCTTTTCTTGGTTTTCCTCCACTCTAACCCCGCTTTTCTTGGTTTTCCTTTGCTCTTACGTCGCTTTTCTTGGTTTTCCTCCGCTCTAACCCCGCTTTTCTTGATTTTCCTCCGCTCTAACCCCGCTTTTCTTGGTTTTCCTCCGCTCTAACCCCGCTTTTCTTGGTTTTCCTCCGCTATAACCCCGCTTTACTTGATTTTCCTCCGCTCTAACCCCGCTTTTCTTGGTTTTCCTCCGCTCTAACCCCGCTTTTCTTGGTTTTCCTCCGCTATAACCCCGCTTTACTTGATTTTCCTCCGCTCTAACCGCGCTTTTCTTGGTTATTCTCCACTGTAACCCAGCTTTTCAAGGTTTTTCTCCACTCTAACCATGCTTTTCTCGGATTTCTGCTGCTCTTACCACGCTTTTCTTCGTTTTCTTCCATTCTAACTCTGCTTTTCTTGGTTTTCCTCCTCTCTATCACCGCTTTTCTTGGTTTTCCTACGCTCTAACCCTGCTTTTCTTGGTTTTCCTCCGCTCTAACCCCGCTTTTCTTGGTTTTCCTCCGCTCAAACCCAGCTTTTCATGGTTTTCCTCCGCTCTAATCCCGCTTCTCTTGGTTTTTCTCCACTCTAACCATGTTTTTCTTGGTTTTTCTCCACTCTAACCATGCTTTTCTTGTATTTCTGCTGCTCTAACCGCTCTTTTTTGTCTTTTCATCCTCTCTTAGTTCTTTAATTGGTTTTCCTCCGCTCTAACCCCGATTATCTTGGTTTTCCAAGGCTCTAACCCCGCTTTCCTTGGTTTTCTTCCGTTCTAACTTCGCTTTTCTTGGTTTTCCTCCGCTCTAACCCCGCATTTCTTGGTTTTCACCCGCATGAACAACTTTTTTCTTGGTTTTCCTCCGCTCTAACTTCGCATTTTCTAATTTTCCTCCGCTCTAACCCTGCTTTTCTTGGTTTTCCTCTGCTCTAACCCCGCTTTTCATGCTTTTCCTCCGCTCTAACCTTGCTTTTCTTGGTTTTCCTCACCTCTAACATCACTTTTCTTTCTTTTCCTCCGCTCTAACTTTACTTTTCTTGGTTTTCCTCCACTATAACCCCGCTTTTCTTGGTTTTCCTCCGCTATAACCCCGCTTTTCTTGGTTTTCCTCCGCTCTATCACCGCTTTTCTTGGTTTTCCTACGCTCTAACCTTGCTTTTCTTGGTTTTCCTCCGCTCTAACCCCGCGTTTCTTGGTTTTCCTTTGCTCAAACCCAGCTTTTCATGGTTTTCCTCCGCTCTAATCCATCTTCTCTTGGTTTTTCTCCACTCTAACCATGCTTTTCTTGGTTTTTCTCCACTCTTACCATGCTTTTCTTAAATTTCTGCTGCTCTAACCGCGCTTTTCTGTCTTTTCATCTTCTCTTAGTTCTTTTTATTGGTTTTCCTCCGATCTAACCATGATTATCTTGGTTTTCCTCCGCTCTAACCCCGCTTTTCTTGGTTTTCTTCCGTTCTAACTTCGCTTTTCTAGGTTTTCCTCCGCTCTAACTTCGCATTTCTTGGTTTTCACCCGCATGAACAACGTTTTTCTTGGTTTTCCTCCGCTCTAACTTCGCATTTTCTAGTTTTCCTCCGCTCTAACCCTGCTTTTCTTGGTTTTCCTCCGCTCTAACCCCGCTTTTCATGCTTTTCCTCCGCTCTAACCCCGCTTTTCTTGGTTTTCCTCACCTCTAACATCACTTTTCTTTCTTTTCCTTCGCTCTAACTTTACTTTTCTTGGTTTTCCTCCGCTCTAACCCCACTTTTCTTGGTTTTCCTCCGCTCTAACCCCGCTTTTCTTGGTTATTCTCCACTGTAACCCAGCTTTTCATGGTTTTTCTCCACTCTAACCCCGCTTTTTTTCGTTTTCTTCCGTTCTAACTCTGCTTTTCTTGGTTTTCCTCTGCTCTAACCCCGCTTTTCTTGGTTTTCCTCCGCTCTAACCCCGCTTTTCTTGGTTTTCCTCCGCTCTAACCCCGCTTTTCTTGGTTTTCCTCCGCTCTAACCCCGCTTTTCTTGGTTTTCCTCCGCTCTAACTTCGCTTTTCTTGGTTTTCCTCCGCTCTAACCTTGCTTTTCTTGGTTTTCCTTCGCTCTAATCCCGCTTCTCTTGGTTTTTCTCCACTCTAACCATGCTTTTCTTGATTTCTCTACACTCTAACCATGCTTTTCTTGGATTTCTGCTGCTCTAACCGCGCTTTTCTGTCTTTTCATCCTCTCTTAGTTCTTTAATTGGTTTTCCTCCGCTCTAAGCCCGATTATCTTGGTTTTCCAAGGCTCTAACCCCGCTTTCCTTGGTTTTCTTCCGTTCTAACTTCGCTTTTCTTGGTTTTCCTCCGCTCTAACCCCGCATTTCTTGGTTTTCACCCGCATGAACAACATTTTTCTTGGTTTTCCTCCGCTCTAACTTCGCATTTTCTAATTTTCCTCCGCTCTAAACCTGCTTTTCTTGGTTTTCCTCCGCTCTAACCCCGCTTTTCTTGGATTTCCTCACCTCTAACATCAATTTTCTTTCTTTTCCTCCGCTCTGACTTTACTTTTTTTGGTTTTCCTCCGCTCTAACACCGCTATTCTTTGTTTTCCTCCGCTATAACCCCGCTTTTCTTGGTTTTCCTCTGCTATAACCCCGCTTTTCTTGGTTTTCCTCCGCTATAACCCCGCTTTTCTTGGTTTTCCTACGCTCTAACCCCGCTTTTCTTGGTTTTCCTCCGCTCTAACCCCGCTTTTCTTGGTTTTCCTCCGCTCTAACTTCGCTTTTCTTGGTTTTCCTTTGCTCTAACCCTGCTTTTCTTGGTTTTCCTCCACTCTAACCCCGCTTTTCTTGTTTTTCCTCCGCTCTAACTTTACTTTTCCTTGTTTTCCTCCGCTCAAACCCCGCTTTTCTAGGTTTTCCTCCGCTATAACCCCGCTTTTCTTGGTTTTCCTCCTCTCTATCACCGCTTTTCTTGGTTTTCCTACGCTCTAACCCGGCTTTTCTTGTTTTTCCTCCGCTCTAACCCCGCGTTTCTTGGTTTTCCTCCACTCAAACCCAGCTTTTCATGGTTTTCCTCCGCTCTAATCCAGCTTCTCTTGGTTTTTCTCCACTCTAACCATGCTTTTCTTGGTTTTTCTCCACTCTTACCATGCTATTCTTGGATTTCTGCTGCTCTAACCGCACTTTTCTGTCTTTTCATCTTCTCTTAGTTCTTTTTATTGGTTTTCCTCCGATCTAACCCTGATTTTCTTGGTTTTCCTCCGCTCTAACCCCGCTTTTCTTGGCTTTCTTCCGTTCTAACTTCGCTTTTCTAGGTTGTCCTCAGCTCTAACCCCGCATTTCTTGGTTTTCACCCGCATGAACAACGTTTTTCTTGGTTTTCCTCCGCTCTAACTTCGCATTTTCTAGTTTTCCTCCGCTCTAACCCTGCTTTTCTTGGTTTTCCTCCGCTCTAACCCCGCTTTTCATGCTTTTCCTCCGCTCTAACCCCGCTTTTCTTGGTTTTCCTCACCTCTAACATCACTTTTCTTTCTTTTCCTCCGCTCTAACTTTACTTTTCTTGGTTTTCCTTCGCTCTAACCCCACTTTTCTTGGTTTTCCTCCGCTCTAACCTTGCTTTTCTTGGTTAATCTCCACTGTAACCCAGCTTTTCATGGTTTTTCTCCACTCTAACCCCGCTTTTTTTCGATTTCTTCTGTTCTAACTCTGCTTTTCTTGGTTTTCCTCCGCTCTAACTTCGCTTTTCTTGGTTTTCCTCCGCTCTAACCTTACTTTTCTTGGTTTTCCTCCGCTCTAATCCCGCTTCTCTTGGTTTTTCTCCACTCTAACCATGCTTTTCTTGGTTTCTCTACACTCTAACCATGCTTTTCTTGGATTTCTGCTGCTCTAACCGCGCTTTTCTGTCTTTTCATCCTCTCTTAGTTCTTTAATTGGTTTTCCTTAGCTCTAACCCCGATTATCTTGGTTTTCCAAGGCTCTAACCCGGCTTTCCTTGGTTTTCTTCCGTTCTAACTTCGCTTTTCTTGGTTTTCCTCCGCTCTAACCCCGCATTTCTTGGTTTTCACCCGCATGAACAACTTTTTTCTTGGTTTTCCTCCGCTCTAACTTCGCATTTTCTAATTTTCCTCCGCTCTAACCCAGCTTTTCTTGGTTTTCCTGTGCTCTAACCCCGCTTTTCATGCTTTTCCTCCGCTCTAACCTTGCTTTTCTTGGTTTTCCTCACCTCTAACATCACTTTTCTTTCTTTTCCTCCGCTCTAACTTTACTTTTCTTGGTTTTCCTCCGCTCTAACCCCGCTTTTCTTGGTTTTCCTCCACTATAACCCCGCTTTTCTTGGTTTTCCTCTGCTATAACCCCGCTTTTCTTGGTTTTCCTACGCTCTAACCCCGCTTTTCTTGGTTTTCCTCCGCTCTAACCACGCTTTTCTTGGTTTTCCTCCGCTCTAACATCGCTTTTCTTGGTTTTCCTTTGCTCTAACCCTGCTTTTCTTGGTTTTCCTCCACTCTAACCCCGCTTTTCTTGGTTTTCCTTTGCTCTTACGTCGCTTTTCTTGGTTTTCCTCCGCTCTAACCCCGCTATTCTTGATTTTCCTCCGCTCTAACCCCGCATTTCTTGGTTTTCCTCCGCTCTAACCCCGCTTTTCTTGGTTTTCCTCCGCTATAACCCCGCTTTACTTGATTTTCCTCCGCTCTAACCGCGCTTTTCTTGGTTATTCTCCACTGTAACCCAGCTTTTCAAGGTTTTTCTCCACTCTAACCATGCTTTTCTCGGATTTCTGCTGCTCTTACCACGCTTTTCTTCGTTTTCTTCCGTTCTAACTCTGCTTTTCTTGGTTTTCCTCCTCTCTATCACCGCTTTTCTTGGTTTTCCTACGCTCTAACCCTGCTTTTCTTGGTTTTCCTCCGCTCTAACCCCGCTTTTCTTGGTTTTCCTCCGCTCAAACCCAGCTTTTCATGGTTTTCCTCCGCTCTAAATCCGCTTCTCTTGGTTTTTCTCCACTCTAACCATGCTTTTCTTGGTTTTTCTCCACTCTAACCATGCTTTTCTTGTATTTCTGCTGCTCTAACCGCTCTTTTTTGTCTTTTCATCCTCTCTTAGTTCTTTAATTGGTTTTCCTCCGCTCTAACCCCGATTATCTTGGTTTTCCAAGGCTCTAACCCCGCTTTCCTTGGTTTTCTTCCGTTCTAACTTCGCTTTTCTTGGTTTTCCTCCGCTCTAACCCCGCATTTCTTGGTTTTCACCCGCATGAACAACTTTTTTCTTGGTTTTCCTCCGCTCTAACTTCGCATTTTCTAATTTTCCTCCGCTCTAACCCTGCTTTTCTTGGTTTTCCTCTGCTCTAACCCCGCTTTTCATGCTTTTCCTCCGCTCTAACCTTGCTTTTCTTGGTTTTCCTCACCTCTAACATCACTTTTCTTTCTTTTCCTCCGCTCTAACTTTACTTTTCTTGGTTTTCCTCCGCTCTAACCCCGCTTTTCTTGGTTTTCCTCCGCTATAACCCCGCTTTTCTTGGTTTTCCTCCGCTCTATCACCGCTTTTCTTGGTTTTCCTACGCTCTAACCTTGCTTTTCTTGGTTTTCCTCCGCTCTAACCCCGCGTTTCTTGGTTTTCCTTTGCTCAAACCCAGCTTTTCATGGTTTTCCTCCGCTCTAATCCATCTTCTCTTGGTTTTTCTCCACTCTAACCATGCTTTTCTTGGTTTTTCTCCACTCTTACCATGCTTTTCTTAAATTTCTGCTGCTCTAACCGCGCTTTTCTGTCTTTTCATCTTCTCTTAGTTCTTTTTATTGGTTTTCCTCCGATCTAACCATGATTATCTTGGTTTTCCAAGGCTCTAACCCCGCTTTTCTTGGTTTTCTTCCGTTCTAACTTCGCTTTTCTAGGTTTTCCTCCGCTCTAACTTCGCATTTCTCGGTTTTCACCCGCATGAACAACGTTTTTCTCGGTTTTCCTCCGCTCTAACTTCGCATTTTCTAGTTTTCCTCCGCTCTAACCCTGCTTTTCTTGGTTTTCCTCCGCTCTAACCCCGCTTTTCATGCTTTTCCTCCGCTCTAACCCCGCTTTTCTTGGTTTTCCTCACCTCTAACATCACTTTTCATTCTTTTCCTCCGCTCTAACTTTACTTTTCTTGGTTTTCCTCCGCTCTAACCCCACTTTTCTTGGTTTTCCTCCGCTCTAACCCCGCTTTTCTTGGTTATTCTCCAATGTAACCCAGCTTTTCATGGTTTTTCTCCACTCTAACCCCGCTTTTTTTCGTTTTCTTCCGTTATAACTCTGCTTTTCTTGGTTTTCCTCCGCTCTAACCCCGCTTTTCTTGGTTTTCCTCCGCTCTAACCCCGCTTTTCATGCTTTTCCTCCGCTCTAACCCCGCTTTTCTTGGTTTTCCTCACCTCTAACATCACTTTTCTTTCTTTTCCTCCGCTCTAACTTTACTTTTCTTGGTTTTCCTTCGCTCTAACCCCACTTTTCTTGGTTTTCCTCCGCTCTAACCTTGCTTTTCTTGGTTATTCTCCACTGTAACCCAGCTTTTCATGGTTTTTCTCCACTCTAACCCCGCTTTTCTTGGTTTTCCTCCGCTCTAACTTCGCATTTTCTAGTTTTCCTCCGCTCTAACCCTGCTTTTCTTGGATTTCCTCCGTTCAAACCCTGCTTTTCTTGGTTTTCCTCCGCTCTAACCCCGCTTTTCTTGGATTTCCTCACCTCTAACATCACTTTTCTTTATATTCCTCCGCTCTGACTTTACTTTTCTTGGTTTTCCTCCGCTCTAACCCCGCTTTTCTTGGTTTTCCTCCGCTATAACCACGCTTTACTTGATTTTCCTCCGCTCTAACCGCGCTTTTCTTGGTTATTCTCCACTGTAACCCAGCTTTTCAAGGTTTTTCTCCACTCTAACCATGCTTTTCTCGGATTTCTGCTGCTCTTACCACGCTTTTCTTCGTTTTCTTCCTTTCTAACTCTGCTTTTCTTGGTTTTCCTCCGCTCTAACTTCGCTTTTCTTGGTTTTCCTCCGCTCTATCACCGCTTTTCTTGGTTTTCCTACGCTCTAACCCTGCTTTTCTTGGTTTTCCTCCGCTCTAACCCCGCTTTTCTTGGTTTTCCTCCGCTCAAACCCAGCTTTTCATGGTTTTCCTCCGCTCTAATCCCTCTTCTCTTGGTTTTTCTCCACTCTAACCATGCTTTTCTTGGTTTTTCTCCACTCTAACCATGCTTTTCTTGGATTTCTGCTGCTCTAACCGCTCTTTTTTGTCTTTTCATCCTCTCTTAGTTCTTTAATTGGTTTTCCTCCGCTCTAACCCCGATTATCTTGGTTTTCCAAGGCTCTAACCCCGCTTTCCTTGGTTTTCTTCCGTTCTAACTTCGCTTTTCTTGGTTTTCCTTCGCTCTAACCCCGCATTAATTGGTTTTCACCCGCATGAACAACTTTTTTCTTGGTTTTCCTCCGCTCTAACTTCGCATTTTCTAATTTTCCTCCGCTCTAACCCTGCTTTTCTTGGTTTTCCTCTGCTCTAACCCCGCTTTTCATGCTTTTCCTCCGCTCTAACCTTGCTTTTCTTTGTTTTCCTCACCTCTTACATCACTTTTCTTGGTTTTCCTCCGCTCTAACTTTACTTTTCTTGGTTTTCCTCCGCTCAAACCCCGCTTTTCTTGGTTTTCCTCCGCTATAACCCCGCTTTTCTTGGTTTTCCTCCTCTCCAACACCGCTTTTCTTGGTTTTCCTACGCTCTAACCCCGCTTTTCTTGGTTTTCCTCCGCTCTTACGTCGCTTTTCTTGGTTTTCCTCCACTCTAACCCCGCTTTTCTTGGTTTTCCTCCGCTATAACCCCGCTTTTCTTGGTTTTCCTCCGCTCTAACCCCGCTTTTCTTGGTTTTCCCACGCTCTAACCTTGCTTTTCTTGGTTTTCCTCCGCTCTTACCCCGCGTTTCTTGGTTTTCCTCCACTCAAACCCAGCTTTTCATGGTTTTCCTCCGCTCTAATCCAGCTTCTCTTGGTTTTTCTCCACTCTAACCATGCTTTTCTTGGTTTTTCTCCACTCTTACCATGCTATTCTTGGATTTCTGCTGCTCGAACCGCGCTTTTCTGTCTTTTCATCTTCTCTTAGTTCTTTTTATTGGTTTTCCTCCGATCTAACCCTGATTATCTTGGTTTTCCTCCGCTCTAGCACCGCTTTTCTTGGTTTTCTTCCGTTCTAACTTCGCTTTTCTAGGTTTTCCTCCGCTCTAACCCCGCATTTCTTGGTTTTCACCCGCATGAACAACGTTTTTCTTGGTTTTCCTCCCCTCTAACTTCGCATTTTCTAGTTTTCCTCCGCTCTAACCCTGCTTTTCTTGGCTTTCCTCCGCTCTAACCCCGCTTTTCATGCTTTTCCTTCGCTCTAACCCCGCTTTTCTTGGTTTTCCTCACCTCTAACATCACTTTTCTTTCTTTTCCTCTGATCTAACTTTACTTTTCTTGGTTTTTATCCGCTCTAACCCCACTTTTCTTGGTTTTCCTCCGCTCTAACCCCGCTTTTCTTGGTTATTCTCCACTGTAACTCAGCTTTTCATGGTTTTTCTCCACTCTAACCCCGCTTTTTTTCGTTTTCTTCCGTTCTAACTCTGCTTTTCTTGGTTTTCCTCCGCTCTAACCCCGCTTTTCTTGGTTTTCCTCCGCTCTAACCCCGCTTTTCTTGGTTTTCCTCCGCTCTAACCCCGCTTTTCTTGGTTTTCCTCCGCTCTAACTTCGCTTTTCTTGGTTTTCCTCCGCTCTAACCTTGCTTTTCTTGGTTTTCCTCCGCTCTAATCCCGCTTCTCTTGGTTTTTCTCCACTCTAACCATGCTTTTCTTGGTTTCTCTACACTCTAACCATGCTTTTCTTGGATTTCTGCTGCTCTAACCGCGCTTTTCTGTCTTTTCATCCTCTCTTAGTTCTTTAATTGGTTTTCCTCCGCTCTAACCCCGATTATCTTGGTTTTCCAAGGCTCTAACCCCGCTTTCCTTGGTTTTCTTCCGTTCTAACTTCGCTTTTCTTGGTTTTCCTTCTCTCTAACCCCGCATTTCTTGGTTTTCACCCGCATGAACAACTTTTTTCTTGGTTTTCCTCCGCTCTAACTTCGCATTTTTTAATTTTCCTCCGCTCTAACCCTGCTTTTCTTGGTTTTCCTCTGCTCTAACCCCGCTTTTCATGCTTTTCCTCTGCTCTAACCTTGCTTTTCTTGGTTTTCCTCACCTCTAACATCACTTTTCTTTCTTTTCCTCCTCTCTAACTTTACTTTTCTTGGTTTTCCTCCGCTCTAACCCCGCTTTTCTTGGTTTTCCTCCGCTATAACCCCGCTTTTCTTGGTTTTCCTCCGCTCTAACCCTGCATTTCTTGGTTTTCATCCGCATGAACAACGTTTTTCTTGGTTTTTATCCGCTCGGACCCTGCTTTTCTTGGTTTTCCTCCGCTCTAACCCAGCTTTTCTTGGTTTTCCTCCACTCTAACCCCGCTTTTCTTGGTTTTCCTCTGCTCTTACGTCGCTTTTCTTGGTTTTCCTCCTCTATAACCCCGCTTTTCTTGATTTTCCTCCGCTCTAACCCCGCTTTTCTTGTTTTTCCTCCGCTCTTACGTCGCTTTTCTTGGTTTTCCTCCACTCTAACCCCGCTTTTCTTGGTTTTCCTCCGCTATAACCCCGCTTTTCTTGGTTTTCCTCCTCTCTATCACCGCTTTTCTTGGTTTTCCTACGCTCTAACCTTGCTTTTCTTGGTTTTCCTCCGCTCTAACCCAGCGTTTCTTGGTTTTCCTCCACTCAAACCCAGCTTTTCATGGTTTTCCTCCGCTCTAATCCAGCTTCTCTTGGTTTTTCTCCACTCTAACCATGCTTTTCTTGATTTTTCTCCACTCTTACCATGCTACTCTTGGATTTCTGCTGCTCTAACCGCGCTTTTCTGTCTTTTCATCTTCTCTTAGTTCTTTTTATTGGTTTTCCTGCGATCTAACCCTGATTATCTTGGTTTTCCTCCGCTCTAACCCCGCTTTTCTTGGTTTTCTTCCGTTCTAACTTCGCTTTTCTAGGTTTTCCTCCGCTCTAACCCCGCATTTCTTGGTTTTCACCCGCATGAACAACATTTTTCTTGGTTTTCCTCCCCTCTAACTTTGCATTTTCTAGTTTTCCTCCGGTCTAACCCTGCTTTTCTTGGTTTTCCTCTGCTCTAACCCCGCTTTTCATGCTTTTCCTCCGCTCTAACCCCGCTTTTCTTGGTTTTCCTCACCTCTAACATCACTTTTCTTTCTTTTCCTCCGCTCTAACTTTACTTTTCTTGGTTTTTATCCGCTCTAACCCCACTTTTCTTGGTTTTCCTCCGCTCTAACCCCGCTTTTCTTGGTTATTCTCCACTGTAACCCAGCTTTTCATGGTTTTTCTCCACTCTAACCCCGCTTTTTTTCGTTTTCTTCCGTTCTAACTCTGCTTTTCTTGGTTTTCCTCCGCTCTAACCCCGCTTTTCTTGGTTTTCCTCCGCTCTAACCCCGCTTTTCTTGGTTTTCCTCCGCTCTAACCCCGCTTTTCTTGGTTTTCCTCCGCTCTAACTTCGCTTTTCTTGGTTTTCCTCCGCTCTAACCTTGCTTTTCTTGGTTTTCCTCCGCTCTAATCCCGCTTCTCTTGGTTTTTCTCCACTCTAACCTTGCTTTTCTTGGTTTCTCTACACTCTAACCATGCTTTTCTTGGATTTCTGCTGCTCTAACCACGCTTTTCTATCTTTTCATCCTCTCTTAGTTCTTTAATTGGTTTTCCTCCGCTCTAACCCCGATTATCTTGGTTTTCCAAGGCTCTAACCCCGCTTTCCTTGGTTTTCTTCCGTTCTAACTTCGCTTTTCTTGGTTTTCCTCCGCTCTAACCCCGCATTTCTTGGTTTTCACCCGCATGAACAACTTTTTTCTTGGTTTTCCTCCGCTCTAACTTCGCATTTTCTAATTTTCCTCCGCTCTAACCCTGCTTTTCTTGGTTTTCCTCTGCTATAACCCCGCTTTTCATGCTTTTCCTCCGCTCTAACCTTGCTTTTCTTGGTTTTCCTCACATCTAACATCACTTTTCTTTCTTTTCCTCCTCTCTAACTTTACTTTTCTTGGTTTTCCTCCGCTCTAACCCCGCTTTTCTTGGTTTTCCTCCGCTATAACCCCGCTTTTCTTGGTTTTCCTCCGCTCTAACCCCGCTTTTCTTGGTTTTCCTCCGCTCTAACCCCGCTTTTCTTGGTTTTCCTCCACTCTAACCCCGCTTTTCTTGGTTTTCCTCCGCTCTTACGTCGCTTTTCTTGGTTTTCCTCCGCTCTAACCCCGCTTTTCTTGGTTTTCCTCCGCTCTAACTTCGCTTTTCTTGCTTTTCCTTTGCTCTAACCCTGCTTTTCTTGGTTTTCCTACACTCTAACCCCGCTTTTCTTGGTTTTCCTTTGCTCTTACGTCGCTTTTCTTGGTTTTCCTACACTCTAACCCCACTTTTCTTGGTTTTCCTCCGCTCTAACCCCGCTTTTCTTGGTTTTCCTCCGCTCTAACTTCGCTTTTCTTGCTTTTCCTTTGCTCTAACCCTGCTTTTCTTGGTTTTCCTCCACTCTAACCCCGCTTTTCTTGGTTTTCCTTTGCTCTTACGTCGCTTTTCTTGGTTTTCCTCCGCTCTAACCCCGCTTTTCTTGATTTTCCTCCGCTCTAACCCCGCTTTTCTTGGTTTTCCTCCGCTCTAACCCCGCTTTTCTTGGTTTTCCTCCTCTATAACCCCGCTTTACTTGATTTTCCTCCGCTCTAGCCGCGCTTTTCTTGGTTATTCTCCACTGTAACCCAGCTTTTCAAGGTTTTTCTCCACTCTAACCATACTTTTCTCGGATTTCTGCTGCTCTTACCACGCTTTTCTTCGTTTTCTTCCGTTCTAACTCTGCTTTTCTTGGTTTTCCTCCGCTCTAACTTCGCTTTTCTTGGTTTTCCTCCGCTCTATCACCGCTTTTCTTGGTTTTCCTACGCTCTAACCCTGCTTTTCTTGGTTTTCCTCCGCTCTAACCCCGCTTTTCTTGGTTTTCCTCTGCTCAAACCCAGCTTTTCATGGTTTTCCTCCGCTCTAATCCCGCTTCTCTTGGTTTTTCTCCACTCTAACCATGCTTTTCTTGGTTTTTCTCCACTCTAACCATGCTTTTCTTGTATTTCTGCTGCTCTAACCGCTCTTTTTTGTCTTTTCATCCTCTCTTAGTTCTTTAATTGGTTTTCCTCCACTCTAACCCCGATTATCTTGGTTTTCCAAGGCTCTAACCCCGCTTTCCTTGGTTTTCTTCCGTTCTAACTTCGATTTTCTTGGTTTTCCTCCGCTCTAACCCCGCATTTCTTGGTTTTCACCCGCATGAACAACTTTTTTCTTGGTTTTCCTCCGCTCTAACTTCGCATTTTCTAATTTTCCTCCGCTCTAACCCTGCTTTTCTTGGTTTTCCTCTGCTCTAACCCCGCTTTTCATGCTTTTTCTCTGCTCTAACCTTGCTTTTCTTGGTTTTCCTCACTTCTAACATCACTTTTCTTTCTTTTCCTCCGCTCTAACTTTACTTTTCTTGGTTTTCCTCCTCTCCAACACCGCTTTTCTTGGTTTTCCTCCGCTATAACCCCGCTTTTCTTGGTTTTCCTCCTCTCTATCACCGCTTTTCTTGGTTTTCCTACGCTCTAACCCCGCTTTTCTTGTTTTTCCTCCGCTCTTACGTCGCTTTTCTTGGTTTTCCTCCACTCTAACCCCGCTTTTCTTGGTTTTCCTCCGCTATAACCCCGCTTTTCTTGGTTTTCCTCCTCTCTATCACCGCTTTTCTTGGTTTTCCTACGCTCTAACCTTGCTTTTCTTGGTTTTCCTCCGCTCTAACCCCGCGTTTCTTGGTTTTCCTCCACTCAAACCCAGCTTTTCATGGTTTTCCTCCGCTCTAATCCAGCTTCTCTTGGTTTTTCTCCACTCTAACCATGCTTTTCTTAGTTTTTCTCCACTCTTACCATGCTATTCTTGGATTTCTGCTGCTCTAACCGCGCTTTTCTGTCTTTTCATCTTCTCTTAGTTCTTTTTATTGGTTTTCCTCCGATCTAACCCTGATTATCTTGGTTTTCCTCCGCTCTAACCCCGCTTTTCTTGGTTTTCTTCCGTTCTAACTTCGCTTTTCTAGGTTTTTCTCCGCTCTAACCCCGCATTTCTTGGTTTTCACCCGCATGAACAACGTTTTTCTTGGTTTTCCTCTCCTCTAACTTCGCATTTTCTAGTTTTCCTCCGCTCTAACCCTGCTTTTCTTGGTTTTCCTCCGCTCTAACCCCGCTTTTCATGCTTTTCCTCCGCTCTAACCCCGCTTTTCTTGGTTTTCCTCACCTCTAACATCACTTTTCTTTCTTTTCCTCCGCTCTAACTTTACTTTTCTTGGTTTTTATCCACTCTAACCCCACTTTTCTTGGTTTTCCTCCGCTCTAACCCCGCTTTTCTTGGTTATTCTCCACTGTAACCCAGCTTTTCATGGTTTTTCTCCACTCTAACCCCGCTTTTTTTCGTTTTCTTCCGTTCTAACTCTGCTTTTCTTGGTTTTCCTCCGCTCTAACCCCGCTTTTCTTGGTTTTCCTCCGCTCTAACCCCGCTTTTCTTGGTTTTCCTCTTTTTTAACACCGCTTTTCTTGGTTTTCCTCCGCTCTAACTTCGCTTTTCTTGGTTTTCCTCCGCTCTAACCTTGCTTTTCTTGGTTTTCCTCCGCTCTAATCCCGCTTCTCTTGGTTTTTCTCCACTCTAACCATGCTTTTCTTGGTTTCTCTACACTCTAACCATGCTTTTCTTGGATTTCTGCTGCTCTAACCGCGCTTTTCTGTCTTTTCATCCTCTCTTAGTTCTTTAATTGGTTTTCCTCCGCTCTAACCCCGATTATCTTGGTTTTCCAAGGCTCTAACCCCGCTTTCCTTGGTTTTCTTCCGCTCTAACTTCGCATTTTCTAATTTTCCTCCGCTCTAACCCCGCATTTCTTGGTTTTCACCCGCATGAACAACTTTTTTCTTGGTTTTCCTCCGCTCTAACTTCGCATTTTCTAATTTTCCTCCGCTCTAACCCTGCTTTTCTTGGTTTTCCTCTGCTCTAACCCCCGCTTTTCATGCTTTTCCTCCGCTCTAACCTTGCTTTTCTTGGTTTTCCTCACCTCTAACATCACTTTTCTTTCTTTTCCTCCTCTCTAACTTTACTTTTCTTGGTTTTCCTCCGCTCTAACCCTGCATTTCTTGGTTTTCATCCGCATGAACAACGTTTTTCTTGGTTTTTATCCGCTCTGACCCTGCTTTTCTTGGTTTTCCTCCGCTCTAACCCCGCTTTTCTTGGTTTTCCTCCACTCTAACCCCGCTTTTCTTGGTTTTCCTCCGCTCTTACGTCGCTTTTCTTGGTTTTCCTCCGCTCTAACCCCGCTTTTCTTGATTTTCCTCCGCTCTAACCCCGCTTTTCTTGGTTTTCCTCCGCTCTAACCACGCTTTTCTTGGTTTTCCTCCTCTATAACCTCGCTTTTCTTGATTTTCCTCCGCTCTAACCCCGCTTTTCTTGGTTTTCCTCCGCTCTAATCCAGCTTCTCTTGGTTTTTCTCCACTCTAACCATGCTTTTCTTGGTTTTTCTCCACTCTTATCATGCTATTCTTGGATTTCTGCTGCTCTAACCGCGCTTTTCTGTCTTTTCATCTTCTCTTAGTTCTTTTTATTGGTTTTCCTCCGATCTAACCCTTATTATCTTGGTTTTCCTCCGCTCTAACCCCGCTTTTCTTGGTTTTCTTCCGTTCTAACTTCGCTTTTCTAGGTTTTCCTCCGCTCTAACTTCGCATTTCTTGGTTTTCACCAGCATGAACAACGTTTTTCTTGGTTTTCCTCCCCTCTAACTTCGCATTTTCTAGTTTTCCTCCGCTCTAACCCTGCTTTTCTTGGTTTTCCTCCGCTCTAACCCCGCTTTTCATGCTTTTCCTCCGCTCTAACCCCGCTTTTCTTGGTTTTCCTCACCTCTAACATCACTTTTCTTTCTTTTCCTCCGCTCTAACTTTACTTTTCTTGGTTTTTATCCGCTCTAGCCCCACTTTTCTTGGTTTTCCTCCGCTCTAACTTTGCTTTTCTTGGTTATTCTCCACTGTAACCCTGCTTTTCATGGTTTTTCTCCACTCTAACCCCGCTTTTTTTCGTTTTCTTCCGTTCTAACTCTGCTTTTCTTGGTTTTCCTCCGCTCTAACCCCGCTTTTCTTGGTTTTCCTCCGCTCTAACCCCGCTTTTCTTGGTTTTCCTCCGCTCTAACCCCGCTTTTCTTGGTTTTCCTCCGCTCTAACTTCGCTTTTCTTGGTTTTCCTCCGCTCTAACCTTGCTTTTCTTGGTTTTCCTCCGCTCTAATCCCGCTTCTCTTGGTTTTTCTCCACTCTAACCATGCTTTTCTTGGTTTCTCTACACTCTAACCATGCTTTTCTTGGATTTCTGCTGCTCTAACCGCGCTTTTCTGTCTTTTCATCCTCTCTTAGTTCTTTAATTGGTTTTCCTCCGCTCTAACCCCGATTATCTTGGTTTTCCAAGGCTCTAACCCCGCTTTCCTTGGTTTTCTTCCGTTCTAACTTCGCTTTTCTTGGTTTTCCTCCGCTCTAACCCCGCATTTCTTGGTTTTCACCCGCATGAACAACTTTTTTCGTGGTTTTCCTCCGCTCTAACTTCGCATTTTCTAATTTTCCTCCGCTCTAACCCTGCTTTTCTTGGTTTTCCTCCGCTCTAACCCTGCTTTTCATGCTTTTCCTCCGCTCTAACCTTGCTTTTCTTGGTTTTCCTCACCTCTAACATCACTTTTCTTTCTTTTCCTCCTCTCTAAAATTACTTTTCTTGGTTTTCCTCCGCTCTAACCCCGCTTTTCTTGGTTTTCCTCCGCTATAACCCCGCTTTTCTTGGTTTTCCTCCGCTCTAACCCTGCATTTCTTGGTTTTCATCCGCATGAACAACGTTTTTCTTGGTTTTTATCCGCACTGACCCTGCTTTTCTTGGTTTTCCTCCGCTATAACCTTGCTTTTCTTGGTTTTCCACCACTCTAACCCCGCTTTTCTTGGTTTTCATCCGCTCTTACGTCGCTTTTCTTGGTTTTCCTCCGCTCTAACCCCGCTTTTCTTGATTTTCCTCCGCTCTAACCCCGCTTTTCTTGGTTTTCCTCCGCTCTAACCCTGCTTTTCTTGGTTTTCCTCTTCTATAACCCCGCTTTTCATGATTTTCCTCCGCTCTAACCCCGCTTTTCTTTGTTTTCCTCCGCTCTTACGTCGCTTTTATTGGTTTTCCTCCACTCTAACCCCGCTTTTCTTGGTTTTCCTCCGCTCTAACTTCGCTTTTCTTGGTTTTCCTCCGCTCAAACCCAGCTTTTCATGGTTTTCCTCCGCTCTAATCCCGCTTCTCTTGGTTTTTCTCCACTCTAACCATGCTTTTCTTGGTTTTTCTCCACTCTAACCATGCTCTTCTTGGATTTCTGCTGCTCTAACCGCGCTTCTTTGTCTTTTCATCCTCTCTTAGTTCTTTAATTGGTTTTCCTCCGCTCTAACCCCGATTATCTTGGTTTTCCAAGGCTCTAACCCTGCTTTCCTTGGTTTTCCTCCGTTCTACCTTCGCTTTTCTTGGTTTTCCTCCGCTCTAACCCCGCATTTCTTGGTTTTCACCCGCATGAACAACTTTTTTCTTGCTTTTCCTCCGCTCTAACTTCGCATTTTCTAATTTTCCTCCGCTCTAACCATGCTTTTCTTGGTTTTCCTCCGCTCTAACCCCGCTTTTCATGCTTTTCTTCACCTCTAACATCACTTTTCTTTCTTTTCCTCTGCTCTAACTTTACTTTTCTTGGTTTTCCTCTGCTCTAACCCCGCTTTTCTTGGTTTTCCTTTGCTATAACCCCGCTTTTCTTGGTTTTCCTCCACTATAACCCCGCTTTTCTTGGTTTTCCTCCGCTCTAACCCCGCTTTTCTTGGTTTTCCAAGGCTCTAACCCCGCTTTCCTTGATTTTCCTCACCTCTAACATCACTTTTCTTTCATTTCCTCCGCTCTAACTTTACTTTCTTGGTTTTTATCTGCTCTAACCCCGCTTTTCTTGGTTTTCCTCCGCTCTAACCCCGCTTTCCTTGGTTTTCCTCCGCTATTACCCCGCTTTTCTTTGTTTTCCTCCGCTCTAACCCCACTTTTCTTGGTTATCCTCCGCTCTAACCCCGCTTTTCTTGGTTTTCCTCCGCTCTAACTTCGCTTTTCTTGGTTTTCCTTTGCTGTAACCCTGCTTTTCTTGGTTTTCCTCCACTCTAACATTGCTTTTCTTGGTTTTCCTCCGCTCTAACCCCGCCTTTCTTGGTTTTCCTCCGGTCTAACCCCGCTTTTCTTGATTTTCCTTTGCTCTAACCCAGCTTTTCATGGTTTTTCTCCGCTCTAACCCCGCTTTTCTTCGTTTTCTTCCGTTCTATCTCTGCTTTTCTTGGTTTTCCTCCACTCTAACCCCGCTTTTCTTGGTTTTCCTCAGCTCTAACCCCGCTTTTCTTGGTTTTCCTCCGCTCTAACTTCGCTTTTCTTGGTTTTCCTCCGCTCTAACCTTGCTTTTCTTGGTTTTCCTCCGCTTGAATCCCGCTTCTCTTGGTTTTTCTCCACTTGAACCATGCTTTTCTTGGTTTTCCTACGCTCTATCCCCGCTTTTCTTGGTTTTCCTCCGCTCTAACTTCGCTTTTCTTGGTTTTCCTCCGCTCTAACCTTGCTTTTCTTGGTTTTCCTCCGCTTGCATCCCGCTTCTCTTGGTTTTTCTCCACTTGAACCATGCTTTTCTTGGTTTTTCTCCACTCTAACCATGCTCTTCTTGGATTTCTGCTGCTCTAACCGCGCTTTTCTGTCTTTTCATCCTCTCTTAGTTCTTTAATTGGTTTTCCTCCGCTCTAACCCCGATTATCTTGGTTTTCCAAGGCTCTTACCCCGCTTTCCTTGGTTTTCTTTTGTTCTAACTTCGCTTTTCTTGGTTTCCCTTCGCTCTAACCCTGCATTTCTTGGTTTTCACCCGCATGAACAAGTTTTTTCTTGGTTTTCCTCCGCTCTAACTTCGCATTTTCTAATTTTCCTCCGCTCTAACCCTGCTTTTCTTGGTTTTCACTCGCATGAACAACGTTTTTCTTGGTTTTCCTCCGCTCTAACTTCGCATTTTCTAGTTTTCCTCCACTCTAACCCCGCATTTCTTGGTTTTCAACCGCATGAACAACGTTTTTCTTGGTTTTCCTCCGCTCTAACTTCGCATTTTCTAGTTTTTCTCCACTCTAACCCCGCTTTTCTTGGTTTTCCTCCGCTCTAACCCCGCTTTTCATGCTTTTCCTCCGCTCTAACCCCGCTTTTCTTGGTTTTCCTCCGCTCTAACCCCGCTTTTCTTATTTTTCCTCCACTCTAACCCCGCTTTTCTTGATTTTCCTCCGCTGTAACCCCGCTTTTCTTGGTTTTCCTCCTCTCTAACCCCGCTTTTCTTGATTTTCCTCCGCTCTAACCCCGCTTTTCTTGGTTATTCTCCACTGTAATCCAGCTTTTCATGGTTTTTCTCCACTCTAACCCCGCTTTTCTTCGTTTTCTTCCGTTCTAACTCTGCTTTTCTTGGTTTTCCTCCGCTCTAACCCCGCTTTTCTTGGTTTTTCCTCCGCTCTAACCCCGCTTTTCATGGTTTTCCTCCGCTCTAACCCCGCTTTTTTTGGTTTTCCTCCGCTCTAACCTTGCTTTTCTTGGTTTTCCTCCGCTCTAATCCCGCTTCTCTTGGTTTTTCTCCACTCTAACCATGCTTTTCTTGGTTTTTCTCCACTCTAACCATGCTTTTCTTGGATTTCTGCTGCTCTAACCGCGCTTTTCTGTCTTTTCATCCTCTCTTAGTTCTTTAATTGGTTTTCCTCCGCTCTAACCCCGATTATCTTGGTTTTCCAAGGCTCTAACCCCGCTTTCCTTGGTTTTCTTCCGTTCTAACTTCTCTTTTCTTGGTTTTCCTCCGCTCTAACCCCGCAATTCTTGGTTTTCACCCGCATGAACAACTTTTTTCTTGGTTTTCCTCCGCTCTAACTTCGCATTTTCTAATTTTCCTCCGCTCTAACCCTGCTTTTCTTGGTTTTCCTCCGCTCTAACCCCGCTATTCTGTCTTTTCCTCCACTCTAACCCCGCTTTTCTTGGATTTCCTCACCTCTAACATCACTTTCCTTTCTTTTCCTCCGCTCTAACTTTACTTTTCTTGGTTTTCCTCCGCTCTAACCCCGCTTTTCTTGGTTTTCCTCCGCTATAACCCCGCTTTTCTTGGTTTTCCTCCGCTATAACCCCGCTTTTCTTGGTTTTCCTCCGCTATAACCCCGCTTTTCTAGGTTTTCCTCCGCTCTAACCCCGCTTTTCTTGGTTTTCCTCCGCTCTAACTTCGCTTTTCTTGGTTTTCCTTTGCTCTAACCCTGCTTTTCTTGGTTTTCCTCCAATCTAACCCTGCTTTTCTTGGTTTTCCTCCGCTCTAACCCCGCTTTTCTTGGTTTTCCTCCGATCTAACCCCGCTTTTCTTGATTTTCCTCCGCTCTAACCCCGCTTTTCTTGGTTTTCCTCCGCTCTAACCCCGCTTTTCTTGGTTTTCCTCCGCTCTAACCGCGCTTTTCTTGGTTATTCTCGACTGTAACCCAGCTTCTCAAGGTTTAGTCCACTCTAACCATGCTTTTCAAGGTTTTTCTCCACTCTAACCATGCTTTTCTCGGATTTCTGCTCCTCTTACCACGCTTTTCTTCATTTTCTTCCGTTCTAACTCTGCTTTTTTTGGTTTTCCTCCGCTCTAACTTCGCTTTTCTTGGTTTTCCTCCGCTCTATCACCGCTTTTCTTGGTTTTCCTACGCTCTAACCCCGCTTTCCTTGGTTTTCCTCTGCTATAACCCTGCTTTTCTTTGTTTTCCTCCGCTCCAACCCCGCTTTTCTTGGTTATCCTCCGCTCTAACCCCGCTTTTCTTGGTTTTCCTCCGCTCTAACTTCGCTTTTCTTGGTTTTCCTTTGCTCTAACCCTGCTTTTCTTGGTTTTCCTCCACTCTAACATTGCTTTTCTTGGTTTTCCTCCGCTCTAACCTTGCTTTTCTTGGTTTTCCTCCGCTCTAACCCTGCTTTTCTTGATTTTCCTTTGCTCTAACCCAGCTTTTCATGGTTTTTCTCCACTCTAACCCCGCTTTTCTTCGTTTTCTTCCGTTCTATCTCTGCTTTTCTTGGTTTTCCTCCACTCTAACCCTGCTTTTCTTGGTTTTCCTCCGCTCTAACCCCGCTTTTCTTGGTTTTCCTCCGCTCTAACTTCGCTTTTCTTGGTTTTCCTCCGCTCTAACCTTGCTTTTCTTGGTTTTCCTCCGCTTGAATCCCGCTTCTCTTGGTTTTTCTCCACTTGAACCATGCTTTTCTTGGTTTTTCTCCACTCTAACCATGCTCTTCTTGGATTTCTGCTGCTCTAACCGCGCTTTTCTGTCTTTTCATCCTCTCTTAGTTCTTTAATTGGTTTTCCTCCGCTCTAACCCCGATTATCTTGGTTTTCCAAGGCTCTTACCCCGCTTTCCTTGGTTTTCTTTTGTTCTAACTTCGCTTTTCTTGGTTTCCCTCCGCTCTAACCCTGCATTTCTTGGTTTTTTACCCGCATGAACAACTTTTTTCTTGGTTTTCCTTCGCTCTAACTTCGCATTTTCTAATTTTCCTCCGCTCTAACCCTGCTTTTCTTGGTTTTCACTCGCATGAAC
This sequence comes from Coturnix japonica, assembly GCF_054131305.1. Taxonomy (NCBI): domain Eukaryota; kingdom Metazoa; phylum Chordata; class Aves; order Galliformes; family Phasianidae; genus Coturnix; species Coturnix japonica. The sequence continues at coordinate 6,545,972 of NC_140666.1, read as the reverse complement.
AACGTTTTTCTTGGTTTTCCTCCGCTCTAACTTCGCATTTTCTAGTTTTCCTCCACTCTAACCCCGCATTTCTTGGTTTTCAACCGCATGAACAACGTTTTTCTTGGTTTTCCTCCGCTCTAACTTCGCATTTTCTAGTTTTCCTCCGCTCTAACCCCGATTTTCTTGGTTTTCCTCCGCTCTAACCCCGCTTTTCATGCTTTTCCTCCGCTCTAACCCCGCTTTTCTTGGTTTTCCTCACATCTAACATCACTTTTCTTTCTTTTCCTTCTCTCTAACATTACTTTTCTTGGTTTTTCTCCACTCTAACCCCGCTTTTCTTGGGTTTCCTCCGCTCTAACCCCGATTTTCTGGCTTTTCCTCCGCTCTATCACAGCTTTTCTTTGTTTCCTCCGATCTAACCCCACTTTTCTTGGTTTTCCTCCGCTCTAACCCCGCTTTTCTTGGTTTTTCTCTGCTCTAACCCCGCTTTTCTTGATTTTCCTCCGCTCTAACCCTGCTTTTCTTGGTTTTCCTTTGCTCTAACCCTGCTTTTCTTGGTTTTCCTCCACTCTAACCCCGCTTTTCTTGGTTTTCCTCCGCTCTAACCCCGCTTTTCTTGGTTTTCCTCCGCTCTAACCCCGCTTTTCTTGATTTTCCTCCGCTCTAACCCTGCTTTTCTTGGTTTTCCTCCGCTCTAACCCCGCTTTTCTTATTTTTCCTCCGCTCTAACCCCGCTTTTCTTGATTTTCCTCCGCTGTAACCCCGCTTTTCTTGGTTTTCCTCCTTTCTAACCCCGCTTTTCTTGATTTTCCTCCGCTCTAACCCCGCTTTTCTTGGTTATTCTCCACTGTAACCCAGCTTTTCATGGTTTTCCTCCACTCTAACCCCGCTTTTCTTCGTTTTCTTCCGTTCTAACTCTGCTTTTCTTGGTTTTCCTCCACTCTAACCCCGCTTTTCTTGGTTTTTCCTCCGCTCTAACCCCGCTTTTCATGGTTTTCCTCCGCTCTAACCCCGCTTTTCTTGGTTTTCCTCCGCTCTAACTTCGCTTTTCTTGGTTTTCCTCCGCTCTAACCTTGTTTTTCTTGGTTTTCCTCCGCTCTAATCCCGCTTCTCTTGGTATTTCTCCACTCTAACCATGCTTTTCTTGGTTTTTCTCCACTCTAACCATGCTTTTCTTGGATTTCTGCTGCTCTAACCGCGCTTTTCTGTCTTTTCATCCTCTCTTAGTTCTTTAATTGGTTTTCCTCCGCTCTAACCCCGATTATCTTGGTTTTCCAAGGCTCTAACCCCGCTTTCCTTGGTTTTCTTCCGTTCTAACTTCGCTTTTCTTGGTTTTCCTCCGCTCTAACGCCGCAATTCTTGGTTTTCACCCGCATGAACAACTTTTTTCTTGGTTTTCCTCCGCTCTAACTTCGCATTTTCTAATTTTCCTCCACTCTAACCCTGCTTTTCTTGGTTTTCCTCCGCTCTAACCCCGCTATTCTGTCTTTTCCTCCACTCTAACCCCGCTTTTCTTGGAATTCCTCACCTCTAACATCACTTTTCTTTCTTTTCCTCCGCTCTAACTTTACTTTTCTTGGTTTTCCTCCGCTCTAACCCCGCTTTTCTTGGTTTTCCTCCACTATAACCCCGCTTTTCTTGGTTTTCCTCCGCTATAACCCCGCTTTTCTAGGTTTTCCTCCGCTATAACTCCGCTTTTCTTGGTTTTCCTCCTCTCCAACCCCGCTTTTCTTGGTTTTCCTCCGCTCTAACTTCGCTTTTCTTGGTTTTCCTTTGCTCTAACCCTGCTTTTCTTGGTTTTCCTCCACTCTAACCCTGCTTTTCTTGGTTTTCCTCCGCTCTAACCCCGCTTTTCTTGGTTTTCCTCCGCTCTAACCCCGCTTTTCTTTCTTTTCCTCCACTCTAACCCCGCTTTTCTTGGTTTTCCTCCGCTCTAACCCCACTTTTCTTGGTTTTCCTCCGCTCTAACCGCGCTTTTCTTGGTTATTCTCCACTGTAACCCAGCTTTTCAAGGTTTTCTCCACTCTAACCATGCTTTTCAAGGTTTTTCTCCACTCTAACCATGCTTTTCTCGGATTTCTGCTGCTCTTACCACGCTTTTCTTCGTTTTCTTCCGTTCTAACTCTGCTTTTCTTGGTTTTCCTGCGCTCTAACTTCGCTTTTCTTGGTTTTCCTCCGCTCTATCACCGCTTTTCTTGGTTTTCCTACGCTCTAACCCCGCTTTTCTTGGTTTTCCTCCGCTCTAACCCTGCTTTTCTTGGTTTTCCTCCGCTCAAACCCAGCTTTTCATGGTTTTCCTCCGCTCTAATCCCGCTTCTCTTGGTTTTTCTCCACTCTAACCATGCTTTTCTTGGTTTTTCTCCACTGTAACCATGCTTTTCTTGGATTTCTGCTGCTCTAACCGCGCTTTTCTGTCGTTTCATCCTCTCGTAGTTCTTTAATTGGTTTTCCTCCGCTCTAACCCTGATTATCTTGGTTTTCCAAGGCTCTAACCCCGCTTTCCTTGGTTTTCTTCCGTTCTAACTTCGCTTTTCTTGGTTTTCCTCCGCTCTAACCCCGCATTTCTTGGTTTTCACCCGCATGAACAACTTTTTTCTTGGTTTTCCTCCGCTCTAACTTTGCATTTTCTAATTTTCCTCCGCTCTTACCCTGCTTTTCTTGGTTTTCCTCCGCTCTAACCTTGCTTTTCTTCGTTTTCCTCACCTCTAACATCACTTTTCTTTCTTTTCCTCCGCTCTAAATTTACTTTCTTGGTTTTTATCTGCTCTAACCCCGCTTTCCTTGGTTTTCCTCCGCTATAACCCCGCTTTTCTTTGTTTTCCTCCGCTCTAACCCCACTTTTCTTGGTTTTCCTCCGCTCTAACCCCGCTTTTCTTGGTTTTCCTCCGCTCTAACTTCGCTTTTCTTGGTTTTCCTTTGCTCTAACCCTGCTTTTCTTGGTTTTCCTCCACTCTAACATTGCTTTTCTTGGTTTACCTCCACTCTAACCCCGCTTTTCTTGGTTTTCCTCCGCTCTAACCCCGCTTTTCTTGGTTATTCTCCACTGTAACCCAGCTTTTCATGGTTTTTCTCCACTCTAACCCCGCTTTTCTTCGTTTTCTTCTATTCTAACTCTGCATTTCTTGGTTTTCCTCCACTCTAACCCCGCTTTTCTTGGTTTTCCTCCACTCTAACCCTGCTTTTCTTGGTTTTCCTCCGCTCTCACCCCGCTTTTCTTGGTTTTCCTCCGCTCTAACCCCGCTTTTCTTGGTTTTCCTCCGCTCTAACTTCGCTTTTCTTGGTTTTCCTCCGCTCTAACCTTTCTTTTCTTGGGTTTCCTCCGCTTGAATCCCGCTTCTCTTGGTTTTTCTCCACTTTAACCATGCTTTTCTTGGTTTTTCTCCACTCTAACCATGCTCTTCTTGGATTTCTGCTGCTCTAACCGCGCTTTTCTGTCTTTTCATCCTCTCTTAGTTCTTTAATTGGTTTTCCTCCGCTCTAACCCCGATTATCTTGGTTTTCCAAGGCTCTTACCCCGCTTTCCTTGGATTTCTTTTGTTCTAACTTCGCTTTTCTTGGTTTCAATCCGCTCTAACCCTGCATTTCTTGGTTTTCACCCGCATGAACAACTTTTTTCTTGGTTTTCCTCCGCTCTAACTTCGCATTTTCTAATTTTCCTCCACTCTAACCCTGCTTTTCTTGGTTTTCACTCGCATGAACAACGTTTTTCTTGGTTTTCCTCCGCTCTAACTTCGCATTTTCTAGTTTTCCTCCACTCTAACCCCGCATTTCTTGGTTTTCAACCGCATGAACAACGTTTTTCTTGGTTTTCCTCCGCTCTAACTTCGCATTTTCTAGTTTTCCTCCGCTCTAACCCCGCTTTTCTTGGTTTTCCTCCGCTCTAACCCCGCTTTTCATGCTTTTCCTCCGCTCTAACCCCGCTTTTCTTGGTTTTCCTCACATCTAACATCACTTTTCTTTCTTTTCCTTCGCTCTAACTTTACTTTTCTTGGTTTTTATCCGCTCTAACCCCGCTTTTCTTGGTTTTCCTCCGCTCTAACCCCGCTTTTCTGGGTTTTCCTCCGCTCTATCACAGCTTTTCTTTGTTTTCCTCCGCTCTAACCCCACTTTTCTTGGTTTTCCTCCACTCTAACCCCGCTTTTCTTGGTTTTTCTCCACTCTAACCATGCTTTTCTTGGTTTTCCTCCGCTCCAACTTCGCTTTTCTTGGTTTTCCTCTGCTCTAACCCTGCTTTTCTTGGTTTTCCTCCACTCTAACCCCGCTTTTCTTGGTTTTCCTCCGCTCTAACCCCGCTTTTCTTGGTTTTCCTCCGCTCTAACCCCGCTTGTCTTGATTTTCCTCCGCTCTAACCCTGCTTTTCTTGGTTTTCCTCCGATCTAACCCCGCTTTTCATATTTTTCCTCCGCTCTAACCCCGCTTTTCTTGGTTTTCCACCTCTCTAACCCCGCTTTTCTTGATTTTCCTCCGCTCTAACCCCGCTTTTCTTGGTTATTCTCCACTGTAACCCAGCTTTTCATGGTTTTTCTCCAATCTAACCCCGCTTTTCTTCGTTTTCTTCCGTTCTAACTCTGCTTTTCTTGGTTTTCCTCCGCTCTAACTCCGCTTTTCTTGTTCTTTCCTCCGCTCTAACCCCGCTTTTCATGGTTTTCCTCCGCTCTAACCCCGCTTTTCTTGGTTTTCCTCCGCTCTAACTTCGCTTTTCTTGGTTTTCCTCCGCTCTAACGTTGCTTTTCTTGGTTTTCCTCCGCTCTAATCCCGCTTCTCTTGGTATTTCTCCACTCTAACCATGCTTTTCTTGGTTTTTCTCCACTCTAACCATGCTTTTCTTGGATTTCTGCTGCTCTAACCGCGCTTTTCTGTCTTTTCATCCTCTCTTAGTTCTTTAATTGGTTTTCCTCCGCTCTAACCCCGATTATCTTGGTTTTCCAAGGCTCTAACCCCGCTTTCCTTGGTTTTCTTCTGTTCTAACTTCGCTTTTCTTGGTTTTCCTCCGCTCTAACCCCGCAATTCTTGGTTTTCACCCGCATGAACAACTTTTTTCTTGGTTTTCCTCCGCTCTACCCCCGCTATTCTGTCTTTTCCTCCACTCTAACCCCGCTTTTCTTGGATTTCCTCACCTCTAACATCACTTTTCTTCGTTTTTTTCCTCTCTACCTTTTCTTGGTTTTCCTCCGCTCTAACCCCGCTTTTCTTGGTTTTCCTCCGCTATAACCCCGCTTTTCTTGGTTTTCCTCCGCTATAACCCCGCTTTTCTTGGTTTTCCTCCGCTATAACCCCGCTTTTCTTGGTTTTCCTCCGCTCTAACCCCGCTTTTCTTGGTTTTCCTCCACTCTAACTTCGCTTTTCTTGGTTTTCCTTTGATCTAACCCTGCTTTTCTTGGTTTTCCTCCAATTTAACCCTGCTTTTCTTAGTTTTCCTCCGCTCTAACCCCGCTTTTCTTGGTTTTCCTCCGATCTAACCCCGCTTTTCTTGATTTTCCTCCGCTCTAACCCCGCTTTTCTTGGTTTTCCTCCGCTCTAACCCCGCTTTTCTTGGTTTTCCTCCGCTCTAACCCCGCTTTTCTTGATTTTCCTCCGCTCTAACCGCGCTTTTCTTGGTTATTCTCCACTGTAACCCAGCTTTTCAAGGTTTTTCTCCACTCTAACCCCGCTTTTCTCGGATTTCTGCTGCTCTTACCACGCTTTTCTTCGTTTTCTTCCATTCTAACTCTGCTTTTCTTGGTTTTCCTCCGCTCTTACTTCGCTTTTCTTGGTTTTCCTCCGCTCTATCACCGCTTTTCTTGGTTTTCCTACGCTCTAACCCCGCTTTTCTTGGTTTTCCTCCACTCTAACCCCGCTTTTCTTGGTTTTCCTCCGCTCAAACCCAGCTTTTCATGGTTTTCCTCCGCTCTAATCCCGCTTCTCTTGGTATTTCTCCACTCTAACCATGCTTTTCTTGGTTTTTCTCCATTCTAACCATGCTTTTCTTGGATTTCTGCTGCTCTAACCGCGCTTTTCTGTCTTTTCATCCTCTCTTAGTTCTTTAATTGGTTTTCCTCCGCTCTAACCCTGATTATCTTGGTTTTCCGAGGCTCTAACCCCGCTTTCCTTGGTTTTCTTCCTTTCTAACTTCGCTTTTCTTGGTTTTCCTCCGCTCTAACTCCGCATTTCTTGGTTTTCACCCGCATGAACAACTTTTTTCTTGGTTTTCCTCCGCTCTAACTTTGCATTTTCTAATTTTCCTCCGCTCTAACCCTGCTTTTCTTGGTTTTCCTCCGCTCTAACCTTGCTTTTCTTTGTTTTCCTCACCTCTAACATCACTTTTCTTTCTTTTCCTCCGCTCTATCTTTACTTTTCTTGGTTTTCCTCCGCTCTAACCCCGCTTTTCTTGGTTTTCCTTTGCTCAAACCCCGCTTTTCTTGGTTTTCCTCCGCTCTAACTACGCTTTTCTTGGTTTTCCTCTGTTCTAACGCCGCTTTTCTTGGTTTTCCTCACCTCTAACATCACTTTTCTTTCTTTTCCTCCGCTCTAACTTTACTTTACTTGGATTTATCCGCTCTAACCCCGCTTTTCTTGTTTTCCTCCTCTCTAACCCCGCTTTTCTTGATTTTCCTCCGCTGTAACCTTGCTTTTCTTGGTTATTCTCCACTGTAACACAGCTTTTCATGGTTTTTCTCCACTGTAACCCCGCTTTTCTTCGTTTTCTTCCGTTCTATCTCTGCTTTTCTTGGTTTTCCTCCACTCTAACCCCGCTTTTCTTGGTTTTCCTCCGCTCTAACCCCGCTTTTCTTGGTTTTCGTCCGCTCTAACCCTGCTTTTATTGGTTTTCCTCCGCTCTAACTTTACTTTTCTTGGTATTGCTTCGCTCTAACCCCGCTTTTCTTTGTTTTCATCCGCTATAACCCCGCTTTTCTTGGTTTTCCTCCGCTCTAACCCCGCTTTTCTTGGTTTTCCTCCGCTCTAACCCCGCTTTTCTTGGTTTTCCTCCGCTCTAACTTCGCTTTTCTTGGTTTTCCTCCTCTCTAACCTTGCTTTTCTTGGATTTCCTCCGCTCTAATCCCGCTTGTCTTGGTTTTTCTCCACTATAAACATGCTTTTCTTGGTTTTTCTCCACTCTAACCATGCTTTTCTTGGATTTCTGCTGCTCTAACCACGCTTATCTGTCTTTTCATCCTCTCTTAGTTATTTAATTGGTTTTCCTCCGCTCTAACCCTGATTATCTTGGTTTTCCAAGGCTCTAACCCGGCTTTCCTTGGTTTTCTTCCGTTCTAACTTCGCTTTTCTTGGTTTTCCTCCGCTCAAACCCTGCATTTCTTGGTTTTCACCCGCATGAACAACTTTTTTCTTGGTTTTCCTCCGCTCTAACTTCGCATTTTCCAATTTTCCTCCGCTGTAACCCTGCTTTTCTTGGTTTTCCTCCGCTCTAACCCCGCTTTTCTTCGATTTCCTCACCTCTAACATCACTTTTCTTTCTCTTCCTCCGCTCTAACTTTACTTTTCTTGGCATTCCTCCGCTCTAACCCCGCTTTTCTTGGTTTTCCTCCGCTCTAACCCCGCTTTTCTTGGTTTTCCTCCGCTCTAACCCCGCTTTTCTTGGTTTTCCTCCGCTCTAACTTCGCTTTTCTTGGTTTTCCTTTGCTCTAACCCTGCTTTTCTTGGTTTTCCTCCACTCTAACCCCGCTTTTCTTGGTTTTCCTCTGCTCTAATCTCGCTTTTCTTGGTTTTTCTCCACTCTAACCATGCTTTTCTTGGTTTCTCTACACTCTAACCCCGCTTTTCTTGGTTTTCCTCCGCTCTAACCCCGCTTTTCTTGGTTTTCCTCCGCTCTAACCCCGCTTTTCTTGATTTTCCTCTGCTCTAACCCCACTTTTCTTGGTTATTCTCCACTGTAACCCAGCTTTTCAAGGTTTTTCTCCACTCTAATTATGCTTTTCTCGGATTTCTGCTGCTCTTACCACGCGTTACTTCGTTTTCTTCCGTTCTAACTCTGCTTTTCTTGGTTTTCCTCCGCTCTAACTTCGCTTTTCTTGGTTTTCCTCCGCTCTATCACCGCTTTTCTTGGTTTTCCTACGCTCTAACCCTGCTTTTCTTCGTTTTCCTCCGCTCTAACCCCGCTTTTCTTGGTTTTCCTCCGCTCAAACCCAGCTTTTCATGGTTTTCCTCCGCTCTAATCCCGCTTCTCTTGGTTTTTCTCCACTCTAACCATGCTTTTCTTGGTTTTTCTCCACTCTAACCATGCTTTTCTTGGATTTCTGCTGCTCTAACCGCGCTTTTCTGTCTTTTCATCCTCTCTTAGTTCTTTAATTGGTTTTCCTCCGCTCTAACCCCGATTATCTTGGTTTTCCAAGGCTCTAACCCCGCTTTCCTTGGTTTTCTTCCGCTCTAACTTCGCATTTTCTAATTTTCCTCCGCTCTAACCCCGCATTTCTTGGTTTTCACCCGCATGAACAACTTTTTTCTTGGTTTTCCTCCGCTCTAACTTCGCATTTTCTAATTTTCCTCCGCTCTAACCCTGCTTTTCTTGGTTTTCCTCTGCTCTAACCCCGCTTTTCATGCTTTTCCTCCGCTCTAACCTTGCTTTTCTTGGTTTTCCTCACCTCTAACATCACTTTTCTTTCTTTTCCTCCGCTCTAACTTTACTTTTCTTGGTTTTCCTCCGCTCTAACCCTGCTTTTCTTGGTTTTCCTCCGCTATAACCCCGCTTTTCTTGGTTTTCCTCCGCTATAACCCCGCTTTTCTTGGTTTTCCTCCACTATAACCCCGCTTTTCTTGGTTTTCCTCCGCTGTAACCCGGCTTTTCTTGGTTTTCCTCCGCTCTAACTTCGCTTTTCTTGGTTTTTCTTTGCTCTAACCCTGCTTTTCTTGGTTTTCCTCCACTCTAACCCCGCTTTTCTTGGTTTTCCTCCACTCTAACCCCGCTTTTCTTGGTTTTCCTCCGCTCTAACCCCGCTTTTCTTTCTTTTCCTCCACTCTAACCCCGCTTTTCTTGGTTATTCTCCACTGTAACCCAGATTTTCATGGTTTTCTCCACCCTAACCCCGCTTTTCTTGGTTTTCCACCGCTCTAACTCTGCTTTTCTTGGTTTTCCTGGTTTTTTCTTGGATTTCTGCTTCTCTAACTGCTCTTTTCTTTGCTTTCTTCCTCTCTAACTTCTTTTTATTGGTTTTCCTTCGCTCTAACCCCGCTTTTCTTGGTTTTCCTCCGCTCTAACCCCGCTTTTCTTGGTTTTCCTCCGCTCTAACCCCGCTTTTCTTGAATTTCCTCCGCTCTAACCGCGCTTTTCTTGGTTTTCCTCCGCTCAAACCCAGCTTTTCAAGGTTTTTCTCCACTCTAACCATGCTTTTCTCGGATTTCTGCTGCTCTTACCACGCGTTTCTTCGTTTTCTTCCGTTCTAACTCTGCTTTTCTTGGTTTTCCTCCGCTCTAACTTCGCTTTTCTTGGTTTTCCTCCGCTCTATCACCGCTTTTCTTGGTTTTCCTACGCTCTAACCCCGCTTTTCTTGGTTTTCCTCCGCTCTAACCCCGCTTTTCTTGGTTTTCCTCCGCTCAAACCCAGTTTTTCATGGTTTTCCTCCGCTCTAATCCCGCTTCTCTTGGTATTTCTCCACTCTAACCATGCTTTTCTTGGTTTTTCTCCACTGTAACCATGCTTTTCTTGGATTTCTGCTGCTCTAACCGCGCTTTTCTGTCTTTTCATCCTCTCGTAGTTCTTTAATTGGTTTTACTCCGCTCTAACCCTGATTATCTTGGTTTTCCAAGGCTCTAACCCCGCTTTCCTTGGTTTTCTTCCTTTCTAACTTCGCTTTTCTTGGTTTTCCTCCGCTCTATCCCCGCATTTCTTGGTTTTCACCCGCATGAACAACTTTTTTCTTGGTTTTCCTCCGCTCTAACTTTGCATTTTCTAATTTTCCTCCGCTCTAACCTTGCTTTTCTTCGTTTTCCTCACCTCTAACATCACTTTTCTTTCTTTTCCTCCGCTCTAACTTTACTTTTCTTGGTTTTCCTCCGCTCTAACCCCGCTTTTCTTGGTTTTCCTTTGCTCAAACCCCGCTTTTCTTGGTTTTCCTCCACTCTAACCCCGCTTTTCTTGGTTTTCCTCCGCTCTAACCCCGCTTTTCTTGGTTTTCGTCCGCTCTAACCCTGCTTTTATTGGTTTTCCTCCGCTCTAACTTCGCTTTTCTTGGTTTTCCTCCGCTCTAACCTTGCTTTTCTTGGTTTTCCTCCGCTCTAATCCCGCTTCTTTTGGTTTTTCTCCACTCTTACCATGCTTTTCTTGGTTTTTCTCCACTCTAACCATGCTTTTCTTGGATTTCTGCTGCTCTAACCACGCTTATCTGTCTTTTCATCCTCTCTTAGTTATTTAATTGGTTTTCCTCCGCTCTAACCCTGATTATCTTGGTTTTCCAAGGCTCTAACCCGGCTTTCCTTGGTTTTCTTCCGTTCTAACTTCGCTTTTCTTGGTTTTCCTCCGCTCTAACCCTGCATTTCTTGGTTTTCACCCGCATGAACAACTTTTTTCTTGGTTTTCCTCCGCTCTAACTTCGCATTTTCCAATTTTCCTCCGCTCTAACCCTGCTTTTCTTGGTTTTCCTCCGCTCTTACCCCGCTTTTCTTCGATTTCCTCACCTCTAACATCACTTTTCTTTCTCTTCCTCCGCTCTAACTTTACTTTTCTTGGTATTCCTCCGCTCTAACCCCGCTTTTCTTTGTTTTCCTCCGCTATAACCCCGCTTTTCTTGGTTTTCCTCCGCTCTAACCCCGCTTTTCTTGGTTTTCCTCCACTCTAACCCCGCTTTTCTTGGTTTTCCTCCGCTCTAATCCCGCTTTTCTTGGTTTTTCTCCACTCTAACCATGCTTTTCTTGGTTTTTCTACACTCTAACCCCGCTTTTCTTGGTTTTCCTCCGCTCTAACCCCGCTTTTCTTGGTTTTCCTCCGCTCTAACCCCGCTTTTCTTGATTTTCCTCTGCTCTAACCCCACTTTTCTTGGTTATTCTCCACTGTAACCCAGCTTTTCAAGGTTTTTCTCCACTCTAATTATGCTTTTCTCGGATTTCTGCTGCTCTTACCACGCGTTTCTTCGTTTTCTTCCGTTCTAACTCTGCTTTTCTTGGTTTTCCTCCGCTCTAAGTTCGCTTTTCTTGGTTTTCCTCCACTCTATCACCGCTTTTCTTGGTTTTCCTACGCTCTAACCCCGCTTTTCTTCGTTTTCCTCTGCTCTAACCCCGCTTTTCTTGGTTTTCCTCCGCTCAAACCCAGCTTTTCATGGTTTTCCTCCTCTCTAATCCCGCTTCTCTTGGTTTTTCTCCACTCTAACCATGCTTTTCTTGGATTTCTGCTGCTCTAACCGCGCTTTTCTGTCTTTTCATCCTCTCTTAGTTCTTTAATTGGTTTTCCTCCGCTCTAACCCTGATTATCTTGGTTTTCCAAGGCTCTAACCCGGCTTTCCTTGGTTTTCTTCTGTTCTAACTTCGCTTTTCTTGGTTTTCCTCCGCTCTAACCCTGCATTTCTTGGTTTTCACCCGCATGAACAACTTTTTTCTTGGTTTTCCTCCGCTCTAACTTCGCATTTTCCAATTTTCCTCCACTCTAACCCCGCTTTTCTTGGTTTTCCTCCGCTCTAATCCCGCTTTTCTTGGTTTTTCTCCACTCTAACCATGCTTTTCTTGGTTTTTCTACACTCTAACCCCGCTTTTCTTGGTTTTCCTCCACTCTAACCCCGCTTTTCTTGGTTTTCCTCCGCTCTAACCCCGCTTTTCTTGATTTTCCTCTGCTCTAACCCCACTTTTCTTGGTTATTCTCCACTGTAACCCAGCTTTTCAAGGTTTTTCTCCACTCTAATTATGCTTTTCTCGGATTTCTGCTGCTCTTACCACGCGTTTCTTCGTTTTCTTCCGTTCTAACTCTGCTTTTCTTGGTTTTCCTCCGCTCTAACTTCGCTTTTCTTGGTTTTCCTCCACTCTATCACCGCTTTTCTTGGTTTTCCTACGCTCTAACCCCGCTTTTCTTCGTTTTCCTCTGCTCTAACCCCGCTTTTCTTGGTTTTCCTCCGCTCAAACCCAGCTTTTCATGGTTTTCCTCCTCTCTAATCCCGCTTCTCTTGGTTTTTCTCCACTCTAACCATGCTTTTCTTGGTTTTTCTCCACTCTAACCATGCTTTTCTTGGATTTCTGCTGCTCTAACCGCGCTTTTCTGTCTTTTCATCCTCTCGTAGTTCTTTAATTGGTTTTCCTCCGCTCTAACCCCGATTATCTTGGTTTTCCAAGGCTCTAACCCCGCTTTCCTTGGTTTTCTTCCGTTCTAACTTCGCTTTTTTTGGATTTCCTCCGCTCTAACCCCGCATTTCTTGGTTTTCACCCGCATGAACAACTTTTTTCTTGGTTTTCCTCCGCTCTAACTTTGCATTTTCTAATTTTCCTCCGCTCTTACCCTGCTTTTCTTGGTTTTCCTCCGCTCTAACCCCGCTTTTCATGCTTTTCCTCCGCTCTAACACCGCTTTTCTTGGTTTTCCTCACCTCTAACATCACTTTTCTTTCTTTTCCTCCGCTCTAACTTTACTATTCTTGGTTTTCCTCCGCTATAACCCCGCTTTTCTTGGTTTTCCTCCGCTATAACCCCGCTTTTCTTGGTTTTCCTCCGCTATAACCCTGCTTTTCTTGGTTTTCCTCCGCTGTAACCCGGCTTTTCTTGGTTTTCCTCCGCTCTAACCCCGCTTTTCTTGGTTTTCCTCCACTCTAACCCCGCTTTTCTTGGTTTTCCTCCGCTCTAACCCCGCTTTTCTTTCTTTTCCTCCACTCTAACCCCGCTTTTCTTGGTTATTCTCCACTGTAACCCAGATTTTCATGGTTTTCTCCACCCTAATCCCGCTTTTCTTGGTTTTCCACCGCTCTAACTCTGCTTTTCTTAGTTTTCCTGGTTTTTTCTTGGATTTCTGCTTCTCTAACTGCGCTTTTCTTTGCTTTCTTCCTCTCTAACTTCTTTTTATTGGTTTTCCTTCGCTCTAACCTCGATTATCTTGGTTTTTCTCCGCTCTTATCCCACTTTTCTTGGTTTTCCTCCGCACTAACCCCGCTTTTCTTGGTTTTACACTGCACTAACCCCGCTTTTCTTGGTTTTACACCGCACTAACCCCGCTTTTCTTGGTTTTCCTCCGCTCTAACTTCAATTTCTTGGTTTTCCTCCTTTCTAACATCATTTTTCTTGGTTTTCCTCTTCTCTTACTTCGTATTCATTGGTTTTCCTCCACTCTAACCCTGCTTTTCTTGGTTTTCCTCCACAATAAATTCGCTTTTCTTGGTTTTTCTCCGCTCTAACCTTGATTATCTTGGCTTTCCTCTGCTCTAACCCCGCTTTGCTTGGTTTTCCTCTGCTGTAACTTCGCTTTTCTTGGTTTTCCTCCGCTCCAACCTCGCTATTCTGGGTTTTACTCCGCTCTAACTTCGCTTTTCTGGGTTTTCCTCCGCCCTAACCCCGCTTTTCATGGTTTTCCTTCGCTCTAACCTTGATTATCTTGGTTTTCCGCCGCACTACCATCGCTTTTCTTGGTTTTCCTCCGCTCTATCTTCGCTTTTCTTGGTTTTCCTCCGCTCTAATCCCGCTTTTCTTGGTTTTTCTCCACTCTAACCATGCTTTTCTTGGTTTTCCTCCGCTCTAACCCCGATTATCTTGGTTTTCCTCCGCTCTAACCCCGCTTTTCTTGGTTTTCCTCCGCTCTAACCCCGCTTTTCCTGATTTTCCTCTGCTCTAACCCCACTTTTCTTGGTTATTCTCCACTGTAGCCCGCTTTTCTTCGTTTTCTTTCGTTCTATCTCTGCTTTTCTTGGTTTTCCTCCACTCTAACCCTGCTTTTCTTGGTTTTCCTCCACTCTAACCCCGCTTTTCTTGGTTTTCCTCCGCTCTAATCCCACTTTTCTTGGTTTTTCTCCACTCTAACCATGCTTTTCTTGGTTTTCCTCCGCTCTAACCCCGATTATCTTGGTTTTCCTCCGCTCTAACCCCGCTTTTCTTGGTTTTCCTCCGCTCTAACCCCGCTTTTCTTGATTTTCCTCTGCTCTAACCCCACTTTTCTTGGTTATTCTCCACTGTAACCCAGCTTTTCAAGGTTTTTCTCCACTCTAATTATGCTTTTCTCGGATTTCTGCTGCCCTTACCACGCGTTTCTTCGTTTTCTTCCGTTCTAACTCTGCTTTTCTTGGTTTTCCTCCGCTCTAACCCCGCTTTTCTTGGTTTTCCTCAGCTCTAACCCCGCTTTTCTTGGTTTTCCTCCGCTCTAACTTCGCTTTTCTTGGTTTTCCTTTGCTCTAACCCTGCTTTTCTTGGTTTTCCTCCACTCTAACCCTGCTTTTCTTGTTTTTCCTCCGCTCTAATCCCGCTTTTCTTGGTTTTTCTCCACTCTAACCATGCTTTTCTTGGTTTCTCTACACTCTAACCCCGCTTTTCTTGGTTTTCCTCCGCTCTAACCCCGCTTTTCTTGGTTTTCCTCCGCTCTAACCCCGCTTTTCTTGATTTTCCTCTGCTCTAACCCCACTTTTCTTGGTTATTCTCCACTGTAACCCAGCTTTTCAAGGTTTTTCTCCACTCTAATTATGCTTTTCTCGGATTTCTGCTGCTCTTACCACGCGTTTCTTCGTTTTCTTCCGTTCTAACTCTGCTTTTCTTGGTTTTCCTCCGCTCTAACTTCGCTTTTCTTGGTTTTCCTCCGCTCTATCACCGCTTTTCTTTGTTTTCCTACGCTCTAACCCCGCTTTTCTTCGTTTTCCTCCGCTCTAACCCCGCTTTTCTTGGTTTTCCTCCGCTCAAACCCAGCTTTTCATGGTTTTCCTCCGCTCTAATCCCGCTTCTCTTAGTTTTTCTCCACTCTAACCATGCTTTTCTTGGTTTTTCTCCACTCTAACCATGCTTTTCTTGGATTTCTGCTGCTCTAACCACGCTTTTCTGTCTTTTCATCCTCTCTTAGTTCTTTAATTGGTTTTCCTCCGCTCTAACCCCGATTATCTTGGTTTTCCAAGGCTCTAACCCCGCTTTCCTTGGTTTTCTTCCGTTCTAACTTCGCTTTTTTTGGATTTCCTCCGCTCTAACCCCGCATTTCTTGGTTTTCACCCGCATGAACAACTTTTTTCTTGGTTTTCCTCCGCTCTAACTTTGCATTTTCTAATTTTCCTCCGCTCTTACCCTGCTTTTCTTGGTTTTCCTCCGCTCTAACCCCGCTTTTCATGCTTTTCCTTAGCTCTAACCTTGCTTTTCTTGGTTTTCCTCACCTCTAACATCACTTTTCTTTCTTTTCCTCCGCTCTAACTTTACTTTTCTTGGTTTTCCTCCGCTCTAACCCTGCTTTTCTTGGTTTTCCTCCGCTATAACCCCGCTTTTCTTGGTTTTCCTCCGCTATAACCCCGCTTTTCTTGGTTTTCCTCCGCTATAACGCCGCTTTTCTTGGTTTTCCTCCGCTCTAACCCGGCTTTTCTTGGTTTTCCTCCGCTCTAACCCTGCTTTTCTTGGTTTTTCTTTGCTCTAACCCTGCTTTTCTTGGTTTTCCTCCACTCTAACCCCGCTTTTCTTGGTTTTCCTCCACTCTAACCCCGCTTTTCTTGGTTTTCCTCCGCTCTAACCCCGCTTTTCTTTCTTTTCCTCCACTCTAACCCCGCTTTTCTTGGTTATTCTCCACTGTAACCCAGATTTTCATGGTTTTCTCCACCCTAACCCCGCTTTTCTTGGTTTTCCACCGCTCTAACTCTGCTTTTCTTGGTTTTCCTGGTTTTTTCTTGGATTTCTGCCTCTCTAACTGCGCTTTTCTTTGCTTTCTTCCTCTCTAACTTCTTTTTATTGGTTTTCCTTCGCTTTAACCTCGATTATCTTGGTTTTTCTCCGCTCTTATCCCACTTTTCTTGGTTTTCCTCCGCACTAAACCCGCTTTTCTTGGTTTTCCTCCGCTCTAACTTCACTTTTCTTGGTTTTCCTCCGCTCTAACCCCGCTTTTCTTGGTTTTCCTCCGCTCTAACCCCGCTTTTCTTGATTTTCCTCTGCTCTAATCCCGCTTTTCTTGGTTTTTCTCCACTGTAACCCAGCTTTTCAAGGTTTTTCTCCACTCTAATTATGCTTTTCTCGGATTTCTGCTGCTCTTACCACGCGTTTCTTCGTTTTCTTCCGTTCTAACTCTGCTTTTCTTGGTTTTCCTCCGCTCTAACTTCGCTTTTCTTGGTTTTCCTCCGCTCTATCACCGCTTTTCTTGGTTTTCCTACGCTCTAACCCCGCTTTTCTTCGTTTTCCTCTGCTCTAACCCTGCTTTTCTTGGTTTTCCTCCGCTCAAACCCAGCTTTTCATGGTTTTCCTCCGCTCTAATCCCGCTTCTCTTAGTTTTTCTCCACTCTAACCATGCTTTTCTTGGTTTTTCTCCACTCTAACCATGCTTTTCTTGGATTTCTGCTGCTCTAACCGCGCTTTTCTGTCTTTTCATCCTCTCTTAGTTCTTTAATTGGTTTTCCTCCGCTCTAACCCCGATTATCTTGGTTTTCCAAGGCTCTAACCCCGCTTTCCTTGGTTTTCTTCCGTTCTAACTTCGCTTTTTTTGGATTTCCTCCGCTCTAACCCCGCATTTCTTGGTTTTCACCCGCATGAACAACTTTTTTCTTGGTTTTCCTCCGCTCTAACTTTGCATTTTCTAATTTTCCTCCGCTCTTACCCTGCTTTTCTTGGTTTTCCTCTGCTCTAACCCCGCTTTTCATGCTTTTCCTTTGCTCTAACCTTGCTTTTCTTGGTTTTCCTCACCTCTAACATCACTTTTCTTTCTTTGCCTCCGCTCTAACTTTACTTTTCTTGGTTTTCCTCCGCTCTAACCCTGCTTTTCTTGGTTTTCCTCCGCTATAACCCCGATTTTCTTGGTTTTCCTCCGCTATAACCCCGCTTTTCTTGGTTTTCCTCCGCTATAACCCCGCTTTTCTTGGTTTTCCTCCGCTCTAACCCCGCTTTTCTTGGTTTTCCTCCGCTCTAACCCCGCTTTTCTTGGTTTTCCTCCACTCTAACCCCGCTTTTCATGGTTTTCCTTCGCTCTAACCTTGATTATCTTGGTTTTCCGCCGCACTACCATCGCTTTTCTTGGTTTTCCTCCGCTCTAACTTCGCTTTTCTTGGTTTTCCTTTGCTCTAACCCTGCTTTTCTTGGTTTTCCTCCACTCTAACCCCGCTTTTCTTGGTTTTCCTCCGCTCTAATCCCGCTTTTCTTGGTTTTTCTCCACTCTAACCATGCTTTTCTTGGTTTTTCTACACTCTAACCCCGCTTTTCTTGGTTTTCCTCCGCTCTAACCCCGCTTTTCTTGGTTTTCCTCCGCTCTAACCCCACTTTTCTTGATTTTCCTCTGCTCTAACCCCACTTTTCTTGGTTATTCTCCACTGTACCCCAGCTTTTCAAGGTTTTTCTCCACTCTAACCATGCTTTTCTCGGATTTCTGCTGCTCTTACCACGCTTTTCTTCGTTTTCTTCCGTTCTAACTCTGCTTTTCTTGGTTTTCCTCCGCTCTAACTTCGCTTTTCTTGGTTTTCCTCCGCTCTATCACCGCTTTTCTTGGTTTTCCTACGCTCTAACCCTGCTTTTCTTCGTTTTCCTCCGCTCTAACCCCGCTTTTCTTGGTTTTCCTCCGCTCAAACCCAGCTTTTCATGGTTTTCCTCCGCTCTAATCCGGCTTCTCTTGGTTTTTCTCCACTCTAACCATGCTTTTCTTGGTTTTTCTCCACTCTAACCATGCTTTTCTTGGATTTCTGCTGCTCTAACCGCGCTTTTCTGTCTTTTCATCCTCTCTTAGTTCTTTAATTGGTTTTCCTCCGCTCTAACCCCGATTATCTTGGTTTTCCAAGGCTCTAACCCCGCTTTCCTTGGTTTTCTTCCGTTCTAACTTCGCTTTTTTTGGATTTCCTCCGCTCTAACCCCGCATTTCTTGGTTTTCACCCGCATTAACAACTTTTTTCTTGGTTTTCCTCCGCTCTAACTTTGCATTTTCTAATTTTCCTCCGCTCTTACCCTGCTTTTCTTGGTTTTCCTCCGCTCTAACCCCGCTTTTCATGCTTTTCCTTAGCTCTAACCTTGCTTTTCTTGGTTTTCCTCACCTCTAACATCACTTTTCTTTCTTTTCCTCCGCTCTAACTTTACTTTTCTTGGTTTTCCTCCGCTCTAACCCTGCTTTTCTTGGTTTTCCTCCGCTATAACCCCGCTTTTCTTGGTTTTCCTCCGCTATAACCCCGCTTTTCTTGGTTTTCCTCCGCTATAACCCCGCTTTTCTTGGTTTTCCTCCGCTGTAACCCGGCTTTTCTTGGTTTTCCTCCGCTCTAACCCCGCTTTTCTTGGTTTTTCTTTGCTCTATCCCTGCTTTTCTTGGTTTTCCTCCACTCTAACCCCGCTTTTCTTGGTTTTCCTCCACTCTAACCCAGCTTTTCTTGGTTTTCCTCCGCTCTAACCCCGCTTTTCTTTCTTTTCCTCCACTCTAACCCCGCTTTTCTTGGTTATTCTCCACTGTAACCCAGATTTTCATGGTTTTCTCCACCCTAACCCCGCTTTTCTTGGTTTTCCACCGCTCTAACTCTGCTTTTCTTGGTTTTCCTGGTTTTTTCTTGGATTTCTGCCTCTCTAACTGCGCTTTTCTTTGCTTTCTTCCTCTCTAACTTCTTTTTATTGGTTTTCCTTCGCTTTAACCTCGATTATCTTGGTTTTTCTCCGCTCTTATCCCACTTTTCTTGGTTTTCCTCCGCACTAACCCCGCATTTCTTGGTTTTACACTGCACTAACCCCGCTTTTCTTGGTTTTACACCGCACTAACCCCGCTTTTCTTGGTTTTCCTCCGCTCTAACTTCAATTTCTTGGTTTTCCTCCTTTCTAACATCATTTTTCTTGGTTTTCCTCTTCTCTAACTTCGCTTTCATTGGTTTTCCTCCACTCTAACCCTGCTTTTCTTGGTTTTCCTCCACAATAAATCCGCTTTTCTTGGTTTTCCTCCGCTGTTATTTTGATTATCTTGGCTTTCCTCCGCTCTAACCCCGCTTTTATTGGTTTTCCTCCGCTGTAACTTCGCTTTTCTTGGTTTTTCTCCGCTCTAACCTTGATTATCTTGGCTTTCCTCTGCTCTAACCCCGCTTTGCTTGGTTTTCCTCTGCTGTAACTTCGCTTTTCTTGGTTTTCCTCCGCTCCAACCTCGCTATTCTGGGTTTTACTCCGCTCTAACTTCGCTTTTCTGGGTTTTCCTCCGCCCTAACCCTGCTTTTCATGGTTTTCCTTCGCTCTAACCTTGATTATCTTGGTTTTCCGCCGCACTACCATCGCTTTTCTTGGTTTTCCTACACTCTATCCCCGGTTTTCTTCGTTTTCCTCCGCTCTAACCCCGCTTTTCTTGGTTTTCCTCCCCTCTATCCCCGCTTTTCTTGGTTTTCCTCAGCTCTAATCCCGCTTCTCTTGGTTTTTCTCCACTCTAACCATGCTTTTCTTGGATTTCTGCTTCTCTAACCCCGCTTTTCTGCCTTTTCCTCCTCTCTAAGTTCTTTTTATTGGTTTTCCTCCGCTCTAACCCCGATTATCTTGGTTTTCCTCCGCACTAACCACGCTTTACTTGGTTTTCTTCAGTTCAAACTTCGCTTTTTTGGTTTTCCTCAGCTCTAACCCCGCATTTCTTGGTTTTCATCCCCATGAACATCGTATTTCTTGGTTTTCCTCCGCTCTAACCCCGATTTTCTTGGTTTTCCTCCGCTCTAACCCCGCTTTTCTTGGTTTTCCTCCTCTCTAACCCAGCTTTTCTTGGTTTTCCTCCGCTCTAACCCTGCTTTTCTTGGTTTTAATCCGCATGAACATCGTATTTCTTGGTTTTCCTCCGCTCTAACCCCGCTTTTCTTGGTTTTCCTCCTCTCTAACCCCGCTTTTCCTGGTTTTCCTCCGCTCTAACCCCGCTTTTCTTGGTTTTCCTCCGCTCTAACCCAGCTTTTCTTGGTTTTCCTCCGCTCTAACCCTGCTTTTCTTTGTTTTTCTACGCTCTAACCCCTCTTTTCTTGGTTATCCTTTCATCTATCCTTGCTTTTCGTGGTTTTTCTGCTGCTCTAACCCCGTTTCTCTTGGTTTTCCTCCGCTCTAACACTGCTTTTCTTGGTTTTCCTTTGCTCTAACCCCTCTTTTCTTGGTTTTCCTCCGCACTAACCCTGCTTTTCTTGGTTTTTCTCCGCTCTAACCCAGCTTTTCATGGTTTTTCTCCACTCTAACCATGCTTTTCTCGGTTTTCTGCTGCTCTAACCACGCTTTTCTTCGTTTTCTTCCGTTCTAACTCTGCTTTTCTTGGTTTTCGTCCGCTCTAACCCCGCTTTTCTTGGATTTCCTACGCTCTAACCCCGCTTTTCTTGGTTTTTCTCCGCTCTAACCCAGCTTTTCTTGGTTTTTCTCCACTCTAACCATTCTTTTCTTGGTTTTCCTCCGTTCTAACCCCGCTTTTCTTGGTTTTCCTCCGCTCTAATCCCGCTTCTCTTGGTTTTTCTCCACTCTAACCATGCTTTTCTTGGATTTCTGCTGCTCTAACCCCGCTTTTCTGTCTTTTCCTCCTCTCTAAGTTCTTTTTATTGGTTTTCCTCCGCTCTAACCCCGATTATCTTGGTTTTCCTCCGCTCTAACCCCGCATTTCTTGGTTTTCATCCGCATGAACAACGTTTTTCTTGGTTTTCCTCCGCTGTAACCCTGCTTCTCTTGGTTTTCCTCCGCTCTTACCCCGCTTTTCTTGGTTTTCTTCCGTTCTAACTTGGCTTTCCTTTGTTTTCCTCCGCTCTAACCCCGCATTTCTTGGTTTTCACCTGCATGAACAACGTTTTTCTTAATTTTCCTCCGCTCTAACTTCGCATTTCCTAGTTTTCCTCCGCTCTAACCCTGCTTTTCTTGGTTTTCCTCCACTCTAACCCCACTTTTCATGCTTTTCCTCCGCTCTATCCCCGCTTTTCTTGGTTTTCCTCACCTCTAACTTCACTTTTCTTTCTTTTCCTCCGCTCTAACATTACTTTTCTTGGTTTTCCTCCGCTCTAACCCCACTTTTCTTGCTTTTCCTCCGCTCTAACCCCGCATTTCTTGGTTTTCCTCGGAACTAACCCCGTTTTTCTTGGTTTTCCTCCGCTCTAACACCGCTTTTCTTGGTTTTCCTCCGCTCTAACCCTGCTTTTCTTGGTTTTTCTCCGCTCTAACCCAGCTTTTCTTGGTTTTCCTCTGCTCTAACCCCGCTTTTCTTGGTTTTTCTCCGTTTTAACACAGCTTTTCATGGGTTTTCTCCACTCTAACCATGCTTTTCTCGGATTTCTGCTGCTCTAACCACGCTTTTCTTCGTTTTCTTCCGTTCTAACTCTGCTTTTCTTGGTTTTCGTCCGCTATAACCTCGCTTTTCTTGGTTTTCCTCCGCTATATCCCCGCTTTTCTTGGTTTTTCTCCGCTCTAACCCCACTTTTCATGCTTCTCCTCCGCTCTAACCCCTATTTTCATGGTTTTCCTCGGAACTAACTCCGCTTTTCTTGGTTCTCCTCTGATCTAACCTCGCTTTTCTTGGTTTTCCTCCGCTCTAACCATGCTTTTCTTGGTTTTTCTCCGCTCTAACCCCGTTTCACTTGGTTTTCCTCCCCTCTTTCCCCGCTTTTCTTGGTTTTCCTCCGCTCTAACCCCGCTTTTCTTGGTTTTCCTCCGCTCTAACCCCGCTTTTCTTGGTTTTCCTCAGCTCTAATCCCGCTTCTCTTGGTTTTTCTCCACTCTAACCATGCTTTTCTTGGATTTCTGCTTCTCTAACCCCGCTTTTCTGCCTTTTCCTCCTCTCTAAGTTCTTTTTATTGGTTTTCCTCCGCTCTAACCCCGATTATCTTGGTTTTCCTCCGCACTAACCACGCTTTACTTGGTTTTCTTCAGTTCAAACTTCGCTTTTTTGGTTTTCCTCAGCTCTAACCCCGCTTTTCTTGGTTTTAATCCGCATGAACATCGTATTTCTTGGTTTTCCTCCGCTCTAACCCCGCTTTTCTTGGTTTTCCTCCTCTCTAACCCCGCTTTTCCTGGTTTTCCTCCGCTCTAACCCCGATTTTCTTGGTTTTCCTCCGCTCTAACCCCGCTTTTCTTGGTTTTCCTCCGCTCTAACCCAGCTTTTCTTGGTTTTCCTCCGCTCTAACCCTGCTTTTCTTTGTTTTTCTACGCTCTAACCCCTCTTTTCTTGGTTATCCTTTCATCTATCCTTGCTTTTCGTGGTTTTTCTGCTGCTCTCACCCCGTTTCTCTTGGTTTTCCTCCGCTCTAACACTGCTTTTCTTGGTTTTCCTTTGCTCTAACCCCTCTTTTCTTGGTTTTCCTCCGCACTAACCCTGCTTTTCTTGGTTTTTCTCCGCTCTAACCCAGCTTTTCATGGTTTTTCTCCACTCTAACCATGCTTTTCTCGGTTTTCTGCTGCTCTAACCACGCTTTTCTTCGTTTTCTTCCGTTCTAACTCTGCTTTTCTTGGTTTTCGTCCGCTCTAACCCCGCTTTTCTTGGATTTCCTACGCTCTAACCCCGCTTTTCTTGGTTTTTCTCCGCTCTAACCCAGCTTTTCTTGGTTTTTCTCCACTCTAACCATTCTTTTCTTGGTTTTCCTCCGTTCT
This sequence comes from Coturnix japonica, assembly GCF_054131305.1. Classification (NCBI taxonomy): domain Eukaryota; kingdom Metazoa; phylum Chordata; class Aves; order Galliformes; family Phasianidae; genus Coturnix; species Coturnix japonica. Next base: position 6,523,408 of record NC_140666.1, on the reverse strand, counting down.
AACCCCGCTTTTCTTGGTTTTCCTCCGCTCTAATCCCGCTTCTCTTGGTTTTTCTCCACTCTAACCATGCTTTTCTTGGATTTCTGCTGCTCTAACCCCGCTTTTCTGTCTTTTCCTCCTCTCTAAGTTCTTTTTATTGGTTTTCCTCCGCTGTAACCCCGATTATCTTGGTTTTCCTCCGCTCTAACCCCGCATTTCTTGGTTTTCATCCGCATGAACAACGTTTTTCTTGGTTTTCCTCCGCTGTAACCCTGCTTCTCTTGGTTTTCCTCCGCTCTTACCCCGCTTTTCTTGGTTTTCTTCCGTTCTAACTTGGCTTTCCTTTGTTTTCCTCCGCTCTAACCCCGCATTTCTTGGTTTTCACCTGCATGAACAACGTTTTTCTTAATTTTCCTCCGCTCTAACTTCGCATTTCCTAGTTTTCCTCCGCTCTAACCCTGCTTTTCTTGGTTTTCCTCCACTCTTACCCCACTTTTCATGCTTTTCCTCCGCTCTATCCCCGCTTTTCTTGGTTTTCCTCACCTCTAACTTCACTTTTCTTTCTTTTCCTCCGCTCTAACATTACTTTTCTTGGTTTTCCTCCGCTCTAACCCCACTTTTCTTGCTTTTCCTCCACTCTAACCCCGCATTTCTTGGTTTTCCTCGGAACTAACCCCGTTTTTCTTGGTTTTCCTCCGCTCTAACACCGCTTTTCTTGGTTTTCCTCCGCTCTAACCCTGCTTTTCTTGGTTTTTGTCCGCTCTAACCCAGCTTTTCTTGGTTTTCCTCTGCTCTAACCCCGCTTTTCTTGGTTTTTCTCCGTTTTAACCCAGCTTTTCATGGGTTTTCTCCACTCTAACCATGCTTTTCTCGGATTTCTGCTGCTCTAAGCACGCTTTTCTTCGTTTTCTTCCGTTCTAACTCTGCTTTTCTTGGTTTTCGTCCGCTCTAACCCCGCTTTTCTTGGTTTTCCTCCGCTATATCCCCGCTTTTCTTGGTTTTTCTCCTCTCTAACCCCACTTTTCATGCTTCTCCTCCGCTCTAACCCCTATTTTCATGGTTTTCCTCGGAACTAACTCCGCTTTTCTTGGTTCTCCTCTGATCTAACCTCGCTTTTCTTGGTTTTCCTCCGCTCTAACCATGCTTTTCTTGGTTTTTCTCCGCTCTAACCCCGTTTCACTTGGTTTTCCTCCCCTCTTTCCCCGCTTTTCTTGGTTTTCCTCCGCTCTAACCCCTCTTTTCTTGGTTTTCCTCCGCTCTAACCCCGCTTTTCTTGGTTTTCCTCAGCTCTAATCCCGCTTCTCTTGGTTTTTCTCCACTCTAACCATGCTTTTCTTGGATTTCTGCTTCTCTAACCCCGCTTTTCTGCCTTTTCCTCCTCTCTAAGTTCTTTTTATTGGTTTTCCTCCGCTCTAACCCCGATTATCTTGGTTTTCCTCCGCACTAACCACGCTTTACTTGGTTTTCTTCAGTTCAAACTTCGCTTTTTTGGTTTTCCTCAGCTCTAACCCCGCATTTCTTGGTTTTCATCCGCTCTAACCCCGATTTTCTTGGTTTTCCTCCGCTCTAACTTCGCTTTTCTTGGTTTTCCTCCTCTCTAACCCAGCTTTTCTTGGTTTTCCTCCGCTCTAACCCTGCTTTTCTTGGTTTTAATCCGCATGAACATCGTATTTCTTGGTTTTCCTCCGCTCTAACCCCGCTTTTCTTGGTTTTCCTCCTCTCTAACCCCGCTTTTCCTGGTTTTCCTCCGCTCTAACCCCGATTTTCTTGGTTTTCCTCCGCTCTAACCCCGCTTTTCTTGGTTTTCCTCCGCTCTAACCCAGCTTTTCTTGGTTTTCCTCCGCTCTAACCCTGCTTTTCTTTGTTTTTCTACACTCTAACCCCTCTTTTCTTGGTTATCCTTTCATCTATCCTTGTTTTTCGTGGTTTTTCTGCTGCTCTAACCATGCTTTTCTTGGTTTTTCTCCGCTCTAACCCTGTTTCACTTGGTTTTCCTCCCCTCTTTCCCCGCTTTTCTTGGTTTTCCTCCGCTCTAACCCCGCTTTTCTTGGTTTTCCTCCGCTCTAACCCAGCTTTTCTTGGTTTTTCTCCACTCTAACCATGCTTTTCTCTGATGTCTGCTGCTCTAACGACGCTTTTCTTCGTTTTCTTCCGTTCTAACTGTTGCCTTGTGTAAGGTAACCTAAAGAACTACGTCCATCATTGAGAATGTGCATCTGACGGCCCCATGACCAAGTTACACGCTGATCACACCAATATGGTGAGCTGTAAAATGGCGTTTAATGAACCGTGTGAGACCCTTATATAGGGCTCCAATTTCAGCCTCATACATATACATTACCGAGCACGGGGAGGCCTATCGCGTTACATCCCGTGAGTTCGTGCCGCCTAGTACATCATTTCCCCCTCTCCATGCTCGATAAAGTATGCCCCGTTACATCCCGAACGCTAATCCTTAATCCTAATATAAAAATGTTAGTCTCTATAATTTAAACTTAATAAGTTATCTAAAAAGTGAGGTAGACAAGCTACAGAGGTAGGTAGTGCAATATCTAATAACATCAGTAGTTTTCTAATGATTATATCCAAGGCATCTTGGGTTTATACAGCTCCTTCTTCTTCTCAAAGTTTATCATATACCCGTTGGTACTCCATTTTTTCATTAAACATTCTTTGTATCATACGCTGTAAACAACCCTGGACACACTGAAACAAACAAGGTAAGCAAATCATTAAAACTAAAAAGAATAAAATACCTATGATTAATACTTTGAGAAACTGCTTAAGCCATGGGCCCAGATTACCAAACAGTCCCTCCAACCAGCTTCCGAATGCATCATCTATTGCGATCTTCTTCGTGTGTTCTTGCATCCATTCCAACTTCCTATGTATCGAATCGCTGTGGTCGCTCAGATTGAAACAACACATCCCTTCAAAGTCCTTGCACCCGTGCCCTTGAGCAAGCAGCAGAAAGTCAATTGCAGCTCTATTTTGAAGAACAGCGTGTCTGATGTTGTTAACGTCCATCAGGAGTTCCGACAGGACTGCTGTGGTGACATTAGCTTGCTTCACGGACCAGCATGCCAATCTCTCAATTTCTCTTAGGGCCTGGGCTGAAGCTACTCCCGGAGCTAAGACGGATGCAAAGATTCTAGCTGTGGGACCCCACAGCTGAACCTCATCACTACAATCCTGGTCCAATGTTTTTATTGACCTTTTCTGGCGTCGAGCTCGATCGATCTTTTTCATAACACTTATCATTGCAGTGTGATTGGGAGCCAACAATGTCAGCTTTCCCAAATAACATGGCCCCCCAACTGGATTCTTTGGTATCCCTTGCCAAGCTCTATCCCCACATATCAAAAATATGTCCTTAGGAAGGGCCTTGGCTGTACCATTGCAGTTTATTCCTTCCCCAGCTAAAGGTTCCTTTCGAGAACAACAACCAGAACATGCCAGATCGTCAGGGCCCCAGTAGCATGAGAGATTATAGGTGGACCCGTTAGGATGACATACCACATACTTCTGATTGTAAGAGAGCCACCTCCCACCCTGCTTTATGCATTGGTCTGCAAATCCATTCTTGGAGCCATCCCCGGAGCAGGGACGGGAGAATCCCTCCACCCTTTCAGCTGAGAAACCACAATATGCCCCTGACAAGCTATATATGTCAAATTGAATGGGGTTAAGTAAAGTAAAGGGTTCCGACCCAGTTGTTCCCGAGAATGGTGCCCCATTCCCGAGTAGGCCTTCCCATACCCTGCGATTGGACAGTTGACCCGGTGTCCTAAAACCCGAAAAATACAAACATCTAACCGGGCGTTCCCACTTTTGAGAGTTCTTATTCCATGTTACGTTACCAACCGATTGGGATCCAAGAAGCTGCAACTCTGGTGGATCCCAGGGCAAGGAGGTGTTCAAGGATCTAATAAAACATGCAGACATTCTGGCCCAGTCAGTGAATTTAGACTCAAATGCTTTCATAAAGAAAACTTTGTCCACTGCATCTCTCTTGCAGTTGTTCTTATGCACATATCCGTTAAACTCCTTTGGGTCCCACCTGGGTACACCTATAAGGCATGTTCTAAACGGTGATGTGGCTGACTGCAGGCTAAGGCAGAAATCTTTCTGCCCAGTTCGATTAGACCATGTAACCCAAATATTTTCTGGTTGTGATGTTAAGTGAGTACCCTCTCCCCCGGTAATGAATGCAATTACACAAAGACACACAGCAAGTGATACAACAGATGTCCTTCTCGTTGGTACTAGCAGCAGTTCTTTATCTGTTCTTTTTCCTTTTTCTGAAGAGTCACTTTTATGAGCCTTTTGCTTCAGGCAATCCTTTATAACAGAAGTCAGCGCTTCCTTAGGCAGTTCCGATCCTTCTACTGCCCATATCAATCGATTGGCAAACTCAGAGAATGACTCTGAGGGACCCTGCATAATCTCTGACCACGGGGCTACAGGCTCTGCTTTTCTTATAAAGTGTATAAAAGCAGAGGTAGCTGCCCCCGTGGTGGCAAGCAGCTCTCCTGGGCGGAGGTCCCTAAGCTGCCTCTCTGCAGATCCAGCCAAATCCGCAGATGAACCTGAAAGCCTCATTAAATCAGTTTTTGGATCTCCCTCCTTCCCATTTGCTGGATGCTGTGGATCGCGCGCAGCCTGTGCTAAAACAGCTTTGAGTTGTATTATCCACTCCTCCTTCCACACAGTAAACTGTACTGGTTCGAGGGCTACTCTCATAAGGCTTTCAATATCATATGGGAGTAGGGGACCTGGGGCTACGAGAGCCTCAAAGGCACTCATTGTCATCGGGGATCTCAATCCCTTTTTGTCAATCGCCTCTATAAACCGAGCAACTGCTTTTGCTTCCAAAGGTACCCAAACCGGTCCCTCCTGTTTGACTACAATTGGGAACACCGCCCAGTCCCGCTCCTTGAGCCCCACCTCTCGCATTGTATCGCAAATGTCAGTCCAATCAGTGGGCTTACGCGATATCTCTCGCTCCTCCCACTTCTCCCCCCTCCTCCGGGGAACCACGACCGACTGGGTGGGGACAGGCAATTCCTTCCGTTCCTCCCCTTTCTCCTCCCCCTTCGCGGGAGACGAAACCGACGGGGTGAAGGCAGACAGTACCTTTTCTTCCTCCCCTTTCTCCTCCCCCTCCGCGGGAGACGAAACCAAAGGGGTAGGGGCAGGCAGTACCTTTCGTTCCTCCCCTTTCGCGGGATGAGGTCCCTCCTCCGGGGGCGGGTCTAGGGGTGGCTTAACGCCTCCACGGCGCGCCTCCCCCCATGACTCTCCCTCCCTCGGACAGGACCCACCCCCCTCAGGTGAACGAAAGCTCTGCAAACAGGGGTATAGGCGGGGATAATATGGCGGCGCCTCCCCAGATGAGGCAACTTCCGCCATCCCTTCCGGAGTTGTTACGGGCGCCGCCATGGCCATTGTGAAAACGGCCGGCGTGGTCGGCGCCATCTTGGGTACGGAGTCGCCGCAAGGGAGCGGTTCCTCCGTACCCTCCGGGACCCCAGACGTCCCGGAACCCACCCCAAAAACCCCATTCGCGACTGCCTGGATCTTTTTCTCCTCCTTAGCCGCTTTAAGCGCACCCAGGACCAAAACCCAGGTTTTTAACTCCTCCGCCTTATAATCGTTTGTTGCTCTTAGGAGAAGGGCAGCGGTGAAAGATTCCCACCGCTCCGAATCGAGCAAATTACAAGGGGAGGGTGAAAGCTCCGCTTCCTGCAAAAAAGTAATAACGGCAACAATCTCCTTCTTAGAAGGAGCATTCCTACCGCAGTGGGTTTTACAAACCCGTAATAGTACCTTTGTGACGGAATCCATGTTTTTTCTGGTGCTCGACACCGTACGTCCTCGCACCCTTTGTATATATACCCGGGCCCAAAGTCCCACGGTCTTCCACGGTCTTACCGCAGGATAATCAGTAGCTGCAGCCAATATATCGCCCCTCCGGCGCTTCCACGGGATCTAACCGTAGGATTCGCGTCCGTCTCGCGGTTAGCCGTCGCACACTCACTCTCAGGACGTCCTCACACGGGGCACCAATTGTTGCCTTGTGTAAGGTAACCTAAAGAACTACGTCCATCATTGAGAATGTGCATCTGACGGCCCCATGACCAAGTTACACGCTGATCACACCAATATGGTGAGCTGTAAAATGGCGTTTAATGAACCGTGTGAGACCCTTATATAGCGCTCCAATTTCAGCCTCATACATATACATTACCGAGCACGGGGAGGCCTATCGCGTTACATCCCGTGAGTTCGTGCCGCCTAGTACATCATCTAACTCTGCTTTTCTTGGTTTTCCTCCGCTCTAAACCAGCTTTTCTTGGTTTTCCTCCCCTCTATCCCCGCTTTTCTTGGTTTTCCTCCGCTCTAACCCCGCTTTTCTTGGTTTTCCTCAGCTCTAATCCCGCTTCTCTTGATTTTCCTCCGCTCTAAGTTCTTTTTATTGGTTTTCCACCGCTCTAACCCCGATTATCTTGGTTTTCCTCCGCACTAACCCCGCTTTTCTTGGTTTTCCTCAGCTCTAACCCCGCATTTCTTGGTTTTCATCCGCATGAACAACGATTTTCTTGGTTTTCCTCCGCTCTAACCCCGATTTTCTTGGTTTTCCTCTGCTCTAACCCCGATTTTCTTGGTTTTCCTCCGCTCTAACCCCGCTTTTCTTGGTTTTCCTCCGCTCTAACCCAGCTTTTCTTGGTTTTCCTCCGCTCTAACCCTGCTTTTCTTGGTTTTTCTACGCTCTAACCCCGCTTTTCTTGGTTATCCTCTCATCTATCCTTGCTTTTCGTGGTTTTTCTCCGCTCTAACCCCGTTTCTCTTGGTTTTCCTCCGCTCTAACACCGCTTTTCTTTGTTTTCCTTTGCTCTAACCCCTCTTTTCTTGGTTTTCCTCCGCACTAACCCTTCTTCTCTTGGTTTTTCTCCGCTCTAACCCAGCTTTTCATGGTTTTTCTTCACTCTAACCATGCTTTTCTCGGATTTCTGCTGCTCTAACCACGCTTTTCTTCGTTTTCTTCCGTTCTAACTCTGCTTTTCTTGCTTTTCCTCCGCTCTAACCCCGCTTTTCTTGGTTTTCCTCCGCTATAACCCCGATTTTCTTGGTTTTCCTCCACTCTAACCCCGCTTTTCTTGGGTTTCCTTTGCTCAAACCCCGCTTTTCTTGGTTTTCCTCCGCTCTAACCCCGCTTTTCTTGGTTTTCCTCCGCTCTAACTACGCTTTTCTTGGTTTTCCTCTGCTCTAACGCCGCTTTTCTTGGTTTTCCTCAACTCTAACATCACTTTTCTTTCTTTTCCTCCGCTCTAACTTGACTTTTCTTGGATTTATCCGCTCTAACCCCGCTTTTCTAGGTTTTCCTCCTCTCTAACCCCGCTTTTCTTGATTTTCCTCCGCTGTAACCCCGCTTTTCTTGGTTATTCTCCACTGTAACACAGCTTTTCATGGTTTTTCTCCACTGTAACCCCGCTTTTCTTCGTTTTCTTCCGTTCTATCTCTGCTTTTCTTGGTTTTCCTCCACTCTAACCCCGCTTTTCTTGGTTTTCCTCCGCTCTAACCCCGCTTTTCTTGGTTTTCGTCCGCTCTAACCCTGCTTTTATTGGTTTTCCTCCGCTCTAACTTCGCTTTTCTTGGTTTTCCTCCGCTCTAACCTTGCTTTTCTTGGTTTTCCTCCGCTCTAATCCCGCTTCTCTTGGTTTTTCTCCACTCTAACCAAGCTTTTCTTGGTTTTTCTCCAGTCTAACCATGCTTTTCTTGGATTTCTGCTGCTCTTACCACGCTTATCTGTCTTTTCATCCTCTCTTAGTTATTTAATTGGTTTTCCTCCGCTCTAACCCTGATTATCTTGGTTTTCCAAGGCTCTAACCCCGCTTTCCTTGGTTTTCTTCCGTTCTAACTTCGCTTTTCTTGGTTTTCCTCCGCTCTAACCCTGCATTTCTTGGTTTTCACCCGCATGAACAACTTTTTTCTTGGTTTTCCTCCGCTCTAACTTCGCATTTTCCAATTTTCCTCCGCTCTAACCCTGCTTTTCTTGGTTTTCCTCCGCTCTAACCCCGCTTTTCTTCAATTTCCTCACCTCTAACATCACTTTTCTTTCTCTTCCTCCGCTCTAACTTTACTTTTCTTGGTATTCCTCCACTCTAACCTCGCTTTTCTTTGTTTTCCTCCGCTATAACCCCGCTATTCTTGGCTTTCCTCCGCTCTAACCCCGCTTTTCTTGGTTTTCCTTTGCTCTAATCCTGCTTTTCTTGGTTTTTCTACACTCTAACCCCGCTTTTCTTGGTTTTCCTCCGCTCTAACCCCGCTTTTCTTGCTTTTCCTCCGCTCTAACCCCGCTTTTCTTGATTTTCCTCTGCTCTAACCCCGCTTTTCTTGGTTATTCTCCACTGTAACCCAGCTTTTCAAGGTTTTTCTCCACTCTAATTATGCTTTTCTCGGATTTCTGCTGCTCTTACCACGCGTTTCTTCGTTTTCTTTTGTTCTAACTCTGCTTTTCTTGGTTTTCCTCCGCTCTAACCCCGCTTTTCTTGATTTTCCTCTGCTCTAACCCCGCTTTTCTTGGTTATTCTCCACTGTAACCCAGCTTTTCAAGGTTTTTCTCCACTCTAATTATGCTTTTCTCGGATTTCTGCTGCTCTTACCACGCGTTTCTTCGTTTTCTTTTGTTCTAACTCTGCTTTTCTTGGTTTTCCTCCGCTCTAACTTCGCTTTTCTTGGTTTTCCTCCGCTCTATCACCGCTTTTCTTGGTTTTCCTACGCTCTAACCCCGCTTTTCTTCGTTTTCCTCCGCTCTAACCCCGCTTTTCTTGGTTTTCCTCCGCTCAAACCCAGCTTTTCATGGTTTTCCTCCGCTCTAATCTCGCTTCTCTTGGTTTTTCTCCACTCTAACCATGCTTTTCCTGGTTTTTCTCCACTCTAACCATGCTTTTCTTGGATTTCGGCTGCTCTAACCGCGCTTTTCTGTCTTTTCATCCTCTCTTAGTTCTTTAATTGGTTTTCCTCCGCTCTAACCCCGATTATCTTGGTTTTCCAAGGCTCTAACCCCGCTTTCCTTGGTTTTCTTTCGTTCTAACTTCGCTTTTTTTGGATTTCCTCCGCTCTAACCCCGCATTTCTTGGTTTTCACCCGCATGAACAACTTTTTTCTTGGTTTTCCTCCGCTCCAGCTTCGCATTTTCTAATTTTCCTCCGCTCTAACCCTGCTTTTCTTGGTTTTCCTCTGCTCTAACCCCGCTTTTCATGCTTTTCCTCCGCTCTAACCTTGCTTTTCTTGGTTTTCCTCACCTCTAACATCACTTTTCTTTCTTTTCCTCCGCTCTAACTTTACTTTTCTTGGTTTTCCTCCGCTCTAACCCCGCTTTTCTTGGTTTTCCTCCGCTATAACCCCGCTTTTCTTGGTTTTCCTCCGCTATAACCCTGCTTTTCTTGGTTTTCCTCCGCTATAACCCCGCTTATCTTGGTTTTCCTCCGCTCTAACTTCGCTTTTCTTGGTTTTTCTTTGCTCTAACCCTGCTTTTCTTGGTTTTCCTCCACTCTAACCCCGCTTTTCTTGGTTTTCCTCCACTCTAACCCCGCTTTTCTTGGTTTTCCTCCGCTCTAACCCCGCTTTTCTTTCTTTTCCTCCACTCTAACCCCGCTTTTCTTGGTTATTCTCCACTGTAACCCAGATTTTCATGGTTTTCTCCACCCTAACCCCGCTTTTCTTGGTTTTCCACCGCTCTAACTCTGCTTTTCTTGGTTTTCCTGGTTTTTTCTTGGATTTCTGCTTCTCTAACTGCGCTTTTCTTTGCTTTCTTCCTCTCTAACTTCTTTTTATTGGTTTTCCTTCGCTCTAACCTTGATTATCTTGGTTTTTCTCCGCTCTTATCCCAATTTCTTGGTTTTCCTCCGCACTAACCCCGCTTTTCTTGGTTTTACACCGCACAAACCCTGCTTTTCTTGGTTTTCCTCCGCTCTAACTTCAATTCCTTGGTTTTCCTCCTTTCTAACATCATTTTTCTTGGTTTTCCTCTTCTCTAACTTCACTTTCATTGGTTTTCCTCGACTCTAACCCTGCTTTTCTTGGTTTTCCTCCACAATAAATCCGCTTTTCTTGGTTTTCCTCCGCTCTTACCTTGTTTATCTTGGCTTTCCTACGCTCTAACCCCGCTTTTATTGGTTTTCCTCCGCTGTAACTTCGCTTTTCTTGGTTTTTCTCCGCTCTAACCTTGATTATCGTGGCTTTCCTCTGCTCTGACCCCGCTTTGCTTGGTTTTCCTCTGCTGTAACTTCGCTTTTCTTGGTTTTCCTCCGCTCCAACCTCGCTATTCTGGGTTTTACTCCGCTCTAACTTCGCTTTTCTGGGTTTTCCTGCGCCCTAACCCCGGTTTTCATGGTTTTCCTTCGCTCTAACCTTGATTATCTTGGTTTTCCGCCGCACTACCATCGCTTTTCTTGGTTTTCCTACACTCTCACCCTGCTTTTCTTGGTTTTCGTCCGCTCTCAACCTGCTTTTCTTGGTTTTTCTCCGCTCTAACCCAGCTTTTCATGGTTTTTCTCCACTCTAACCATGCTTTTCTCGGATTTCTGCTGCTCTATCCTAGCTTTTCATGGTTTTCCTCCCCTCTATCCCCGCTTTTCTTGGTTTTCCTCCGCTATAACCCCGCTTTTCTTGGTTTTCCTCCGCTATAACGCCGCTTTTCTTGGTTTTCTTCTGTTCAAACTTCGCTTTTCTTGGTTTTCCTCAGCTCTAACCCCGCATTTCTTGGTTTTCATCCGCATGAACATCGTATTTCTTGGTTTTCCTCCGCTCTAACCCCGATTTTCTTGGTTTTCCTCCGCTCTAACCCCGCTTTTCTTGGTTTTCCTCCTCTCTAACCCAGCTTTTCTTGGTTTTCCTCCTCTCTAACCCAGCTTTTCTTGGTTTTCCTCCGCTCTAACCCTGCTTTTCTTGTTTTTTCTCCGCTCTAACCCCGTTTCTCTTGGTTTTCCTCCGTTCTAACCCCGCTTTTCTTGGTTTTCCTCCGCTCTAATCCCGCTTCTCTTGGTTTTTCTCCACTCTAACCATGCTTTTCTTGGATTTCTGCTGCTCTAACCCCGCTTTTCTGTCTTTTCCTCCTCTCTAAGTTCTTTTTATTGGTTTTCCTCCGCTCTAACCCCGATTATCTTGGTTTTCCTCCGCTCTAACCCCGCATTTCTTGGTTTTCATCCGCATGAACAACGTTTTTCTTAGTTTTCCTCCGCTGTAACCCTGCTTCTCTTGGTTTTCCTCCGCTCTTACCCCGCTTTTCTTGGTTTTCTTCCGTTCTAACTTGGCTTTCCTTTGTTTTCCTTCGCTCTAACCCCGCATTTCTTGGTTTTCACCTGCATGAACAACGTTTTTCTTAATTTTCCTCCGCTCTAACTTCGCATTTCCTAGTTTTCCTCCGCTCTAACCCTGCTTTTCTTGGTTTTCCTCCACTCTAACCCCACTTTTCATGCTTTTCCTCCGCTCTATCCCCGCTTTTCTTGGTTTTCCTCACCACTAACTTCACTTTTCTTTCTTTTCCTCCGCTCTAACTTTACTTTTCTTGGATTTCCTCCGCTCTAACCCCACTTTTCTTGCTTTTCCTCCGCTCTAACCTTGCATTTCTTGGTTTTCCTCGGAACTAACCCCGTTTTTCTTGGTTTTCCTCCGCTCTAACACCGCTTTTCTTGGTTTTCCTCCGCTCTAACCCTGCTTTTCTTGGTTTTTGTCCGCTCTAACCCAGCTTTTCTTGGTTTTCCTCTGCTCTAACCCCGCTTTTCTTGGTTTTTCTCCGTTTTAACCCAGCTTTTCATGGGTTTTCTCCACTCTAACCATGCTTTTCTCGGATTTCTGCTGCTCTAAGCACGCTTTTCTTCGTTTTCTTCCGTTCTAACTCTGCTTTTCTTGGTTTTCGTCCGCTCTAACCCCGCTTTTCTTGGTTTTCCTCCGCTATATCCCCGCTTTTCTTGGTTTTTCTCCGCTCTAACCCCACTTTTCATGCTTCTCCTCCGCTCTAACCCCTATTTTCATGGTTTTCCTCGGAACTAACTCCGCTTTTCTTGGTTCTCCTCTGATCTAACCTCGCTTTTCTTGGTTTTCCTCCGCTCTAACCATGCTTTTCTTGGTTTTTCTCCGCTCTAACCCCGTTTCACTTGGTTTTCCTCCCCTCTATCCCCGCTTTTCTTGGTTTTCCTCCGCTCCAACCCCGCTTTTCTTGGTTTTCCTGCGCTCTAACCCAGCTTTTCTTGGTTTTCCTCCCCTCTATCCCCGCTTTTCTTGGTTTTCCTCCGCTCTAACCCCGCTTTTCTTGGTTTTCCTCAGCTCTAATCCCGCTTCTCTTGATTTTCCTCCGCTCTAAGTTCTTTTTATTGGTTTTCCTTTGCTCTAACCCCGATTATCTTCGTTTTCCTCCGCACTAACCCCGCTTTTCTTGGTTTTCTTCCGTTCTAACTTCGCTTTTCTTGGTTTTCCTCAGCTCTAACCCCGCATTTCTTGGTTTTCATCCGCATGAACAACGATTTTCTTGGTTTTCCTCCGCTCTAACCCCGATTATCTTGGTTTTCCTCCGCTCTAACCCCGCTTTTCTTGGTTTTCCTCCGCTCTAACCCAGCTTTTCTTGGTTTTCCTCCGCTCTAACCCTGCTTTTCTTGGTTTTTCTACGCTCTAACCCCGCTTTTCTTGGTTATCCTCTCATCTATCCTTGCTTTTCGTGGTTTTTCTCCGCTCTAACCCCGTTTCTCTTGGATTTCCTCCGCACTAACACCGCTTTACTTTGTTTTCCTTTGCTCTAACCCCTCTTTTCTTGGTTTTCCTCCGCACTAACCCTTCTTCTCTTGGTTTTTCTCCGCTCTAACCCAGCTTTTCATGGTTTTTCTTCACTCTAACCATGCTATTCTCGGATTTCTGCTGCTCTAACCACGCTTTTCTTCGTTTTCTTCCGTTCTAACTCTGCTTTTCTTGCTTTTCCTCCGCTCTAACCCCGCTTTTTTTGGTTTTCCTCCGCTATAACCCCGATTTTCTTGGTTTTCCTCCGCTCTAACCCCGCTTTTCTTGGTTTTCCTCTGCTCTAACCCCACTTTTCAAGATTTTCCTCCGCTCTAACCCCTATTTTCTTGGTTTTCCTCGGAACTAACCCCGCTTTTCTTGGTTTTCCTCCGCTCTAACCCCGCTTTTCTTGGTTTTCCTCCGCTCTAACCCTGCTTTTCTTGGTTTTTCTCCGCTCTAACCCCGTTTCTCTTGGTTTTCCTCTCCTCTATCCCCGCTTTTCTTGGTTTTACTCCGCTCTAACCCCGCTTATCTTGGTTTTTCTCCGCTCTAACCCAGCTTTTCATGTTTTTTCTCCACTCTAACCATGCTTTTCTTTGATGTCTGCTGCTCTAACCACGCTTTTCTTCGTTTTCTTCCGTTCTAACTCTGCTTTTCTTGGTTTTCCTCCGCTCTAACCCAGCTTTTCTTGGTTTTCCTCCCCTCTATCCCCGCTTTTCTTGGTTTTCCTCAGCTCTAATCCCGCTTCTCTTGGTTTTTCTCCACTCTAACCATGCTTTTCTTGGATTTCTGCTGCTCTCACCACGCTTTTCTGTCTTTTCCTTCTCTCTAAGTTCTTTTTATTGGTTTTCCTCTGCTCTAACCCCGATTATCTTGGTTTTCCTCCGCACTAACCCCGCTTTTCTTGGTTTTCTTCCGTTCTAACTTCGTTTTTCTTGGTTTTCCTCAGTTATAACCCCGCATTTCTTGGTTTTAATCCGCATGAACAACGTTTTTCTTGGTTTTCCTCCGCTCTAACCCCGATTTTTTTGGTTTTCCTCCTCTCTAATCCCGCTTTTCTTGGTTTTCCTCCCCTCTATCCCCGCTTTTCTTGGTTTTCCTCCGCTCTTACCCCCCTTTTCTTGTTTTTCCTCAGCTCTAATCCCGCTTCTCTTGGTTTTTCTCCACTCTAACCATGCTTTTCTTGGATTTCTGCTTCTCTAACCCCGGTTTTCTGTATTTTCCTCCTCTCTAAGTTCTTTTTATTGGTTTTCCTCCGCTTTAACCCCGATTATCTTGGTTTTCCTCCGCACTAACCTGGCTTTTCTTGGTTTTCTTCCGTTCTAACTTCGCTTTTTTTGGTTTTCCTCAGCTCTAACCCCGCATTTCTTGGTTTTCATCCTCATGAACAACGATTTTCTTGGTTTTCCTCCGCTCTAACCCCGATTTTCTTGGTTTTCCTCCGCTCTAACCCCGCTTTTCTTGGTTTTCCTCCGCTCTAACCCAGCTTTTCTTGGTTTTCCTCCGCTCTAACCCCGCTTTTCTTGGTTTTCCTCCTTTCTAACCCCGCTTTTCATGGTTTTCCTCCACTCTAACCCCGCTTTTCTTGGTTTTCCTCCGCTGTAACCCCGCTTTTCTTGGTTTTCCTCCGCTCTAACCCCGCTTTTCTTGGTTTTCCTCCGCTGTAACCCCGCTTTTCTTGGTTTTTCTCCGCTCTAACCCAGCTTTTCATGTTTTTTCTCCACTCTAACCATGCTTTTCTTTGATGTCTGCTGCTCTAACCACGCTTTTCTTCGTTTTCTTCCGTTCTAACTCTGCTTTTCTTGGTTTTCCTCCGCTCTAACCCAGCTTTTCTTGGTTTTCCTCCCCTCTATCCCCGCTTTTCTTGGTTTTCCTCAGCTCTAATCCCGCTTCTCTTGGTTTTTCTCCACTCTAACCATGCTTTTCTTGGATTTCTGCTGCTCTCACCACGCTTTTCTGTCTTTTCCTTCTCTCTAAGTTCTTTTTATTGGTTTTCCTCTGCTCTAACCCCGATTATCTTGGTTTTCCTCCGCACTAACCCCGCTTTTCTTGGTTTTCTTCCGTTCTAACTTCGTTTTTCTTGGTTTTCCTCAGTTATAACCCCGCATTTCTTGGTTTTAATCCGCATGAACAACGTTTTTCTTGGTTTTCCTCCGCTCTAACCCCGATTTTTTTGGTTTTCCTCCTCTCTAATCCCGCTTTTCTTGGTTTTCCTCCCCTCTATCCCCGCTTTTCTTGGTTTTCCTCCGCTCTTACCCCCCTTTTCTTGTTTTTCCTCAGCTCTAATCCCGCTTCTCTTGGTTTTTCTCCACTCTAACCATGCTTTTCTTGGATTTCTGCTTCTCTAACCCCGGTTTTCTGTATTTTCCTCCTCTCTAAGTTCTTTTTATTGGTTTTCCTCCGCTTTAACCCCGATTATCTTGGTTTTCCTCCGCACTAACCTGGCTTTTCTTGGTTTTCTTCCGTTCTAACTTCGCTTTTTTTGGTTTTCCTCAGCTCTAACCCCGCATTTCTTGGTTTTCATCCTCATGAACAACGATTTTCTTGGTTTTCCTCCGCTCTAACCCCGATTTTCTTGGTTTTCCTCCGCTCTAACCCCGCTTTTCTTGGTTTTCCTCCGCTCTAACCCAGCTTTTCTTGGTTTTCCTCCGCTCTAACCCCGCTTTTCTTGGTTTTCCTCCTTTCTAACCCCGCTTTTCATGGTTTTCCTCCACTCTAACCCCGCTTTTCTTGGTTTTCCTCCGCTGTAACCCCGCTTTTCTTGGTTTTCCTCCGCTCTAACCCCGCTTTTCTTGGTTTTCCTCCGCTGTAACCCCGCTTTTCTTGGTTTTCCTCCGCTCTAACCCTGCTTTTCCTGATTTTCCTCCGCTCTAACCCCGCTTTTCTTATTTATTCTCCACTGTAACCCAGCTTTTCATGGTTTTTCTCTACTCTAACCATGCTTTTCTCGGATTTCTGCTGCTCTAACCACGCTTTTCTTCGTTTTCTTCCGTTCTAACTCTGCTTTTCTTGGTTTTCCTCCGCTCTAACCCCGCTTTTCTTGGTTTTCCTCCGCTCTTACTTCGCTTTTCTTGGTTTTCCTCCGCTCTAACCCCGCTTTTCTTGGTTTTCCTCCGCTCTAACACTGCTTTTCTTGGTTTTCCTTTGCTCCAACCCTGCTTTTCTTGGTTTTCCTCCACTCTAACCCCGCTTTTCTTGGTTTTCCTCCGCTCTAACCCCGCTTTTCATAGTTTTCCTCCGCTCTAACCCCGCTTTTCTTGGATTTCCTCCACTCTAACCCGGCTTTTCTTTATTTTCCTCCTCTCTAACCCCGCTTTTCTTGGTTTTCCTCCGCTCTAACTTCGCTTTTCTTGGTTTTCCTCCGCTCTATCACCGCTTTTCTTGGTTTTCCTACGCTCTAACACCACTTTTCTTGGTTTTCCTCCGCTCTAACCCTGCTTTACTTGGTTTTCCTTCGCTCTAACTTCACTTTTCTTGATTTTCCTCCTTTCTAACCCCGCTTTTCTTGGTTTTCCTCCGCTCAAATCCCGCCTCTCTTGGTTTTTCTCCACTCTAACCATGCTTTTCTTGGATTTCTGCTGCTCTAACCCCGCTTTTCTGTCTTTTCCTCCTCTCTATGTTCTTTTTATTTGATTTCCTCCACTCTAACCCCGATTATCTTGGTTTTCCTCCGCTCTAACCCCGCTTTTCTTGGTTTTTTCTGCTCTAACTTCGCTTTTCTTGGTTTTCCTCCGCTCTAACCCCTTTTTCCATGGTTTTCTTTCGTTCTAACTTCGCTTTTCTTGGTTTTCCTCCGCTCTTACCCTGCATTTCTTGGATTTCACCCGCATGAACAACGTTTTTCTTGTTTTTCCTCCGCTCTAACTTCGCATTTTCTAGTTTTCCTCCACTCTAACCCTGCTTTTCTTGGTTTTCCTCCGCTCTAACCCCGCTTTTCATGCTTTTCCTCCGCTCTATCACCGCTTTTCTTGGTTTTCCTTTGCAATAACCCTGCTTTTCTTCGTTTTCCTCCGCTCTAACCCTCTTTTCTTGGTTTTCCTCCGCTCTATCACCACTTTTCTTGGTTTTCCTCCGCTCTAACACTGCTTTTCTTGGATTTCCTCCGCTCTAACCCCGCTTTTCTTGCTTTTCCTCCGCTCTAACCCCGCTTTTCTTGGTTTTTCTTCGCTCTAACCCAGCTTTTCTTGGTTTTCCTCCCCTCTATCCCCGCTTTTCTTGGTTTTCCTCCGCGCTAGCCCCGCTTTTCTTGGTTTTTCTCCGCTCTAACCCAACTTTTCATGGTTTTTCTCCACTCTAACCATGCTTTTCTCGGATTTCTGCTGCTCTAACCACGCTTTTCTTCGTTTTCTTCCGTTCTAACTCTGCTTTTCTTGGTTTTCCTCCGCTCTAACCCCGCTTTTCTTGGTTTTCGTCCGCTATAACCCCGCTTTTCTTGGTTTTCCTCTGCTTTAACCCCGCTTTTCTTGGTTTTCCTCCGCTCTAACTTCGCTTTTCTTGGTTTTCCTTTGCTCTAACCCTGCTTTTCTTTGTTTTCCTCCACTCTAACCCCGCTTTTTTGGTTTTCCTCCGCTCTAACCCCGCTTTTCTTGTTATTTTTCCACTCTAACCCCGCTTTTCTTGATTTTCCTCCGCTCTAACCCCGCTTTTCTCAGATTTCTTCTGCTCTAACCACGCTTTTCTTTGTTTTCTTCCGTTCTAACTCTGCTTTTCAAGGTTTTCCTCCGCTCTAACACCGCTTTTCTTGGTTTTCCTCCGCTCTAACCCCGCTTTTCATGGTTTTCCTCCACTCTAACCCCGCTTTTCTTGGTTTTCCTCCGCTCTAACTTCGCTTTTCTTGGTTTTCCTCCGCTCTATCACCGCTTTTCTTGGTTTTCCTACGCTCTAACACCACTTTTCTTGGTTTTCCTTTGCACTAACCCTGCTTTTCTTGGTTTTCCTTCGCTCTAACTTCACTTTTCTTGGTTTTCCTCCGCTCTAACTCTGCTTTTCTTGGTTTTCCTCTGTTCTAACCCAGCTTTTCATGCTTTTTCTTCACTCTAACCATGCTTTTCTTGGATTTCTGCTGCTCTAACCACGCTTTTCTGTCTTTTCCTCCTCTCTATGTTTTTTTTATTGGATTTCCTCCGCTCTAACCCCGATTATCTTGGTTTTCCTCCGCTCTAACCCCGCTTTTCTTGGTTTTCCTCTGCTCTAACTTTGCTTTTCTTCGTTTTTCTCCGCTCTAACTCTGATTTTCTTGGTTTTCCTATGCTCTATCCCCGCTTTTCATGGTTTTCCTACGCTCTAACACCACTTGTCTTGGTTTTCCTCCGCTCTATCACCGCTTTTCTTGGTTTTCCTACGCTCTAACATGACTTTTCTTAATTTTCCTCCGCTCTAACCCTGCTTTTCTTGGTTTTCCTTCGCTCTAACTTCACTTTTCTTAGTTTTCCTCCTTTCTAACCCCGCTTTTCTTGGTTTTCCTCCGCTCTAATCCCGCTTTTCTTGGTTTTTCTCCGCACTAACCCAGCTTTTCATGGTTTTCTCCACTCTAACCATGCTTTTCTCGGATTTCTGCTGCTCTAACCCCGCTTTTCTTCGTTTTTCTCCTCTCTAACTCAGCTTTTCTTGGTTTTCCTATGCTCTATCCTTGCTTTTCATGGTTTTCCTACGCTCTAACACCACTTGTCTTGGTTTTCCTCCGCTCTATCACCACTTTTCTAGGTTTTCCTCCGCTCTAACCCTGCTTTTCTTGGTTTTCCTCCTTTCTAACCCCGCTTTTCTTGGTTTTCCTCCGCTCTAACTTCGCTTTTCTTGGTTTTCCTCTGCTCTAACTTCGCTTTCCTTGGTTTTCCTCCGCTCTATCACCGCTTTTCTTGGTTTTCCTCCGCTCTAACCCTGCTTTTATTGGTTTTCCTCCGCTATAACTTCACTTCTCTTGGCTTTCCTCCTTTCTAACCCCACTTTTCTTGGTTTTCCTCTGCTCTAATCCCGCTTCTCTTGGTTTTTCTCCACTCTAACCCAGCTTTTCTTGGTTTTTCTCCACTCTAACTTCTTTTTATTGGTTTTCCTTCGCTCTAACCCCGATTATCTTGGTTTTCCTCCGCTCTAACCCCGCTTTTCTTGGGTTTCTTTCGTTCTAACTCTGCTTTTCTTGGTTTTCCTCCGCTCTAACACCGCTTTTCTTGGTTTTCCTCCGCTCTAACCCCGCTTTTCTTGGTTCTCCTCCACACTAACCCCGCTTTTCTTGGTTTCCTCACCTCTAACTTCACTTTTCTTTCTTTTCCTCCGCTCTATCTTTACTTTTCTTGGTTTTCGTCCTTTCTAACCCCGCTTTTCATGGTTTTCCTCCACTCTAACCCCGCTTTTCTTGGTTTTCCTCCGCTCTAACCCTGCTTTTCTTGGTTTTCCTCCGCTCTAAACCCGCTTTTCATGCTTTTCCTCCGCTCTAACCCCGCTTTTCTTGGTTTTCCTCACCTCTAACTTCACTTTTCTTTCCTTTCCTCAGCTCTAACTTTACTTTTCTTGGTTTTCCTCCGCTATAACCCTGCTTTTCTTGGTTTTCCTCCGCTCTAACCCCGCTTTTCTTGGTTTTCCTCCGCTCTAACCCCGCTTTTCCTGATTTTCCTCCGCTCTAACTCCGCTTTTCTTGGTTATTCTCCACTGTAACCCAGCTTTTCATGGTTTTTCACTACTCTAACCATGCTTTTCTCGGATTTCTGCTGCTCTAACCACGCTTTTTTTCGTTTCCTTCCGTTCTAACTCTGCTTTTCTTGGTTTTTCTCCGCTCTAACCCCGCTTTTCTTGGTTTTCCTCCGCTCTAACTTCGCTTTTCTTGGTTTTCCTTTGCTCTAACACTCCTTTTCTTGTTTTTCCTCCACTCTAACCCCGCTTTTCTTGGTTTTCCTCCGTTCTAACCCCGCTTTTCTTGGTTTTCCTACACTGTAACCCCGATTTTCTTGATTTTCCTCCGCTCTAACCATGCTTTTCTCGGATTTCTGCTGCTCTAACCACGCTTTTCTTCGTTTTCTTCCGTTCTAACTCTGCTTTTCTTGCTTTTCCTGCGCTCTAACCCCGCTTTTCTTGGTTTTCCTACGCTCTAACCCCGCTTTTCATGGTTTTCCTCCGCTCTAACCCCGCTTTTCTTGGTTTTCCTCCGCTCTAACTTCGCTTTTCTTGGTTTTCCTCCACTCTATCTCCGCTTTTCTTGGTTTTCCTACGCTCTAACACCACTTTTCTTGGTTTTCCTCCGCTCTAACCCTGCTTTTCTTGGTTTTCCTTCTCTCTAACTTCACTTTTCTTGGTTTTCCTCCTTTCTAACCCCGCTTTTCTTGGTTTTCCTCCGCTCTAATCCCACCTCTCTTGGTTTTTCTCCACTCTAACCATGCTTTTCTTGGATTTCTGCTGCTCTAACCCCGCTTTTCTGTCTTTTCCTCCTCTCTATGTTCTTTTTATTTGATTTCCCCTGCTCTAACCCCGATTATCTTGGTTTTCCTCCGCTCTAACCCCGCTTTTCTTGGTTTTCCTCTGCTCTAACTTCGCTTTTCTTGGTTTTCCTCCGCTCTAACCCCTTTTTCCTTGATTTTCTTCCGTTCTAACTTCGCTTTTCTTGGTTTTCCTCCGCTCTTACCTCGCATTTCTTGGATTTCACCCGCATGAACAACGTGTTTCTTGTTTTTCCTCCGCTCTAACTTTGCATTTTCTAGTTTTCCTCCGCTCTAACCCTGCTTTTCATGCTTTTCCTCCGCTCTAAACCCGCTTTTCTTGGTTTTCCTCACCTCTAACTTCACTTTTCTTTCTTTTCCTCCGCACTAACTTTACTTTTCTTGGTTTTCCTCCGCTATAACCCCGCTTTTCTTGGTTTCCTCACCTCTAACTTCACTTTTCTTTCTTTTCCTCCGCTCTATCTTTACTTTTCTTGGTTTTCCTCCTTTCTAACCCCGCTTTTCATGGTTTTCCTCCACTCTAACCCCGCTTTTCTTGGTTTTCCTCCGCTGTAACCCTGCTTTTCTTTGTTTCCCTCCGCTCTAACCTCGCTTTTCTTGGTTTTCCTCCGCTGTAACCCCGCTTTTCTTGGTTTTCCTCCGCTCTAACCCCGCTTTTCCTGATTTTCCTCCGCTCTAACCCCGCTTTTCTTGGTTATTCTCCACTGTAACACAGCTTTTCATGGTTTTTCTCCACTCTTACCCCGCTTTTCTTCGTTTTCTTCCGTTCTAACTCTGGTTTTCTTGGTTTTCCTCCGCTCTAACCTCGCTTTTCTTGGTTTTCCTCCTCTCTAACCCCGATTTTCTTGGTTTTCCTCCACTCTAACCCCGCTTTTCTTGGTTTTGCTACGCTCTAACTTCGCTTTTCTTGGTTTTCCCCCGCTCTAACCACGCTTTTTTTGGTTTTCCTCCGCTCAAACCCAGCTTTTCATGGTTTTCCTCCGCTCTAATCCCGCTTCTCTTGGTTTTTCTCCACTCTAACCATGCTTTTCCTAGTTTTTCTCTATCTAACCATGCCTTTCTTGGATTTCTGCTGCTCTAACTGTGCTTTTCTGTTATTTCATCCTCTCTTAGTTCTTTTTATTGGTTTTCCTCTGCTCTAACCCCGATTATCTTGGTTTTCCTCCGCTCTAACCCCTTTTTCCTTGATTTTCTTCCGTTCTAACTTCGCTTTTCTTGGTTTTCCTCTGCTCTAACCCCGCATTTCTTGGTTTTCACTTGCATGAACAACGTTTTTCTTTGTTTTCCTCCGCTCTAACTTCGCATTTTCTAGTTTTCCTCCGCTCTAACCATGCTTTTCTTGGTTTTCCTCCACTCTAACCCCGCTTTTCTTTGTTTTCCTCACCTCTAACTTCACTTTTCTTTCTTTTCCTCCGCTCTAACATAACTTTTCTTGGTTTTCCACCGCTATAACCCCGCTTTTCTTGGTTTTCCTCCGCTCTAACCCCGCTTTTCTTGGTTTTCCTCCGCTATAACCCCGCTTTTCTTGGTTTTCCTCCGCTCTAACCCCGCTTTTCTTGGTTTTCCTACGCTCTAACTTCGCTTTTCTTGGTTTTCCTTTGCTCTAACCCTGCTTTTCTTGGTTTTCCTCCGCTCTAACTTCGCTTTTCTTGGTTTTCCTCTGCTCTAACCCCGCTTTTCATGGTTTTCCTCCGCTCTAATCTCACTTTTCTTGGTTTTCCTCAGCTATAACCCCGCTTTTCTTGGTTTTCCTCCGCTCAAACCCAGCTTTTCATGGTTTTCCTCCGCTCTAATCCCTCTTCTCTTGGTTTTTCTCCACTCTAACCATGCTTTTCTTGTTTTTTCTCCACTCTAACCATGCTTTTCTTGGATTTCTGCTGCTCTAACCGCGCTTTTCTGTTATTTCATCCTCTCTTAGTTCTTTTTATTGGTTTTCCTCCGCTCTAACCTAGATTATCTTGGTTTTCCTCCGCTCTAACCCATTTTTCCTTGGTTTTCTTCCGTTCTAACTTCGCTTTTCTTGGTTTTCCTCCGCTCTTACCTCGCATTTCTCGGTTTTCACCCGCATGAACAACGTTTTTCTCGGTTTTCCTCCGCTCTAACTTCGCATTTTCTAGTTTTCCTCCGCTCTAACCCTGATTTTCTTGGTTTTCCTCTGCTCTAACCCCGCTTTTCATGCTTTTCCTCCGCTCTAACCCCGCTTTTCTTGGTTTTCCTCACCTCTAACTTCACTTTTCTTTCTTTTCCTCCGCTATAACTTTACTTTTCTAGTTTTCCTCCGCTATAACCCCGCTTTTCTTGGTTTTCCACCGCTCTAACCCCGCTTTTCTTGGTTTTCCTCTGCTCTAACTTCGCTTTTCCTGGTTTTCCTTTGCTCTAACCCTGCTTTTCTTGGTTTTCCTCCACTCTAACCCCGCTTTCCTTGGTTTTCCTCCGCTCTAACCCCGTTTTTCTTGAATTTCCTCCGCACTAACCCCGCTTTTCTTGGTTATTCTCCACTCTAACCGAGCTTTTCATGGTTTTTCTCCACTCTAACCCCACTTTTCTTCGTTTTCTTCCTATCTAACTCTGGTTTCGTGGTTTTCCTCCGCTCTAACCCCGCTTTTCTTGGTTTTCCTCCGCTCTAACCCCGCTTTTCTTGGTTTTCCTCCGCTCTAACTCCGCTTTTCTTGGTTTTCCTCCGCTCTAACTTCGCTTTTCTTGGTTTTCCTTTGCTCTAACCCTGCTTTTCTTGGATTTCCTCCGCTCTAACCCCGATTATCTTGGTTTTCCTCTGCACTATCCCCGCTTTTCTTGGTTTTCTTCTGTTCAAACTTCGCTTTTCTTGGTTTTCCTCACCTCTAACCCCGCATTTCTTGGTTTTCATCCGCATGAACATCGTATTTCTTGGTTTTCCTCCGCTCTAACCCCGATTTTCTTGGTTTTCCTCCGCTCTAACCCCGCTTTTCTTGGTTTTCCTCCGCTCTAACCCAGCTTTTCTTGGTTTTCCTCCGCTCTAACCCTGCTTTTCTTGGTTTTTCTCCGCTCTAACCCCGTTTCTCGTGGTTTTCCTCCGCTCTAACACCGCTTTTCTTGGTTTTCCTTTGCTCTAACCCCTCTTTTCTTGGTTTTCCTCCGCACTAACCCTGCTTTTCTTGGTTTTTCTCTGCTCTAACCCAGCTTTTCATGGTTTTTCTCCACTCTAACCATGCTTTTCGCGGATTTCTGCTGCTCTAACCACGCTTTTCTTCGTTTTCTTCCGTTCTAATCCCGCTTTTCTTGGTTTTCGTCCGCTCTAACCCCTCTTTTCCTGGTTTTCCTCCGCTCTAACCCCGATTTTCTTGGTTTTCTTCCGCTCTAACCCCGCTTTTCTTGGTTTTCCTCCGCTCTAACCCAGCTTTTCTTGGTTTTCCTCCGCTCTAACCCTGCTTTTCTTTGTTTTTCTACGCTCTAACCCCTCTTTTCTTGGTTATCCTTTCATCTATCCTTGCTTTTCGTGGTTTTTCTGCTGCTCTAACCCCGTTTCTCTTGGTTTTCCTCCGCTCTAACACTGCTTTTCTTGGTTTTCCTTTGCTCTAACCCCTCTTTTCTTGGTTTTCCTCCGCACTAACCCTGCTTTTCTTGGTTTTTCTCCGCTCTAACCCAGCTTTTCATGGTTTTTCTCCACTCTAACCATGCTTTTCTCGGATTTCTGCTGCTCTAACCACGCTTTTCTTCGTTTTCTTCCGTTCTAACTCTGCTTTTCTTGGTTTTCGTCCGCTCTAACCCCGCTTTTCTTGGATTTCCTACGCTCTAACCCCGCTTTTCTTGGTTTTTCTCCGCTCTAACTCAGCTTTTCTTGGTTTTTCTCCACTCTAACCATTCTTTTCTTGTTTTTCCTCCGTTCTAACCCCGCTTTTCTTGGTTTTCCTCCGCTCTAATCCCGCTTCTCTTGGTTTTTCTCCACTCTAACCATGCTTTTCTTGGATTTCTGCTGCTCTAACCCCGCTTTTCTGTCTTTTCCTCCTCTCTAAGTTCTTTTTATTGGTTTTCCTCCGCTCTAACCCCGATTATCTTGGTTTTCCTCAGCTCTAACCTTGCATTTCTTGGTTTTCATCCGCATGAACAACGTTTTTCTTGGTTTTCCTCCGCTGTAACCCTGCTTCTCTTGGTTTTCCTCCGCTCTTACCTCGCTTTTCTTGGTTTTCTTTTGTTCTAACTTGGCTTTCCTTGGTTTTCCTCCGCTCTAACCCCGCATTTCTTGGTTTTCACCCGCATGAACAACGTTTTTCTTAATTTTCCTCCGCTCTAACTTCGCATTTCCTAGTTTTCCTCCGCTCTAACCCTGCTTTTCTTGGTTTTCCTCCACTCTAACCCAGCTTTTCATGGTTTTTCTCCACTCTAACCCCACTTTTCTTCGTTTTCTTCCTATCTAACTCTGGTTTCGTGGTTTTCCTCCGCTCTAACCCCGCTTTTCTTGGTTTTCCTCCGCTCTAACCCCACTTTTCATGCTTTTCCTCCGCTCTATCCCCGCTTTTCTTGGTTTTCCTCACCTCTAACTTCACTTTTCTTTCTTTTCCTCCGCTCTAATTTTACTTTTCTTGGTTTTCCTCCGCTCTAACCCCACTTTTCTTGCTTTTCCTCCGCTCTAACCCCGCATTTCTTGGTTTTCCTCGGAACTAACCCCGTTTTTCTTGGTTTTCCTCCGCTCTAACACCACTTTTCTTGGTTTTCCTCCGTTCTAACCCTGCTTTTCTTGGTTTTTCTCCGCTCTAACCCAGCTTTTCTTGGTTTTCCTCTGCTCTAATCCCGCTTTTCTTGGTTTTTCTCCGTTTTAACCCAGCTTTTCATGGGTTTTCTCCACTATAACCATGCTTTTCTCGGATTTCTGCTGCTCTAACCACGCTTTTCTTTAACCACGCTTTTCTTCGTTTTCTTCCGTTCTAACTCTGCTTTTCTTGGTTTTCGTCCGCTCTAACCCCGCTTTTCTTGGTTTTCCTCCGCTATATCCCCGCTTTTCTTGGTTTTTCTCCGCTCTAAGCCCACTTTTCATGCTTCTCCTCCGCTCTAACCCCTATTTTCATGGTTTTCCTCGGAACTAAATCCGCTTTTCTTGGTTCTCCTCTGATCTAACCTCGCTTTTCTTGGTTTTCCTCCGCTCTAACCATGCTTTTCTTGGTTTTTCTCCGCTCTAACCCCGTTTCACTTGGTTTTCCTCCCCTCTATCCCCGCTTTTCTTGGTTTTCCTCCGCTCTAACCCCGCTTTTCTTGGTTTTCCTCCGCTCTAACCCAGCTTTTCTTGGTTTTTCTCCACTCTAACCATGCTTTTCTCTGATGTCTGCTGCTCTAACGACGCTTTTCTTCGTTTTCTTCCGCACTAACCCTGCTTTTCTTGGTTTTTCTCTGCTCTAACCCAGCTTTTCATGGTTTTTCTCCACTCTAACCATGCTTTTCGCGGATTTCTGCTGCTCTAACCACGCTTTTCTTCGTTTTCTTCCGTTCTAATCCCGCTTTTCTTGGTTTTCGTCCGCTCTAACCCCTCTTTTCCTGGTTTTCCTCCGCTCTAACCCCGATTTTCTTGGTTTTCTTCCGCTCTAACCCCGCTTTTCTTGGTTTTCCTCCGCTCTAACCCAGCTTTTCTTGGTTTTCCTCCGCTCTAACCCTGCTTTTCTTTGTTTTTCTACGCTCTAACCCCTCTTTTCTTGGTTATCCTTTCATCTATCCTTGCTTTTCGTGGTTTTTCTGCTGCTCTAACCCCGTTTCTCTTGGTTTTCCTCCGCTCTAACACTGCTTTTCTTGGTTTTCCTTTGCTCTAACCCCTCTTTTCTTGGTTTTCCTCCGCACTAACCCTGCTTTTCTTGGTTTTTCTCCGCTCTAACCCAGCTTTTCATGGTTTTTCTCCACTCTAACCATGCTTTTCTCGGATTTCTGCTGCTCTAACCACGCTTTTCTTCGTTTTCTTCCGTTCTAACTCTGCTTTTCTTGGTTTTCGTCCGCTCTAACCCCGCTTTTCTTGGATTTCCTACGCTCTAACCCCGCTTTTCTTGGTTTTTCTCCGCTCTAACTCAGCTTTTCTTGGTTTTTCTCCACTCTAACCATTCTTTTCTTGTTTTTCCTCCGTTCTAACCCCGCTTTTCTTGGTTTTCCTCCGCTCTAATCCCGCTTCTCTTGGTTTTTCTCCACTCTAACCATGCTTTTCTTGGATTTGTGCTGCTCTAACCCCGCTTTTCTGTCTTTTCCTCCTCTCTAATTTCTTTTTATTGGTTTTCCTCCGCTCTAACCCCGATTATCTTGGTTTTCCTCAGCTCTAACCTTGCATTTCTTGGTTTTCATCCGCATGAACAACGCTTTTCTTGGTTTTCCTCCGCTGTAACCCTGCTTCTCTTGGTTTTCCTCCGCTCTTACCTCGCTTTTCTTGGTTTTCTTTTGTTCTAACTTGGCTTTCCTTGGTTTTCCTCCGCTCTAACCCCGCATTTCTTGGTTTTCACCCGCATGAACAACGTTTTTCTTGGTTTTTCCTCCGTTCTAACCCCGCTTTTCTTGGTTTTCCTCCGCTCTAATCCCGCTTCTCTTGGTTTTTCTCCACTCTAACCATGCTTTTCTTGGATTTGTGCTGCTCTAACCCCGCTTTTCTGTCTTTTCCTCCTCTCTAAGTTCTTTTTATTGGTTTTCCTCCGCTCTAACCCCGATTATCTTGGTTTTCCTCAGCTCTAACCTTGCATTTCTTGGTTTTCATCCGCATGAACAACGTTTTTCTTGGTTTTCCTCCACTGTAACCCTGCTTCTCTTGGTTTTCCTCCGCTCTTACCTCGCTTTTCTTGGTTTTCTTTTGTTCTAACTTGGCTTTCCTTGGTTTTCCTCCGCTCTAACCCCGCATTTCTTGGTTTTCACCCGCATGAACAACGTTTTTCTTAATTTTCCTCCGCTCTAACTTCGCATTTCCTAGTTTTCCTCCGCTCTAACCCTGCTTTTCTTGGTTTTCCTCCACTCTAACCCAGCTTTTCATGGTTTTTCTCCACTCTAACCCCACTTTTCTTCGTTTTCTTCCTATCTAACTCTGGTTTCGTGGTTTTCCTCCGCTCTAACCCCGCTTTTCTTGGTTTTCCTCCGCTCTAACCCCACTTTTCATGCTTTTCCTCCGCTCTATCCCCGCTTTTCTTGGTTTTCCTCACCTCTAACTTCACTTTTCTTTCTTTTCCTCCGCTCTAATTTTACTTTTCTTGGTTTTCCTCCGCTCTAACCCCACTTTTCTTGCTTTTCCTCCGCTCTAACCCCGCATTTCTTGGTTTTCCTCGGAACTAACCCCGTTTTTCTTGGTTTTCCTCCGCTCTAACACCACTTTTCTTGGTTTTCCTCCGTTCTAACCCTGCTTTTCTTGGTTTTTCTCCGCTCTAACCCAGCTTTTCTTGGTTTTCCTCTGCTCTAATCCCGCTTTTCTTGGTTTTTCTCCGTTTTAACCCAGCTTTTCATGGGTTTTCTCCACTATAACCATGCTTTTCTCGGATTTCTGCTGCTCTAACCACGCTTTTCTTTAACCACGCTTTTCTTCGTTTTCTTCCGTTCTAACTCTGCTTTTCTTGGTTTTCGTCCGCTCTAACCCCGCTTTTCTTGGTTTTCCTCCGCTATATCCCCGCTTTTCTTGGTTTTTCTCCGCTCTAATCCCACTTTTCATGCTTCTCCTCCGCTCTAACCCCTATTTTCATGGTTTTCCTCGGAACTAACTCCGCTTTTCTTGGTTCTCCTCTGATCTAACCTCGCTTTTCTTGGTTTTCCTCCGCTCTAACCATGCTTTACTTGGTTTTTCTCCGCTCTAACCCCGTTTCACTTGGTTTTCCTCCCCTCTATCCCCGCTTTTCTTGGTTTTCCTCCGCTCTAACCCCGCTTTTCTTGGTTTTCCTCCGCTCTAACCCAGCTTTTCTTGGTTTTTCTCCACTCTAACCATGCTTTTCTCTGATGTCTGCTGCTCTAACGACGCTTTTCTTCGTTTTCTTCCGTTCTAACTCTGCTTTTCTTGGTTTTCCTCCGCTCTAACCCAGCTTTTCTTGGTTTTCCTCCCCTCTATCCCCGCTTTTCTTGGTTTTCCTCCGCTCTAACCCAGCTTTTCTTGGTTTTCCTCCCCTCTATCCCCGCTTTTCTTGGTTTTCCTCCGCTCTAACCCCGCTTTTCTTGGTTTTCCTCAGCTCTAATCCCGCTTCTCTTGATTTTCCTCCGCTCTAAGTTCTTTTTATTGGTTTTCCTCCGCTCTAACCCCGATTATCTTGGTTTTCCTCCGCACTAACCCCGCTTTTCTTGGTTTTCTTCCGTTCTAACTTCGCTTTTCTTGGTTTTCCTCAGCTCTAACCCCGCATTTCTTGGTTTTCATCCGCATGAACAACGATTTTCTTGGTTTTCCTCCGCTCTAACCCCGATTATCTTGGTTTTCCTCCGCTCTAACCCCGCTTTTCTTGGTTTTCCTCCGCTCTAACCCAGCTTTTCTTGGTTTTCCTCCGCTCTAACCCTGCTTTTCTTGGTTTTTCTACGCTCTAACCCCGCTTTTCTTGGTTATCCTCTCATCTATCCTTGCTTTTCGTGGTTTTTCTCCGCTCTAACCCCATTTCTCTTGGTTTTCCTCCGCTCTAACACCGCTTTTCTTTGTTTTCCTTTGCTCTAACCTTTCTTTTCTTTGTTTTCCTCCGCACTAACCCTTCTTCTCTTGGTTTTTATCCTCTCTAACCCAGCTTTTCATGGTTTTTCTTCAATCTAGCCATGCTTTTCTCGGATTTCTGCTGCTCTAACCACGCTTTTCTTCGTTTTCTTCCGTTCTAACTCTGCTTTTCTTGGTTTTCCTCCGCTCTAACCCCGCTTTTCTTGGTTTTCCTCCGCTATAACCCCGATTTTCTTGGTTTTCCTCCGCTCTAACCCCGCTTTTCTTGGTTTTCCTCTGCTCTAACCCCACTTTTCAAGATTTTCCTCCGCTCTAACCCCTATTTTCTTGGTTTTCCTCGGAACTAACCCCGCTTTTCTTGGTTTTCCTCCGCTCTAACCCCGCTTTTCTTGGTTTTCCTCCGCTCTAACCCTGCTTTTCTTGGTTTTTCTCCGCTCTAACCCCGTTTCTCTTGGTTTTCCTCTCCTCTATCCCCGCTTTTCTTGGATTTACTCCGCTCTAACCCGGCTTTTCTTGGTTATTCTCCGCTCTAACCCAGCTTTTCATGTTTTTTCTCCACTCTAACCATACTTTTCTCTGATGTCTGCTGCTCTAACCACGCTTTTCTTCGTTTTCTTCCGTTCTAACTCTGCTTTTCTTGGTTTTCCTCCGCTCTAACCAAGCTTTTTTGGTTTTCCTCCCCTCTATCCCCGCTTTTCTTGGTTTTCCTCCACTCTAACCCCGCTTTTCTTGGTTTTCCTCAGCTCTAATCCCGTTTTTCTTGGTTTTTCTCCACTCTAACCATGCTTATCTTGGATTTCCTCCGCTCTAACTTCGCTTTTCTTGGTTTACCTCCGCTCTAACCCCACTTTTCTTGGTTTTTCTCCACTCTAACCCAGCTTTTCTTGGTTTTTCTCCACTCTAACCATGCTTTTCTTGGATTTCTGCTGCTCTAACCGCGCTTTTCTTAGCTTTCTTCCTCTCTAACTTCTTTTTATTGGTTTTCCTTCGCTCTAACCCCGATTATCTTGGTTTTTCTCCGCTCTTATCCCACTTTTCTTGGTTTTCCTCCACACTAACCCCGCTTTTCTTTGTTTTACACCGCACTAACCCCGCTTTTCTTGATTTTCCTCCGCTGTAACTTCTCTTTTCTTGGTTTTTCTCCGCTCTAACCCCGTTTCTCTTGGTTTTCTTTCGCTCTAACCTTGATTATCTTGGCTTTCCTCCACTCTAACCCCTCTTTTCTTGGTTTTCCTCCGCTGTAACTTCGCTTTTCTTGGTTTTTCTCCGCTCTAACCCCGTTTGTCTTGGTTTTCCTCCGCTCTAACCTTGATTATCTTGGCTTTCCACCGCTCTAACCCCGCTTTTCTTGGTTTTCCTCCGCTCCAACCTCGCTATTCTGGGTTTTACTCCGCTCTAACTTCGCTTTTCTGCGTTTTCCTCCGCCCTAACCCCCTTTTCCTGGTTTTCCTTCGCTCTAACCCCGCTTTTCTTGGTTTTCCGCCACTCTACCATCGCTTTTCTTGGTTTTCCTCCGCTCTAACCCCGCTTTTCCTGGTTTTCCTCCGCTCTAACCCCGCTTTTCTTGGTTTTCCTCCGCTCTAACCCAGCTTTTCATGGTTTTTCTCCACTCTAACCATGCTTTTCTTGGATTTCCGCTGCTCTATCTTCGCTTTCCTTGGTTTTCTTCCGCTCTAACCCCGCTTTTCTTGGTTTTCCGCCGCTCTACCATCGCTTTTCTTGGTTTTCCTCCGCTCTAACCCCGCTTTTCTTGGTTTTCCTCCGCTCAAACCCTGCTTTTCTTGGTTTTCCTCCGCTCTAACCCAGCTTTTCTTGGTTTTCCTCCGCTCTAACCCAGCTTTTCTTGGTTTTTCTCCACTCTAACCATGCTTTTCTTGGATTTCCGCTGCTCTAACTTTGCTTTCCTTGGTTTTCCTCCGCTCCAACCCCGCTTTTCTTGGTTTTCCTCCTTTCTAACCTCGCTTTTATTGGTTTTCCTACACTCTATCATTGGTTTTCTTGGTTTTCCTCCGCTCTAAGTTCACTTTTCTCGGTTTTCCTCCTCTCTAATCCCGCTTTTCTTGGTTTTCCCCCGCTCTAACCCCGCTTTTCTTGGTTTTCCTCCGCTCTAACCCAGCTTTTCTTGGTTTTTCTCTACTCATACCATGCTTTTCTTGGTTTTCTCCGCTCTAACCCCGCTTTTCTTGGTTTTCCTCATTTCTAACCTCGCTTTTATTGGTTTTCCTCTGCTCTAACCCCGCTTTTCCTGGTTTTAGTCCACTCTAACCACGTTTTTCATAGTTTCATAGTTTCATAATTTCGTGCGGGTTGGAAGGAACTTTAGAGATCATCGAGTCCGGCCCCCGGGATTCGGGCCTCTGTGTAGCAAAGCGGCACTTCTACCACTTGCGCCACAGGTGGGATTCGAACTCCGGGCCCCAGTGTTGCATGGCGGCATCTTTAACCACTGCGCCACCGGGGCACACTTGGATTTCTGCTGCTCTAACCGCGCTTTTCTTTGTTTTCTTCCTCTCTGACTTCTTTTTATTGGTTTTCCTCCGCTCTAACCCCGATTATCTTGGTTTTCCTGCTCTCTAAACCCGCTTTTCTTGGTTTTCCTCCGCTCTAACCCCTCATTTCTTGGTTTTCATCCACACGAACCTCTCTTTTCTTGGTTTTCCTCCGCTCTAACTCAGCTTTTCTTGGTTTTCCTCCGCTCTAACCCCGCTTTTCTTGGTTTTCCTTCGCTCTAACCTTGATTATATTGGTTTTCCGCCGCTCTACCATCGCTTTTCTTGGTTTTCCTACACTCTATCATTGGTTTTCTTGGTTTTCCTCCGCTCTAAGTTCACTTTTCTCGGTTTTCCTCCTCTCTAATCCCGCTTTTCTTGGTTTTCCCCCGCTCTAACCCCGCTTTTCTTGGTTTTCCTCCGCTCTAACCCAGCTTTTCTTGGTTTTTCTCTACTCATACCATGCTTTTCTTGGTTTTCTCCGCTCTAACCCCGCTTTTCTTGGTTTTCGTCTGCTCTAACCCAGCTTTTCTTGGTTTTTCTCCACTCTAACCATGCTTTTCTTGGATTTCCTCCGCTCTAACTTCGCTTTTCTTGGTTTTCCTCCGCTCTAACCCCACTTTTCTTGGTTTTTCTCCACTCTAACCCCGCTTTTCTTGGTTTTCCTCCGCTGTAACTTCGCTTTTTTATGTTTTTTTCCGCTCTAACCCCGTTTCTCTTGGCTTTCCTCCGCTCTAACCCCGCTTTTCTTGGTTTTCCGCCTCTCTACCATCGCTTTTCTTGGTTTTCCTCCACTCTAACCCCGCTTTTCTTGGTTTTCCTCCGCTCTAACCCCGCTTTTCTTGGTTTTCCTCCGCTCTAACCCAGCTTTTCTTGGTTTTTCTCCACTCTAACCATGCTTTTCTTGGATTTCCACTGCTCTAACTTCGCTTTCCTTGGTTTTCTTCCGCTCTAACCCCGCTTTTCTTGGTTTTCCTCCTTTCTAACCTCGCTTTTCTTGGTTTCCCTCTGCTCTAACCCCGCTTTTCCTGGTTTTAGTCCACTCTAACCACGCTTTTCATAGTTTCATAGTTTCATAATTTCGTGCGGGTTGGAAGGGACTTTAGAGATCATCGAGTCCGGCCCCCGTGATTCGAGCCTCTGTGTAGCAGAGCGGCACTTCTACCACTTGCGCCACATGGGGAGATTCGAACTCCGGGCCCCAGTGTTGCATGGCGGCATCTTTAACCACTGCGCCACCGGGGCACACTTGGATTTCTGCTGCTCTAACCGCGCTTTTCTTTGTTTTCTTCCTCTCTAACTTCTTTTTATTGGTTTTCCTCCGCTCTA
This sequence comes from Coturnix japonica, assembly GCF_054131305.1. Lineage (NCBI taxonomy): Eukaryota > Metazoa > Chordata > Aves > Galliformes > Phasianidae > Coturnix > Coturnix japonica. Next base: position 6,490,811 of record NC_140666.1, on the reverse strand, counting down.
ACCCCGATTATCTTGGTTTTCCTGCTCTCTAAACCCGCTTTTCTTGTTTTCTTCCGTTCTAACTCTCCTTATCTTGGTTTTCCTCCGCTCTAACCCCTCATTTCTTGGTTTTCATCCGCATGAACCTCTCTTTTCTTGGTTTTCCTCCGCTCTAATCCCGCTTTTCTTGGTTTTCCCACGCTCTAACCCCGCTTTTCTTGGTTTTCCTCCGCTCTAACCCCGCTTTTCTTGGTTTTCCTCCGCTCTAACCCAGCTTTTCTTGCTTTTTCTCCACTCTAACCATGCTTTTCTTGGATTTCCTCTGCTCTAACTTCGCTTTCCTTGGTTTTCTTCCGCTCTAACTCCGCTTTTCTTGGTTTTCCTCCTTTCTAACCTCGCTTTTCTTGGTTTTCATCTGCTCTAACCCCGCTTTTCCTGGTTTTAGTCCACTCTAACCACGCTTTTCATAGTTTCATAGTTTCGTGCGGGTTGGAAGGGACTTTAGAGATCATCGAGTCCGGCCCCCGGGATTCGAGCCTCTGTGTAGCAAAGCGGCACTTCTACCACTTGCGTCACAGGTGGGATTCGAACTCCGGGCCCCAGTGTTGCATGGCGGCATCTTTAACCACTGCGCCACCGGGGCACACTTGGATTTCTGCTGCTCTAACCGCGCTTTTCTTTGTTTTCTTCCTCTCTAACTTCTTTTTATTGGTTTTCCTCCGCTCTAACCCCGATTATCTTGGTTTTCCTGCTCTCTAAACCCGCTTTTCTTGGTTTTCCTCCGTTCTAACTCTCCTTTTCATGGTTTTCCTCCGCTCTAACCCCTCATTTCTTGGTTTTCATCCGCATGAACCTCTCTTTTCTTGGTTTTCCTCCACTCTAACCCAGCTTTTCTTGGTTTTCCTCCGCACTAACCCCGCTTTTCTTTGTTTTACACCGCACTAACCCAGCTTTTCTTGGTTTTCCTCCGCTCTAACCCCGCTTTTCTTGGTTTTCCTTCGCTCTAACCTTGATTATATTGGTTTTCCGCCGCTCTACCATCGCTTTTCTTGGTTTTCCTACACTCTATCCCCGGTTTTCTTGGTTTTCCTCCTCTCTAATCCTGCTTTTCTTGGTTTTCCTCCGCTCTAACCCCGCTTTTCTTGGTTTTCCTCCGCTCTAACTCTGCTTTTCTTGGTTTTCCTCTGCTCTAACCCAGCTTTTCTTGGTTTTTCTCCACTCAAACCATGCTTTTCTTGGATTTCCTCCGCTCTAACTTCGCTTTTCTTGGTTTTCCTCCGCTCTAACCCCACTTTTCTTGGTTTTTCTCCACTCTAACCCAGCTTTTCTTGGTTTTTCTCCACTCTAACCATGCTTTTCTTGGATTTCTGCTACTCTAACCGCGCTTTTCTTTGCTTTCTTCCTCTCTAACTTCTTTTTATTGGTTTTCCTTCGCTCTAACCCCGATTATCTTGGTTTTTCTACACTCTTATCCCACTTTTCTTGGTTTTCCTCCACTCTAACACCGCTTTTCTTGGTTTTCCTCCGCTGTAACTTCGCTTTTCTTGGTTTTTCTCCGCTCTAACCCCTCATTTCTTGGTTTTCATCCGCATGAACCTCTCTTTTCTTGGTTTTCCTCTGCTGTAACCCAGCTTTTCTTGGTTTTTCTCCACTCTAACCATGCTTTTCTTGGTTTTTCTCCGCTCTAACCCTGCTTTTCTTGGTTTTCGTCTGCTCTAACCCAGCTTTTCTTGGTTTTTCTCCACTCTAACCATGCTTTTCTTGGTTTTCCTCCGCTGTAACTTCGCTTTTCCTGGTTTTTCTCCGCTCTAACCCCTCATTTCTTGGTTTTCATCCGCATGAACCTCTCTTTTCTTGGTTTTCCTCCGCTGTAACTTCGCTTTTTTTGGTTTTTCTCTGCTCTAACCCCGTTTCTCTTGGCTTTCCTCCGCTCTAACCCCGCTTTTCTTGGTTTTCCTCTGCTTCAACCTCGCTACTCTGGGTTTTACTCTGCTCTAACTTCGCTTTTCTGCATTTTCCTCCGCCCTAACCCCCTTTTCTTCGCTTTCTTCCGCTCTAACCCCGCTTTTCTTGGTTTTCCGCCGCTCTAACCCCGCTTTTCTTGGTTTTCCTCCGCTCTAACCCCGCTTTTCTTGGTTTTCCTCCGCTCTAACCCAGCTTTTCTTGCTTTTTCTCCACTCTAACCATGCTTTTCTTGGATTTCCTCTGCTCTAACTTGGCTTTCCTTGGTTTTCTTCCGCTCTAACTCCGCTTTTCTTGGTTTTCCTCCTTTCTAACCTCGCTTTTCTTGGTTTTCCTCTGCTCTAACCCCGCTTTTCCTGGTTTTAGTCCACTCTAACCACGCTTTTCATAGTTTCATAGTTTCGTGCGGGTTGGAAGGGACTTTAGAGATCATCGAGTCCGGCCCCCGGGATTCGAGCCTCTGTGTAGCAAAGCGGCACTTCTACCACTTGCGTCACAGGTGGGATTCGAACTCCGGGCCCCAGTGTTGCTTGGCGGCATCTTTAACCACTGCGCCACCGGGGCACACTTGGATTTCTGCTGCTCCAACCGCGCTTTTCTTTGTTTTCTTCCTCTCTAACTTCTTTTTATTGGTTTTCCTCCGCTCTAACCCCGATTATCTTGGTTTTCCTGCTCTCTAAACCCGCTTTTCTTGGTTTTCTTCCGTTCTAACTCTGCTTTTCTTGGTTTTCCTCCGCTCTAACCCCTCATTTCTTGGTTTTCATCCTCATGAACCTCTCTTTTCTTGGTTTTCCTCCGCTCTAACCCAGCTTTTCTTGGTTTTCCTCCGCTCTAACCCCGCTTTTCTTGGTTTTCCTTCGCTCTAACCTTGATTATATTGGTTTTCCGCCGCTCTACCATCGCTTTTCTTGGTTTTCCTACACTCTACCCCCGGTTTTCTTGGTTTTCCTCCGCTCTCAGTTCACTTTTCTCGGTTTTCCTCCTCTCTAATCCCGCTTTTCTTGGTTTTCCCCCGCTCTAACCCCGCTTTTCTTGGTTTTCCTCCGCTCTAACCCCGCTTTTCTTGGTTTTCCTCTGCTCTAACCCTGCTTTTCTTGGTTTTTCTCCACTCTAACCCCGCTTTTCTTGGTTTTTCTCCGCTCTAACCCTGCTTTTCTTGGTTTTCGTCTGCTCTAACCATGCTTTTCTTGGTTTTTCTCCACTCTAACCATGCTTTTCTTGGATTTCCTCCGCTCTAACTTCGCTTTTCTTGGTTTTCCTCCGCTCTAACCCCACTTTTCTTGGTTTTTCTCCACTCTAACCCCGCTTTTCTTGGTTTTCCTCCGCTGTAACTTCGCTTTTTTTGGTTTTTCTCTGCTCTAACCCCGTTTCTCTTGGCTTTCCTCCGCTCTAACCCCGCTTTTCTTGGTTTTCCTCTGCTTCAACCTCGCTATTCTGGGTTTTACTCTGCTCTAACTTCGCTTTTCTGCATTTTCCTCCGCCCTAACCCCCTTTTCTTCGCTTTCTTCCGCTCTAACCCCGCTTTTCTTGGTTTTCCGCCGCTCTACCATCGCTTTTCTTGGTTTTCCTCCACTCTAACCCCGCTTTTCTTGGTTTTCCTCCGCTCTAACCCCGCTTTTCTTGGTTTTCCTCCGCTCTAACCCAGCTTTTCTTGGTTTTTCTCCACTCTAACCATGCTTTTCTTGGATTTCCGTTGCTCTAACTTCGCTTTCCTTGGTTTTCTTCCGCTCTAACCCTGCTTTTCTTGGTTTTCCTCCTTTCTAACCTCGCTTTTCTTGGTTTTCCTCTGCTCTAACCTCGCTTTTCCTGGTTTTAGTCCACTCTAACCACGCTTTTCATAGTTTCATAGTTTCATAATTTCGTGCGGGTTGGAAGGGACTTTAGAGATCATCGAGTCCGGCCCCCGGGATTCGAGCCTCTGTGTAGCAGAACGGCACTTCTACCACTTGCGCCACATGGGGGATTCGAACTCCGGGCCCCAGTGTTGCATGGCGGCATCTTTAACCACTGCGCCACCGGGGCACACTTGGATTTCTGCTGCTCTAACCGCGCTTTTCTTTGTTTTCTTCCTCTCTAACTTCTTTTTATTGGTTTTCCTCCGCTCTAACCCCGATTATCTTGGTTTTCCTGCTCTCTAAACCCGCTTTTCTTGGTTTTCCTCCGTTCTAACTCTCCTTTTCATGGTTTTCCTCCGCTCTAACCCCTCATTTCTTGGTTTTCATCCGCATGAACCTCTCTTTTCTTGGTTTTCCTCCACTCTAACCCAGCTTTTCTTGGTTTTCCTCCGCACTAACCCCGCTTTTCTTTGTTTTACACCGCACTAACCCAGCTTTTCTTGGTTTTCCTCCGCTCTAACCCCGCTTTTCTTGGTTTTCCTTCGCTCTAACCTTGATTATATTGGTTTTCCGCCGCTCTACCATCGCTTTTCTTGGTTTTCCTACACTCTATCCCCGGTTTTCTTGGTTTTCCTCCTCTCTAATCCCGCTTTTCTTGGTTTTCCTCCGCTCTAACCCCGCTTTTCTTGGTTTTCCTCCGCTCTAACTCTGCTTTTCTTGGTTTTCCTCTGCTCTAACCCAGCTTTTCTTGGTTTTTCTCCACTCTAACCATGCTTTTCTTGGATTTCCTCCGCTCTAACTTCGCTTTTCTTGGTTTTCCTTTGCTCTAACCCCACTTTTCTTGGTTTTTCTCCACTCTAACCCAGCTTTTCTTGGTTTTTCTCCACTCTAACCATGCTTTTCTTGGATTTCTGCTACTCTAACCGCGCTTTTCTTTGCTTTCTTCCTCTCTAACTTCTTTTTATTGGTTTTCCTTCGCTCTAACCCCGATTATCTTGGTTTTTCTACACTCTTATCCCACTTTTCTTGGTTTTCCTCCATTCTAACCCCGCTTTTCTTGGTTTTCCTCCGCTGTAACTTCGCTTTTCTTGGTTTTTCTCCGCTCTAACCCCTCTTTTCTTGGTTTTCATCCGCATGAACCTCTCTTTTCTTGGTTTTCCTCTGCTGTAACCCAGCTTTTCTTGGTTTTTCTCCACTCTAACCATGCTTTTCTTGGTTTTTCTCCGCTCTAACCCTGCTTTTCTTGGTTTTCGTCTGCTCTAACCCAGCTTTTCTTGGTTTTTCTCCACTCTAACCATGCTTTTCTTGGTTTTCCTCCGCTGTAACTTCGCTTTTCCTGGTTTTTCTCCGCTCTAACCCCTCATTTCTTGGTTTTCATCCGCATGAACCTCTCTTTTCTTGGTTTTCCTCCGCTGTAACTTCGCTTTTTTTGGTTTTTCTCTGCTCTAACCCCGTTTCTCTTGGCTTTCCTCCGCTCTAACCCCGCTTTTCTTGGTTTTCCTCTGCTTCAACCTCGCTATTCTGGGTTTTACTCTGCTCTAACTTCGCTTTTCTGCATTTTCCTCCGCCCTAACCCCCTTTTCTTCGCTTTCTTCCGCTCTAACCCCGCTTTTCTTGGTTTTCCGCCGCTCTAACCCCGCTTTTCTTGGTTTTCCTCCGCTCTAATCCCGCTTTTCTTGGTTTTCCTCCGCTCTAACCCAGCTTTTCTTGCTTTTTCTCCACTCTAACCATGCTTTTCTTGGATTTCCTCTGCTCTAACTTGGCTTTCCTTGGTTTTCTTCCGCTCTAACTCCGCTTTTCTTGGTTTTCCTCCTTTCTAACCTCGCTTTTCTTGGTTTTCCTCTGCTCTAACCCCGCTTTTCCTGGTTTTAGTCCACTCTAACCACGCTTTTCATAGTTTCATAGTATCGTGCGGGTTGGAAGGGACTTTAGAGATCATCGAGTCCGGCCCCCGGGATTCGAGCCTCTGTGTAGCAAAGCGGCACTTCTACCACTTGCGTCACAGGTGGGATTCGAACTCCGGGCCCCAGTGTTGCTTGGCGGCATCTTTAACCACTGCGCCACCGGGGCACACTTGGATTTCTGCTGCTCTAACCGCGCTTTTCTTTGTTTTCTTCCTCTCTAACTTCTTTTTATTGGTTTTCCTCCGCTCTAACCCCGATTATCTTGGTTTTCCTGCTCTCTAAACCCGCTTTTCTTGGTTTTCTTCCGTTCTAACTCTGCTTTTCTTGGTTTTCCTCCGCTCTAACCCCTCATTTCTTGGTTTTCATCCACATGAACCTCTCTTTTCTTGGTTTTCCTCCGCTCTAACCCAGCTTTTCTTGGTTTTCCTCCGCTCTAACCCCGCTTTTCTTGGTTTTCCTTCGCTCTAACCTTGATTATATTGGTTTTCCGCCGCTCTACCATCGCTTTTCTTGGTTTTCCTACACTCTACCCCCGGTTTTCTTGGTTTTCCTCCGCTCTAAGTTCACTTTTCTCGGTTTTCCTCCTGTCTAATCCCGCTTTTCTTGGTTTTCCCCCGCTCTAACCCCGCTTTTCTTGGTTTTCCTCCGCTCTAACCCCGCTTTTCTTGGTTTTCCTCTGCTCTAACCCTGCTTTTCTTGGTTTTTCTCCACTCTAACCCCGCTTTTCTTGGTTTTTCTCCGCTCTAACCCTGCTTTTCTTGGTTTTCGTCTGCTCTAACCATGCTTTTCTTGGTTTTTCTCCACTCTAACCATGCTTTTCTTGGATTTCCTCCGCTCTAACTTCGCTTTTCTTGGTTTTCCTCCGCTCTAACCCCACTTTTCTTGGTTTTTCTCCACTCTAACCCCGCTTTTCTTGGTTTTCCTCCGCTGTAACTTCGCTTTTTTTGGTTTTTCTCTGCTCTAACCCCGTTTCTCTTGGCTTTCCTCCGCTCTAACCCCGCTTTTCTTGGTTTTCCTCTGCTTCAACCTCGCTATTCTGGGTTTTACTCTGCTCTAACTTCGCTTTTCTGCATTTTCCTCCGCCCTAACCCCCTTTTCTTCGCTTTCTTCCGCTCTAACCCCGCTTTTCTTGGTTTTCCGCCGCTCTACCATCGCTTTTCTTGGTTTTCCTCCACTCTAACCCCGCTTTTCTTGGTTTTCCTCCGCTCTAACCCCGCTTTTCTTGGTTTTCCTCCGCTCTAACCCAGCTTTTCTTGGTTTTTCTCCTCTCTAACCATGCTTTTCTTGGATTTCCGTTGCTCTAACTTCGCTTTCCTTGGTTTTCTTCCGCTCTAACCCTGCTTTTCTTGGTTTTCCTCCTTTCTAACCTCGCTTTTCTTGGTTTTCCTCTGCTCTAACCCCGCTTTTCCTGGTTTTAGTCCACTCTAACCACGCTTTTCATAGTTTCATAGTTTCATAATTTCGTGCCGGTTGGAAGGGACTTTAGAGATCATCGAGTCCGGCCCCCGGGATTCGAGCCTCTGTGTAGCAGAACGGCACTTCTACCACTTGCGCCACATGGGGGATTCGAACTCCGGGCCCCAGTGTTGCATGGCGGCATCTTTAACCACTGCGCCACCGGGGCACACTTGGATTTCTGCTGCTCTAACCGCGCTTTTCTTTGTTTTCTTCCTCTCTAACTTCTTTTTATTGGTTTTCCTCCGCTCTAACCCCGATTATCTTGGTTTTCCTGCTCTCTAAACCCGCTTTTCTTGGTTTTCCTCCGTTCTAACTCTCCTTTTCATGGTTTTCCTCCGCTCTAACCCCTCATTTCTTGGTTTTCATCCGCATGAACCTCTCTTTTCTTGGTTTTCCTCCACTCTAACCCAGCTTTTCTTGGTTTTCCTCCGCACTAACCCCGCTTTTCTTTGTTTTACACCGCACTAACCCAGCTTTTCTTGGTTTTCCTCCGCTCTAACCCCGCTTTTCTTGGTTTTCCTTCGCTCTAACCTTGATTATATTGGTTTTCCGCCGCTCTACCATCGCTTTTCTTGGTTTTCCTACACTCTATCCCCGGTTTTCTTGGTTTTCCTCCTCTCTAATCCCGCTTTTCTTGGTTTTCCTCCGCTCTAACCCCGCTTTTCTTGGTTTTCCTCCGCTCTAACTCTGCTTTTCTTGGTTTTCCTCTGCTCTAACCCAGCTTTTCTTGGTTTTTCTCCACTCTAACCATGCTTTTCTTGGATTTCCTCCGCTCTAACTTCGCTTTTCTTGGTTTTCCTCCGCTCTAACCCCACTTTTCTTGGTTTTTCTCCACTCTAACCCAGCTTTTCTTGGTTTTTCTCCACTCTAACCATGCTTTTCTTGGATTTCTGCTACTCTAACCGCGCTTTTCTTTGCTTTCTTCCTCTCTAACTTCTTTTTATTGGTTTTCCTTCGCTCTAACCCCGATTATCTTGGTTTTTCTACACTCTTATCCCACTTTTCTTGGTTTTCCTCCACTCTAACCCCGCTTTTCTTGGTTTTCCTCCGCTGTAACTTCGCTTTTCTTGGTTTTTCTCCGCTCTAACCCCTCATTTCTTGGTTTTCATCCGCATGAACCTCTCTTTTTTTGGTTTTCCTCTGCTCTAACCCAGCTTTTCTTGGTTTTTCTCCACTCTAACCATGCTTTTCTTGGTTTTTCTCCGCTCTAACCCTGCTTTTCTTGGTTTTCGTCTGCTCTAACCCAGCTTTTCTTGGTTTTTCTCCACTCTAACCATGCTTTTCTTGGTTTTCCTCCGCTGTAACTTCGCTTTTCCTGGTTTTTCTCCGCTCTAACCCCTCATTTCTTGGTTTTCATCCGCATGAACCTCTCTTTTCTTGGTTTTCCTCCGCTCTAACCCAGCTTTTTTTGGTTTTCCTTCGCTCTAACCCCGCTTTTCTTGGTTTTCCTTCGCTCTAACCTTGATTATATTGGTTTTCCACCGCTCTACTATCACTTTTCTTGGTTTTCCTACACTCTATCCCCGGTTTTCTTGGTTTTCCTACGCTCTAAGTTCACTTTTCTTGGTTTTCCTCCTCTCTAATCCCGCTTTTCTTGGTTTTCCTCTGCTCTAACCCAGCTTTTCTTGGTTTTTCTCCACTCTAACCATGCTTTTCTTGGATTTCCTCCGCTCTAACTTCGCTTTTCTTGGTTTTCCTCCGCTCTAACCCCACTTTTCTTGGTTTTTCTCCACTCTAACCCAGCTTTTCTTGGTTTTTCACCACTGTAACCATGCTTTTCTTGGATTTCTGCTGCTCTAACCGCGCTTTTTTTTGCTTTCTTCCTCTCTAACTTCTTTTTATTGGTTTTCCTTCGCTCTAACCTTGATTATCTTGGTTTTTCTCCGCTCTTATCCCACTTTTCTTGGTTTTCCCCCACACTAACCCCACTTTTCTTTGTTTTACACCGCACTAACCCCGCTTTTCTTGATTTTCCTCCGCTGTAACTTCTCTTTTCTTGGTTTTTCTCCGCTCTAACCCTGTTTCTCTTGGTTTTCTTTCGCTCTAACCTTGATTATCTTGGCTTTCCTCCAATCTAACCCCGCTTTTTTTGGTTTTCCTCCACTGTAACTTCGCTTTTCTTGGTTTTTCTCCGCTCTAACCCCGTTTCTCTTGGTTTTCCTCCGCTCTAACCTTGATTATCTTGGCTTTCCACCGCTCTAACCCCGCTTTTCTTGGTTTTCCTCCGCTCCAACCTCGCTATTCTGGGTTTTACTCCGCTCTAACTTCGCTTTTCTGCGTTTTCCTCCGCCCTAACCCCCTTTTCCTGGTTTTCCTCCGCTCTAACCCTGCTTATCTTGGTTTTCCGCCGCTCTACCATCGCTTTTCTTGGTTTTCCTCCGCTCTAACCCCAATTTTCTTGGTTTTCCTCTGCTCTAACCCCGCTTTTCTTGGTTTTCCTCCGCTCTAACCCCGCTTTTCTTGGTTTTTCTCCACTCTAACCATGCTGTTCTTGGATTTCCGCTGCTCTAACTTCGCTTTCCTTGGTTTTCTTCCGCTCTAACCCCGCTTTTCTTGGTTTTCCGCCGCTCTACCATTGCTTTTCTTGGTTTTCCTCCACTCTAACCCCGCTTTTCTTGGTTTTCCTCCGCTCTAACCCCGCTTTTCTTGGTTTTCCTCCGCTCTAACCCAGCTTTTCTTGGTTTTCCTCCGCTCTAACCCAGCTTTTCTTGGTTTTTCTCCACTCTAACCATGCTTTTCTTGGATTTCCGCTGCTCTAACTTCGCTTTCCTTGGTTTTCTTCCGCTCTAACCCCGCTTTTCTTGGTTTTCCTCCTTTCTAACCTCGCTTTTCTTGGTTTTCCTCTGCTCTAACCCCGCTTTTCCTGGTTTTAGTCCACTCTAACCACGCTTTTCATAGTTTCATAGTTTCATAATTTCGTGCGGGTTGGAAGGGACTTTAGAGATCATCGAGTCCGGCCCCCGTGATTCGAGCCTCTGTGTAGCAGAGCGGCACTTCTACCACTTGCGCCACATGGGGAGATTCGAACTCCGGGCCCCAGTGTTGCATGGCGGCATCTTTAACCACTGCGCCACCGGGGCACACTTGGATTTCTGCTGCTCTAACCGCGCTTTTCTTTGTTTTCTTCCTCTCTAACTTCTTTTTATTGGTTTTCCTCCGCTCTAACCCCGATTATCTTGGTTTTCCTGCTCTCTAAATCCGCTTTTCTTGTTTTCTTCCGTTCTAACTCTCCTTATCTTGGTTTTCCTCCGCTCTAACCCCTCATTTCTTGGTTTTCATCCGCATGAACCTCTCTTTTCTTGGTTTTCCTCCGCTCTAATCCCGCTTTTCTTGGTTTTCCCCCGCTCTAACCCCGCTTTTCTTGGTTTTCCTCCTTTCTAACCTCGCTTTTCTTGGTTTTCCTCTGCTCTAACCCCGCTTTTCCTGGTTTTAGTCCACTCTAACCACGCTTTTCATAGTTTCATAGTTTCGTGCGGGTTGGAAGGGACTTTAGAGATCATCGAGTCCGGCCCCCGGGATTCGAGCCTCTGTGTAGCAAAGCGGCACTTCTACCACTTGCGTCACAGGTGGGATTCGAACTCCGGGCCCCAGTGTTGCATGGCGGCATCTTTAACCACTGCGCCACCGGGGCACACTTGGATTTCTGCTGCTCTAACCGCGCTTTTCTTTGTTTTCTTCCTCTCTAACTTCTTTTTATTGGTTTTCCTCCGCTCTAACCCCGATTATCTTGGTTTTCCTGCTCTCTAAACCCGCTTTTCTTGTTTTCTTCCGTTCTAACTCTGCTTTTCTTGGTTTTCCTCCGCTCTAACCCCTCATTTCTTGGTTTTCATCCACATGAACCTCTCTTTTCTTGGTTTTCCTCCGCTCTAACCCAGCTTTTCTTGGTTTTCCTCCGCTCTAACCCCGCTTTTCTTGGTTTTCCTTTGCTCTAACCTTGATTATATTGGTTTTCCGCCGCTCTACCATCGCTTTTCTTGGTTTTCCTACACTCTACCCCCGGTTTTCTTGGTTTTCCTCCGCTCTCAGTTCACTTTTCTCGGTTTTCCTCCTCTCTAATCCCGCTTTTCTTGGTTTTCCCCCGCTCTAACCCCGCTTTTCTTGGTTTTCCTCCGCTCTAACCCCGCTTTTCTTGGTTTTCCTCTGCTCTAACCCTGCTTTTCTTGGTTTTTCTCCACTCTAACCCCGCTTTTCTTGGTTTTTCTCCGCTCTAACCCTGCTTTTCTTGGTTTTCGTCTGCTCTAACCATGCTTTTCTTGGTTTTTCTCCACTCTAACCATGCTTTTCTTGGATTTCCTCCGCTCTAACTTCGCTTTTCTTGGTTTTCCTCCGCTCTAACCCCACTTTTCTTGGTTTTTCTCCACTCTAACCCCGCTTTTCTTGGTTTCCTCCGCTGTAACTTCGCTTTTTTTGGTTTTTCTCTGCTCTAACCCCTTTTCTCTTGGCTTTCCTCCGCTCTAACCCCGCTTTTCTTGGTTTTCCTCTGCTTCAACCTCGCTATTCTGGGTTTTACTCTGCTCTAACTTCGCTTTTCTGCATTTTCCTCCGCCCTAACCCCCTTTTCTTCGCTTTCTTCCGCTCTAACCCCGCTTTTCTTGGTTTTCCGCCGCTCTACCATCGCTTTTCTTGGTTTTCCTCCACTCTAACCCCGCTTTTCTTGGTTTTCCTCCGCTCTAACCCCGCTTTTCTTGGTTTTCCTCCGCTCTAACCCAGCTTTTCTTGCTTTTTCTCCACTCTAACCATGCTATTCTTGGATTTCCGTTGCTCTAACTTCGCTTTCCTTGGTTTTCTTCCGCTCTAACCCTGCTTTTCTTGGTTTTCCTCCTTTCTAACCTCGCTTTTCTTGGTTTTCCTCTGCTCTAACCCCGCTTTTCCTGGTTTTAGTCCACTCTAACCACGCTTTTCATAGTTTCATAGTTTCATAATTTCGTGCCGGTTGGAAGGGACTTTAGAGATCATCGAGTCCGGCCCCCGGGATTCGAGCCTCTGTGTAGCAGAACGGCACTTCTACCACTTGCGCCACATGGGGGATTCGAACTCCGGGCCCCAGTGTTGCATGGCGGCATCTTTAACCACTGCGCCACCGGGGCACACTTGGATTTCTGCTGCTCTAACCGCGCTTTTCTTTGTTTTCTTCCTCTCTAACTTCTTTTTATTGGTTTTCCTCCGCTCTAACCCCGATTATCTTGGTTTTCCTGCTCTCTAAACCCGCTTTTCTTGGTTTTCCTCCGTTCTAACTCTCCTTTTCATGGTTTTCCTCCGCTCTAACCCCTCATTTCTTGGTTTTCATCCGCATGAACCTCTCTTTTCTTGGTTTTCCTCCACTCTAACCCAGCTTTTCTTGGTTTTCCTCCGCACTAACCCCGCTTTTCTTTGTTTTACACCGCACTAACCCAGCTTTTCTTGGTTTTCCTCCGCTCTAACCCCGCTTTTCTTGGTTTTCCTTCGCTCTAACCTTGATTATATTGGTTTTCCGCCGCTCTACCATCGCTTTTCTTGGTTTTCCTACACTCTATCCCCGGTTTTCTTGGTTTTCCTCCTCTCTAATCCCGCTTTTCTTGGTTTTCCTCCGCTCTAACCCCGCTTTTCTTGGTTTTCCTCCGCTCTAACTCTGCTTTTCTTGGTTTTCCTCTGTTCTAACCCAGCTTTTCTTGGTTTTTCTCCACTCTAACCATGCTTTTCTTGGATTTCCTCCGCTCTAACTTCGCTTTTCTTGGTTTTCCTCCGCTCTAACCCAACTTTTCTTGGTTTTTCTCCACTCTAACCCAGCTTTTCTTGGTTTTTCTCCACTCTAACCATGCTTTTCTTGGATTTCTGCTACTCTAACCGCGCTTTTCTTTGCTTTCTTCCTCTCTAACTTCTTTTTATTGGTTTTCCTTCGCTCTAACCCCGATTATCTTGGTTTTTCTACACTCTTATCCCACTTTTCTTGGTTTTCCTCCACTCTAACCCCGCTTTTCTTGGTTTTCCTCCGCTGTAACTTCGCTTTTCTTGGTCTTTCTCCGCTCTAACCCCTCATTTCTTGGTTTTCATCCGCATGAACCTCTCTTTTCTTGGTTTTCCTCTGCTCTAACCCAGCTTTTCTTGGTTTTTCTCCACTCTAACCATGCTTTTCTTGGTTTTTCTCCGCTCTAACCCTGCTTTTCTTGGTTTTCGTCTGCTCTAACCCAGCTTTTCTTGGTTTTTCTCCACTCTAACCATGCTTTTCTTGGTTTTCCTCCGCTGTAACTTCGCTTTTCCTGGTTTTTCTCCGCTCTAACCCCTCATTTCTTGGTTTTCATCCGCATGAACCTCTCTTTTCTTGGTTTTCCTCCGCTGTAACTTCGCTTTTTTTGGTTTTTCTCTGCTCTAACCCCGCTTTTCTTGGTTTTTTTCTGCTTCAACCTCGCTATTCTGGGTTTTACTCTGCTCTAACTTCGCTTTTCTGCATTTTCCTCCGCCCTAACCCCCTTTTCTTCGCTTTCTTCCGCTCTAACCTCGCTTTTCTTGGTTTTCCGCCGCTCTAACCCCGCTTTTCTTGGTTTTCCTCCGCTCTAACCCCGCTTTTCTTGGTTTTCCTCCGCTCTAACCCAGCTTTTCTTGCTTTTTCTCCACTCTAACCATGCTTTTCTTGGATTTCCGTTGCTCTAACTTCGCTTTCCTTGGTTTTCTTCCGCTCTAACTCCGCTTTTCTTGGTTTTCCTCCTTTCTAACCTCGCTTTTCTTGGTTTTCCTCTGCTCTAACCCCGCTTTTCCTGGTTTTAGTCCACTCTAACCACGCTTTTCATAGTTTCATAGTTTCGTGCGGGTTGGAAGGGACTTTAGAGATCATCGAGTCCGGCCCCCGGGATTCGAGCCTCTGTGTAGCAAAGCGGCACTTCTACCACTTGCGTCACAGGTGGGATTCGAACTCCGGGCCCCAGTGTTGCTTGTCGGCATCTTTAACCACTGCGCCACCGGGGCACACTTGGATTTCTGCTGCTCTAACCGCGCTTTTCTTTGTTTTCTTCCTCTCTAACTTCTTTTTATTGGTTTTCCTCCGCTCTAACCCCGATTATCTTGGTTTTCCTGATCTCTAAACCCGCTTTTCTTGGTTTTCTTCCGTTCTAACTCTGCTTTTCTTGGTTTTCCTCCGCTCTAACCCCTCATTTCTTGGTTTTCATCCACATGAACCTCTCTTTTCTTGGTTTTCCTCCGCTCTAACCCAGCTTTTCTTGGTTTTCCTCCGCTCTAACCCCGCTTTTCTTGGTTTTCCTTCGCTCTAACCTTGATTATATTGGTTTTCCGCCGCTCTACCATCGCTTTTCTTGGTTTTCCTACACTCTACCCCCGGTTTTCTTGGTTTTCCTCTGCTCTAAGTTCACTTTTCTCGGTTTTCCTCCTGTCTAATCCCGCTTTTCTTGGTTTTCCCCCGCTCTAACCCCGCTTTTCTTGGTTTTCCTCCGCTCTAACCCCGCTTTTCTTGGTTTTCCTCTGCTCTAACCCTGCTTTTCTTGGTTTTTCTCCACTCTAACCCCGCTTTTCTTGGTTTTTCTCCGCTCTAACCCTGCTTTTCTTGGTTTTCGTCTGCTCTAACCATGCTTTTCTTGGTTTTTCTCCACTCTAACCATGCTTTTCTTGGATTTCCTCCGCTCTAACTTCGCTTTTCTTGGTTTTCCTCCGCTCTAACCCCACTTTTCTTGGTTTTTCTCCACTCTAACCCCGCTTTTCTTGGTTTTCCTCCGCTGTAACTTCGCTTTTTTTGGTTTTTCTCTGCTCTAACCCCGTTTCTCTTGGCTTTCCTCCGCTCTAACCCCGCTTTTCTTGGTTTTCCTCTGCTTCAACCTCGCTATTCTGGGTTTTACTCTGCTCTAACTTCGCTTTTCTGCATTTTCCTCCGCCCTAACCCCCTTTTCTTCGCTTTCTTCCGCTCTAACCCTGCTTTTCTTGGTTTTCCGCCGCTCTACCATCGCTTTTCTTGGTTTTCCTCCACTCTAACCCCGCTTTTCTTGGTTTTCCTCCGCTCTAACCCCGCTTTTCTTGGTTTTCCTCCGCTCTAACCCAGCTTTTCTTGGTTTTTCTCCACTCTAACCATGCTTTTCTTGGATTTCCGTTGCTCTAACTTCGCTTTCCTTGGTTTTCTTCCGCTCTAACCCTGCTTTTCTTGGTTTTCCTCCTTTCTAACCTCGCTTTTCTTGGTTTTCCTCTGCTCTAACCCCGCTTTTCCTGGTTTTAGTCCACTCTAACCACGCTTTTCATAGTTTCATAGTTTCATAATTTCGTGCGGGTTGGAAGGGACTTTAGAGATCATCGAGTCCGGCCCCCGGGATTCGAGCCTCTGTGTAGCAGAACGGCACTTCTACCACTTGCGCCACATGGGGGATTCGAACTCCGGGCCCCAGTGTTGCATGGCGGCATCTTTAACCACTGCGCCACCGGGGCACACTTGGATTTCTGCTGCTCTAACCGCGCTTTTCTTTGTTTTCTTCCTCTCTAACTTCTTTTTATTGGTTTTCCTCCGCTCTAACCCCGATTATCTTGGTTTTCCTGCTCTCTAAACCCGCTTTTCTTGGTTTTCCTCCGCTCTAACCCCTCATTTCTTGGTTTTCATCCGCATGAACCTCTCTTTTCTTGGTTTTCCTCCACTCTAACCCAGCTTTTCTTGGTTTTCCTCCGCACTAACCCCGCTTTTCTTTGTTTTACACCGCACTAACCCAGCTTTTCTTGGTTTTCCTCCGCTCTAACCCCGCTTTTCTTGGTTTTCCTTCGCTCTTACCTTGATTATATTGGTTTTCCGCCGCTCTACCATCGCTTTTCTTGGTTTTCCTACACTCTATCCCCGGTTTTCTTGGTTTTCCTCCTCTCTAATCCCGCTTTTCTTGGTTTTCCTCCGCTCTAACCCCGCTTTTCTTGGTTTTCCTCCGCTCTAACTCTGCTTTTCTTGGTTTTCCTCTGCTCTAACCCAGCTTTTCTTGGTTTTTCTCCACTCTAACCATGCTTTTCTTGGATTTCCTCCGCTCTAACTTCGCTTTTCTTGGTTTTCCTCCGCTCTAACCCCACTTTTCTTGGTTTTTCTCCACTCTAACCCAGCTTTTCTTGGTTTTTCTCCACTCTAACCATGCTTTTCTTGGATTTCTGCTACTCTAACCGCGCTTTTCTTTGCTTTCTTCCTCTCTAACTTCTTTTTATTGGTTTTCCTTCGCTCTAACCCCGATTATCTTGGTTTTTCTACACTCTTATCCCACTTTTCTTGGTTTTCCTCCACTCTAACCCCGCTTTTCTTGGTTTTCCTCCGCTGTAACTTCGCTTTTCTTGGTTTTTCTCCGCTCTAACCCCTCATTTCTTGGTTTTCATCCACATGAACCTCTCTTTTCTTGGTTTTCCTCTGCTGTAACCCAGCTTTTCTTGGTTTTTCTCCACTCTAACCATGCTTTTCTTGGTTTTTCTCCGCTCTAACCCTGCTTTTCTTGGTTTTCGTCTGCTCTAACCCAGCTTTTCTTGGTTTTTCTCCACTCTAACCATGCTTTTCTTGGTTTTCCTCCGCTGTAACTTCGCTTTTCCTGGTTTTTCTCCGCTCTAACCCCTCATTTCTTGGTTTTCATCCGCATGAACCTCTCTTTTCTTGGTTTTCCTCCGCTCTAACCCAGCTTTTTTTGTTTTCCTTCGATCTAACCCCGCTTTTCTTGGTTTTCCTTCGCTCTAACCTTGATTATATTGGTTTTCCACCGCTCTACTATCACTTTTCTTGGTTTTCCTACACTCTATCCCCGGTTTTCTTGGTTTTCCTCCGCTCTAAGTTCACTTTTCTTGGTTTTCCTCCTCTCTAATCCCGCTTTTCTTGGTTTTCCTCTGCTCTAACCCAGCTTTTCTTGGTTTTTCTCCACTCTAACCATGCTTTTCTTGTATTTCCTCCGCTCTAACTTCGCTTTTCTTGGTTTTCCTCCGCTCTAACCCCACTTTTCTTGGTTTTTCTCCACTCTAACCCAGCTTTTCTTGGTTTTTCACCCCTGTAACCATGCTTTTCTTGGATTTCTGCTGCTCTAACCGCGCTTTTTTTTGCTTTCTTCCTCTCTAACTTCTTTTTATTGGTTTTCCTTCGCTCTAACCTTGATTATCTTGGTTTTTCTCCGCTCTTATCCCACTTTTCTTCGTTTTCCTCCACACTAACCCCACTTTTCTTTGTTTTACACCGCACTAACCCCGCTTTTCTTGATTTTCCTCCGCTGTAACTTCTCTTTTCTTGGTTTTTCTCCGCTCTAACCCCGTTTCTCTTGGTTTTCTTTCGCTCTAACCTTGATTATCTTGGCTTTCCTCCAATCTAACCCCGCTTTTCTTGGTTTTCCTCCACTGTAACTTCGCTTTTCTTGGTTTTTCTCCGCTCTAACCCCGTTTCTCTTGGTTTTCCTCCGCTCTAACCTTGATTATCTTGGCTTTCCACCGCTCTAACCCCGCTTTTCTTGGTTTTCCTCCGCTCCAACCTCGCTATTCTGGGTTTTACTCCGCTCTAACTTCGCTTTTCTGCGTTTTCCTCCGCCCTAACCCCCTTTTCCTGGTTTTCCTCCGCTCTAACCCCGCTTATCTTGGTTTTCCGCCGCTCTACCATCGCTTTTCTTGGTTTTCCTCCGCTCTAACCCCACTTTTCTTGGTTTTCCTCTGCTCTAACCCCGCTTTTCTTGGTTTTCCTCCGCTCTAACCCCGCTTTTCTTGGTTTTTCTCCACTCTAACCATGCTGTTCTTGGATTTCCGCTGCTCTAACTTCGCTTTCCTTGGTTTTCTTCCGCTCTAACCCCGCTTTTCTTGGTTTTCCGCCGCTCTACCATTGCTTTTCTTGGTTTTCCTCCACTCTAACCCCGCTTTTCTTGGTTTTCCTCCGCTCTAACCCCGCTTTTCTTGGTTTTCCTCCGCTCTAACCCAGCTTTTCTTGGTTTTCCTCCGCTCTAACCCAGCTTTTCTTGGTTTTCATCCGCATGAACCTCTCTTTTCTTGGTTTTCCTCCGCTCTAACCCAGCTTTTCTTGGTTTTCCTCCGCTCTAACCTTGCTTTTCTTGGTTTTCCTTCGCTCTAACCTTGATTATATTGGTTTTCCGCCGCTCTACCATCGCTTTTCTTGGTTTTCCTACACTCTATCCCCGGTTTTCTTGGTTTTCCTCTGCTCTAAGTTCACTTTTCTCGGTTTTCCTCCTCTCTAATCCCGCTTTTCTTGGTTTTCCCCCGCTCTAACCCCGCTTTTCTTGGTTTTCCTCCGCTCTAACCCCGCTTTTCTTGGTTTTCCTCTGCTCTAACCCAGCTTTTCTTGGTTTTTCTCTACTCTAACCATGCTTTTCTTGGTTTTTCTCCGCTCTAACCCCACTTTTCTTGGTTTTCGTCTGCTCTAACCCAGCTTTTCTTGGTTTTTCTCCGCTCTAACCATGCTTTTCTTGGTTTTCATCCGCATGAACATCTCTTTTCTTGGTTTTCCTCCGCTCTAACCCCACTTTTCTTGGTTTTTCTCCACTCTAACCCCGCTTTTCTTGGTTTTCCTCCGCTGTAACTTCACTTTATTTGGTTTTTCTCCGCTCTAATCCCGTTTCTCTTGGCTTTCCTCCGCTCTAACCCCGCTTTTCTTGGTTTTCCTCCGCTCCAACCTCACTATTCTGGGTTTTACTCCGCTCTACCTTCGCTTTTCTGCGTTTTCCTCCGCCCTAACCCCCTTTTCTTCGCTTTCCTCCGCTCTAACCCCCTTTTCTTCGCTTTCCTCCGCTCTAACCCTGCTTTTCTTGGTTTTCCGCCGCTCTACCATCGCTTTTCTTGGTTTTCCTCCACTCTAACCCCGCTTTTCTTGGTTTTCCTCCGCTCTTATCCCACTTTTCTTGGTTTTTCTCCACTCTAACCATGCTTTTCTTGGATTTCCACTGCTCTAACTTTGCTTTCCTTGGTTTTATTCCGCTCTAACCCCGCTTTTCTTGGTTTTCCTCCTTTCTAACCTCGCTTTTCTTGGTTTTCCTCTGCTCAAACCCCGCTTTTCCTGGTTTAAGTCCACTCTAACCACGCTTTTCATAGTTTCATAGTTTCATAATTTCGTGCGGGTTGGAAGGGACTTTAGAGATCATCGAGTCCGGCCCCCGGGATTCGAGCCTCTGTGTAGCAGAGCGGCACTTCTACCACTTGCGCCACAGGGGGGATTCGAACTCCGGGCCCCAGTGTTGCATGGCGGCATCTTTAACCACTGCGCCACCGGGGCACACTTGGATTTCTGCTGCTCTAACCGCGCTTTTCTTTGTTTTCTTCCTCTCTGACTTCTTTTTATTGGTTTTCCTCCGCTCTAACCCCGATTATCTTGGTTTTCCTGCTCTCTAAACCCGCTTTTCTTGGTTTTCTTCCGTTCTAACTCTCCTTTTCTTGGTTTTCCTCCGCTCTAACCCCTCATTTATTGGTTTTCATCCGCATGAACCTCTCTTTTCTTGGTTTTCCTCCGCTCTAACCCCGCTTTTCTTGGTTTTCCTCCGCTCTAACCCCGCTTTTCTTGGTTTTCCTCCGCTCTAACCCAGCTTTTCTTGGTTTTTCTCCACTCTAACCATGCTTTTCTTGGATTTCCGCTGCTCTAACTTCGCTTTCCTTGGTTTTCTTCCGCTCTCACCCCGCTTTTCTTGGTTTTCCTCCTTTCTAACCTCGCTTTTCTTGGTTTTCCTCTGCTCTAACCCCGCTTTTCCTGGTTTTAGTCCACTCTAACCACGTTTTTCATAGTTTCATAGTTCCGTGCGGGTTGGAAGGGACTTTAGAGATCATCGAGTCCGGCCCCCGGGATTCGAGCCTCTGTGTAGCAGAGCGGCACTTCTACCACTTGCGCCACAGGGGGGATTCGAACTCCGGGCCCCAGTGTTGCATGGCGGCATCTTTAACCACTGCGCCACCAGGGCACACTTGGATTTCTGCTGCTCTAACCGCGCTTTTCTTTGTTTTCTTCCTCTCTAACTTCTTTTTATTAGTTTTCCTCCGCTCTAACCCCGATTATCTTGGTTTTCCTGCTCTCTAAACCCGCTTTTCTTGGTTTTCTTCCGTTCTAACTCTGCTTTTCTTGGTTTTCCTTTGCTCTAACCCCTCATTTCTTGGTTTTCATCCACATGAACCTCTCTTTTCTTGGTTTTCCTCCGCTCTAACCCAGCTTTTCTTGGTTTTCCTCCGCTCTAACCCCGCTTTTCTTGGTTTTCCTTCGCTCTAACCTTGATTATATTGGTTTTCCGCCGCTCTACCATCGCTTTTCTTGGTTTTCCTACACTCTATCCCCGGTTTTCTTGGTTTTCCTCCGCTCTAAGTTCACTTTTCTCGGTTTTCCTCCTGTCTAATCCCGCTTTTCTTGGTTTTCCCCCGCTCTAACCCCGCTTTTCTTGGTTTTTCTCCACTCTAACCCCGCTTTTCTTGGTATTCCTCCGCTGTAACTTCGCTTTTTTTGGTTTTTCTCTGCTCTAACCCCGTTTCTCTTGGCTTTCCTCCGCTCTAACCCCGCTTTTCCTGGTTTTCCGCCGCTCTACCATCGCTTTTCTTGGTTTTCCTCCAGTCTAACCCCGCTTTTCTTGGTTTTCCGCCGCTCTACCATCGCTTTTCTTGGTTTTCCTCCACTCTAACCCCGCTTTTCTTGGTTTTCCTTCGCTCTAACCCCGCTTTTCTTGGTTTTCCTCCGCTCTAACCCAGCTTTTCTTGCTTTTTCTCCACTCTAACCATGCTTTTCTTGGATTTCCGCTGCTCTAACTTCGCTTTCCTTGGTTTTCTTCCGCTCTAACCCCGCTTTTCTTGGTTTTCCTCCTTTCTAACCTCGCTTTTCTTGGTTTTCCTCTGCTCTAACCCCGCTTTTCCTGGTTTTAGTCCACTCTAACCACGCTTTTCATAGTTTCATAGTTTCATAATTTCGTGCGGGTTGGAAGGGACTTTAGAGATCATCGAGTCCGGCCCCCGGGATTCGAGCCTCTGTGTAGCAGAGCGGCACTTCTACCACTTGCGCCACAGGGGGGATTCGAACTCCGGGCCCCAGTGTTTCATGGCGGCATCTTTAACCACTGCGCCACCGGGGCACACTTGGATTTCTGCTGCTCTAACCGCGCTTTTCTTTGTTTTCTTCCTCTCTAACTTCTTTTTATTGGTTTTCCTCCGCTCTAACCCCGACTATCTTGGTTTTCCTGCTCTCTAAACCCGCTTTTCTTGGTTTTCCTCCGTTCTAACTCTCCTTTTCTTGGTTTTCCTCCGCTCTAACCCCTCATTTCTTGGTTTTCATCCGCATGAACCTCTCTTTTCTTGGTTTTCCTCCACTCTAACCCAGCTTTTCTTGGTTTTCCTACACTCTATCCCCGGTTTTCTTGGTTTTCCTCCTCTCTAATCCCGCTTTTCTTGGTTTTCCTCCGCTCTAACCCCGCTTTTCTTGGTTTTCCTCCGCTCTAACTCTGCTTTTCTTGGATTTCCTCTGCTCTAACCCAGCTTTTCTTGGTTTTTCTCCACTTAACCATGCTTTTCTTGGATTTCCTCCGCTCTAACTTCGCTTTTCTTGGTTTTCCTCCGCTCTAACCCCACTTTTCTTGGTTTTTCTCCACTCTAACCCAGCTTTTCTTGGTTTTTCTCCACTCTAACCATGCTTTTCTTGGATTTCTGCTACTCTAACCGCGCTTTTCTTTGCTTTCTTCCTCTCTAACTTCTTTTTATTGGTTTTCCTTCGCTCTAACCCCGATTATCTTGGTTTTTCTACACTCTTATCCCACTTTTCTTGGTTTTCCTCCACTCTAACCCCGCTTTTCTTGGTTTTCCTCCGCTGTAACTTCGCTTTTCTTGGTTTTTCTCCGCTCTAACCCCTCATTTCTTGGTTTTCATCCGCATGAACCTCTCTTTTCTTGGTTTTCCTCCGCTCTAACCCAGAATTTTTGGTTTTCCTCCGCTCTAACTCCGCTTTTCTTGGTTTTCCTTCGCTGTAACCTTGGTTATCTTGGTTTTCCGCCGCTCTACCATCGCTTTTCTTGGTTTTCCTACACTCTATCCCCGGTTTTCTTGGTTTTCCTCCGCTCTCAGTTCACTTTTCTCGGTTTTCCTCCTCTCTAATCCCGCTTTTCTTGGTTTTCCCCCGCTCTAACCCCGCTTTTCTTGGTTTTCCTCCGCTCTAACCCCGCTTTTCTTGGTTTTCCTCTGCTCTAACCTAGCTTTTCTTGGTTTTTCTCCACTCTAACCATGCTTTTCTTGGTTTTTCTCCGCTCTAACCCTGCTTTTCTTGGTTTTCGTCTGCTCTAACCCAGCTTTTCTTGGTTTTTCTCCACTCTAACCATGCTTTTCTTGGTTTTCCTCCGCTGTAACTTCGCTTTTCCTGGTTTTTCTCCGCTCTAACCCCTCATTTCTTGGTTTTCATCCGCATGAACCTCTCTTTTCTTGGTTTTCCTCCGCTCTAACCCAGCTTTTTTTGGTTTTCCTTCGCTCTAACCCCGCTTTTCTTGGTTTTCCTTCGCTCTAACCTTGATTATATTGGTTTTCCGCCGCTCTACCATTGCTTTTCTTGGTTTTCCTACACTCTATCCCCAGTTTTCTTGGTTTTCCTCCGCTCTAAGTTCACTTTTCTTGGTTTTCCTCCTCTCTAATCCCGCTTTTCTTGGTTTTCCTCTGCTCTAACCCAGCTTTTCTTAGTTTTTCTCCACTCTAACCATGCTTTTCTTGGATTTCCTCCGCTCTAACTTCGCTTTTCTTGGTTTTCCTCCGCTCTAACCCCACTTTTCTTGGTTTTTTTCCACTCTAACCCAGCTTTTCTTGGTTTTTCTCCACTCTAACCATGCTTTTCTTGGATTTCTGCTGCTCTAACCGCGCTTTTCTTTGCTTTCTTCCTCTCTAACTTCTTTTTATTGGTTTTCCTTCGCTCTAACCCCGATTATCTTGGTTTTTCTACACTCTTATCCCACTTTTCTTGGTTTTCCTCCACACTAACCCCGCTTTTCTTTGTTTACACCGCACTAACCCCGCTTTTCTTGATTTTCCTCCGCTGTAACTTCTCTTTTCTTGGTTTATCTCCGCTCTAACCCCGTTTCTCTTGGTTTTCTTTCGCTCTAACCTTGATTATCTTGGCTTTCCTCCACTCTAACCCCGCTTTTCTTGGTTTTCCTCCACTGTAACTTCGCTTTTCTTGGTTTTTCTCCGCTCTAACCCCGTTTCTCTTGGTTTTCCTCCGCTCTAACCTTGATTATCTTGGCTTTCCACCGCTCTAACCCCGCTTTTCTTGGTTTTCCTCCGCTCCAACCTCGCTATTCTGGGTTTTACTCCGCTCTAACTTCGCTTTTCTGCGTTTTCCTCCGCCCTAACCCCCTTTTCCTGGTTTTCCTCCGCTCTAACCCCGCTTATCTTGGTTTTCCGCCGCTCTACCATCGCTTTTCTTGGTTTTCCTCCGCTCTAACCCCGCTTTTCTTGGTTTTCCTCTGCTCTAACCCCGCTTTTCTTGGTATTCCTCCGCACTAACCCAGCTTTTCTTGGTTTTTCTCCACTCTAACCATGCTGTTCTTGGATTTCCGCTGCTCTAACTTCGCTTTCCTTGGTTTTCTTCCGCTCTAACCCCGCTTTTCTTGGTTTTCCGCCGCTCTACCATCGCTTTTCTTGGTTTTCCTCCACTCTAACCCCGCTTTTCTTGGTTTTCCTCCGCTCAAACCCTGCTTTTCTTGGTTTTCCTCCGCTCTAACCCAGCTTTTCTTGGTTTTCCTCCGCTCTAACCCAGCTTTTCTTGGTTTTTCTCCACTCTAACCATGCTTTTCTTGGATTTCCGCTGCTCTAACTTCGCTTTCCTTGGTTTTCTTCCGCTCTAACCCCGCTTTTCTTGGTTTTCCTCCTTTCTAACCTCGCTTTTCTTGGTTTTCCTCTGCTCTAACCCCGCTTTTCCTGGTTTTAGTCCACTCTAACCACGCTTTTCATAGTTTCATAATTTCGTGCGGGTTGGAAGGGACTTTAGAGATCATCGACTCCGGCCCCCGGGATTCGAGCCTCTGTGTAGCAGAGCGGCACTTCTACCACTTGCGCCACAGGGGGGATTCGAACTCCGGGCCCCAGTGTTGCATGGCGGCATCTTTAACCACTGCGCCACCGGGGCACACTTGGATTTCTGCTGCTCTAACCGCGCTTTTCTTTGTTTTCTTCCTCTCTAACTCCTTTTTATTGGTTTTCCTCCGCTCTAACCCCGATTATCTTGGTTTCCCTGCTATCTAAACCCGCTTTTCTTGGTTTTCTTCCATTCCAACTTTGCTTTTCTTGGTTTTCCTCCGCTCTAACCCCTCATTTCTTGGTTTTCATCCGCATGAACCTCTCTTTTCTTGGTTTTCCTCCGCTCTAACCCAGGTTTTCTTGGTTTTCCTCCGCTCTAACCCCGCTTTTCTTGGTTTTCCTTCGCTCTAACCTTGATTATATTGGTTTTCCGCCGCTCTACCATAGCTTTTCTTGGTTTTCCTACACTCTATCCCCGGTTTTCTTGGTTTTCCTCCGCTCTAAGTTCAATTTTCTCGGTTTTCCTCCTCTCTAATCCCGCTTTTCTTGGTTTTCCCCCGCTCTAACCCCGCTTTTCTTGGTTTTCCTCCGCTCTAACCCCGCTTTTCTTGGTTTTCCTCTGCTCTAACCCAGCTTTTCTTGGTTTTTCTCTACTTTAACCATGCTTTTCTTGGTTTTTCTCCGCTCTAACCCCGCTTTTCTTGGTTTTCGTCTGCTCTAACCCAGCTTTTCTTGGTTTTTCTCCACTCTAACCATGCTTTTCTTGGATTTCCTCCGCTCTAACTTCGCTTTTCTTGGTTTTCCTCCGCTCTAACCCCACTTTTCTTGGTTTTTCTCCACTCTAACCCCGCTTTTCTTGGTTTTCCTCCGCTGTAACTTCGCTTTTTTTGGTTTTTCTCTGCTTTAACCCCGTTTCTCTTGGCTTTCCTCCGCTCTAACCCCGCTTTTCTTGGTTTTCCTCCGCTCCAACCTCACTATTCTGGGTTTTACTCCGCTCTAACTTCGCTTTTCTGCGTTTTCCTCCGCCCTAACCCCCTTTTCTTCGCTTTCCTCCACTCTAACCCCGCTTTTCTTGGTTTCCGCCGCTCTACCATCGCTTTTCTTGTTTTTCCTCCACTCTAACCCCGCTTTTCTTGGTTTTCCTCCGCTCTAACCCCGCTTTTCTTGGTTTTCCTCCGCTCTTATCCCACTTTTTTTGGTTTTTCTCCACTCTAACCATGCTTTTCTTGGATTTCCGCTGCTCTAACTTCGCTTTCCTTGGTTTTCTTCCGCTCTAACCCCACTTTTCTTGGTTTTCCTCCTTTCTAACCTCGCTTTTCTTGGTTTTCCTCTGCTCTAACCCCGCTTTTCCTGGTTTTAGTCCACTCTAACCACGCTTTTCATAGTTTCATAGTTTCATAATTTCGTGCGGGTTGGAAGGGACTTTAGAGATCATTGAGTCCGGCCCCCGGGATTCGAGCCTCTGTGTAGCAGAGCGGCACTTCTACCACTTGCGCCACAGGGGGGATTCGAACTCCGGGCCCCAGTGTTGCATGGCGGCATCTTTAACCACTGCGCCACCGGGGCACACTTGGATTTCTGCTGCTCTAACCGCGCTTTTCTTTGTTTTCTTCCTCTCTAACTTCTTTTTATTGGTTTTCCTCCGCTCTAACCCTGATTATCTTGGTTTTCCTGCTCTCTAAACCCGCTTTTCTTGGTTTTCTTCCGTTCTAACTCTCCTTTTCTTGGTTTTCCTCCGCTCTAACCCCTCATTTCTTGGTTTTCATCTGCATGAACCTCTCTTTTCTTGGTTTTCCTCCGCTCTAATCCCGCTTTTCTTGGTTTTCCCCCGCTCTAACCCCGCTTTTCTTGGTTTTCCTCCGCTCTAACCCCGCTTTTCTTGGTTTTTCTCCACTCTAACCATGCTTTTCTTGGATTTCCGCTGCTCTAACTTCGCTTTCCTTGGTTTTCTTCCGCTCTAACCCCGCTTTTCTTGGTTTTCCTCCTTTCTAACCTCGCTTTTCTTGGTTTTCCTCTGCTCTAACCCCGCTTTTCCTGGTTTTAGTCCACTCTAACCACGCTTTTCATAGTTTCATAGTTTCGTGCGGGTTGGAAGGGACTTTAGAGATCATCGAGTCCGGCCCCCGGGATTCGAGCCTCTGTGTAGCAAAGCGGCACTTCTACCACTTGCGTCACAGGTGGGATTCGAACTCCGGGCCCCAGTGTTGCATGGCGGCATCTTTAACCACTGCGCCACCGGGGCACACTTGGATTTCTGCTGCTCTAACCGCGCTTTTCTTTGTTTTCTTCCTCTCTAACTTCTTTTTATTGGTTTTCCTCCGCTCTAACCCCGATTATCTTGGTTTTCCAGCTCTCTAAACCCGCTTTTCTTGGTTTTCTTCCGTTCTAACTCTGCTTTTCTTGGTTTTCCTCCGCTCTAACCCCTCATTTCTTGGTTTTCATCCACATGAACCTCTCTTTTCTTGGTTTTCCTCCGCTCTAACCCAGCTTTTCTTGGTTTTCCTCCGCTCTAACCCCGCTTTTCTTGGTTTTCCATCGCTCTAACCTTGATTATATTGGTTTTCCGCCGCTCTACCATCGCTTTTCTTGGTTTTCCTACACTCTATCCCCGGTTTTCTTGGTTTTCCTCCGCTCTAAGTTCACTTTTCTCGGTTTTCCTCCTCTCTAATCCCGCTTTTCTTGGTTTTCCCCCGCTCTAACCCCGCTTTTCTTGGTTTTCCTCCGCTCTAACCCCGCTTTTCTTGGTTTTCTTCTGCTCTAACCCAGCTTTTCTTGGTTTTTCTCCACTCTAACCATGCTTTTCTTGGTTTTTCTCCGCTCTAACCCTGCTTTTCTTGGTTTTCGTCTGCTCTAACCCAGCTTTTCTTGGTTTTTCTCCACTCTAACTATGCTTTTCTTGGATTTCCTCCGCTCTAACTTCGCTTTTCTTGGTTTTCCTCCGCTCTAACCCCACTTTTCTTGGTTTTTCTCCACTCTAACCCCGCTTTTCTTGGTTTTCCTCCGCTGTAACTTCGCTTTTTTTGGTTTTTCTCCGCTCTAACCCCGTTTCTCTTGGCTTTCCTCCGCTCTAACCCCGCTTTTCTTGGTTTTCCTCTGCTCCAACCTCGCTATTCTGGGTTTTACTCTGCTCTAACTTCGCTTTTCTGCATTTTCCTCCACCATAACCCCCTTTTCTTCGCTTTCCTCGGCTCTAACCCCGCTTTTCTTGGTTTTCCGCCGCTCTACCGTCGCTTTTCTTGGTTTTCCTCCACTCTAACCCCGCTTTTCTTGGTTTTCCTCCGCTCTAACCCAGCTTTTCTTGGTTTTTCTCCACTCTAACCATGCTTTTCTTGGATTTCCGCTGCTCTAACTTCGCTTTCCTTGGTTTTCTTCCACTCTAACCCCGCTTTTCTTGGTTTTCCTCCTTTCTAACCTCGCTTTTCTTGGTTTTCCTCTGCTCTAACCCCGCTTTTCCTGGTTTAAGTCCACTCTAACCACGCTTTTCATAGTTTCATAGTTTCATAATTTCGTGCGGGTTGGAAGGGACTTTAGAGATCATCGAGTCCGGCCCCCGGGATTCGAGCCTCTGTGTAGCAGAGCGGCACTTCTACCACTTGCGCCACAGGGGGGATTCGAACTCCGGGCCCCAGTGTTGCATGGCGGCATCTTTAACCACTGCGCCACCGGGGCACACTTGGATTTCTGCTGCTCTAACCGCGCTTTTCTTTGTTTTCTTCCTCTCTAACTTCTTTTTATTGGTTTTCCTCCGCTCTAACCCCGATTATCTTGGTTTTCCTGCTCTCTAAACCCGCTTTTCTTGGTTTTCTTCTGTTCTAACTCTCCTTTTCTTGGTTTTCCTCCGCTCTAACCCCTCATTTCTTGGTTTTCATCCGCATGAACCTCTATTTTCTTGGTTTTTCTCCGCTCTAACCCAGCTTTTCTTGGTTTTCCTCCGCTCCAACCCCGCTTTTCTTGGTTTTCATTCGCTCTAACCTTGATTATATTGGTTTTCCGCCGCTCTACCATCGCTTTTCTTGGTTTTCCTACACTCTATCCCCGGTTTTCTTGGTTTTCCTCCTCTCTAATCCCGCTTTTCTTGGTTTTCCTCCGCTCTAACCCCGCTTTTCTTGGTTTTCCTCCGCTCTAACTCTGCTTTTCTTGGTTTTCCTCTGCTCTAACCCAGCTTTTCTTGGTTTTCCTCCGCTCTAACCCAGCTTTTCTTGGTTTTCCTCTGCTCTAACCCTGCTTTTCTTGGTTTTCCTCCGCTCTAACCCAGCTTTTCTTGGTTTTCCTCCGCTCTAACCCAGCTTTTCTTGGTTTTTCTCCACTCTAACCATACTTTTCTTGGATTTCCGCTGCTCTAACTTTGCTTTCCTTGGTTTTCTTCCGCTCTCACCCCGCTTTTCTTGGTTTTCCTCCTTTTACCTCGCTTTTCTTGGTTTTCCTCTGCTCTAACCCCGCTTTTCCTGGTTTTAGTCCACTCTAACCACGCTTTTCATAGTTTCATAGTTTCATAATTTCGTGCGGGTTGGAAGGGACTTTTGAGATCATTGAGTCCGGCCCCCGGGATTCGAGCCTCTGTGTAGCAGAGCGGCACTTCTACCACTTGCGCCACATGGGGGATTCGAACTCCGGGCCCCAGTGTTGCATGGCGGCATCTTTAACCACTGCGCCACCGGGGCACACTTGGATTTCTGCTGCTCTAACCGCGCTTTTCTTTGTTTTCTTCATCTCTAACTTCTTTTTATTGGTTTTCCTCCGCTCTAACCCCGATTATCTTGGATTTCCAGCTCTCTAAACCCGCTTTTCTTGGTTTTCTTCCGTTCTAACTCTCCTTTTCTTGGTTTTCCTCCGCTCTAACCCCTCATTTCTTGGTTTTCATCCACATGAACCTCTCTTTTCTTGGTTTTCCTCCGCTCTAACCCAGCTTTTCTTGGTTTTCCTCCGCTCTAACCCCGCTTTTCTTGGTTTTCCTTCGCTCTAACCTTGATTATATTGGTTTTCCGCCGCTCTACCATCGCTTTTCTTGGTTTTCCTACACTCTATCCCCGGTTTTCTTGGTTTTCCTCCGCTCTAAGTTCACTTTTCTCGGTTTTCCTCCTCTCTAATCCCGCTTTTCTTGGTTTTCCTCCGCTCTAACCCAGCTTTTCTTGGTTTTCTTCTGCTCTAACCCAGCTTTTCTTGGTTTTTCTCCACTCTAACCATGCTTTTCTTGGATTTTCTCCGCTCTAACCCTGCTTTTCTTGGTTTTCGTCTGCTCTACCCCAGCTTTTCTTGGTTTTTCTCCACTCTAACCATGCTTTTCTTGGATTTCCTCCGCTCTAACTTCGCTTTTCTTGGTTTTCCTCCGCTCTAACCCCACTTTTCTTGGTTTTTCTCCACTCTAACCCCGCTTTTCTTGGTTTTCCTCCGCTGTAACTTCGCTTTTTTTGGTTTTTCTCCGCTCTAACCCCGTTTCTCTTGGCTTTCCTCCGCTCTAACCCCGCTTTTCTTGGTTTTCCTCTGCTCCAACCTAGCTATTCTGGGTTTTACTCTGCTCTAACTTCGCTTTTCTGCATTTTCCTCCGCCCTAACCCCCTTTTCTTCGCTCTCCTTGGCTCTAACCCCGCTTTTCTTGGTTTTCCGCCGCTCTACCGTCGCTTTTCTTGGTTTTCCTCCACTCTAACCCCGCTTTTCTTGGTTTTCCTCCGCTCTAACCCCGCTTTTCTTGGATTTCCTCCGCTCTAACCCAGCTTTTCTTGGTTTTTCTCCACTCTAACCATGCTTTTCTTGGATTTCCGCTGCTCTAACTTCGCTTTCCTTGGTTTTCTTCCGCTCTAACCCCGCTTTTCTTGGTTTTCCTCCTTTCTAACCTCGCTTTTCTTGGTTTTCCTCTGCTCTAACCCCGCTTTTCCTGGTTTTAGTCCACTCTAACCACGCTTTTCATAGTTTCATATTTTCATAATTTCGTGCGGGTTGGAAGGGACTTTAGAGATCATCGACTCCGGCCCCCGGGATTCGAGCCTCTGTGTACCAGAGCGGCACTTCTACCACTTGCGCCACAGGGGGGATTCGAACTCCGGGCCCCAGTGTTGCATGGCGGCATCTTTAACCACTGCGCCACCGGGGCACACTTGGATTTCTGCTGCTCTAACCGCGCTTTTCTTTGTTTTCTTCCTCTCTAACTTCTTTTTATTGGTTTTCCTCCGCTCTAACCCCGATTATCTTGGTTTTCCTGCTCTCTAAACCCGCTTTTCTTGGTTTTCTTCCGTTCTAACTCTCCTTTTCTTGGTTTTCCTCCGCTCTAACCCCTCATTTCTTGGTTTTCATCCGCATGAACCTCTCTTTTCTTGGTTTTTCTCCGCTCTAACCCAGCTTTTCTTGGTTTTCCTCCGCTCCAACCCCGCTTTTCTTGGTTTTCATTCGCTCTAACCTTCATTATATTGGTTTTCCGCCGCTCTACCATCGCTTTTCTTGGTTTTCCTACACTCTATCCCCGGTTTTCTTGGTTTTCCTCCTCTCTAATCCCGCTTTTCTTGGTTTTCCTCCGCTCTAACCCCGCTTTTCTTGGTTTTCCTCCGCTCTAACTCTGCTTTTCTTGGTTTTCCTCTGCTCTAACCCAGCTTTTCTTGGTTTTCCTCCGCTCTAACCCCGCTTTTCTTGGTTTTCCGCCGCTCTACCATCGCTTTTCTTGGTTTTCCTCCACTCTAACCCCGCTTTTCTTGGTTTTCCTCCGCTCTAATCCCGCTTTTCTTGGTTTTCCCCCGCTCTATCCCCGCTTTTCTTGGTTTTCCTCCGCTCTAACCCAGCTTTTCTTGGTTTTTCTCCACTCTAACCATGCTTTTCTTGGATTTCCGCTGCTCTAACTTCGCTTTCCTTGGTTTTCTTCCGCTCTAACCCCGCTTTTCTTGGTTTTCCTCCTTTCTAACCTCGCTTTTCTTGGTTTTCCTCTGCTCTAACCCCGCTTTTCCTGGTTTTAGTCCACTCTAACCACGCTTTTCATAGTTTCATAATTTCGTGCGGGTTGGAAGGGACTTTAGAGATCATCGACTCCGGCCCCCGGGATTCGAGCCTCTGTGTAGCAGAGCGGCACTTCTACCACTTGCGCCACAGGGGGGATTCGAACTCCGGGCCCCAGTGTTGCATGGCGGCATCTTTAACCACTGCGCCACCGGGGCACACTTGGATTTCTGCTGCTCTAACCGCGCTTTTCTTTGTTTTCTTCCTCTCTAACTCCTTTTTATTGGTTTTCCTCCGCTCTAACCCCGATTATCTTGGTTTCCCTGCTCTCTAAACCCGCTTTTCTTGGTTTTCTTCCGATCTAACTTTGCTTTTCTTGGTTTTCCTCCGCTCTAACCCCTCATTTATTGGTTTTCATCCACATGAACCTCTCTTTTCTTGGTTTTCCTCCGCTCTAACCCAGCTTTTCTTGGTTTTCCTCCGCTCTAACCCCGCTTTTCTTGGTTTTCCTTCGCTCTAACCTTGATTATATTGGTTTTCCGCCGCTCTACCATCGCTTTTCTTGGTTTTCCTACACTCTATCCCCGGTTTTCTTGGTTTTCCTCCGCTCTAAGTTCACTTTTCTCGGTTTTCCTCCTCTCTAATCCCGCTTTTCTTGGTTTTCCCCCGCTCTAACCCCGCTTTTCTTGGTTTTCCTCCGCTCTAACCCCGCTTTTCTTGGTTTTCCTCTGCTCTAACCCAGCTTTTCTTGGTTTTTCTCTACTCTAATTCTGCTTTTCTTGGTTTTCCTCCGCTCTAACCCCGCTTTTCTTGGTTTTCCTTCGCTCTAACCTTGATTATCTTGGTTTTCCGCCACTCTACCATCGCTTTTCTTGGTTTTCCTACACTCTATCCCCGGTTTTCTTGGTTTTCCTCCGCTCTAAGTTCACTTTTCTCGGTTTTCCTCCTCTCTAATCCCGCTTTTCTTGGTTTTCCCCCGCTCTAACCCCGCTTTTCTTGGTTTTCCTCCGCTCTAACCCCGCTTTTCTTGGTTTTCCTCTGCTCTAACCCAGCTTTTCTTGGTTTTTCTCCACTCTAACCATGCTTTTCTTGGATTTCCTCCGCTCTAACTTCGCTTTTCTTGGTTTTCCTCCGCTCTAACCCCACTTTTCTTGGTTTTTCTCCACTCTAACCCCGCTTTTCTTGGTTTTCCTCCGCTGTAACTTCACTTTTTTTGGTTTTTCTCCGCTCTAACCCCGTTTCTCTTGGCTTTCCTCCGCTCTAACCCCGCTTTTCTTGGTTTTCCTCCGCTCCAACCTCGCTATTCTGGGTTTTACTCCGCTCTAACTTCGCTTTTCTGCGTTTTCCTCCGCCCTAACCCCCTTTTCTTGGTTTTCCTCCGCTCTAACCCCGCTTTTCTTGGTTTTCCGCCGCTCTACCATCGCTTTTCTTGGTTTTCCTCCACTCTAACCCCGCTTTTCTTGGTTTTCCTCCGCTCTAACCCCGCTTTTCTTGGTTTTCCTTCGCTCTTATCCCACTTTTCTTGGTTTTTCTCCACTCTAACCATGCTTTTCTTGGATTTCCGTTGGTCTAACTTCGCTTTCCTTGGTTTTCTTCCGCTCTAACCCCGCTTTTCTTGGTTTTCCTCCTTTCTAACCTCGCTTTTCTTGGTTTTCCTCTGCTCTAACCCCGCTTTTCCTGGTTTTAGTCCACTCTAACCACGCTTTTCATAATTTCATAGTTTCATAATTTCGTGCGGGTTGGAAGGGACTTTAGAGATCATCGAGTCCGGCCCCCGGGATTCGAGCCTCTGTGTAGCAGAGCGGCACTTCTACCACTTGCGCCACAGGGGGGATTCGAACTCCGGGCCCCAGTGTTGCATGGCGGCATCTTTAACCACTGCGCCACCGGGACACACTTGGATTTCTGCTGCTCTAACCGCGCTTTTCTTTGTTTTCTTCCTCTCTAACTTTTTTTATTGGTTTTCCTCCGCTCTAACCCCGATTATCTTGGTTTTCCTGCTCTCTAAACCCGCTTTTCTTGGTTTTCTTCCGTTCTAACTCTCCTTTTCTTGGTTTTCCTCCGCTCTAACCCTAATTTATTGGTTTTCATCCGCATGAACCTCTCTTTTCTTGGTTTTCCTCCGCTCTAACCCCGCTTTTCTTGGTTTTCCTCCGCTCTAACCCAGCTTTTCTTGGTTTTTCTCCACTCTAACCATGCTTTTCTTGGATTTCCGCTGCTCTAACTTCGCTTTCCTTGGTTTTCTTCCGCTCTAACCCCGCTTTTCTTGGTTTTCCTCCTTTCTAACCTCGCTTTTCTTGGTTTTCCTCCGCTCTAACCCCGATTATCTTGGTTTTCCTGCTCTCTAAACCTGCTTTTCTTGGTTTTCTTCCGTTCTAACTCTGCTTTTCTTTGTTTTCCTCCGCTCTAACCCCTCATTTATTGGTTTTCATCCACATGAACCTCTCTTTTCTTGGTTTTCCTCCGCTCTAACCCAGCTTTTCTTGGTTTTTCTCCGCTCTAACCCCGCTTTTCTTGGTTTTCCTTCGCTCTAACCTTGATTATATTAGTTTTCCGCCGCTCTACCATCGCTTTTCTTGGTTTTCCTACACTCTATCCCCGGTTTTCTTGATTTTCCTCCGCTCTAAGTTCACTTTTCTCGGTTTTCCTCCTCTCTAATCCCGCTTTTCTTGGTTTTCCCCCGCTCTAACCCCGCTTTTCTTGGTTTTCCTCCGCTCTAACCCCGCTTTTCTTGGTTTTCCTCTGCTCTAACCCAGCTTTTCTTGGTTTTTCTCTACTCTAACCCTGCTTTTCTTGGTTTTCCTACACTCTATCCCCGGTTTTCTTGGTTTTCCTCCGCTCTAAGTTCACTTTTCTCGGTTTTCCTCCTCTCTAATCCCGCTTTTCTTGGTTTTCCCCCGCTCTAACCCCGCTTTTCTTGGTTTTTCTCCACTCTAACCCCGCTTTTCTTGGTTTTTCTCCGCTCTAACCCTGCTTTTCTTGGTTTTCGTCTGCTCTAACCATGCTTTTCTTGGTTTTTCTCCACTCTAACCATGCTTTTCTTGGATTTCCTCCGCTCTAACTTCGCTTTTCTTGGTTTTCCTCCGCTCTAACCCCACTTTTCTTGGTTTTTCTCCACTCTAACCCCGCTTTTTTTGGTTTTTCTCCGCTCTAACCCCGTTTCTCTTGGCTTTCCTCCGCTCTAACCCCGCTTTTCTTGGTTTTCCTCTGCTCCAACCTCGCTATTCTGGGTTTTACTCTGCTCTAACTTCGCTTTTCTGCATTTTCCTCCGCCCTAACCCCCTTTTCTTCGCTTTCCTCCGCTCTAACCCCGCTTTTCTTGGTTTTCCGCCGCTCTACCATCGCTTTTCTTGGTTTTCCTCCACTCTAACCCCGCTTTTCTTGGTTTTCCTCCGCTCTAACCCCGCTTTTCTTGGTTTTCCTCCGCTCTAACCCAGCTTTTCTTGGTTTTTCTCCACTCTAACCATGCTTTTCTTGGATTTCCGCTGCTCTAACTTCGCTTTCCTTGGTTTTCTTCCGCTCTAACCCCGCTTTTCTTGGTTTTCCTCCTTTCTAACCTCGCTTTTCTTGGTTTTCCTCTGCTCTAACCCCGCTTTTCCTGGTTTTAGTCCACTCTAACCACGCTTTTCATAGTTTCATAGTTTCATAATTTCGTGCGGGTTGGAAGGGACTTTAGAGATCATCGAGTCCGGCCCCCGGGATTCGAGCCTCTGTATAGCAGAGCGGCACTTCTACCACTTGCGCCACAGGGGGGATTCGAACTCCGGGCCCCAGTGTTGCATGGCGGCATCTTTAACCACTGGGCCACCGGGGCACACTTGGATTTCTGCTGCTCTAACCGCGCTTTTCTTTGTTTTCTTCCTCTCTAACTTCTTTTTATTGGTTTTCCTCCGCTCTAACCCCGATTATCTTGGTTTTCCTGCTCTCTAAACCCGCTTTTCTTGGTTTTCTTCCGTTCTAACTCTCCTTTTCTTGGTTTTCCTCCGCTCTAACCCCTCATTTCTTGGTTTTCATCCGCATGAACCTCTCTTTTCTTGGTTTTTCTCCGCTCTAACCCAGCTTTTCTTGGTTTTCCTCCGCTCTAACCCCGCTTTTCTTGGTTTTCCTCTGCTCTAACCCAGCTTTTCTTGGTTTTTCTCTACTCTAATTCTGCTTTTCTTGGTTTTCCTCCGCTCTAACCCCGCTTTTCTTGGTTTTCCTTCGCTCTAACCTTGATTATCTTGGTTTTCCGCCACTCTACCATCGCTTTTCTTGGTTTTCCTACACTCTATCCCCGGTTTTCTTGGTTTTCCTCCGCTCTAAGTTCACTTTTCTCGGTTTTCCTCCTCTCTAATCCCGCTTTTCTTGGTTTTCCCTCGCTCTAACCCCGCTTTTCTTGGTTTTCCTCCGCTCTAACCCCGCTTTTCTTGGTTTTCCTCTGCTCTAACCCAGCTTTTCTTGGTTTTTCTCTACTCTAACCATGCTTTTCTTGGTTTTTCTCCGCTCTAACCCCGCTTTTCTTGGTTTTCGTCTTCTCTAACCCAGCTTTTCTTGGTTTTTCTCCACTCTAACCATGCTTTTCTTGGATTTCCTCCGCTCTAACTTCGCTTTTCTTGGTTTTCCTCCGCTCTAACCCCACTTTTCTTGGTTTTTCTCCACTCTAACCCCGCTTTTCTTGGTTTTCCTCCGCTGTAACTTCACTTTTTTTGGTTTTTCTCCGCTCTAACCCCGTTTCTCTTGGCTTTCCTCCGCTCTAACCCCGCTTTTCTTGGTTTTCCTCCGCTCCAACCTCGCTATTCTGGGTTTTACTCCGCTCTAACTTCGCTTTTCTGCGTTTTCCTCCGCCCTAACCCCCTTTTCTTGGTTTTCCTCCGCTCTAACCCCGCTTTTCTTGGTTTTCCGCCGCTCTACCATCGCTTTTCTTGGTTTTCCTCCACTCTAACCCCGCTTTTCTTGGTTTTCCTCCGCTCTAACCCCGCTTTTCTTGGTTTTCCTCCGCTCTTATCCCACTTTTCTTGGTTTTTCTCCACTCTAACCATGCTTTTCTTGGATTTCCGCTGCTCTAACTTCGCTTTCCTTGGTTTTCTTCCGCTCTAACCCCGCTTTTCTTGGTTTTCCTCCTTTCTAACCTCGCTTTTCTTGGTTTTCCTCTGCTCTAACCCCGCTTTTCCTGGTTTTAGTCCACTCTAACCACGCTTTTCATAATTTCATAGTTTCATAATTTCGTGCGGGTTGGAAGGGACTTTAGAGATCATCGAGTCCGGCCCCCGGGATTCGAGCCTCTGTGTAGCAGAGCGGCACTTCTACCACTTGCGCCACAGGGGGGATTCGAACTCCGGGCCCCAGTGTTGCATGGCGGCATCTTTAACCACTGCGCCACCGGGGCACACTTGGATTTCTGCTGCTCTAACCGCGCTTTTCTTTGTTTTCTTCCTCTCTAACTTTTTTTATTGGTTTTCCTCCGCTCTAACCCCGATTATCTTGGTTTTCCTGCTCTCTAAACCCGCTTTTCTTGGTTTTCTTCCGTTCTAACTCTCCTTTTCTTGGTTTTCCTCCGCTCTAACCCTCATTTATTGGTTTTCATCCGCATGAACCTCTCTTTTCTTGGTTTTCCTCCGCTCTAACCCCGCTTTTCTTGGTTTTCCTCCGCTCTAACCCAGCTTTTCTTGGTTTTTCTCCACTCTAACCATGCTTTTCTTGGATTTCCGCTGCTCTAACTTCGCTTTCCTTGGTTTTCTTCCGCTCTAACCCCGCTTTTCTTGGTTTTCCTCCTTTCTAACCTCGCTTTTCTTGGTTTTCCTCTGCTCTAACCCCGCTTTTCCTGGTTTTAGTCCACTCTAACCACGCTTTTCATAGTTTCATAATTTCGTGCGGGTTGGAAGGGACTTTAGAGATCATCGACTCCGGCCCCCGGGATTCGAGCCTCTGTGTAGCAGAGCGGCACTTCTACCACTTGCGCCACAGGGGGGATTCGAACTCCGGGCCCCAGTGTTGCATGGCGGCATCTTTAACCACTGCGCCACCGGGGCACACTTGGATTTCTGCTGCTCTAACCGCGCTTTTCTTTGTTTTCTTCCTCTCTAACTCCTTTTTATTGGTTTTCCTCCGCTCTAACCCCGATTATCTTGGTTTCCCTGCTCTCTAAACCCGCTTTTCTTGGTTTTCTTCCGATCTAACTTTGCTTTTCTTGGTTTTCCTCCGCTCTAACCCCTCATTTATTGGTTTTCATCCACATGAACCTCTCTTTTCTTGGTTTTCCTCCGCTCTAACCCAGCTTTTCTTGGTTTTCCTCCGCTCTAACCCCGCTTTTCTTGGTTTTCCTTCGCTCTAACCTTGATTATATTGGTTTTCCGCCGCTCTACCATCGCTTTTCTTGGTTTTCCTACACTCTATCCCCGGTTTTCTTGGTTTTCCTCCGCTCTAAGTTCACTTTTCTCGGTTTTCCTCCTCTCTAATCCCGCTTTTCTTGGTTTTCCCCCGCTCTAACCCCGCTTTTCTTGGTTTTCCTCCGCTCTAACCCCGCTTTTCTTGGTTTTCCTCTGCTCTAACCCAGCTTTTCTTGGTTTTTCTCTACTCTAATTCTGCTTTTCTTGGTTTTCCTCCGCTCTAACCCCGCTTTTCTTGGTTTTCCTTCGCTCTAACCTTGATTATCTTGGTTTTCCGCCACTCTACCATCGCTTTTCTTGGTTTTCCTACACTCTATCCCCGGTTTTCTTGGTTTTCCTCCGCTCTAAGTTCACTTTTCTCGGTTTTCCTCCTCTCTAATCCCGCTTTTCTTGGTTTTCCCCCGCTCTAACCCCGCTTTTCTTGGTTTTCCTCCGCTCTAACCCCGCTTTTCTTGGTTTTCCTCTGCTCTAACCCAGCTTTTCTTGGTTTTTCTCCACTCTAACCATGCTTTTCTTGGATTTCCTCCGCTCTAACTTCGCTTTTCTTGGTTTTCCTCCGCTCTAACCCCACTTTTCTTGGTTTTTCTCCACTCTAACCCCGCTTTTCTTGGTTTTCCTCCGCTGTAACTTCACTTTTTTTGGTTTTTCTCCGCTCTAACCCCGTTTCTCTTGGCTTTCCTCCGCTCTAACCCCGCTTTTCTTGGTTTTCCTCCGCTCCAACCTCGCTATTCTGGGTTTTACTCCGCTCTAACTTCGCTTTTCTGCGTTTTCCTCCGCCCTAACCCCCTTTTCTTGGTTTTCCTCCGCTCTAACCCCGCTTTTCTTGGTTTTCCGCCGCTCTACCATCGCTTTTCTTGGTTTTCCTCCACTCTAACCCCGCTTTTCTTGGTTTTCCTCCGCTCTAACCCCGCTTTTCTTGGTTTTCCTTCGCTCTTATCCCACTTTTCTTGGTTTTTCTCCACTCTAACCATGCTTTTCTTGGATTTCCGTTGGTCTAACTTCGCTTTCCTTGGTTTTCTTCCGCTCTAACCCCGCTTTTCTTGGTTTTCCTCCTTTCTAACCTCGCTTTTCTTGGTTTTCCTCTGCTCTAACCCCGCTTTTCCTGGTTTTAGTCCACTCTAACCACGCTTTTCATAATTTCATAGTTTCATAATTTCGTGCGGGTTGGAAGGGACTTTAGAGATCATCGAGTCCGGCCCCCGGGATTCGAGCCTCTGTGTAGCAGAGCGGCACTTCTACCACTTGCGCCACAGGGGGGATTCGAACTCCGGGCCCCAGTGTTGCATGGCGGCATCTTTAACCACTGCGCCACCGGGACACACTTGGATTTCTGCTGCTCTAACCGCGCTTTTCTTTGTTTTCTTCCTCTCTAACTTTTTTTATTGGTTTTCCTCCGCTCTAACCCCGATTATCTTGGTTTTCCTGCTCTCTAAACCCGCTTTTCTTGGTTTTCTTCCGTTCTAACTCTCCTTTTCTTGGTTTTCCTCCGCTCTAACCCTAATTTATTGGTTTTCATCCGCATGAACCTCTCTTTTCTTGGTTTTCCTCCGCTCTAACCCCGCTTTTCTTGGTTTTCCTCCGCTCTAACCCAGCTTTTCTTGGTTTTTCTCCACTCTAACCATGCTTTTCTTGGATTTCCGCTGCTCTAACTTCGCTTTCCTTGGTTTTCTTCCGCTCTAACCCCGCTTTTCTTGGTTTTCCTCCTTTCTAACCTCGCTTTTCTTGGTTTTCCTCCGCTCTAACCCCGATTATCTTGGTTTTCCTGCTCTCTAAACCTGCTTTTCTTGGTTTTCTTCCGTTCTAACTCTGCTTTTCTTTGTTTTCCTCCGCTCTAACCCCTCATTTATTGGTTTTCATCCACATGAACCTCTCTTTTCTTGGTTTTCCTCCGCTCTAACCCAGCTTTTCTTGGTTTTTCTCCGCTCTAACCCCGCTTTTCTTGGTTTTCCTTCGCTCTAACCTTGATTATATTAGTTTTCCGCCGCTCTACCATCGCTTTTCTTGGTTTTCCTACACTCTATCCCCGGTTTTCTTGATTTTCCTCCGCTCTAAGTTCACTTTTCTCGGTTTTCCTCCTCTCTAATCCCGCTTTTCTTGGTTTTCCCCCGCTCTAACCCCGCTTTTCTTGGTTTTCCTCCGCTCTAACCCCGCTTTTCTTGGTTTTCCTCTGCTCTAACCCAGCTTTTCTTGGTTTTTCTCTACTCTAACCCTGCTTTTCTTGGTTTTCCTACACTCTATCCCCGGTTTTCTTGGTTTTCCTCCGCTCTAAGTTCACTTTTCTCGGTTTTCCTCCTCTCTAATCCCGCTTTTCTTGGTTTTCCCCCGCTCTAACCCCGCTTTTCTTGGTTTTTCTCCACTCTAACCCCGCTTTTCTTGGTTTTTCTCCGCTCTAACCCTGCTTTTCTTGGTTTTCGTCTGCTCTAACCATGCTTTTCTTGGTTTTTCTCCACTCTAACCATGCTTTTCTTGGATTTCCTCCGCTCTAACTTCGCTTTTCTTGGTTTTCCTCCGCTCTAACCCCACTTTTCTTGGTTTTTCTCCACTCTAACCCCGCTTTTTTTGGTTTTTCTCCGCTCTAACCCCGTTTCTCTTGGCTTTCCTCCGCTCTAACCCCGCTTTTCTTGGTTTTCCTCTGCTCCAACCTCGCTATTCTGGGTTTTACTCTGCTCTAACTTCGCTTTTCTGCATTTTCCTCCGCCCTAACCCCCTTTTCTTCGCTTTCCTCCGCTCTAACCCCGCTTTTCTTGGTTTTCCGCCGCTCTACCATCGCTTTTCTTGGTTTTCCTCCACTCTAACCCCGCTTTTCTTGGTTTTCCTCCGCTCTAACCCCGCTTTTCTTGGTTTTCCTCCGCTCTAACCCAGCTTTTCTTGGTTTTTCTCCACTCTAACCATGCTTTTCTTGGATTTCCGCTGCTCTAACTTCGCTTTCCTTGGTTTTCTTCCGCTCTAACCCCGCTTTTCTTGGTTTTCCTCCTTTCTAACCTCGCTTTTCTTGGTTTTCCTCTGCTCTAACCCCGCTTTTCCTGGTTTTAGTCCACTCTAACCACGCTTTTCATAGTTTCATAGTTTCATAATTTCGTGCGGGTTGGAAGGGACTTTAGAGATCATCGAGTCCGGCCCCCGGGATTCGAGCCTCTGTATAGCAGAGCGGCACTTCTACCACTTGCGCCACAGGGGGGATTCGAACTCCGGGCCCCAGTGTTGCATGGCGGCATCTTTAACCACTGCGCCACCGGGGCACACTTGGATTTCTGCTGCTCTAACCGCGCTTTTCTTTGTTTTCTTCCTCTCTAACTTCTTTTTATTGGTTTTCCTCCGCTCTAACCCCGATTATCTTGGTTTTCCTGCTCTCTAAACCCGCTTTTCTTGGTTTTCTTCCGTTCTAACTCTCCTTTTCTTGGTTTTCCTCCGCTCTAACCCCTCATTTCTTGGTTTTCATCCGCATGAACCTCTCTTTTCTTGGTTTTTCTCCGCTCTAACCCAGCTTTTCTTGGCTTTCCTCCGCTCTAACCCCGCTTTTCTTGGTTTTCCTCTGCTCTAACCCAGCTTTTCTTGGTTTTTCTCTACTCTAATTCTGCTTTTCTTGGTTTTCCTCCGCTCTAACCCAGCTTTTCTTGGTTTTCCTTCGCTCTAACCTTGATTATCTTGGTTTTCCGCCACTCTACCATCGCTTTTCTTGGTTTTCCTACACTCTATCCCCGGTTTTCTTGGTTTTCCTCCGCTCTAAGTTCACTTTTCTCGGTTTTCCTCCTCTCTAATCCCGCTTTTCTTGGTTTTCCCTCGCTCTAACCCCGCTTTTCTTGGTTTTCCTCCGCTCTAACCCCGCTTTTCTTGGTTTTCCTCTGCTCTAACCCAGCTTTTCTTGATTTTTCTCTACTCTAACCATGCTTTTCTTGGTTTTTCTCCGCTCTAACCCCGCTTTTCTTGGTTTTCGTCTTCTCTAACCCAGCTTTTCTTGGTTTTTCTCCACTCTAACCATGCTTTTCTTGGATTTCCTCCGCTCTAACTTCGCTTTTCTTGGTTTTCCTCCGCTCTAACCCCACTTTTCTTGGTTTTTCTCCACTCTAACCCCGCTTTTCTTGGTTTTCCTCCGCTGTAACTTCACTTTTTTTGGTTTTTCTCCGCTCTAACCCCGTTTCTCTTGGCTTTCCTCCGCTCTAACCCCGCTTTTCTTGGTTTTCCTCCGCTCCAACCTCGCTATTCTGGGTTTTACTCCGCTCTAACTTCGCTTTTCTGCGTTTTCCTCCGCCCTAACCCCCTTTTCTTGGTTTTCCTCCGCTCTAACCCCGCTTTTCTTGGTTTTCCGCCGCTCTACCATCGCTTTTCTTGGTTTTCCTCCACTCTAACCCCGCTTT
The DNA here is from genome assembly GCF_054131305.1 of Coturnix japonica. NCBI lineage: Eukaryota > Metazoa > Chordata > Aves > Galliformes > Phasianidae > Coturnix > Coturnix japonica. The sequence continues at coordinate 6,449,118 of NC_140666.1, read as the reverse complement.
TCTTGGTTTTCCTCCGCTCTAACCCCGCTTTTCTTGGTTTTCCTCCGCTCTTATCCCACTTTTCTTGGTTTTTCTCCACTCTAACCATGCTTTTCTTGGATTTCCGCTGCTCTAACTTCGCTTTCCTTGGTTTTCTTCCGCTCTAACCCCGCTTTTCTTGGTTTTCCTCCTTTCTAACCTCGCTTTTCTTGGTTTTCCTCTGCTCTAACCCCGCTTTTCCTGGTTTTAGTCCACTCTAACCACGCTTTTCATAATTTCATAGTTTCATAATTTCGTGCGGGTTGGAAGGGACTTTAGAGATCATCGAGTCCGGCCCCCGGGATTCGAGCCTCTGTGTAGCAGAGCGGCACTTCTACCACTTGCGCCACAGGGGGGATTCGAACTCCGGGCCCCAGTGTTGCATGGCGGCATCTTTAACCACTGCGCCACCGGGGCACACTTGGATTTCTGCTGCTCTAACCGCGCTTTTCTTTGTTTTCTTCCTCTCTAACTTTTTTTATTGGTTTTCCTCCGCTCTAACCCCGATTATCTTGGTTTTCCTGCTCTCTAAACCCGCTTTTCTTGGTTTTCTTCCGTTCTAACTCTCCTTTTCTTGGTTTTCCTCCGCTCTAACCCTCATTTATTGGTTTTCATCCGCATGAACCTCTCTTTTCTTGGTTTTCCTCCGCTCTAACCCCGCTTTTCTTGGTTTTCCTCCGCTCTAACCCAGCTTTTCTTGGTTTTTCTCCACTCTAACCATGCTTTTCTTGGATTTCCGCTGCTCTAACTTCGCTTTCCTTGGTTTTCTTCCGCTCTAACCCCGCTTTTCTTGGTTTTCCTCCTTTCTAACCTCGCTTTTCTTGGTTTTCCTCCGCTCTAACCCCGATTATCTTGGTTTTCCTGCTCTCTAAACCCGCTTTTCTTGGTTTTCTTCCGTTCTAACTCTGCTTTTCTTGGTTTTCCTCCGCTCTAACCCCTCATTTATTGGTTTTCATCCACATGAACCTCTCTTTTCTTGGTTTTCCTCCGCTCTAACCCAGCTTTTCTTGGTTTTCCTCCGCTCTAACCCCGCTTTTCTTGGTTTTCCTTCGCACTAACCTTGATTATATTGGTTTTCCGCCGCTCTACCATCGCTTTTCTTGGTTTTCATCCGCTCTAACCCCACTTTTCTTGGTTTTTCTCCACTCTAACCCAGCTTTTCTTGGTTTTTCTCCACTCTAACCATGCTTTTCTTGGATTTCTGCTGCTCTAACCGCGCTTTTCTTTGCTTTCTTCCACTCTAACTTCTTTTTATTGGTTTTCCTTCGCTCTAACCCCGATTATCTTGGTTTTTCTCCACTCTTATCCCACTTTTCTTGGTTTTCCTCCACTCTAACCCCGCTTTTCTTGGTTTTCCTACGCTGTAACTTCGCTTTTCTTGGTTTTTCTCCGCTCTAACCCCTCATTTCTTTGTTTTCATCCGCATGAACCTCTCTTTTCTTGGTTTTCCTCCGCTCTAACCCAGCTTTTTTTGGTTTTCCTCCGCTCTAACTCCGCTTTTCTTGGTTTTCCTTCGCTCTAACCTTGATTATCTTGGTTTTCCGCCGCTCTACCATCGCTTTTCTTGGTTTTCCTACACTCTATCCCCGGTTTTCTTGGTTTTCCTCCTCTCTAATCCCGCTTTTTTTGGTTTTACTCCGCTCTAACCCCGCTTTTCTTGGTTTTCCTCCGCTCTAACAACGCTTTTCTTGGTTTTCCTCTGCTCTAACCTAGCTTTTCTTGGTTTTTCTCCACTCTAACCCAGCTTTTCTTGGTTTTTCTCCACTCTAACCATGCTTTTCTTGGATTTCTGCTGCTCTAACCGCGCTTTTCTTTGTTTTTTTCCTCTCTAACTTATTTTTATTGGTTTTCCTTCGCTCTTACCCCGATTATCTTGGTTTTTCTCCGCTCTTATCCCACTTTTCTTGGTTTTCCTCTGCACTAACCCTGCTTTTCTTTGTTTTACACCGCACTAACCCCGCTTTTCTTGGTTTTCCTCCGCTGTAACTTCGCTTTTCTTGGGTTTTCTCCGCTCTAACCCCGTTTCTCTTGGTTTTCTTTCTCTCTAACCTTGATTATCTTGGCTTTCCTATACTCTAACCCCGCTTTTCTTGGTTTTCCTCCACTGTAACTTCGCTTTTTTTGGTTTTTCTCCGCTTTAACCCCGTTTCTCTTGGTTTTCCTCCGCTCTAACCTTGATTATCTTGGCTTTCCTCCGCTCTAACCCCGCTTTTCTTGGTTTTCCTCCGCTCCAACCTCGCTATTCTGTTATTTACTCCGCTCTAACTTCGCTTTTCTGCGTTTTCCTCCGCCCTAACCCCCTTTTCTTGGTTTTCCTCCGCTCTAACCCGCTTTTCTTGGTTTTCCTCCGCTCTAACCCAGATTTTCTTGGTTTTTCTTCACTCTAACCATGCTTTTCTTGGATTTCCGCTGCTCTAACTTCGCTTTTCTTGGTTTTCTTCTGCTCTAACCCCGCTTTTCTTGTTTTTCCTCCTTTCTAACCTTGCTTTTCTTGGTTTTCCTCTGCTCTAACCCCGCTTTTCCTGGTTTTAGTCCACTCTAACCACGCTTTTCATAGTTTCATAGTTTTATAATTTCGTGCGGGTTGGAAGGGACTTTAGAGATCATCGAGTCCGGCCCCCGGGATTCGAGCCTCTGTGTAGCAGAGCGGCACTTCTACCACTTGCGCCACAGGGGGGATTCGAACTCCGGGCCCCAGTGTTGCATGGCGGCATCTTTAACCACTGCGCCACCGGGGCACACTTGGATTTCTGCTGCTCTAACCGCGCTTTTCTTTGTTTTCTTCCTCTCTGACTTCTTTTTATTGGTTTTCCTCCGCTCTAACCCCGATTATATTGGTTTTCCTGCTCTCTAAACCCGCTTTTCTTGGTTTTCCTCCGCTCTAACCCCTCATTTCTTGGTTTTCATCCGCATGAACCTCTCTTTTCTTCATTTTCCTCCGCTCTAACCCAGCTTTTCTTGGTTTTCCTCCGCTCTAACCCCGCTTTTCTTGGTTTTCCTTCGCTCTAACCTTGATTATATTGGTTTTCCGCCGCTCTATCAACGCTTTTCTTGGTTTTCCTACACTCTATCCCCGGTTTTCTTGGTTTTCCTACACTCTATCCCCGGTTTTCTTGGTTTTCCTACACTCTATCACCGGTTTTCTTGGTTTTCCTCCTCTCTAATCCCGCTTTTCTTGGTTTTCCTCCGCTCTAACCCCGCTTTTCTTGGTTTTCCTCCGCTCTAACCCAGCTTTTCTTGGTTTTCCTCTGCTCTAACCCAGATTTCTTGGTTTTTCTCCAATCTAACCATGCTTTTCTTGGATTTCCTCCGCTCTAACTTCGCTTTTCTTGGTTTTCCTCCGCTCTAACCCCACTTTTCTTCGTTTTTCTCCACTCTAACCCAGCTTTTCTTGGTTTTTCTCCACTCTAACCATGCTTTTCTTGGATTTCTGCTGCTCTAACCGCGCTTTTCTTTGTTTTCTTCCTCTCTAACTTCTTTTTATTGGTTTTCCTTCGCTCTAACCCCGATTATCTTGGCTTTTCTCCGCTCTTATCCCACTTTTCATGGTTTTCCTCCACACTAACCCCGCTTTTCTTTGTTTTACACCGCACTCACCCCGCTTTTCTTGATTTTCCTCCGCTGTAACTTCGCTTTTCTTGGTTTTTCTCCGCTCTCACCCCGTTTCTCTTGGTTTTCTTTCGCTCTAACCTTGATTATCTTGGCTTTCCTCCACTCTAACCCCGCTTTTCTTGGTTTTCCTCCGCTGTAACTTCGATTTTTTCATGGTTTTTCTCCGCTCTAACCCCGTTTCTCTTGGTTTTCCTCCGCTCTGACCTTGATTATCTTGGCTTTCCTCCGCTCTAACCTCGCTATTCTGGGTTTTACACCGCTCTAACTTCGCTTTTCTGCGTTTTCCTCCGCCCTAACCCCCTTTTCTTCGCTTTCCTCCGCTCTAACCCCGCTTTTCTTGGATTTCCGCCGCTCTACCATCGCTTTTCTTGGTTTTCCTCCGCTCTAACCCCAATTTTCTTGGCTTTCCTCCGCTCTAACCCTGCTTTTCTTGGTTTTCCTCTGCTCTAACCCAGCTTTTCTTGGTTTTTCTCCTCTCTAACCATGCTTTTCTTGGATTTCCGCTGCTCTAACTTCGCTTTCCTTGGTTTTCTTCCGCTCTAACCCCGCTTTTCTTGGTTTTCCTCCTTTCTAACCTCGCTTTTCTTGGTTTTCCTCTGCTCTAACCCCGCTTTTCCTGGTTTTAGTCCACTCTAACCACGCTTTTCATAGTTTCATTGTTTCATAATTTCGTGCGGGTTGGAAGGGACTTTAGAGATCATCGAGTCCGGCCCCCGGGATTCGAGCCTCTGTGTAGCAGTGCGGCACTTCTACCACTTGCGCCACAGGGGGAATTCGAACTCCGGGCCCCAGTGTTGCATGGCAGCATCTTTAACCACTGCGCCACCGGGGCACACTTGGATTTCTGCTGCTCAAACCGCGCTTTTCTTTGTTTTCTTCCTCTCTAACTTCTTTTTATTGGTTTTCCTCCGCTCTAACCCCGATTATCTTGGTTTTCCTGCTCTCTAAACCCGCTTTTCTTGGTTTTCTTCCGTTCTAACTCTGCTTTTCTTGGTTTTCCTCCGCTCTAACCCCTCATTTCTTGGTTTTCATCCGCATGAACCTCTCTTTTCTTGGTTTTCCTCCGCTCTAACCCAGCTTTTCTTGGTTTTCCCCCGCTCTAACCCCGCTTTTCTTGGTTTTCCTTCGCTCTAACCTTGATTATATTGGTTTCCCGCCGCTATACCATCGCTTTTCTTGGATTTCCTCCACTCTAACTTTGCTTTTCTTCGTTTTCCTCCGCTCTAACCCCACTTTTCTTGGTTTTTCTCCTCTGTAACCCAGCTTTTCTTGGTTTTTCTCCGCTCTAACTCTGCTTTTCTTGGTTTTCCCCTTCTCTAACCCAGCTTTTCTTGGTTTTTCTCCACTCTAACCATGCTTTTCTTCGATTTCCTCCGCTCTAACTTCGCTTTTCTTGGTTTTCCTCCGCTCTAACCCCACTTTTCTTGGTTTTTCTCCACTCTAACCCAGCTTTTCTTGGTTTTTCTCCACTCTAACCATGCTTTTCTTGGATTTCTGCTGCTCTAACAGCGCTTTTCTTTGCTTTCTTCCTCTCTAACTTCTTTTTATTGGTTTTCCTTCGCTCTAACCCCGATTTTCTTGGTTTTTCTCCGCTCTTATCCCACTTTTCTTGGTTTTCCTCCGCACTAACCCCGCTTTTCATTGTTTTACACCACACTAACCCCGCTTTTCTTGGTTTTCCTCCGCTGTAACTTCGCTTTTCTTGGTTTTTCTCCGCTCTAACCCCGTTTCTCTTGGTTTTCTTTCGCTCTAACCTTGATTATCTTGGCTTTCCTCCACTCTAACCCCGCTTTTCTTGGTTTTCCTCCGCTGTAACTTCGCTTTTCTTGGTTTTTCTCCGCTCTAACCCCTCATTTCTTGGTTTTCATCCCCATGAACCTCTCTTTTCTTGGTTTTCCTCCGCTCTAACCCAGCTTTTCTTGGTTTTCTTCCGCTCTAACCCCGCTTTTCTTGGTTTTCCTCTGCTCTAACCCAGCTTTTCTTGGTTTTTCTCCACTCTAACCATGCTTTTCTTGGATTTCCTCCGCTCTAACTTCGCTTTTCTTGGTTTTACTCCGCTCTAACCCCGTTTCTCTTGGTTTTCTTCCGTTCTAACCCCGCTTTTCTTGGTTTTCCTCCTTTCTAACCTCGCTTTTATTGGTTTTCCTCTGCTCTAACCCCGCTTTTCCTGGTATTAGTCCACTCTAACCACGCTTTTCATAGTTTCATATTTTCATAATTTCGTGCGGGTTGGAAGGGACTTTAGAGATCATCGAGTCCGGCCCCCGGGATTCGAGCCTCTGTGTAGCAGAGCGGCACTTCTACCACTTGCGCCACAGGGGGGATTCGAACTCCGGGCCCCAGTGTTGCATGGCGGCATCTTTAACCACTGCGCCACCAGGGCACACTTGGATTTCTGCTGCTCTAACCGCGCTTTTCTTTGTTTTCTTCCTCTCTAACTTCTTTTTATTGGTTTTCCTCCGCTCTAACCCCGATTATCTTGGTTTTCCTGCTCTCTAAACCCGCTTTTCTTGGTTTTCTTCCGTTCTAACTCTCCTTTTCTTGGTTTTCCTCCGCTCTAACCCCTCATTTCTTGGTTTCCATCCGCATGAACCTCTCCTTTCTTGGTTTTCCTCCGCTCTAACCCAGCTTTTCTTGGTTTTCCTCCGCTCTAACAACGCTTTTCTTGCTTTTCTTTCGCTCTAACCTTGATTATATTGGTTTTCCGCTGCTATACCATCGCTTTTCATGGATTTCCTACACTCTAACTTCGCTTTTCTTCGTTTTCCTCCGCTCTAACCCCGCTTTTCTTGGTTTTTCTCCACTCTAACCCAGCTTTTCTTGGTTTTTCTCCACTCTAACCATGCTTTTCTTGGATTTCTGCTGCTCTAACCGCGCTTTTCTTTGCTTTCTTCCTCTCTAACTTATTTTTATTGGTTTTCCTTCGCTCTAACCCCGATTATCTTGGTTTTTCTCCGCTCTTATCCCACTTTTCTTGGTTTTCCTCCGCACTAACCCCGCTTTTCTTTGTTTTACACCGCACTAACCCCGCTTTTCTTGGTTTTCCTCCGCTGTAACTTCGCTTTTCTTGGTTTTCCTCCGCTCTAACCCCTCATTTCTTGGTTTTCATCCGCATGAACCTCTCTTTTCTTGGTTTTCCTTCGCTCTAACCCAGCTTTTCTTGGTTTTCCTCCGCACTAACCCAGCTTTTCTTGGTTTTCCTCCGCTCTAACCCCGCTTTTCTTGGTTTTCCTTCGCTCTTACCTTGATTATATTGGTTTTCCGCCGCTCTACCATCGCTTTTCTTGGTTTTCCTACACTCTATCCCCGGTTTTCTTGGTTTTCCTCCTCTCTAATCCCGCTTTTCTTGGTTTTCCTCCGCTCTAACCCCGCTTTTCTTGGTTTTCCTCTGCTCTAACCCTAATTTTCTTGGTTTTCCTCTGCTCTAACCCAGCTTTTCTTAGTTTTTCTCCACTCTAACCATGCTTTTCTTGGATTTCCTCCGCTCTAAATTCGCTTTTCTTGGTTTTCCTCCGCTCTAACCCCACTTTTCTTGGTTTTTCTCCACTCTAACCCAGCTTTTCTTGGTTTTTCTCCACTCTAACCATGCTTTTCTTGGATTTCTGCTGCTCTAATTGCGCTTTTCTTTGCTTTCTTCCGCTCTAACTTCTTTTATTGGTTTTCCTTCGCTCTAACCCCGTTTCTCTTGGTTTTCTTTCGCTCTAACCTTGATTATCTTGGCTTTCCTCCACTCTAACCCCGCTTTTCTTGGTTTTCCTTCGCTGTAACTTCGCTTTTCTTGGTTTTTCTCCACTCTAACCCCGTTTCTCTTGGTTTTCCTCCGCTCTAACCTTGATTATCTTGGCTTTCCTCCGCTCTAACCCCGCTTTTCTTGGTTTTCCTCCGCTCCAACCTCGCTATTCTGGGTTTTACTTCGCTCTAACTTCGCTTTTCTGGGTTTTCCTCCGCCCTAACCCCTTTTTCTTGGTTTTCCTCCACTCTAACCCCGCTTTTCTTGGTTTTCCGCCGCTCTACCATCGCTTTTCTTGGTTTCCTCTGCTCTAACCCCGCTTTTCTTGGTTTTCCTCTGCTCTAACCCAGCTTTTCTTGGTTTTTCTCCACTCTAACCATGCTTTTCTTTGATTTCCTCCGCTCGAACTTCGCTTTTCTTGGTTTTTCTCCGCTCTAACCCCGTTTCTCTTGGTTTTCTTCCGCTCTAACCCCGCTTTTCTTGGTTTTCCTCCTTTCTAACCTCGCTTTTCTTGGTTTTCCTCTACTATAACCCCGCTTTTCCTGGTTTTAGTCCACTCTAACCACGCTTTTCATAGTTTCATAGTTTCATAATTTCGTGCGGGTTGGAAGGGACTTTAGAGATCATTGAGTCCGGCCCCCGGGATTCGAGCCTCTGTGTAGCAGAGCGGCACTTCTACCACTTGCGCCACAGGGGGGATTCGAACTCCGGGCCCCAGTGTTGCGTGGCGGCATCTTTAACCACTGCGCCACCGGGGCACACTTGGATTTCTGCTGCTCTAACCGCGCTTTTCTTTGTTTTCTTCCTCTCTAACTTCTTTTTATTGGTTTTCCTCCGCTCTAACCCCGATTATCTTGGTTTTCCTGCTCTCTAAACCCGCTTTTCTTGGTTTTCTTCCGTTCTAACTCTCCTTTTCTTGGTTTTCCTCCGCTCTAACCCCTCATTTCTTGGTTTTCATCCGCATGAACCTCTCTTTTCTTGGTTTTCCTCCGCTCTAACCCAGCTTTTCTTGGTTTTCCTCCGCTCTAACCCCGCTTTTCTTGGTTTTCCTTCGCTCTAACCTTGATTATATTGGTTTTCCGCCGCTCTACCATCGCTTTTCTTGGTTTTCCTACACTCTATCCCCGGTTTTCTTGGTTTTCCTCCGCTCTAAGTTCACTTTTCTCGGTTTTCCTCCTCTCTAATCCCGCTTTTCTTGGTTTTCCCCCGCTCTAACCCAGCTTTTCTTGGTTTTCCTCCGCTCTAACCCCGCTTTTCTTGGTTTTCCTCCGCTCTGACTTCGCATTTCCTAGTTTTCCTCCACTCTAACCCTGCTTTTCATGGTTTTCCTCATTTCTAACCCCGCTTTTCTTGGTTTTCCTCCTCTCTAATCCCGCTTTTCTTGGTTTTCCTCCGCTCTAACCCCGCTTTTCTTGGTTTTCCTCCGCTCTAACTCTGCTTTTCTTGGTTTTTCTCCACTCTAACCATGCTTTTCTTGGATTTCTGCTGCTCTAACAGCGCTTTTCTTTGCTTTCTTCCTCTCTAACTTATTTTTATTGGTTTTCCTTCGCTCTAACCCCGATTATCTTGGTTTTTCTCCGCTCTTATCCCACTTTTCTTGGTTTTCCTCCGCACTAACCCCGTTTTTCATTGTTTTACACCGCACTAACCCCGCTTTTCTTGGTTTTCCTCCGCTGTAACTTCGCTTTTCCTGGGTTTTCTCCGCTCTAACCCCGTTTCTCTTGGTTTTCTTTCGCTCTAACCTTGATTATCTTGGCTTTCCTCCACTCTAACCCCGCTTTTCTTGGTTTTCCTCCGCTGTAACTTCACTTTTCTTGGTTTTTCTCCGCTCTAACCCCTCATTTCTTGGTTTTCATCCCCATGAACCTCTCTTTTCTTGGTTTTCCTCCGCTCTAACCCAGCTTTTCTTGGTTTTCCTCCGCTCTAACCCCGCTTTTCTTGGTTTTCCTCTGCTCTAACCCAGCTTTTCTTGGTTTTTCTCCACTCTAACCATGCTTTTCTTGGATTTCCTCCGCTCTAACTTCGCTTTTCTTGGTTTTACTCCGCTCTAACCCCGTTTCTCTTGGTTTTCTTCCGCTCTAACCCCGCTTTTCTTGGTTTTCCTCCTTTCTAACCTCGCTTTTCTTGGTTTTCCTCTGCTCTAACCCCGCTTTTCCTGGTTTTAGTCCACTCTAACCACGCTTTTCATAGTTTCATATTTTCATAATTTCGTGCGGGTTGGAGGGGACTTTAGAGATCATCGAGTCCGGCCCCCGGGATTCGAGCCTCTGCGTAGCAGAGCGGCACTTCTACCACTTGCGCCACAGGGGGGATTCGAACTCCGGGCCCCAGTGTTGCATGGCGGCATCTTTAACCACTGCGCCACCAGGGCACACTTGGATTTCTGCTGCTCTAACCGCGCTTTTCTTTGTTTTCTTCCTCTCTAACTTCTTTTTATTGGTTTTCCTCCGCTCTAACCCCGATTATCTTGGTTTTCCTGCTCTCTAAACCCGCTTTTCTTGGTTTTCTTCCTTTCTAACTCTCCTTTTCTTGGCTTTCCTCCGCTCTAACAACTCATTTCTTGGTTTTCCTCCGCTCTAACAACGCTTTTCTTGATTTTCTTTCGCTCTAACCTTGATTATATTGGTTTTCCGCCGCTATACCATCGCTTTTCATGGATTTCCTCCACTCTAACTTCGCTTTTCTTCGTTTTCCTCCGCTCTAACCCCACTTTTCTTGGTTTTTCTCCACTCTAACCCAGCTTTTCTTGGTTTTTCTCCACTCTAACCATGCTTTTCTTGGATTTCTGCTGCTCTAACCGCGCTTTTCTTTGCTTTCTTCCTCTCTAACTTATTTTTATTGGTTTTCCTTCGCTCTAACCCCGATTATCTTGGTTTTTCTCCGCTCTTATCCCACTTTTCTTGGTTTTCCTCCGCACTAACCCTGCTTTTCTTTGTTTTACACCGCACTAACCCCGCTTTTCTTGGTTATCCTCCGCTGTAACTTCGCTTTTCTTGGGTTTTCTCCGCTCTAACCCCGTTTCTCTTGGTTTTCTTTCGCTCTAACCTTGATTATCTTGGCTTTCCTCCACTCTAACCCCGCTTTTCTTGGTTTTCCTTCCACTGTAACTTCGCTTTTCTTGGTTTTTCTCCGCTCTAACCCCTCATTTCTTGGTTTTCATCCGCATGAACCTCTCTTTTCTTGGATTTCCTCCGCTCTAACCCAGCTTTTCTTGGTTTTCCTCTGCTCTAACAACGCTTTTCTTGCTTTTCTTTCGCTCTAACCTTGATTATATTGGTTTTCCGCCGCTATACCATCGCTTTTCATGGATTTCCTCCACTCTAACTTCGCTTTTCTTCGTTTTCCTCCGCTCTAACCCCACTTTTCTTGGTTTTTCTCCACTCTAACCCAGCTTTTCTTGGATTTCTGCTGATCTAACCGCGCTTTTCTTTGCTTTCTTCCTCTCTAACTTCTTTTTATTGGTTTTCCTTCGCTCTAACCCCTATTATCTTGGTTTTTCTCCGCTCTTATCCCACTTTTCTTGGTTTTCCTCTGCACTAACCCCGCTTTTCTTTGTTTTACACCGCGCTAACCCCGCTTTTCTTGGTTTTCCTCCGCTGTAACTTCGCTTTTCTTGGTTTTTCTCCGCTCTCACCCCGTTTCTCTTGGTTTTCTTTCGCTCTAACCTTGATTATCTTGGCTTTCCTCCACTCTAACCCCGCTTTTCTTGGTTTTCCTCCGCTGTAACTTCGCTTTTCTTGGTTTTTCTCCACTCTAACCCCGTTTCTCTTGGTTTTCCTCCGCTCTAACCTTGATTATCTTGGCTTTCCTCCGCTCTAACCCAGCTTTTCTTGGTTTTCCTCCGCTCCAACCTCGCTATTCTGGGTTTTACTTCGCTCTAACTTCGCTTTTCTGGGTTTTCCTCCGCCCTAACCCCCTTTTCTTGGTTTTCCTCCACTCTAACCCCGCTTTTCTTGGTTTTCCGCCGCTCTACCATCGCTTTTCTTGGTTTTCCTCCGCTCTAACCCCGCTTTTCTTGGTTTTCCTCTGCTCTAACCCAGCTTTTCTTGGTATTTCTCCACTGTAACCATGCTTTTCATGGATTTCCTCTGCTCGAACTTCGCTTTTCTTGGTTTTTCTTTGCTCTAACCCCGTTTCTCTTGGTTTTCTTCCGCTCTAACCCCGCTTTTCTTGGTTTTCCTCCTTTCTAACCTCGCTTTTCTTGGTTTTCCTCTGCTCTAACCCCGCTTTTCCTGGTTTTAGTCCACTCTAACCATGCTTTTCATAGTTTCATAGTTTCATAATTTCGTGCGGGTTGGAAGGGACTTTAGAGATCATCGAGTCCGGCCCCCGGGATTCGAGCCTCTGTGTAGCAGAGCGGCACTTCTACCACTTGCGCCACAGGGGGGATTCGAACTCCGGGCCCCAGTGTTGCATGGCGGCATCTTTAACCACTGCGCCACCGGGGCACACTTGGATTTCTGCTGCTCTAACCGCGCTTTTCTTTGTTTTCTTCCTCTCTAACTTCTTTTTATTGGTTTTCCTCGGCTCTAACCCCGATTATCTTGGTTTTCCTGCTCTCTAACCCCGCTTTTCTTGGTTTTCTTCCGTTCTAACTCTGCTTTTCTTGGTTTTCCTCCGCTCTAACCCCTCATTTCTTGGTTTTCATCCGCATGAACCTCTCTTTTCTTGGTTTTCCTCCGCTCTAACCCAGCTTTTCTTGGTTTTCCTCCGCTCTAACCCCGCTTTTCTTGGTTTTCCTTCGCTCTAACCCCGATTATCTTGGTTTTCCGCCGCTCTACCATCGCTTTTCTTGGTTTTCCTACACACTATCCCCGGTTTTCTTGGTTTTCCTCCTCTCTAATCCCGCTTTTCTCGGTTTTCCTCCGCTCTAACCCCGCTTTTCTTGGTTTTCCTCCGCTCTAACTCTGCTTTTCTTGGTTTTCCCCTTCTCTAACCCAGCTTTTCTTGGTTTTTCTCCACTCTAACCATGCTTTTCTTGGATTTCCTCCGCTCTAACTTCGCTTTTCTTGGTTTTCCTCCGCTCTAACCCCACTTTTCTTGGTTTTTCTCCACTCTAACCCAGCTTTTCTTGGTTTTTCTCCACTCTAACCATGCTTTTCTTGGATTTCTGCTGCTCTAACCGCTCTTTTCTTTGCTTTCTTCCTCTCTAACTTCTTTTTATTGGTTTTCCTTCGCTCTAACCCCGATTATCTTGGTTTTTCTCCGCTCTTATCCCACTTTTCTTGGTTTTCCTCCGCACTAACCCCGCTTTTCATTGTTTTACACCGCACTAACCCCGCTTTTCTTGGTTTTCCTCCGCTGTAACTTCGCTTTTCTTGGTTTTCCTCCGCTCTAACCCCACTTTTCTTGGTTTTTCTCCACTCTAACCCAGCTTTTCTTGGTTTTTCTCCACTCTAACCATGCTTTTCTTGGATTTCTGCTGCTCTAACCGCGCTTTTCTTTGCTTTCTTCCTCTCTAACTTATTTTTATTGGTTTTCCTTCGCTCTAACCCCGATTATCTTGGTTTTTCTCTGCTCTTATCCCACTTTTCTTGGTTTTCCTGCGCACTAAACCCGCTTTTCATTGTTTTACACCGCACTAACCCCGCTTTTCTTGGTTTTCCTCCGCTGTAACTTCGCTTTTCTTGGTTTTTCTCCGCTCTAACCCCGTTTCTCTTGGTTTTCTTTCGCTCTAACCTTGATTATCTTGGCTTTCCTCCACTCTAACCCCGCTTTTCTTGGTTTTCCTCCGCTGTAACTTCGCTTTTCTTGGTTTTTCTCCGCTCTAACCCCTCATTTCTTGGTTTTCATCCCCATGAACCTCTCTTTTCTTGGTTTTCCTCCGCTCTAACCCAGCTTTTCTTGGTTTTCCTCCGCTCTAACCCCGCTTTTCTTGGTTTTCCTCTGCTCTAACCCAGCTTTTCTTGGTTTTTCTCCACTCTAACCATGCTTTTCTTGGATTTCCTCCGCTCTAACTTCGCTTTTCTTGGTTTTACTCCGCTCTAACCCCGTTTCTCTTGGTTTTCTTCCGCTCTAACCCCGCTTTTCTTGGTTTTCCTCCTTTCTAACCTCGCTTTTCTTGGTTTTCCTCTGCTCTAACCCCGCTTTTCCTGGTTTTAGTCCACTCTAACCACGCTTTTCATAGTTTCATATTTTCATAATTTCGTGCGGGTTGGAGGGGACTTTAGAGATCATCGAGTCCGGCCCCCGGGATTCGAGCCTCTGTGTAGCAGAGCGGCACTTCTACCACTTGCGCCACAGGGGGGATTCGAACTCCGGGCCCCAGTGTTGCATGGCGGCATCTTTAACCACTGCGCCACCAGGGCACACTTGGATTTCTGCTGCTCTAACCGCGCTTTTCTTTGTTTTCTTCCTCTCTAACTTCTTTTTATTGGTTTTCCTCCGCTCTAACCCCGATTATCTTGGTTTTCCTGCTCTCTAAACCCGCTTTTCTTGGTTTTCTTCCGTTCTAACTCTCCTTTTCTTGGCTTTCCTCCGCTCTAACAACTCATTTCTTGGTTTTCATCCGCATGAACCTCTCTTTTCTTGGCTTTCCTCCGCTCTAACCCAGCTTTTCTTGGTTTTCCTCCGCTCTAACAACGCTTTTCTTGCTTTTCTTTCGCTCTAACCTTGATTATATTGGTTTTCCGCCGCTATACCATCGCTTTTCATGGATTTCCTCCACTCTAACTTCGCTTTTCTTCGTTTTCCTCCGCTCTAACCCCACTTTTCTTGGTTTTTCTCCACTCTAACCCAGCTTTTCTTGGTTTTTCTCCACTCTAACCATGCTTTTCTTGGATTTCTGCTGCTCTAACCGCGCTTTTCTTTGCTTTCTTCCTCTCTAACTTATTTTTATTGGTTTTCCTTCGCTCTAACCCCGATTATCTTGGTTTTTCTCTGCTCTTATCCCACTTTTCTTGGTTTTCCTGCGCACTAACCCCGCTTTTCATTGTTTTACACCGCACTAACCCCGCTTTTCTTGGTTTTCCTCCGCTGTAACTTCGCTTTTCTTGGTTTTTCTCCGCTCTAACCCCGTTTCTCTTGGTTTTCTTTCGCTCTAACCTTGATTATCTTGGCTTTCCTCCACTCTAACCCCGCTTTTCTTGGTTTTCCTCCGCTGTAACTTCGCTTTTCTTGGTTTTTCTCCGCTCTAACCCCTCATTTCTTGGTTTTCATCCCCATGAACCTCTCTTTTCTTGGTTTTCCTCCACTCTAACCCAGCTTTTCTTGGTTTTCCTCCGCTCTAACCCCGCTTTTCTTGGTTTTCCTCTGCTCTAACCCAGCTTTTCTTGGTTTTTCTCCACTCTAACCATGCTTTTCTTGGATTTCCTCCGCTCTAACTTCGCTTTTCTTGGTTTTACTCCGCTCTAACCCCGTTTCTCTTGGTTTTCTTCCGCTCTAACCCCGCTTTTCTTGGTTTTCCTCCTTTCTAACCTCGCTTTTCTTGGTTTTCCTCTGCTCTAACCTCGCTTTTCCTGGTTTTAGTCCACTCTAACCACGCTTTTCATAGTTTCATATTTTCATAATTTCGTGCGGGTTGGAGGGGACTTTAGAGATCATCGAGTCCGGCCCCCGGGATTCGAGCCTCTGTGTAGCAGAGCGGCACTTCTACCACTTGCGCCACAGGGGGGATTCGAACTCCGGGCCCCAGTGTTGCATGGCGGCATCTTTAACCACTGCGCCACCAGGGCACACTTGGATTTCTGCTGCTCTAACCGCGCTTTTCTTTGTTTTCTTCCTCTCTAACTTCTTTTTATTGGTTTTCCTCCGCTCTAACCCCGATTATCTTGGTTTTCCTGCTCTCTAAACCCGCTTTTCTTGGTTTTCTTCCGTTCTAACTCTCCTTTTCTTGGCTTTCCTCCGCTCTAACAACTCATTTCTTGGTTTTCATCCGCATGAACCTCTCTTTTCTTGGTTTTCCTCCGCTCTAACCCAGCTTTTCTTGGTTTTCCTCCGCTCTAACAACGCTTTTCTTGCTTTTCTTTCGCTCTAACCTTGATTATATTGGTTTTCCGTCGCTATACCATCGCTTTTCATGGATTTCCTCCACTCTAACTTCGCTTTTCTTCGTTTTCCTCCGCTCTAACCCCACTTTTCTTGGTTTTTCTCCACTCTAACCCAGCTTTTCTTGGTTTTTCTCCACTCTAACCATGCTTTTCTTGGATTTCTGCTGCTCTAACCGCGCTTTTCTTTGCTTTCTTCCTCTCTAACTTATTTTTATTGGTTTTCCTTCGCTCTAACCCCGATTATCTTGGTTTTTCTCCGCTCTTATCCCACTTTTCTTGGTTTTCCTCCGCACTAACCCTGCTTTTCTTTGTTTTACACCGCACTAACCCCGCTTTTCTTGGTTTTCCTCCGCTGTAACGTCGCTTTTCTTGGGTTTTCTCCGCTCTAACCCCGTTTCTCTTGGTTTTCTTTCGCTCTAACCTTGATTATCTTGGCTTTCCTCCACTCTAACCCCGCTTTTCTTGGTTTTCCTCCACTGTAACTTCGCTTTTCTTGGTTTTTCTCCGCTCTAACCCCTCATTTCTTGGTTTTCATCCGCATGAACCTCTCTTTTCTTGGTTTTCCTCCGCTCTAACCCAGCTTTTCTTAGTTTTCCTCTGCTCTAACAACGCTTTTCTTGCTTTTCTTTCTCTCTAACCTTGATTATATTGGTTTTCCGCCGCTATACCATCGCTTTTCATGGATTTCCTCCACTCTAACTTCGCTTTTCTTCGTTTTCCTCCGCTCTAACCCCACTTTTCTTGGTTTTTCTCCACTCTAACCCAGCTTTTCTTGGTTTTTCTCCACTCTAACCATGCTTTTCTTGGATTTCTGCTGCTCTAACCGCGCTTTTCTTTGTTTTCTTCCTCTCTAACTTCTTTTTATTGGTTTTCCTCCGCTCTAACCCCGATTATCTTGGTTTTCCTGCTCTCTAAACCCGCTTTTCTTGGTTTTCTTCCGTTCTAACTCTCCTTTTCTTGGCTTTCCTCCGCTCTAACAACTCATTTCTTGGTTTTCATCCGCATGAACCTCTCTTTTCTTGGTTTTCCTCCGCTCTAACCCAGCTTTTCTTGGTTTTCCTCCGCTCTAACAACGCTTTTCTTGCTTTTCTTTCGCTCTAACCTTGATTATATTGGTTTTCCGCCGCTATACCATCGCTTTTCATGGATTTCCTCCACTCTAACTTCGCTTTTCTTCGTTTTCCTCCGCTCTAACCCCACTTTTCTTGGTTTTTCTCCACTCTAACCCAGCTTTTCTTGGTTTTTCTCCACTCTAACCATGCTTTTCTTGGATTTCTGCTGCTCTAACCGCGCTTTTCTTTGCTTTCTTCCTCTCTAACTTATTTTTATTGGTTTTCCTTCGCTCTAACCCCGATTATCTTGGTTTTTCTCTGCTCTTATCCCACTTTTCTTGGTTTTCCTGCGCACTAACCCCGCTTTTCATTGTTTTACACCGCACTAACCCCGCTTTTCTTGGTTTTCCTCCGCTGTAACTTCGCTTTTCTTGGTTTTTCTCCGCTCTAACCCCGTTTCTCTTGGTTTTCTTTCGCTCTAACCTTGATTATCTTGGCTTTCCTCCACTCTAACCCCGCTTTTCTTGGTTTTCCTCCGCTGTAACTTCGCTTTTCTTGGTTTTTCTCCGCTCTAACCCCTCATTTCTTGGTTTTCATCCCCATGAACCTCTCTTTTCTTGGTTTTCCTCCGCTCTAACCCAGCTTTTCTTGGTTTTCCTCCGCTCTAACCCCGCTTTTCTTGGTTTTCCTCTGCTCTAACCCAGCTTTTCTTGGTTTTTCTCCACTCTAACCATGCTTTTCTTGGATTTCCTCCGCTCTAACTTCGCTTTTCTTGGTTTTACTCCGCTCTAACCCCGTTTCTCTTGGTTTTCTTCCGCTCTAACCCCGCTTTTCTTGGTTTTCCTCCTTTCTAACCTCGCTTTTCTTGGTTTTCCTCTGCTCTAACCCCGCTTTTCCTGGTTTTAGTCCACTCTAACCACGCTTTTCATAGTTTCATATTTTCATAATTTCGTGCGGGTTGGAGGGGACTTTAGAGATCATCGAGTCCGGCCCCCGGGATTCGAGCCTCTGTGTAGCAGAGCGGCACTTCTACCACTTGCGCCACAGGGGGGATTCGAACTCCGGGCCCCAGTGTTGCATGGCGGCATCTTTAACCACTGCGCCACCAGGGCACACTTGGATTTCTGCTGCTCTAACCGCGCTTTTCTTTGTTTTCTTCCTCTCTAACTTCTTTTTATTGGTTTTCCTCCGCTCTAACCCCGATTATCTTGGTTTTCCTGCTCTCTAAACCCGCTTTTCTTGGTTTTCTTCCGTTCTAACTCTCCTTTTCTTGGCTTTCCTCCGCTCTAACAACTCATTTCTTGGTTTTCATCCGCATGAACCTCTCTTTTCTTGGTTTTCCTCCGCTCTAACCCAGCTTTTCTTGGTTTTCCTCCGCTCTAACAACGCTTTTCTTGCTTTTCTTTCGCTCTAACCTTGATTATATTGGTTTTCCGCCGCTATACCATCGCTTTTCATGGATTTCCTCCACTCTAACTTCGCTTTTCTTCGTTTTCCTCCGCTCTAACCCCACTTTTCTTGGTTTTTCTCCACTCTAACCCAGCTTTTCTTGGTTTTTCTCCACTCTAACCATGCTTTTCTTGGATTTCTGCTGCTCTAACCGCGCTTTTCTTTGCTTTCTTCCTCTCTAACTTATTTTTATTGGTTTTCTTTCGCTCTAACCCCGATTATCTTGGTTTTTCTCCGCTCTTATCCCACTTTTCTTGGTTTTCCTCCGCACTAACCCTGCTTTTCTTTGTTTTACACCGCACTAACCCCGCTTTTCTTGGTTTTCCTCCGCTGTAACTTCGCTTTTCTTGGGTTTTCTCCGCTCTAACCCCGTTTCTCTTGGTTTTCTTTCGCTCTAACCTTGATTATCTTGGCTTTCCTCCACTCTAACCCCGCTTTTCTTGGTTTTCCTCCACTGTAACTTCGCTTTTCTTGGTTTTTCTCCGCTCTAACCCCTCATTTCTTGGTTTTCATCCGCATGAACCTCTCTTTTCTTGGTTTTCCTCCGCTCTAACCCAGCTTTTCTTAGTTTTCCTCTGCTCTAACAACGCTTTTCTTGCTTTTCTTTCGCTCTAACCTTGATTATATTGGTTTTCCGCCGCTATACCATCGCTTTTCATGGATTTCCTCCACTCTAACTTCGCTTTTCTTCGTTTTCCTCCGCTCTAACCCCACTTTTCTTGGTTTTTCTCCACTCTAACCCAGCTTTTCTTGGTTTTTCTCCACTCTAACCATGCTTTTCTTGGATTTCTGCTGCTCTAACCGCGCTTTTCTTTGTTTTCTTCCTCTCTAACTTCTTTTTATTGGTTTTCCTCCGCTCTAACCCCGATTATCTTGGTTTTCCTGCTCTCTAAACCCGCTTTTCTTGGTTTTCTTCCGTTCTAACTCTCCTTTTCTTGGTTTTCCTCCGCTCTAACCCCTCATTTCTTGGTTTTCATCCACATGAACCTCTCTTTTCTTGGTTTTCCTCCGCTCTAACCCAGCTTTTCTTGGTTTTCCTCCGCTCTAACCCCGCTTTTCTTGGTTTTCCTTCGCTCTAACCCCGATTATCTTGGTTTTCCGCCGCTCTACCATCGCTTTTCTTGGTTTTCCTACACTCTATCCCCGGTTTCCTTGGTTTTCCTCCTCTCTAATCCCGCTTTTCTTGGTTTTCCTCCGCTCTAACCCCGCTTTTCTTGGTTTTCCTCCGCTCTAACTCTGCTTTTCTTGGTTTTCCCCTTCTCTAACCCAGCTTTTCTTGGTTTTTCTCCACTCTAACCATGCTTTTCTTGGATTTCCTCTGCTCTAACACCGCTTTTCTTGGTTTTCCTCCGCTCTAACCCCACTTTTCTTGGTTTTTCTACACTCTAACCCAGCTTTTCTTGGTTTTTCTCCACTCTAACCATGCTTTTCTTGGATTTCTGCTGCTCTAACCGCGCTTTCCTTTGCTTTCTTCCTCTCTAACTTCTTTTTATTGGTTTTCCTTCGCTCTAACCCCGATTATCTTGGTTTTTCTCTGCTCTTATCCCACTTTTCTTGGTTTTCCTCCGCACTAACCCCACTTTTCATTGTTTTACACCGCACTAACCCCGCTTTTCTTGGTTTTCCTCCGCTGTAACTTCGCTTTTCTTGGTTTTTCTCCGCTCTAACCCCGTTTCTCTTGGTTTTCTTTCGCTCTAACCTTGATTATCTTGGCTTTCCTCCACTCTAACCCCGCTTTTCTTGGTTTTCCTCCACTGTAACTTCGCTTTTCTTGGTTTTTCTCCGCTCTAACCCCTCATTTCTTGGTTTTCATCCACATGAACCTCTCTTTTCTTGGATTTCCTCCGCTCTAACCCAGCTTTTCTTGGTTTTCCTCCGCTCTAACCTTGCTTTTCTTGGTTTTCCTCCGCTCTAATCCCGCTTTTCTTGGTTTTCCTTCGCTCTAACCTTGATTATATTGGTTTTCCGCCGCTCTACCATCGCTTTTCTTGGTTTTCCTCCGCTCTAACCCAGCTTTTCTTGGTTTTCCTCCACTCTAACCCCGCTTTTCTTGGTTTTCCTTCGCTCTAACCTTGATTATATTGGTTTTCCTCCGCTCTACCATCGCTTTTCTTGGTTTTCCTACACTCTATCCCCGGTTTTCTTGGTTTTCCTCCTCTCTAATCCGGCTTTTCTTGGTTTTCCTCCGTTCTAACCCCGCTTTTCTTGGTTTTCCTCTGCTCTAACCCTGCTTTTCTTGGTTTTCCTCTGCTCTAACGCAGCTTTTCTTGGTTTTTCTCCACTCTAACCATGCTTTTCTTGGTTTTCCTCCGCTCTAACCCCACTTTTCTTGGTTTTTCTCCACTCTAACCCAGCTTTTCTTGGTTTTTCTCCACTCTAACCATGCTTTTCTTGGATTTCTGCTGCTCTAACCGCGCTTTCCTTTGCTTTCTTCCTCTCTAACCTCTTTTTATTGGTTTTCCTTCGCTCTAACCCCGATTATCTTGGTTTTTCTCCGCTCTTATCCCACTTTTCTTGGTTTTCCTCCGCACTAACCCCGCTTTTCTTTGTTTTACACTGCACTAACCCCGCTTTTCTTGGTTTTCCTCCGCTGAAACTTCACTTTTCTTGGTCTTTCTCCGCTCTAACCCCGTTTCTCTTGGTTTTCTTCCGCTCTAATCTTGATTATCTTGGCTTTCCTCCACTCTAACCCAGCTTTTCTTGGTTTTCCTCCGCTGTAACTTCACTTTTCTTGGTTTTTCTCCGCTCTAACCCCGTTTCCCTTGGTTTTCCTCCGCTCTAACCTTGATTATCTTGGCTTTCCTCCGCTCTAACCCCGCTTTTCTTGGTTTTCCTCCGCTCCAACCTCGCTATTCTGGGTTTTACTCCGCTCTAACTTCGCTTTTCTGGGTTTTCCTCCGCCCTAACCCCCTTTTCTTGGTTTTCCTCCGCTCTACCATCGCGTTTCTTGGTTTTCCTCCGCTCTAACCCCGCTTTTCTTGGTTTTCCCCCGCTCTAACCCCGCTTTTCTTGGTTCTCCTCCACACTAACCCCGCTTTTCTTGGTTTCCTCACCTCTAACTTCACTTTTCTTTCCTTTCCTCCGCTCTAACTTTACTTTTCTTGGTTTTCCTCCGCTATAACCCTGCTTTTCTTGGTTTTCCTCCGCTCTAACCATGCTTTTCTTGGTTTTCCTCCGCTCTAACCCCGCTTTTCTTGGTTTTTTTCCGCTCAAACCCCGCTTTTCTTGGTTTTCCTCCGCTCTAACCCCGCTTTTCTTGGTTTTCCTCCGCTCTAACTTCGCTTTTCTTGGTTTTCCTCCACTATAACCCTGCTTTTCTTGGTTTTCCTCCACTCTAACCCAGCTTTTCTTGGTTTTCCTCCGCTCTAACCCAGCTTTTCTTGGTTTTCCTTCGCTCTAACCCCGCTTTTCCTGATTTTCCTCCGCTCTAACCCCGCTTTTCTTGGTTATTCTCCACTGTAACCCAGCTTTTCATGGTTTTCCTCCAATCTAACCATGCTTTTCTCGGATTTCTGCTGCTCTAACCACGCTGTTCTTCGTTTTCTTCCGTTCTAACTCTGCTTTTCTTGGTTTTCCTCCTTTCTAACCCCGCTTTTCTTGGTTTTTCTGCTCTCTAACCCCACTTTTCTTGGTTTTCCTCCGCTCTAACCCCTCTTTTCTTGGTTTTCCTCCGCTCTATCACCGCTTTTCTTGGTTTTCCTACGCTCTAACACCACTTTTCTTGGTTTTCCTCCGCTCTAACCCTGCTTTTCATGGTTTTCCTTCGCTCCAACTTCACTTTTCTTGGTTTTCCTCCTTTCTAACCCTGCTTTTCTTGATTTTCCTCTGCTCTAATCCCGCTTCTCTTGTTTTTTCTCCATTATAACAATGCTTTTCTTGGATTTCTGCTGCTCTAACCCCGCTTTTCTGTCTTTTCCTCCTCTCTAAGATCTTTTTTTTGGTTTTCCTCCGCTCTAACCCCGCTTTTCTTGATTTTCCTCCGCTCTAATCCCGCTTCTCTTGGTTTTTTCTCCACTATAACCATGCTTTTCTTGGATTTCTGCTGCTCTAACCCGCTTCTCTGTCTTTTCCTCCTCTCTAAGATCTTTTTTTTGGTTTTCCTCCGCTCTAACCTCGATTATCTTGGTTTTCCTCTGCACTAACCCTGCTTTTCTTGGTTTTCTTCCGTTCAAACTTCGCTTTTCTTGGTTTTTCTCAGATCTAACCCCGCATTTCTTGGTTTTCATCCACATGAAGAACGTTTTTCTTGGTTTTCCTCCTCTCTAATCCTGCTTCTCCTGGTTTTTTTCCGCTCTATCCCCGCGTTTCTTGGTTTTCCTCCGCTCTAACCCTGCTTTTCTTGGTTTTCCTCCGCTCTAACTTCACTTTTCTTGGTTTTCCTCCTTTCTAACTCCGCTTTTCTTGGTTTTCCTCCGCTCTAACCCCGCTTTTCTTGGTTTTCTCCGCACTAACCCAACTTTTCATGGTTTTTCTCCACTCTAACCATGCTTTTCTCGAATTTCTGCTGCTCTAACCCGGCTTTTCTTGGTTTTCCTCTGCTCTAACCCTGCTTTTCTTGGTTTTCCTCCGCTCTAACTTCGCTTTTCTTGGATTTCCTTTGCTCTAACCCTGATTTTCTTGGTTTTCCTCCGCTCTAACCCCGATTTTCTTGGATTTCCTTCGCACTAACTTCGCTTTTCTTGGTTTTCCTCCGCTGTAACTTCGCTTTTCTTGGTTTTTCTCCGCTCTATCACCGCTTTTCTTGGTTTTCCTCCGCTCTAACCCTGCTTTTCTTGGTTTTCCTCCGCTATAACTTCATTTTTCTTGGTTTTCCTCCTTTCTAACCCCGCTTTTCTTGGTTTTCCTCTGCTCTAATCCCGCTTCTCTTGGTTTTTCTCCACTCTAACCATGCTTTTCCTGGTTTTTCTCCACTCTAACCATGCTTTTCTTGGATTTCTGCTTCTCTAACCCCGCTTTTCTTCGTTTTTTTCCTCTCTAACTTCTTTTTATTGGTTTTCCTCCGCTCTAACCCCGATTATCTTGGTTTTCATCCGCTCCAACCCCGATTATCTTGGTTTTCCTCCGCTCTAACCCCTTTTTCCTTGGTTTTCTTTTGTTCTAACTTCGCTTTTCTTGGTTTTCCTCCGCTCTTACCCCGCATTTCTTGGTTTTCACCCGCATGAACAACGTTTTTCTTGGTTTTTCTCCGCTGTAACTTCGCATTTTCTAGTTTTCCTCTGCTCTAACCCTGCTTTTCTTGGTTTTCCTCCGCTCTATACCCGCTTTTCATGCTTTTCCTCCGCTCTAGCCCCGCTTTTCTTGGTTTTCCTTTGCTCTAACTTAACTTTTCTTTCTTTTCCTCTGCTCTAACTTTACTTTTCTTGGTTTTCCTCAGCTATAACCCCGCTTTTCTTGGTTTTCCTTTGCTCTAACCCCGCTTTTCTTGGTTTTCCTCCGCTATAACCCCGCTTTTCTTGGTTTTCCTCTGCTATAACCCCGCTTTTCTTGGTTTTTCTGCTCTCTAACCCCGCTTTTCTTGGTTTACTTCCGCTCTAACTTCGCTTTTCTTGGTTTTACTCCGCTCTAACCCTGCTTTTCTTGGTTTTCCTCCACTCTAACCCCGCTTTTCTTGGTTTTCCTCCGCTCTAGCCCCGCTTTTCTTGGTTTTCTTCCGTTCAAACTTCGCTTTTCTTGGTTTTCCTCAGATCTAACCCCGCATTTCTTGGTTTTCATCCGCATGAACAACGTTTTTCTTGGTGTTCCTCCTATCTAATCCTGCTTCTCCTGGTTTTTTTTTTGCTCTATCCCCGCTTTTCTTGGTTTTCCTCCGCTCTAACCCTGCTTTTCTTGTTTTTCCTCGGCTCTAACTTCACTTTTCTTGGTTTTCCTCCTTTCTAACTCCGCTTTTCTTGGTTTTCCGCCGCTCTAATCCCACTTTTCTTGGTTTTTCTCCACTCTAACCCAGCTTTTCATGGTTTTTCTCCACTCTAACCATGCTTTTCGTAATTTCTGCTGCTCTAACCCCGCTTTTCTTGGTTTTCCTCCGCTCTAACTTCGCTTTTTTTGGATTTCCTTTGCTCTAACCCTGCTTTTCTTAGTTTTCCTCTGCTCTAACCCCACTTTTCTTGGATTTCCTCCGCAATAACCTCGCTTTTCTTGGTTTTCCTCTGCTCTAACTTCGCTTTTCTTGGTTTTCTCCGGTCTATCACCGCTTTTCTTGGTTTTCCTCCGCTCTAACCCTCCTTTTCTTGGTTTTCCTCCGCTATAACCTCATTTTTCTTTGTTTTCCTCCTTTCTAACCCCACTTTTCTTGGTTGTCCTCCGTTCTAATCCCACTTTTCAAGCTTTTCCTCCGCTCTAACCCCTATTTTCTTGGTTTTCCTCACCTCTAACTTCACTTTTCTTTCTTTTCCACAGCTCCATCCTTACTTTTCTTGGTTTTCCCCGTTTCTAACCGCGCTTTTCATGGTTTTCCTCCACTCTAACCCCGCTTATCTTGGTTTTCCTCCGCTGTAACCCCGCTTTTCTTGGTTTTCCTCCGCTCTAGCCCCGCTTTTCTTGGTTTTCTTCCGTTCAAACTTCGCTTTTCTTGGTTTTCCTCAGATCTAACCCCGCATTTCTTGGTTTTCATCCGCATGAACAACGTTTTTCTTGGTGTTCCTCCTATCTAATCCTGCTTCTCCTGGTTTTTTTTTGCTCTAACCCCGCTTTTCTTGGTTTTCCTCCGCTCTAACCCTGCTTTTCTTGTTTTTCCTCCGCTCTAACTTCACTTTTCTTGGTTTTCCTCCTTTCTAACTCCGCTTTTCTTGGTTTTCCGCCGCTCTAATCCCACTTTTCTTGGTTTTTCTCCACTCTAACCCAGCTTTTCATGGTTTTTCTCCACTCTAACCATGCTTTTCTCGAATTTCTGCTGCTCTAACCCCGCTTTTCTTGGTTTTCCTCCGCTCTAACTTTGCTTTTCTTGGATTTCCTTTGCTCTAACCCTGCTTTTCTTAGTTTTCCTCCGCTCTAACCCCGCTTTTCTTGGATTTCCTCCGCAATAACCTCGCTTTTCTTGGTTTTCCTCTGCTCTAACTTCGCTTTTCTTGGTTTTTCTCCGGTCTATCACCGCTTTTCTTGGTTTTCCTCCGCTCTAACCCTCCTTTTCTTGGTTTTCCTCCGCTATAACCTCATTTTTCTTTGTTTTCCTCCTTTCTAACCCCACTTTTCTTGGTTGTCCTCCGTTCTAATCCCACTTTTCAAGCTTTTCCTCCGCTCTAACCCCTATTTTCTTGGTTTTCCTCACCTCTAACTTCACTTTTCTTTCTTTTCCACAGCTCCATCTTTACTTTTCTTGGTTTTCCTCGTTTCTAACCGCGCTTTTCATGGTTTTCCTCCACTCTAACCCCGCTTATCTTGGTTTTCCTCCGCTGTAACCCCGCTTTTCTTGGTTTTCCTCCGCTCTAACTTTGCTTTTCTTGGTTTTCCTTTGCTCTAACCCTGCTTTTCTTGGTTTTCCTCCACTCTAACCCCGCTTTTCTTGGTTTTCCTCCACTCTAGCCCCGCTTTTCTTGGTTTTCCTCCGCTCTAACCCCGCTTTTCTTGGTTTTCCTCCGCTCTAACCCCGCTTTTCTTGGTTATTCTCCACTGTAACCCAGCTTTTCATGGTTTTTCTCCACTCTAACCCCGCTTTTCTTCGTTTTCTTCCGTTCTAACTCTGCTTTTCTTGGTTTTCCTCCACTCCAACCCCGCTTTTCTTGGTTTTCCTACGCTCTAACCCCGCTTTTCTTGGTTTTCCTTCGCTCTAACCCCACTTTTCTTGGTTTTCCTCCGCTCTAACTTCGCTTTTCTTGGTTTTCCTCCGCTCTAACCCCGCTTTTTTTGGTTTTCCTCCGTTCAAACCCAGCTTTTCATGGTTTTCCTCCGCTCTAATCCCGCTTCTCTTGGTTTTTCTCCACTCTATCCATGCTTTTCTTGGTTTTTCTCTTTCTAACCATGCTTTTCTTGGATTTCTGCTGCTCTAACTGCTCTTTTCTGTCTTTTCATCCTCTCTTAGTTCTATTTATTGGTTTTCCTCCGCTCTAACCCCGATTATCTTGGTTTTCCACCGCTCTAACCCCTTTTTCCTTGGTTTTCTTCCGTTCTAACTTCGCTTTTCTTGGTTTTCCTCCGCTCTAACCCCGCATTTCTTGGTTTTCACCCGCATGAACAACGTTTTTCTTGGCTTTCCTCCTCTCTAACTTCACTTTTCTTTCTTTTCCTCCGCTCTAAGTTTACTTTACTTGGTTTTCCTCCGCTATAACCCAGCTTTTCTTGGTTTTCCTCCGCTCTAACCCCGCTTTTCTTGGTTTTCCTCCGCTATAACCCCGCTTTTCTTGGTTTTCCTCCGCTATAACCCCGCTTTTCTTGGTTTTCCTCCGCTCTAACACCGCTTTTCTTGGTTTTCCTCCGCTCTAACTTCGCTTTTCTTGGTTTTCCTTTGCTCTAACCCTGCTTTTCTTGGTTTTCCTCCTCTCTAACCCCTCTTTTCTTGGTTTTCTTCCGCTCTAACCCCGCTTTTCCTGATTTTCCTCTGCTCTAACCCCGCTTTTCTTGGTTATTCTCCACTGTAACCCAGCTTTTCATGGTTTTTCTTCACTCTAACCATGCTTTTCTCGGATTTCTGCTGCTCAAACCACGCTTTTCTTCGTTTTCTTCCGTTCTAACTCTGCTTTTCTTGGTTTTCCTCCTTTCTATCACCGCTTTTCTTAGTTTTCCTGCTCTCTAACCCCGCTTTTCTTGGTTTTCCTCCGCTCTAACCCCGCTTTTCTTGGTTTTCCTCCGCTCTATCATAGCTTTTCTTGGTTTTCCTACGCTCTAACACCACTTTTCTTGGTTTTCTTCCGCTCTAACCCAGCTTTTCTTGGTTTTCCTTCGCTCCAACTTCACTTTTCTTGGTTTTCCTCCTTTCTAACCCCGCTTTTCTTGATATTCCTCCGCTCTAATCCCGCTTCTCTTGGTTTTTCTCCACTCTGACCATGCTTTTCTTGCATTTCTGCTGCTCTAAGCCCGCTTTTCTGTATTTTCCTCCTCTCTAAGATCTTTTTTTTGTTTTTCCTCCGCTCTAACCCCGATTATCTTGGTTTTCCTCCGCACTAACCCCGCTTTTCTTGGTTTTCTTCCGTTCAAACTTCGCTTATCTTGGTTTTCCTCAGATCTAACCCCGCATTTTTTGGTTTTCATCCGCATGAACAACGTTTTTCTTGGTTTTCCTCCTCTCTAATCCTGCTTCTCCTGGTTTTCCTCCGCTCTATCACCGCTTTTCTTGGTTTTCCTCCGCTCTAACCCTGCTTTTCTTGGTTTTCCTCCGCTCTAACTTCACTTTTCTTGGTTTTCCTCCTTTCTAACCCCGCTTTTCTTGGTTTTCCGCCGCTCTAATCCCGCTTTTCTTGGTTTTCCTCCGCTCTAACCCAGCTTTTCATGGTTTTCCTCTGCTCTAACCATGCTTTTCTCGGATTCCTGCTGCTCTAACCCCGCTTTTCTTGGTTTTCCTCCACTCTAACCCCGCTTTTCTTGGTTTTCCTCCGCTCTAACTTCGCTTTTCTTGGTTTTCCTTTGCTCTAACCCTGCTTTTCTTGGTTTTCCTCTGCTCTAACCCCGCTTTTCTTGGTTTTCCTCCGCACTAACTTCGTTTTTCTTGGTTTTCCTCTGCTCTAACCCTCCTATTCTTGGTTTCCCTCCGCTATAACTTCACTTTTCTTGGTTTTCCTTATTACTAACCCCGCTTTTCTTGGTTTTCCTCTGCTGTAATCCCGCTTCTCTTGGTTTATCTCCACTCTAACCCAGCTTTTCTTGGTTTTTCTCCACTCTAACCATGCTTTTCTTGGATTTCTGCTGCTCTTACCCCGCTTTTCTTTGTTTTTTTCCTCTCTATCTTCTTTTTATTCGTTTTTCTTCGCTCTAACCCCGATTTTCTTGGTTTTCCTCCGATCTATTCCCGCTTTTCTTGGGTTTATTTCGTTCTAACTCTGCTTTTCTTGGTTTTCTTCCGCTCTAACCCCGCTTTTCATGCTTTTCCTCCGCTCTAACCCCGCTTTTCTTGGTTCTCCTCCACACTAACCCCGCTTTTCTTGGTTTTCCTCACCTCTAACTTCACTTTTCTTTCTTTTCCTACGCTCTATCTTTACTTTTCTTGGTTTTCCTCCTTTCTAACCCCGCTTTTCATGGTTTTCCTCCACTCTAACCCCGCTTTTCTTGGTTTTCCTCCGCTCTAACCCCGCTTTTCTTGGTTTTCCTCCGCTCTAACTTCGCTTTTCTTGGTTTTCCTCACCTCTAACTTCACTTTTCTTTCTTTTCCTACGCTCTATCTTTACTTTTCTTGGTTTTCCTCCTTTCTAACCCCGCTTTTCATGGTTTTCCTCCACTCTAACCCCGCTTTTCTTGGTTTTCCTCCACTATAACCCTGCTTTTCTTGGTTTTCCTCCACTCTAACCCAGCTTTTCTTGGTTTTCCTCCGCTCTAACCCAGCTTTTCTTGGTTTTCCTTCGCTCTAACCCCGCTTTTCCTGATTTTCCTCCGCTCTAACCCCGCTTTTCTTGGTTATTCTCCACTGTAACCCAGCTTTTCATGGTTTTCCTCCAATCTAACCATGCTTTTCTCGGATTTCTGCTGCTCTAACCACGCTGTTCTTCGTTTTCTTCCGTTCTAACTCTGCTTTTCTTGGTTTTCCTCCTTTCTAACCCCGCTTTTCTTGGTTTTTCTGCTCTCTAACCCCACTTTTCTTGGTTTTCCTCCGCTCTAACCCCTCTTTTCTTGGTTTTCCTCCGCTCTATCACCGCTTTTCTTGGTTTTCCTACGCTCTAACACCACTTTTCTTGGTTTTCCTCCGCTCTAACCCTGCTTTTCATGGTTTTCCTTCGCTCCAACTTCACTTTTCTTGGTTTTCCTCCTTTCTAACCCTGCTTTTCTTGATTTTCCTCTGCTCTAATCCCGCTTCTCTTGTTTTTTCTCCATTATAACAATGCTTTTCTTGGATTTCTGCTGCTCTAACCCCGCTTTTCTGTCTTTTCCTCCTCTCTAAGATCTTTTTTTTGGTTTTCCTCCGCTCTAACCCCGCTTTTCTTGATTTTCCTCCGCTCTAATCCCGCTTCTCTTGGTTTTTTCTCCACTATAACCATGCTTTTCTTGGATTTCTGCTGCTCTAACCCGCTTCTCTGTCTTTTCCTCCTCTCTAAGATCTTTTTTTTGGTTTTCCTCCGCTCTAACCTCGATTATCTTGGTTTTCCTCTGCACTAACCCTGCTTTTCTTGGTTTTCTTCCGTTCAAACTTCGCTTTTCTTGGTTTTTCTCAGATCTAACCCCGCATTTCTTGGTTTTCATCCACATGAAGAACGTTTTTCTTGGTTTTCCTCCTCTCTAATCCTGCTTCTCCTGGTTTTTTTCCGCTCTATCCCCGCGTTTCTTGGTTTTCCTCCGCTCTAACCCTGCTTTTCTTGGTTTTCCTCCGCTCTAACTTCACTTTTCTTGGTTTTCCTCCTTTCTAACTCCGCTTTTCTTGGTTTTCCTCCGCTCTAACCCCGCTTTTCTTGGTTTTCTCCGCACTAACCCAACTTTTCATGGTTTTTCTCCACTCTAACCATGCTTTTCTCGAATTTCTGCTGCTCTAACCCGGCTTTTCTTGGTTTTCCTCTGCTCTAACCCTGCTTTTCTTGGTTTTCCTCCGCTCTAACTTCGCTTTTCTTGGATTTCCTTTGCTCTAACCCTGATTTTCTTGGTTTTCCTCCGCTCTAACCCCGATTTTCTTGGATTTCCTTCGCACTAACTTCGCTTTTCTTGGTTTTCCTCCGTTGTAACTTCGCTTTTCTTGGTTTTTCTCCGCTCTATCACCGCTTTTCTTGGTTTTCCTCCGCTCTAACCCTGCTTTTCTTGGTTTTCCTCCGCTATAACTTCATTTTTCTTGGTTTTCCTCCTTTCTAACCCCGCTTTTCTTGGTTTTCCTCTGCTCTAATCCCGCTTCTCTTGGTTTTTCTCCACTCTAACCATGCTTTTCCTGGTTTTTCTCCACTCTAACCATGCTTTTCTTGGATTTCTGCTTCTCTAACCCCGCTTTTCTTCGTTTTTTTCCTCTCTAACTTCTTTTTATTGGTTTTCCTCCGCTCTAACCCCGATTATCTTGGTTTTCATCCGCTCCAACCCCGATTATCTTGGTTTTCCTCCGCTCTAACCCCTTTTTCCTTGGTTTTCTTTTGTTCTAACTTCGCTTTTCTTGGTTTTCCTCCGCTCTTACCCCGCATTTCTTGGTTTTCACCCGCATGAACAACGTTTTTCTTGGTTTTTCTCCGCTGTAACTTCGCATTTTCTAGTTTTCCTCTGCTCTAACCCTGCTTTTCTTGGTTTTCCTCCGCTCTATACCCGCTTTTCATGCTTTTCCTCCGCTCTAGCCCCGCTTTTCTTGGTTTTCCTTTGCTCTAACTTAACTTTTCTTTCTTTTCCTCTGCTCTAACTTTACTTTTCTTGGTTTTCCTCAGCTATAACCCCGCTTTTCTTGGTTTTCCTTTGCTCTAACCCCGCTTTTCTTGGTTTTCCTCCGCTATAACCCCGCTTTTCTTGGTTTTCCTCTGCTATAACCCCGCTTTTCTTGGTTTTTCTGCTCTCTAACCCCGCTTTTCTTGGTTTACTTCCGCTCTAACTTCGCTTTTCTTGGTTTTACTCCGCTCTAACCCTGCTTTTCTTGGTTTTCCTCCACTCTAACCCCGCTTTTCTTGGTTTTCCTCCGCTCTAGCCCCGCTTTTCTTGGTTTTCTTCCGTTCAAACTTCGCTTTTCTTGGTTTTCCTCAGATCTAACCCCGCATTTCTTGGTTTTCATCCGCATGAACAACGTTTTTCTTGGTGTTCCTCCTATCTAATCCTGCTTCTCCTGGTTTTTTTTTTGCTCTAACCCCGCTTTTCTTGGTTTTCCTCCGCTCTAACCCTGCTTTTCTTGTTTTTCCTCGGCTCTAACTTCACTTTTCTTGGTTTTCCTCCTTTCTAACTCCGCTTTTCTTGGTTTTCCGCCGCTCTAATCCCACTTTTCTTGGTTTTTCTCCACTCTAACCCAGCTTTTCATGGTTTTTCTCCACTCTAACCATGCTTTTCGTAATTTCTGCTGCTCTAACCCCGCTTTTCTTGGTTTTCCTCCGCTCTAACTTCGCTTTTTTTGGATTTCCTTTGCTCTAACCCTGCTTTTCTTAGTTTTCCTCTGCTCTAACCCCACTTTTCTTGGATTTCCTCCGCAATAACCTCGCTTTTCTTGGTTTTCCTCTGCTCTAACTTCGCTTTTCTTGGTTTTCTCCGGTCTATCACCGCTTTTCTTGGTTTTCCTCCGCTCTAACCCTCCTTTTCTTGGTTTTCCTCCGCTATAACCTCATTTTTCTTTGTTTTCCTCCTTTCTAACCCCACTTTTCTTGGTTGTCCTCCGTTCTAATCCCACTTTTCAAGCTTTTCCTCCGCTCTAACCCCTATTTTCTTGGTTTTCCTCACCTCTAACTTCACTTTTCTTTCTTTTCCACAGCTCCATCCTTACTTTTCTTGGTTTTCCCCGTTTCTAACCGCGCTTTTCATGGTTTTCCTCCACTCTAACCCCGCTTATCTTGGTTTTCCTCCGCTGTAACCCCGCTTTTCTTGGTTTTCCTCCGCTCTAGCCCCGCTTTTCTTGGTTTTCTTCCGTTCAAACTTCGCTTTTCTTGGTTTTCCTCAGATCTAACCCCGCATTTCTTGGTTTTCATCCGCATGAACAACGTTTTTCTTGGTGTTCCTCCTATCTAATCCTGCTTCTCCTGGTTTTTTTTTGCTCTAACCCCGCTTTTCTTGGTTTTCCTCCGCTCTAACCCTGCTTTTCTTGTTTTTCCTCCGCTCTAACTTCACTTTTCTTGGTTTTCCTCCTTTCTAACTCCGCTTTTCTTGGTTTTCCGCCGCTCTAATCCCACTTTTCTTGGTTTTTCTCCACTCTAACCCAGCTTTTCATGGTTTTTCTCCACTCTAACCATGCTTTTCTCGAATTTCTGCTGCTCTAACCCCGCTTTTCTTGGTTTTCCTCCGCTCTAACTTTGCTTTTCTTGGATTTCCTTTGCTCTAACCCTGCTTTTCTTAGTTTTCCTCCGCTCTAACCCCGCTTTTCTTGGATTTCCTCCGCAATAACCTCGCTTTTCTTGGTTTTCCTCTGCTCTAACTTCGCTTTTCTTGGTTTTTCTCCGGTCTATCACCGCTTTTCTTGGTTTTCCTCCGCTCTAACCCTCCTTTTCTTGGTTTTCCTCCGCTATAACCTCATTTTTCTTTGTTTTCCTCCTTTCTAACCCCACTTTTCTTGGTTGTCCTCCGTTCTAATCCCACTTTTCAAGCTTTTCCTCCGCTCTAACCCCTATTTTCTTGGTTTTCCTCACCTCTAACTTCACTTTTCTTTCTTTTCCACAGCTCCATCTTTACTTTTCTTGGTTTTCCTCGTTTCTAACCGCGCTTTTCATGGTTTTCCTCCACTCTAACCCCGCTTATCTTGGTTTTCCTCCGCTGTAACCCCGCTTTTCTTGGTTTTCCTCCGCTCTAACTTTGCTTTTCTTGGTTTTCCTTTGCTCTAACCCTGCTTTTCTTGGTTTTCCTCCACTCTAACCCCGCTTTTCTTGGTTTTCCTCCACTCTAGCCCCGCTTTTCTTGGTTTTCCTCCGCTCTAACCCCGCTTTTCTTGGTTTTCCTCCGCTCTAACCCCGCTTTTCTTGGTTATTCTCCACTGTAACCCAGCTTTTCATGGTTTTTCTCCACTCTAACCCCGCTTTTCTTCGTTTTCTTCCGTTCTAACTCTGCTTTTCTTGGTTTTCCTCCACTCCAACCCCGCTTTTCTTGGTTTTCCTACGCTCTAACCCCGCTTTTCTTGGTTTTCCTTCGCTCTAACCCCACTTTTCTTGGTTTTCCTCCGCTCTAACTTCGCTTTTCTTGGTTTTCCTCCGCTCTAACCCCGCTTTTTTTGGTTTTCCTCCGTTCAAACCCAGCTTTTCATGGTTTTCCTCCGCTCTAATCCCGCTTCTCTTGGTTTTTCTCCACTCTATCCATGCTTTTCTTGGTTTTTCTCTTTCTAACCATGCTTTTCTTGGATTTCTGCTGCTCTAACTGCGCTTTTCTGTCTTTTCATCCTCTCTTAGTTCTATTTATTGGTTTTCCTCCGCTCTAACCCCGATTATCTTGGTTTTCCACCGCTCTAACCCCTTTTTCCTTGGTTTTCTTCCGTTCTAACTTCGCTTTTCTTGGTTTTCCTCCGCTCTAACCCCGCATTTCTTGGTTTTCACCCGCATGAACAACGTTTTTCTTGGCTTTCCTCCTCTCTAACTTCACTTTTCTTTCTTTTCCTCCGCTCTAAGTTTACTTTACTTGGTTTTCCTCCGCTATAACCCAGCTTTTCTTGGTTTTCCTCCGCTCTAACCCCGCTTTTCTTGGTTTTCCTCCGCTATAACCCCGCTTTTCTTGGTTTTCCTCCGCTATAACCCCGCTTTTCTTGGTTTTCCTCCGCTCTAACACCGCTTTTCTTGGTTTTCCTCCGCTCTAACTTCGCTTTTCTTGGTTTTCCTTTGCTCTAACCCTGCTTTTCTTGGTTTTCCTCCTCTCTAACCCCTCTTTTCTTGGTTTTCTTCCGCTCTAACCCCGCTTTTCCTGATTTTCCTCTGCTCTAACCCCGCTTTTCTTGGTTATTCTCCACTGTAACCCAGCTTTTCATGGTTTTTCTTCACTCTAACCATGCTTTTCTCGGATTTCTGCTGCTCAAACCACGCTTTTCTTCGTTTTCTTCCGTTCTAACTCTGCTTTTCTTGGTTTTCCTCCTTTCTATCACCGCTTTTCTTAGTTTTCCTGCTCTCTAACCCCGCTTTTCTTGGTTTTCCTCCGCTCTAACCCCGCTTTTCTTGGTTTTCCTCCGCTCTATCATAGCTTTTCTTGGTTTTCCTACGCTCTAACACCACTTTTCTTGGTTTTCTTCCGCTCTAACCCAGCTTTTCTTGGTTTTCCTTCGCTCCAACTTCACTTTTCTTGGTTTTCCTCCTTTCTAACCCCGCTTTTCTTGATATTCCTCCGCTCTAATCCCGCTTCTCTTGGTTTTTCTCCACTCTGACCATGCTTTTCTTGCATTTCTGCTGCTCTAAGCCCGCTTTTCTGTATTTTCCTCCTCTCTAAGATCTTTTTTTTGTTTTTCCTCCGCTCTAACCCCGATTATCTTGGTTTTCCTCCGCACTAACCCCGCTTTTCTTGGTTTTCTTCCGTTCAAACTTCGCTTATCTTGGTTTTCCTCAGATCTAACCCCGCATTTTTTGGTTTTCATCCGCATGAACAACGTTTTTCTTGGTTTTCCTCCTCTCTAATCCTGCTTCTCCTGGTT
Source organism: Coturnix japonica (assembly GCF_054131305.1). Classification (NCBI taxonomy): domain Eukaryota; kingdom Metazoa; phylum Chordata; class Aves; order Galliformes; family Phasianidae; genus Coturnix; species Coturnix japonica. The sequence continues at coordinate 6,414,942 of NC_140666.1, read as the reverse complement.
TTCCTCCGCTCTATCACCGCTTTTCTTGGTTTTCCTCCGCTCTAACCCTGCTTTTCTTGGTTTTCCTCCGCTCTAACTTCACTTTTCTTGGTTTTCCTCCTTTCTAACCCCGCTTTTCTTGGTTTTCCGCCGCTCTAATCCCGCTTTTCTTGGTTTTCCTCCGCTCTAACCCAGCTTTTCATGGTTTTCCTCTGCTCTAACCATGCTTTTCTCGGATTCCTGCTGCTCTAACCCCGCTTTTCTTGGTTTTCCTCCACTCTAACCCCGCTTTTCTTGGTTTTCCTCCGCTCTAACTTCGCTTTTCTTGGTTTTCCTTTGCTCTAACCCTGCTTTTCTTGGTTTTCCTCTGCTCTAACCCCGCTTTTCTTGGTTTTCCTCCGCACTAACTTCGTTTTTCTTGGTTTTCCTCTGCTCTAACCCTCCTATTCTTGGTTTCCCTCCGCTATAACTTCACTTTTCTTGGTTTTCCTTATTACTAACCCCGCTTTTCTTGGTTTTCCTCTGCTGTAATCCCGCTTCTCTTGGTTTATCTCCACTCTAACCCAGCTTTTCTTGGTTTTTCTCCACTCTAACCATGCTTTTTTTGGATTTCTGCTGCTCTTACCCCGCTTTTCTTTGTTTTTTTCCTCTCTATCTTCTTTTTATTCGTTTTTCTTCGCTCTAACCCCGATTTTCTTGGTTTTCCTCCGATCTATTCCCGCTTTTCTTGGGTTTATTTCGTTCTAACTCTGCTTTTCTTGGTTTTCTTCCGCTCTAACCCCGCTTTTCATGCTTTTCCTCCGCTCTAACCCCGCTTTTCTTGGTTCTCCTCCACACTAACCCCGCTTTTCTTGGTTTTCCTCACCTCTAACTTCACTTTTCTTTCTTTTCCTACGCTCTATCTTTACTTTTCTTGGTTTTCCTCCTTTCTAACCCCGCTTTTCATGGTTTTCCTCCACTCTAACCCCGCTTATCTTCGTTTTCCTCCGCTGTAACCCCGCTTTTCTTGGTTTTCCTCCTTACTAACCCCGCTTTTCTTGGTTATTCTCCACTGTAACCCAGCTTTTCATGGTTTTTCTCAACTCTAACCCCGCTTTTCTTCGTTTTCTTCCGTTCTAACTCTGCTTTTCTTGGTTTTCCTCCGCTCTAACCCCGGTTTTCTTGGTTTTCCTCCGCTCTAACCCCGCTTTTCTTGGTTTTCCTCCGCTCTAACCCCGCTTTTCTTATTTTTCCTCCGCTCTAACTTCGCTTTTCTTGGTTTTCCTCCGCTCTAACCCCGCTTTTTTTGGTTTTCCTCCGCTCAAACCCAGCTTTTCATGGTTTTCCTCCGCACTAATCCCGCTTCTCTTGGTTTTTCTCCAGTCTAACCATTCTTTTCTTGGTTTTTCTCTATCTAACCATGCTTTTCTTGGATTTCTGCTGCTCTAACTGCGCTTTTCTGTCATTTCATCCTCTCTTAGTTCTTTTTATTGGTTTTCCTCCGCTCTAACCCCGATTATCTTGGTTTTCCTCCGCTCTAACCCCTTTTTCCATGGTTTTCTTCCGTTCTAACTTCGCTTTTCTTGGTTTTCCTCCGCTCTAACCCCGCATTTCTTGGTTTTCACCCACATGAAAAACGTTTTTCTTGGTTTTCCTCCGCTCTAACTTCGCATTTTCTAGTTTTCCTCCGCTCTAACCCTGCTTTTCTTGGTTTTCCTCCGCTCTAACCCCGCTTTTCATGCTTTTCCTCCGCTCTAACCTTGCTTTTCTTGGTTTTCCTCACATCTAACTTCACTTTTCTTTCTTTTCCGCCGCTCTAACTTTACTTTTCTTGGTTTTCCTCCGCTATAACCCTGCTTTTCTTGGTTTTCCTCCGCTCTAACCCTGCTTTTCTTGGCTTTCCTGCGCTAAAACCCCGCTTTTCTTGGTTTTCCTCCGCTATAACCCCGCTTTTCTTATCTTTCCTCCGCTCTAACCCTGCTTTTCTTGGTTTTCCTCCACTGTAACCCAGCTTTTCTTGGTTTTCCTCCGCTCTAACCCCGCTTTTCTTGGTTTTCCTCCGCTCTAACCCCGCTTTTCTTGGTTTTCCTCCGCTCTAACCCCGCCTTTCTTGGTTTTCCTCTCCTCTAACCCCGCTTTTCTTGGTTTTCCTCAGCTCTATCACCGCTTTTCTTGGTTTTCCTCCGCTCTATCACCGCTTTTCTTGGTTTTCCTAAGCTCTAACACCACTTTTCTTGGTTTTCCTTTGCTCTAACCCTGCTTTTCTTGGTTTTCCTTCGCTCCAACTTCACTTTTCTTGGTTATCCTCCTTTCTTACCCCGCTTTTCTTGATTTTCCTCCGCTCTAATCCCGCTTCTCTTGGTTTTTCTCCACTATAACCATGCTTTTCTTGGAATTCTGATGCTCTAACCCCGCTTTTCTGTCTTTTCCTCCTCTCTAAGTTCTTTTTATTGGTTTTCCTCCGCTCTAACCCCGATTATCTTGGTTTTCCTCTGCACTAACCCCGCTTTTCTAGGTTTTCTTGCGTTCTAACTTCGCTTTTCTTGGTTTTCCTCTGCTCTAACCCCGCATTTCTTGGTTTTCATCCGCATGAACAACGTTTCTCTTGGTTTTCCTCCGCTCTAATCCTGCTTCTCCTGGTTTTCCTCCGCTCTAACCCCGCTTTTCTTGGTTTTCCTACACTGTAACCCCGATTTTCTTGTTTCTCTTCCGCTCTAACCCCTTTTTCCTTGGTTTTCTACCATTCTAACTTCTCTTTTCTTGGTTTTCCTCCGCTCTAACCCCGCATTTCTTGGTTTTCACCCGCATGAACAACGTTTTTCTTGGTTTTCCTTCGCTCTAACTTCCCATTAATTGTTTTTTCTCCGCTCTAATCCAGCTTTTCATGGTTTTTCTCCACTCTAACCATGCTTTTCTCAAATTTCTGCTGCTCTAACCACGCTCTTCTTCGTTTTCTTCCGTTCTAACTCTCCTTTTCTTGGTTTTCCTATGCTCTAACTTCGATTTTCTTGGTTTTCCTCCGCTCTATCACCGCTTTTCTTGGTTTTCCTCCGCTCTTACCCCGCTTTTTTTGGTTTTCCTCCGCTCAAACCCAGCTTTTCTTGGTTTTCCTCCGCTCTAATCCCGCTTCTCTTGGTTTTTCTCAACTCTAACCATGCTTTTCTTGGTTTTTCTCCACTCTAACCATGCTTTTCATGGATTTCTGCTGCTCTAACTGCGCTTTTCTGTTATTTCATCCTCTCTTAGTTCTTTTTATTGGTTTTCCTCCGTTCTAACCCCGATTATCTTGGTTTTCCTCCGCTCTAACCCCTTTTTCCTTGGTTTTCTTCCGTTCTAACTTCGCTTTTCTTGGTTTTCCTCTGCTCTAACCCTGCATTTCTTGGTTTTCACCCGCATGAACAACTTTTTTCTTGGTTTTCCTACGCTCTAACTTCGCATTTTCTTGTTTTCCTCCGCTCTAACCCTGCTTTTCCTGGTTTTCCTCCGCTCTAACCCCGCTTTTCATGCTTTTCCTCCGCTCTAACCCCGCTTTTCTGGGTTTTCCTCACCTCTATCTTCACTTTTCTTTCCTTTCCTCCGCTCTAACTTTACTTTTCTTGGTTTTCCTCCGCTATAACCCTGCTTTTCTTGGTTTTCCTCCGCTCTAACCATGCTTTTCTTGGTTTTCCTCCGCTCTAACCCCGCTTTTCTTGGTTTTTTTCCGCTCAAACCCCGCTTTTCTTGGTTTTCCTCCGCTCTAACCCCGCTTTTCTTGGTTTTCCTCCGCTCTAACCCCGCTTTTCTGGGTTTTCCTCACCTCTATCTTCACTTTTCTTTCCTTTCCTCCGCTCTAACTTTACTTTTCTTGGTTTTCCTCCGCTATAACCCTGCTTTTCTTGGTTTTCCTCCGCTCTAACCATGCTTTTCTTGGTTTTCCTCCGCTCTAACCCCGCTTTTCTTGGTTTTTTTCCGCTCAAACCCCGCTTTTCTTGGTTTTCCTCCGCTCTAACCCCGCTTTTCTTGGTTTTCCTCCGCTCTAACTTCGCTTTTCTTGGTTTTCCTCCACTATAACCCTGCTTTTCTTGGTTTTCCTCCACTCTAACCCAGCTTTTCTTGGTTTTCCTTCGCTCTAACCCCGGTTTTCCTGATTTTCCTCCGCTCTAACCCCGCTTTTCTTGGTTATTCTCCACTGTAACCCAGCTTTTCATGGTTTTCCTCCAATCTAACCATGCTTTTCTCGGATTTCTGCTGCTCTAACCACGCTGTTCTTCGTTTTCTTCCGTTCTATCTCTGCTTTTCTTGGTTTTCCTCCTTTCTAACCCCGCTTTTCTTGGTTTTTCTGCTCTCTAACCCCACTTTTCTTGGTTTTCCTCCGCTCTAACCCCGCTTTTCTTGGTTTTCCTCCGCTCTATCACCGCTTTTCTTGGTTTTCCTACGCTCTAACACCACTTTTCTTGGTTTTCCTCCGCTCTGACCCTGCTTTTCATGGTTTTCCTTCGCTCCAACTTCACTTTTCTTGGTTTTCCTCCTTTCTAACCCTGCTTTTCTTGATTTTCCTCTGCTCTAATCCCGCTTCTCTTGTTTTTTCTCCACTATAACAATGCTTTTCTTGGATTTCTGCTGCTCTAACCTTGCTTTTCTGTCTTTTCCTCCTCTCTAAGATCTTTTTTTTGGTTTTCCTCCGCTCTAACCCCGCTTTTCTTGATTTTCCTCCGCTCTAATCCCGCTTCTCTTGGTTTTTTCTCCACTATAACCATGCTTTTCTTGGATTTCTGCTGCTCTAACCCGCTTTTCTGTCTTTTCCTCCTCTCTAAGATCTTTTTTTTGGTTTTCCTCCGCTCTAACCTCGATTATCTTGGTTTTCCTCTGCACTAACCCTGCTTTTCTTGGTTTTCTTCCGTTCAAACTTCGCTTTTCTTGGTTTTTCTCAGATCTAACCCCGCATTTCTTGGTTTTCATCCACATGAAGAACGTTTTTCTTGGTTTTCCTCCTCTCTAATCCTGCTTCTCCTGGTTTTTTTCCGCTCTATCCCCGCGTTTCTTGGTTTTCCTCCGCTCTAACCCTGCTTTTCTTGGTTTTCCTCCGCTCTAACTTCACTTTTCTTGGTTTTCCTCCTTTCTAACTCCGCTTTTCTTGGTTTTCCTCCGCTCTAACCCCGCTTTTCTTGGTTTTCTCCGCACTAACCCAACTTTTCATGGTTTTTCTCCACTCTAACCATGCTTTTCTCGAATTTCTGCTGCTCTAACCCCGCTTTTCTTGGTTTTCCTCTGCTCTAACCCTGCTTTTCTTGGTTTTCCTCCGCTCTAACTTCGCTTTTCTTGGATTTCCTTTGCTCTAACCCTGATTTTCTTGGTTTTCCTCCGCTCTAACCCCGATTTTCTTGGATTTCCTTCGCACTAACTTCGCTTTTCTTGGTTTTCCTCTGCTGTAACTTCGCTTTTCTTGGTTTTTCTCCGCTCTATCACCGCTTTTCTTGGTTTTCCTCCGCTCTAACCCTGCTTTTCTTGGTTTTCCTCCGCTATAACTTCATTTTTCTTGGTTTTCCTCCTTTCTAACCCCGCTTTTCTTGGTTTTCCTCTGCTCTAATCCCGCTTCTCTTGGTTTTTCTCCACTCTAACCATGCTTTTCCTGGTTTTTCTCCACTCTAACCATGCTTTTCTTGGATTTCTGCTTCTCTAACCCCGCTTTTCTTCGTTTTTTTCCTCTCTAACTTCTTTTTATTGGTTTTCCTCCGCTCTAACCCCGATTATCTTGGTTTTCATCCGCTCCAACCCCGATTATCTTGGTTTTCCTCCGCTCTAACCCCTTTTTCCTTGGTTTTCTTTTGTTCTAACTTCGCTTTTCTTGGTTTTCCTCCGCTCTTACCCCGCATTTCTTGGTTTTCACCCGCATGAACAACGTTTTTCTTGGTTTTTCTCCGCTGTAACTTCGCATTTTCTAGTTTTCCTCTGCTCTAACCCTGCTTTTCTTGGTTTTCCTCCGCTCTAAACCCGCTTTTCATGCTTTTCCTCCGCTCTAGCCCCGCTTTTCTTGGTTTTCCTTTGCTCTAACTTCACTTTTCTTTCTTTTCCTCTGCTCTAACTTTACTTTTCTTGGTTATCCTCAGCTATAACCCCGCTTTTCTTGGTTTTCCTCCGCTCTAACACCGCTTTTCTTGGTTTTCCTCCGCTATAACCCCGCTTTTCTTGGTTTTCCTCTGCTATAACCCCGCTTTTCTTGGATTTTCTGCTCTCTAACCCCGCTTTTCTTGGTTTTCTTCCGCTCTAACTTCGCTTTTCTTGGTTTTACTCCGCTCTAACCCTGCTTTTCTTGGTTTTCCTCCACTCTAACCCCGCTTTTCTTGGTTTTCCTCCGCTCTAGCCCCGCTTTTCTTGGTTTTCTTCCGTTCAAACTTCGCTTTTCTTGGTTTTCCTCAGATCTAACCCCGCATTTCTTGGTTTTCATCCGCATGAACAACGTTTTTCTTGGTGTTCCTCCTATCTAATCCTGCTTCTCCTGGTTTTTTTTTGCTCTAACCCCGCTTTTCTTGGTTTTCCTCCGCTCTAACCCTGCTTTTCTTGTTTTTCCTCCGCTCTAACTTCACTTTTCTTGGTTTTCCTCCTTTCTAACTCCGCTTTTCTTGGTTTTCCGCCGCTCTAATCCCACTTTTCTTGGTTTTTCTCCACTCTAACCCAGCTTTTCATGGTTTTTCTCCACTCTAACCATGCTTTTCTCGAATTTCTGCTGCTCTAACCCCGCTTTTCTTGGTTTTCCTCCGCTCTAACTTCGCTTTTCTTGGATTTCCTTTGCTCTAACCCTGCTTTTCTTAGTTTTCCTCTGCTCTAACCCCACTTTTCTTGGATTTCCTCCGCAATAACCTCGCTTTTCTTGGTTTTCCTCTGCTCTAACTTCGCTTTTCTTGGTTTTTCTCCGGTCTATCACCGCTTTTCTTGGTTTTCCTCCGCTCTAACCCTCCTTTTCTTGGTTTTCCTCCGCTATAACCTCATTTTTCTTTGTTTTCCTCCTTTCTAACCCCACTTTTCTTGGTTGTCCTCCATTCTAATCCCACTTTTCAAGCTTTTCCTCCGCTCTAACCCCTATTTTCTTGGTTTTCCTCACCTCTAACTTCACTTTTCTTTCTTTTCCACAGCTCCATCTTTACTTTTCTTGGTTTTCCCCGTTTCTAACCGCGCTTTTCATGGTTTTCCTCCACTCTAACCCCGCTTATCTTGGTTTTCCTCCGCTGTAACCCCGCTTTTCTTGGTTTTCCTCCGCTCTAGCCCCGCTTTTCTTGGTTTTCTTCCGTTCAAACTTCGCTTTTCTTGGTTTTCCTCAGATCTAACCCCGCATTTCTTGGTTTTCATCCGCATGAACAACGTTTTTCTTGGTGTTCCTCCTATCTAATCCTGCTTCTCCTGGTTTTTTTTTGCTCTAACCCCGCTTTTCTTGGTTTTCCTCCGCTCTAACCCTGCTTTTCTTGTTTTTCCTCCGCTCTAACTTCACTTTTCTTGGTTTTCCTCCTTTCTAACTCCGCTTTTCTTGGTTTTCCGCCGCTCTAATCCCACTTTTCTTGGTTTTTCTCCACTCTAACCCAGCTTTTCATGGTTTTTCTCCACTCTAACCATGCTTTTCTCGAATTTCTGCTGCTCTAACCCCGCTTTTCTTGGTTTTCCTCTGCTCTAACTTTGCTTTTCTTGGATTTCCTTTGCTCTAACCCTGCTTTTCTTAGTTTTCCTCCGCTCTAACCCCGCTTTTCTTGGATTTCCTCCGCAATAACCTCGCTTTTCTTGGTTTTCCTCTGCTCTAACTTCGCTTTTCTTGGTTTTTCTCCGGTCTATCACCGCTTTTCTTGGTTTTCCTCCGCTCTAACCCTCATTTTCTTGGTTTTCCTCCGCTATAACCTCATTTTTCTTTGTTTTCCTCCTTTCTAACCCCACTTTTCTTGGTTGTCCTCCATTCTAATCCCACTTTTCAAGCTTTTCCTCCGCTCTAACCCCTATTTTCTTGGTTTTCCTCACCTCTAACTTCACTTTTCTTTCTTTTCCACAGCTCCATCTTTACTTTTCTTGGTTTTCCTCGTTTCTAACCGCGCTTTTCATGGTTTTCCTCCACTCTAACCCCGCTTATCTTGGTTTTCCTCCGCTGTAACCCCGCTTTTCTTGGTTTTCCTCCGCTCTAACCCCGCTTTTCTTGGTTTTCCTTTGCTCTAACCCTGCTTTTCTTGGTTTTCCTCCACTCTAACCCCGCTTTTCTTGGTTTTCCTCCGCTCTAGCCCCGCTTTTCTTGGTTTTCCTCCGCTCTAACCCCGCTTTTCTTGATTTTCCTCCGCTCTAACCCCGCTTTTCTTGGTTATTCTCCACTGTAACCCAGCTTTTCATGGTTTTTCTCCACTCTAACCCCGCTTTTCTTCGTTTTCTTCCGTTCTAACTCTGCTTTTCTTGGTTTTCCTCCACTCCAACCCCGCTTTTCTTGGTTTTCCTACGCTATAACCCCGCTTTTCTTGGTTTTCCTTCGCTCTAACCCCACTTTTCTTGGTTTTCCTCCTCTCTAACTTCGCTTTTCTTGGTTTTCCTCCGCTCTAACCCCGCTTTTTTTGGTTTTCCTCCGTTCAAACCCAGCTTTTCATGGTTTTCCTCCGCTCTAATCCCGCTTCTCTTGGTTTTTCTCCACTCTATCCATGCTTTTCTTGGTTTTTCTCTTTCTAACCATGCTTTTCTTGGATTTCTGCTGCTCTAACTGCGCTTTTCTGTCTTTTCATCCTCTCTTAGTTCTATTTATTGGTTTTCCTCCGCTCTAACCCTGATTATCTTGGTTTTCCTCCGCTCTAAACCCTTTTTCCTTGGTTTTCTTCGCTTTTCTTGGTTTTCCTCCGCTCTAACCCCGCATTTCTTGGTTTTCACCCGCATGAACAACGTTTTTCTTGGTTTTCCTCCTCTCTAACTTCACTTTTCTTTCTTTTCCTCCGCTCCAAGTTTACTTTACTTGGTTTTCCTCCGCTATAACCCAGCTTTTCTTGGTTTTCCTCCGCTCTAACCCCGCTTTTCTTGGTTTTCCTCCGCTATAACCCCGCTTTTCTTGGTTTTCCTCCGCTATAACCCCGCTTTTCTTGGTTTTCCTCCGCTCTAACACCGCTTTTCTTGGTTTTCCTCCGCTCTAACTTCGCTTTTCTTGGTTTTCCTTTGCTCTAACCCTGCTTTTCTTGGTTTTCCTCCTCTCTAACCCCTCTTTTCTTGGTTTTCTTCCGCTCTAACCCCGCTTTTCCTGATTTTCCTCTGCTCTAACCCCGCTTTTCTTGGTTATTCTCCACTGTAACCCAGCTTTTCATGGTTTTTCTCCACTCTAACCATGCTTTTCTCGGATTTCTGCTGCTCAAACCACGCTTTTCTTCGTTTTCTTCCGTTCTAACTCTGCTTTTCTTGGTTTTCCTCCTTTCTATCACCGCTTTTCTTAGTTTTCCTGCTCTCTAACCCCGCTTTTCTTGGTTTTCCTCCGCTCTAACCCCGCTTTTCTTGGTTTTTATCCGCTCTGTCATAGCTTTTCTTGCTTTTCCTACGCTCTAACACCACTTTTCTTGGTTTTCTTCCGCTCTAACCCAGCTTTTCTTGGTTTTCCTTCGCTCCAACATCACTTTTCTTGGTTTTCCTCCTTTCTAACCCCGCTTTTCTTGATATTCCTCCGCTCTAATCCCGCTTCTCTTCGTTTTCCTCCGCTGTAACCCCGCTTTTCTTGGTTTTCCTCCTTACTAACCCCGCTTTTCTTGGTTATTCTCCACTGTAACCCAGCTTTTCATGGTTTTTCTCAACTCTAACCCCGCTTTTCTTCGTTTTCTTCCGTTCTAACTCTGCTTTTCTTGGTTTTCCTCCGCTCTAACCCCGGTTTTCTTGGTTTTCCTCCGCTCTAACCCCGCTTTTCTTGGTTTTCCTCCGCTCTAACCCCGCTTTTCTTATTTTTCCTCCGCTCTAACTTCGCTTTTCTTGGTTTTCCTCCGCTCTAACCCCGCTTTTTTTGGTTTTCCTCCGCTCAAACCCAGCTTTTCATGGTTTTCCTCCGCACTAATCCCGCTTCTCTTGGTTTTTCTCCAGTCTAACCATTCTTTTCTTGGTTTTTCTCTATCTAACCATGCTTTTCTTGGATTTCTGCTGCTCTAACTGCGCTTTTCTGTCTTTTCATCCTCTCTTAGTTCTTTTTATTGGTTTTCCTCCGCTCTAACCCCGATTATCTTGGTTTTCCTCCGCTCTAACCCCTTTTTCCATGGTTTTCTTCCGTTCTAACTTCGCTTTTCTTGGTTTTCCTCCGCTCTAACCCCGCATTTCTTGGTTTTCACCCACATGAAAAACGTTTTTCTTGGTTTTCCTCCGCTCTAACTTCGCATTTTCTAGTTTTCCTCCGCTCTAACCCTGCTTTTCTTGGTTTTCCTCCGCTCTAACCCCGCTTTTCATGCTTTTCCTCCGCTCTAACCCCTATTTTCTTGGTTTTCCTCACATCTAACTTCACTTTTCTTTCTTTTCCTCCGCTCTAACTTTACTTTTCTTGGTTTTCCTCCGCTATAACCCTGCTTTTCTTGGTTTTCCTCCGCTCTAACCCTGCTTTTCTTGGCTTTCCTGCGCTAAAACCCCGCTTTTCTTGGTTTTCCTCCGCTATAACCCCGCTTTTCTTATCTTTCCTCCGCTCTAACCCTGCTTTTCTTGGTTTTCCTCCACTGTAACCCAGCTTTTCTTGGTTTTCCTCCGCTCTAACCCCGATTTTCTTGGTTTTCCTCCGCTCTAACCCCGCTTTTCTTGGTTTTCCTCCACTCTAACCCCGCCTTTCTTGGTTTTCCTCTCCTCTAACCCCGCTTTTCTTGGTTTTCCTCCACTCTAACCCCGCTTTTCTTGGTTTTCCTCCGCTCTAACCCCGCTTTTCTTGGTTTTCCTCCACTCTAACCCCGCCTTTCTTGGTTTTCCTCTCCTCTAACCCCGCTTTTCTTGGTTTTCCTCAGCTCTATCACCGCTTTTCTTGGTTTTCCTCCGCTGTAACCCCGCTTTTCTTGGTTTTCCTCCGCTCTAGCCCCGCTTTTCTTGGTTTTCTTCCGTTCAAACTTCGCTTTTCTTGGTTTTCCTCAGATCTAACCCCGCATTTCTTGGTTTTCATCCGCATGAACAACGTTTTTCTTGGTGTTCCTCCTATCTAATCCTGCTTCTCCTGGTTTTTTTTTGCTCTAACCCCGCTTTTCTTGGTTTTCCTCCGCTCTAACCCTGCTTTTCTTGTTTTTCCTCCGCTCTAACTTCACTTTTCTTGGTTTTCCTCCTTTCTAACTCCGCTTTTCTTGGTTTTCCGCCGCTCTAATCCCACTTTTCTTGGTTTTTCTCCACTCTAACCCAGCTTTTCATGGTTTTTCTCCACTCTAACCATGCTTTTCTCGAATTTCTGCTGCTCTAACCCCGCTTTTCTTGGTTTTCCTCTGCTCTAACTTTGCTTTTCTTGGATTTCCTTTGCTCTAACCCTGCTTTTCTTAGTTTTCCTCCGCTCTAACCCCGCTTTTCTTGGATTTCCTCCGCAATAACCTCGCTTTTCTTGGTTTTCCTCTGCTCTAACTTCGCTTTTCTTGGTTTTTCTCCGGTCTATCACCGCTTTTCTTGGTTTTCCTCCGCTCTAACCCTCATTTTCTTGGTTTTCCTCCGCTATAACCTCATTTTTCTTTGTTTTCCTCCTTTCTAACCCCACTTTTCTTGGTTGTCCTCCATTCTAATCCCACTTTTCAAGCTTTTCCTCCGCTCTAACCCCTATTTTCTTGGTTTTCCTCACCTCTAACTTCACTTTTCTTTCTTTTCCACAGCTCCATCTTTACTTTTCTTGGTTTTCCTCGTTTCTAACCGCGCTTTTCATGGTTTTCCTCCACTCTAACCCCGCTTATCTTGGTTTTCCTCCGCTGTAACCCCGCTTTTCTTGGTTTTCCTCCGCTCTAACCCCGCTTTTCTTGGTTTTCCTTTGCTCTAACCCTGCTTTTCTTGGTTTTCCTCCACTCTAACCCCGCTTTTCTTGGTTTTCCTCCGCTCTAGCCCCGCTTTTCTTGGTTTTCCTCCGCTCTAACCCCGCTTTTCTTGATTTTCCTCCGCTCTAACCCCGCTTTTCTTGGTTATTCTCCACTGTAACCCAGCTTTTCATGGTTTTTCTCCACTCTAACCCCGCTTTTCTTCGTTTTCTTCCGTTCTAACTCTGCTTTTCTTGGTTTTCCTCCACTCCAACCCCGCTTTTCTTGGTTTTCCTACGCTATAACCCCGCTTTTCTTGGTTTTCCTTCGCTCTAACCCCACTTTTCTTGGTTTTCCTCCTCTCTAACTTCGCTTTTCTTGGTTTTCCTCCGCTCTAACCCCGCTTTTTTTGGTTTTCCTCCGTTCAAACCCAGCTTTTCATGGTTTTCCTCCGCTCTAATCCCGCTTCTCTTGGTTTTTCTCCACTCTATCCATGCTTTTCTTGGTTTTTCTCTTTCTAACCATGCTTTTCTTGGATTTCTGCTGCTCTAACTGCGCTTTTCTGTCTTTTCATCCTCTCTTAGTTCTATTTATTGGTTTTCCTCCGCTCTAACCCTGATTATCTTGGTTTTCCTCCGCTCTAAACCCATTTTCCTTGGTTTTCTTCGCTTTTCTTGGTTTTCCTCCGCTCTAACCCCGCATTTCTTGGTTTTCACCCGCATGAACAACGTTTTTCTTGGTTTTCCTCCTCTCTAACTTCACTTTTCTTTCTTTTCCTCCGCTCCAAGTTTACTTTACTTGGTTTTCCTCCGCTATAACCCAGCTTTTCTTGGTTTTCCTCCGCTCTAACCCCGCTTTTCTTGGTTTTCCTCCGCTATAACCCCGCTTTTCTTGGTTTTCCTCCGCTATAACCCCGCTTTTCTTGGTTTTCCTCCGCTCTAACACCGCTTTTCTTGGTTTTCCTCCGCTCTAACTTCGCTTTTCTTGGTTTTCCTTTGCTCTAACCCTGCTTTTCTTGGTTTTCCTCCTCTCTAACCCCTCTTTTCTTGGTTTTCTTCCGCTCTGACCCCGCTTTTCGTGATTTTCCTCTGCTCTAACCCCGCTTTTCTTGGTTATTCTCCACTGTAACCCAGCTTTTCATGGTTTTTCTCCACTCTAACCATGCTTTTCTCGGATTTCTGCTGCTCAAACCACGCTTTTCTTCGTTTTCTTCCGTTCTAACTCTGCTTTTCTTGGTTTTCCTCCTTTCTATCACCGCTTTTCTTAGTTTTCCTGCTCTCTAACCCCGCTTTTCTTGGTTTTCCTCCGCTCTAACCCCGCTTTTCTTGGTTTTTATCCGCTCTGTCATAGCTTTTCTTGCTTTTCCTACGCTCTAACACCACTTTTCTTGGTTTTCTTCCGCTCTAACCCAGCTTTTCTTGGTTTTCCTTCGCTCCAACATCACTTTTCTTGGTTTTCCTCCTTTCTAACCCCGCTTTTCTTGATATTCCTCCGCTCTAATCCCGCTTCTCTTCGTTTTCCTCCGCTGTAACCCCGCTTTTCTTGGTTTTCCTCCTTACTAACCCCGCTTTTCTTGGTTATTCTCCACTGTAACCCAGCTTTTCATGGTTTTTCTCAACTCTAACCCCGCTTTTCTTCGTTTTCTTCCGTTCTAACTCTGCTTTTCTTGGTTTTCCTCCGCTCTAACCCCGGTTTTCTTGGTTTTCCTCCGCTCTAACCCCGCTTTTCTTGGTTTTCCTCCGCTCTAACCCCGCTTTTCTTATTTTTCCTCCGCTCTAACTTCGCTTTTCTTGGTTTTCCTCCGCTCTAACCCCGCTTTTTTTGGTTTTCCTCCGCTCAAACCCAGCTTTTCATGGTTTTCCTCCGCACTAATCCCGCTTCTCTTGGTTTTTCTCCAGTCTAACCATTCTTTTCTTGGTTTTTCTCTATCTAACCATGCTTTTCTTGGATTTCTGCTGCTCTAACTGCGCTTTTCTGTCTTTTCATCCTCTCTTAGTTCTTTTTATTGGTTTTCCTCCGCTCTAACCCCGATTATCTTGGTTTTCCTCCGCTCTAACCCCTTTTTCCATGGTTTTCTTCCGTTCTAACTTCGCTTTTCTTGGTTTTCCTCCGCTCTAACCCCGCATTTCTTGGTTTTCACCCACATGAAAAACGTTTTTCTTGGTTTTCCTCCGCTCTAACTTCGCATTTTCTAGTTTTCCTCCGCTCTAACCCTGCTTTTCTTGGTTTTCCTCCGCTCTAACCCCGCTTTTCATGCTTTTCCTCCGCTCTAACCCCTATTTTCTTGGTTTTCCTCACATCTAACTTCACTTTTCTTTCTTTTCCTCCGCTCTAACTTTACTTTTCTTGGTTTTCCTCCGCTATAACCCTGCTTTTCTTGGTTTTCCTCCGCTCTAACCCTGCTTTTCTTGGCTTTCCTGCGCTAAAACCCCGCTTTTCTTGGTTTTCCTCCGCTATAACCCCGCTTTTCTTATCTTTCCTCCGCTCTAACCCTGCTTTTCTTGGTTTTCCTCCACTGTAACCCAGCTTTTCTTGGTTTTCCTCCGCTCTAACCCCGCTTTTCTTGGTTTTCCTCCGCTCTAACCCCGCTTTTCTTGGTTTTCCTCCACTCTAACCCCGCCTTTCTTGGTTTTCCTCTCCTCTAACCCCGCTTTTCTTGGTTTTCCTCCGCTCTAACCCCGCTTTTCTTGGTTTTCCTCCGCTCTAACCCCGCTTTTCTTGGTTTTCCTCCACTCTAACCCCGCCTTTCTTGGTTTTCCTCTCCTCTAACCCCGCTTTTCTTGGTTTTCCTCAGCTCTATCACCGCTTTTCTTGGTTTTCCTCCGATCTATCACCGCTTTTCTTGGTTTTCCTAAGCTCTAACACCACTTTTCTTGGTTTTCCTTTGCTCTAACCCTGCTTTTCTTGGTTTTCCTTCGCTCCAACTTCACTTTTCTTGGTTTTCCTCCTTTCTTACCCCGCTTTTCTTGATTTTCCTCCGCTCTAATCCCGCTTCTTTTGGTTTTTCTCCACTATAACCATGCTTTTCTTGGAATTCTGATGCTCTAACCCCGCTTTTCTGTCTTTTCCTCCTCTCTAAGTTCTTTTTATTGGTTTTCCTCCGCTCTAACCCCGATTATCTTGGTTTTCCTCTGCACTAACCCCGCTTTTCTAGGTTTTCTTGCGTTCTAACTTCGCTTTTCTTGGTTTTCCTCTGCTCTAACCCCGCATTTCTTGGTTTTCATCCGCATGAACAACGTTTCTCTTGGTTTTCCTCCGCTCTAATCCTGCTTCTCCTGGTTTTCCTCCGCTCTAACCCCGCTTTTCTTGGTTTTCCTACACTGTAACCCCGATTTTCTTGTTTCTCTTCCGCTCTAACCCCTTTTTCCTTGGTTTTCTACCGTTCTAACTTCTCTTTTCTTGGTTTTCCTCCGCTCTAACCCCGCATTTCTTGGTTTTCACCCGCATGAACAACGTTTTTCTTGGTTTTCCTTCGCTCTAACTTCCCATTAATTGTTTTTTCTCCGCTCTAATCCAGCTTTTCATGGTTTTTCTCCACTCTAACCATGCTTTTCTCAAATTTCTGCTGCTCTAACCACGCTCTTCTTCGTTTTCTTCCGTTCTAACTCTCCTTTTCTTGGTTTTCCTATGCTCTAACCCCGCTTTTCTTGGTTTTCCTCCGCTATAACCCCGCTTTTCTTGGTTTTCCTCCGCTATAACCCCGCTTTTCTTGGTTTTCCTCCGCTCTAACTTCGCTTTTCTTGGTTTTCCTTTGCTCTAACCACTCTTTTCTTGGTTTTCCTCCACTCTAACCCCGCTTTTCTTGGTTTTCCTCCGCTCTAACCCCGCTTTTCTTGGTTTTCCTCCGCTCTGACCCCGCTTTTCTTGATTTTCCTCTGCTCTAACCCCGCTTTTCTTGGTTATTCTCCACTGTAACCCAGCTTTTCATGGTTTTTCTCCACTCTAACCACACTTTTCTTCGTTTTCTTACGTTCTAACTCTGCTTTTCTTGGTTTTCCTCCGCTCTTACCCCGCTTTTCTTGGTTTTCATCCGCATGAACCTCTCTTTTCTTGGTTTTCCTCCGCTCTAACCCCGCTTTTCTTGGTTTTCCTCCGCTCTAAGTTCACTTTTCTTGGTTTTCCTCAGCTCTATCACCGCTTTTCTTGGTTTTCCTGCACTGTAACACCGCTTTTCTTGGTTTTCCTCCACTCTAACCCTGCTTTTCTTGGTTTTCCTTCGCTCTAACTTCACTTTTCTTGGTTTTCCTCCTTTCTAACCCCGCTTTTCTAGGTTTTCTTGCGTTCTAACTTCGCTTTTCTTGGTTTTCCTCTGCTCTAACCCCGCATTTCTTGGTTTTCATCCGCATGAACAACGTTTCTCTTGGTTTTCCTCCGCTCTAATCCTGCTTCTCCTGGTTTTCCTCCGCTCTAACCCCGCTTTTCTTGGTTTTCCTACACTGTAACCCCGATTTTCTTGTTTCTCTTCCGCTCTAACCCCTTTTTCCTTGGTTTTCTACCGTTCTAACTTCTCTTTTCTTGGTTTTCCTCCGCTCTAACCCCGCATTTCTTGGTTTTCACCCGCATGAACAACGTTTTTCTTGGTTTTCCTTCGCTCTAACTTCCCATTAATTGTTTTTTCTCCGCTCTAATCCAGCTTTTCATGGTTTTTCTCCACTCTAACCATGCTTTTCTCAAATTTCTGCTGCTCTAACCACGCTCTTCTTCGTTTTCTTCCGTTCTAACTCTCCTTTTCTTGGTTTTCCTATGCTCTAACCCCGCTTTTCTTGGTTTTCCTCCGCTATAACCCCGCTTTTCTTGGTTTTCCTCCGCTATAACCCCGCTTTTCTTGGTTTTCCTCCGCTCTAACTTCGCTTTTCTTGGTTTTCCTTTGCTCTAACCACTCTTTTCTTGGTTTTCCTCCACTCTAACCCTGCTTTTCTTGGTTTTCCTCCGCTCTAACCCCGCTTTTCTTGGTTTTCCTCCGCTCTGACCCCGCTTTTCGTGATTTTCCTCTGCTCTAACCCCGCTTTTCTTGGTTATTCTCCACTGTAACCCAGCTTTTCATGGTTTTTCTCCACTCTAACCACACTTTTCTTCGTTTTCTTACGTTCTAACTCTGCTTTTCTTGGTTTTCCTCCGCTCTTACCCCGCTTTTCTTGGTTTTCATCCGCATGAACCTCTCTTTTCTTGGTTTTCCTCCGCTCTAACCCCGCTTTTCTTGGTTTTCCTCCGCTCTAAGTTCACTTTTCTTGGTTTTCCTCAGCTCTATCACCGCTTTTCTTGGTTTTCCTGCACTGTAACACCGCTTTTCTTGGTTTTCCTCCACTCTAACCCTGCTTTTCTTGGTTTTCCTTCGCTCTAACTTCACTTTTCTTGGTTTTCCTCCTTTCTAACCCCGCTTTTCTTGGTTTTCTTTCGTTCTAACTTCACTTTTATTGGTTTTCCTCAGCTCTGACCCCGCATTTCTTGGTTTTCATCCGCATGAACAACGCTTTTCTTGGTTTTCCCCTGCTATAACCCTGCTTTTCTTGGTTTATCTCCGCTCTAAACCAGCTTTTCTTGGTTTTCCTCCCCTCTATCCCCGCTTTTCTTGGTGTTCCTCCACTCTAACCCCGCTTTTATTGTTTTTTCTCCGCTCTAATCCAGCTTTTCATGGTTTTTCTCCACTCTAACCATGCTTTTCTCGGATTTCTGCTGCTCTAACCACGCTTTTCTTCGTTTTCTTCCGTTCTAACTCTGCTTTTCTTGGTTTTCCTCCGCTCTAACTTCGCTTTTCTTGGTTTTCCTCCGCTATAACCCCGCTTTTCTTGGTTTTCCTCCGTTCTATCGCCGCTTTTCTTGGTTTTCCTACGCTCTAACCCCGCTTTTCTTGGTTTTCCTCCGCTCTAACCCCGCTTTTCTTGGTTTTCCTCCGCTCTAACTTCGCTTTTCTTGGTTTTCCAACGCTCTAACCCTGCTTTTCTTGGTTTTCCTCCGCTCTAACACCGCTTTTCTTGATTTTCCTCCGCTCTAACCCCGCTTTTCTCGGATTTCTGCTGCTCTAACCACACTTTTCTTCGTTTTCTTCCGTTCTAACTCTGCTTTTCTTGGTTTTCCTCCGCTCTAACCCCGCTTTTCTTGGTTTTCCTCCGCTCTAACCCCGCTTTTCTTGGTTTTCCTCCGCTCTAACCCCGCTTTTCTTGGTTTTCCTCCGCTCTAAGTTCGCTTTTCTTGGTTTTCCTCAGCTCTATCACCGCTTTTCTTGGTTTTCCTCCGCTCTATCACCGCTTTTCTTGGTTTTCCTACGCTCTAACACCACTTTTCTTGGATTTCCTCTGCTCTAACCCCGCTTTTCTTGTTTTTCCTTCGCTCCAACTTCACTTTTCTTGGTTTTCCTCCTTTCTTACCCCGCTTTTCTTGATTTTCCTCCGCTCTAATCCCGCTTCTCTTGGTTTTTCTCCACTATAACCATGCTTTTCTTGGAATTCTGATGCTCTAACCCCGCTTTTCTGTCTTTTCCTCCTCTCTAAGTTCTTTTTATTGGTTTTCCTCCGCTCTAACCCCGATTATCTTGGTTTTCCTCTGCACTAACCCCGCTTTTCTAGGTTTTCTTGCGTTCTAACTTCGCTTTTCTTGGTTTTCCTCAGCTCTAACCCCGCATTTCTTGGTTTTCATCCGCATGAACAACGTTTTTCTTGGTTTTCCTCCGCTCTAATCCTGCTTCTCCTGGTTTTCCTCCGCTCTAACCCCGCTTTTCTTGGTTTTCCTCCGCTCTAACTTCGCTTTTCTTGGTTTTCCTCCGCTCTAACCCCGCTTTTCTTGGTTTTCCTCCGCTCTAACACCGCTTTTCTTGATTTTCCTCCGCTCTAACCCCGCTTTTCCCGGATTTCTGCTGCTCTAACCACGCTTTTCTTCGTTTTCTTCCGTTCTAACTCTGCTTTTCTTGGTTTTCCTCCGATCTAACCCCGCTTTTCTTGGTTTTCCTCCGCTCTAACCCCGCTTTTCTTGGTTTTCCTCCGCTCTAACCCCGCTTTTCTTGGTTTTCCTTTGCTCTAACCCCGCTTTTCTTGGTTTTCCTCCGCTCTAACCCCGCTTTTCTTGGTTTTCCTCAGCTCTATCACCGCTTTTCTTGGTTTTCCTCCGCTCTATCACCGCTTTTCTTGGTTTTCCTACGCTCTAACAACACTTTTCTTGGTTTTCCTCCGCTCTAACCCTGCTTTTCTTGTTTTTCCTTCGCTCCAACTTCACTTTTCTTGGTTTTCCTCCTTTATTAACCCGCTTTTCTTGATTTTCCTCCGCTCTAATCCCGCTTCTCTTGGTTTTTCTCCACTATAACCATGCTTTTCTTGGAATTCTGATGCTCTAACCCCGCTTTTCTGTCTTTTCCTCCTCTCTAAGTTCTTTTTATTGGTTTTCCTCCGCTCTAACCCCGATTATCTTGGTTTTCCTCTGCACTAACCCCGCTTTTCTTGGTTTTCTTGCGTTCTAACTTCGCTTTTCTTGGTTTTCCTCAGCTCTAACCCCGCATTTCTTGGTTTTCATCCGCATGAACAACGTTTTTCTTGGTTTTCCTCCGCTCTAATCCTGCTTCTCCTGGTTTTCCTCCGCTCTAACCCCGCTTTTCTTGGTTTTCCTACACTGTAACCCCGATTTTCATGTTTCTCTTCCGCTCTAACCCATTTTTCCTTGGTTTTCTTCCGTTCTAACTTCTCTTTTCTTGGTGTTCCTCCGCTCTAACCCCGCATTTCTTGGTTTTCACCCGCATGAACAACGTTTTTCTTGGTTTTCCTTCGCTCTAACTTCCCATTTCTTGTTTTTTCTCCGCTCTAATCCAGCTTTTCATGGTTTTTCTCCACTCTAACCATGCTTTTCTCGGATTTCTGCTGCTCTAACCACGCTTTTCTTCGTTTTCTTCCGTTCTAACTCTGCTTTTCTTGGTTTTCCTCCGCTCTAACCCCGCTTTTCTTGGTTTTCCTCCGCTATAACCCCGCTTTTCTTGGTTTTCCTCCGCTCTATCCCCGCTTTTCTTGGTTTTCCTCCGCTATAACCCCGCTTTTCTTGGTTTTCCTCCGCTCTAACTTCGCTTTTCTTGGTTTTCCTTTGCTCTAACCACTGTTTTCTTGGTTTTCCTCCACTCTAACCCCGCTTTTCTTGGTTTTCCTCCGCTCTAACCCCGCTTTTCTTGGTTTTCCTACGCTCTGACCCCGCTTTTCTTGATTTTCCTCTGCTCTAACCCCGCTTTTCTTGGTTATTCTCCACTGTAACCCAGCTTTTCATGGTTTTTCTCCACTCTAACCACACTTTTCTTCGTTTTATTACGTTCTAACTCTGCTTTTCTTGGTTTTCCTACGCTCTAACCCCGCTTTTCTTGGTTTTCCTCCGCTCTAACCCCGCTTTTCTTGGTTTTCCTCCGCTCTAACCCCGCTTTTCTTGGTTTTCCTCTGCTCTAAGTTCGCTTTTCTTGGTTTTCCTCAGCTCTATCACCGCTTTTCTTGGTTTTCCTGCGCTGTAACACCGCTTTTCTTTGTTTTCCTCCGCTCTAACCCTGCTTTTCTTGGTTTGCCTTCGCTCTAACTTCACTTTTCTTGGTTTTCCTCCTTTCTAACCCCGCTTTTCTTGGTTTTCTTTCGTTCTAACTTCACTTTTCTTGGTTTTCCTCAGCTCTAACCCTGCATTTCTTGGTTTTCATCCGCATGAACAACGCTTTTCTTGGTTTTCCCCTGCTATAACCCTGCTTTTCTTGGTTTTTCTCCGCTCTAAACCAGCTTTTCTTGGTTTTCCTCCCCTCTATCCCCGCTTTTCCTGGTGTTCCTCCACTCTAACCCCGCTTTTCTTGTTTTTTTCTCCGCTCTAATCCAGCTTTTCATGGTTTTTCTCCACTCTAACCATGCTTTTCTCGGATTTCTGCTGCTCTAAGCACGCTTTTCTTCGTTTTCTTCCGTTCTAACTCTGCTTTTCTTGGTTTTCCTCCGCTCTAACTTCGCTTTTCTTGGTTTTCCTCCGCTATAACCCCGCTTTTCTTGGTTTTCCTCCGCTCTATCACCGCTTTTCTTGGTTTTCCTACACTCTAACACGACTTTTCTTGGTTTTTCTCCGCTCTAACTTCGCTTTTCTTGGTTTTTCTCCACTCTAACCATGCTTTTCTCGGTTTCTGATGCCCTAACCACGCTTTTCTTCGTTTTCTTCTGCTCTAACTCTTCTTTACTTGGTTTTCCTCCGCTCTAACCTCGCTTTTCTTGGTTTTCCTCCGCTGTAACCCTGCTTTTCCTGGATTTCCTCCGCTCTAACTTCACTTTTCTTTGTTTTCCATTGCTCTAACCCCGCTTTTCTTGGTTTTCCTCCGCTCTAATCCCTCTTTTCTTGGTTTTTTTCCACTCTAACCATGCTTTTCTCGGATTTCTGCTGCTCTAACCACGCTTTTG
This sequence comes from Coturnix japonica, assembly GCF_054131305.1. Classification (NCBI taxonomy): domain Eukaryota; kingdom Metazoa; phylum Chordata; class Aves; order Galliformes; family Phasianidae; genus Coturnix; species Coturnix japonica. The sequence continues at coordinate 6,393,695 of NC_140666.1, read as the reverse complement.
TTCATTTTCCTCCGTTCTAAATCTGCTTTACTTAGTATTCCTCCGCTCTAACGTCGCTTTTCTTGGCTTTCCTCTGTTCTAACCCCGCTTTTCTTGGTTTTCCTCCGCTCTAACCCCGCTTTTCTTGGTTTTCTTTTGCTCTAACTTCGGTTTTCTTGGATTTCCTTTGCTCTAACCCAGTTTTTCTTGGTTTTCGTCCGCTCTAACCCCGCTTCTCTTGGTTTTACTCCGCTCTAACCCCGCATTTCTTTGTTTTCCTCTGCTTTATCTCCGCTTTTCTTGGTTTTCCTACGCTCTAACACCACTTTTCTTGGTTTTCCTCCGCTCTAACCCAGCTTTTCTTGGTTTTCCTCCGCTCTAACTTCACTTTTCTTTGTTTTCCTCCTTTCTAACACCGCATTTCTTAGTTTTCCTCCGCTCTAATCCCGCTTCTCTTGGTTTTTCTCCACTCTAACCCAGCTTTTCTTGGTTTTTCTCCCCTCAAACCATGCTTTTTTTGGATTTCTGCTGCTCTAACCGCGCTTTTCTTTGTATTCTTCCTCTCAAAATTATTTTTCTTGGTTTTCCTTTGCTCTATCCCCGATTATCTTGGTTTTCCTCCAATCTAACCCTGCTTTTCCTGGTTTTCTTCCGTGCTAACTCTGCTTTTCTTGTTTTTCAGACACTCTAAGAACACTTTTCTTGGTTTTCCTCCGCTCTATCACCGCTTTTCTTGATTTTCCTACGCTCTAACACCACTTTTCTTGGTTTTCCTCCGCTCTAACCCCGTTTTTCTTGGTTTTCCTCCGCTCTAACTTCACTTTTCTTGGTTTTCCTCCTTTCTAACCCCGCTTTTCTTGGTTTTCCTCCGATCTAACCCCGCTTTTCTTGGTTTTCCTCCACTGTAACCCCGCTTTTCTTCGTTCTCCTCTGCAATAACCTCGCTTTTCATGGTTTTCCTCACCTCTAACTTCACTTTTCTTTCTTTTCCTCCGCTCTAACTTTACTTTTCTTGGTTTTCCTTTGCTCTAACCCTGCTTTTCTTGGTTTTCCTCCGCTCTAACCCCGCTTTTCTTGGATTTCCTCCACACTAACTTCGTTTTTCTTGGTTTTCCTCTGCTCTAACCCTCCTTTTCTTGGTTTCCCTCCGCTATAACTTCACTTTTCTTGGTTTTCCTAATTACTAACCCCGCTTTTCTTGGTTTTCCTCTGCTGTAATCCCGCTTCTCTTGGTTTATCTCCACTCTAACCCAGCTTTTCTTGGTTTTTCTCCACTCTAACCATGCTTTTCTTGGATTTCTGCTGCTCTAACCCCGCTTTTCTTCGTTTTTTTCCTCTCTATCTTCTTTTTATTGGTTTTTCTTCGCTCTAACCCCGATTATCTTGGTTTTCCTCCGATCTATTCCCGCTTTTCTTGGGTTTATTTCGTTCTAACTCTGCTTTTCTTGGTTTTCTTCCGCTCTAACCCCGCTTTTCATGCTTTTCCTCCGCTCTAACCCCGCTTTTCATGGTTCTCCTCCACACTAACCCCGCTTTTCTTGGTTTTCCTCACCTCTAACTTCACTTTTCTTTCTTTTCCTACGCTCTATCTTTACTTTTCTTGGTTTTCCTCCTTTCTAACCCCGCTTTTCATGGTTTTCCTCCACTCTAACCCCGCTTATCTTCGTTTTCCTCCGCTGTAACCCCGTTTTTCTTGGTTTTCCTCCTTTCTAACCCCGCTTTTCTTGGTTATTCTCCACTGTAACCCAGCTTTTCATGGTTTTTCTCAACTCTAACCCCGCTTTTCTTCGTTTTCTTCCGTTCTAACTCTGCTTTTCTTGGTTTTCCTCCGCTCTAACCCCGGTTTTCTTGGTTTTCCTCCGCTCTAACCCCGCTTTTCTAGGTTTTCCTCCGCTCTAACCCCGCTTTTCTTATTTTTCCTCCGCTCTAACTTCGCTTTTCTTGGTTTTCCTCCGCTCTAACCCCGCTTTTTTTGGTTTTCCTCCGCTCAAACCCAGCTTTTCATGGTTTTCCTCCGCACTAATCCCGCTTCTCTTGGTTTTTCTCCAGTCTAACCATTCTTTTCTTGGTTTTTCTCTATCTAACCATGCCTTTCTTGGATTTCTGCTGCTCTAACTGCGCTTTTCTGTCTTTTCATCCTCTCTTAGTTCTTTTTATTGGTTTTCCTCCGCTCTAACCCCGATTATCTTGGTTTTCCTCCGCTCTAACCCCTTTTTCCATGGTTTTCTTCCATTCTAACTTCGCTTTTCTTGGTTTTCCTCCGCTCTAACCCCGCATTTCTTGGTTTTCACCCACATGAAAAACGTTTTTCTTGGTTTTCCACCGCTCTAACTTCGCATTTTCTAGTTTTCCTCCGCTCTAACCCTGCTTTTCTTGGTTTCCCTCCGCTCTAACCCCGCTTTTCATGCTTTTCCTCCGCTCTAACCCCGCTTTTCTTGGTTTTCCTCACATCTAACTTCACTTTTCTTTCTTTTCCTCCGCTCTAACTTTACTTTTCTTGGTTTTCCTCCGCTATAACCCTGCTTTTCTTGGTTTTCCTCCGCTCTAACCCTGCTTTTCTTGGCTTTCCTCCGCTATAACCCCGCTTTTCTTGGTTTTCCTCCGCTATAACCCCGCTTTTCTTATCTTTCCTCCGCTCTAACCCTGCTTTTCTTGGTTTTCCTCCGCTCTAACTTCGCTTTTCTTGGTTTTCCTTTGCTCTAACCCTGCTTTTCTTGGTTTTCCTCCACTGTAACCCAGCTTTTCTTGGTTTTCCTCCGCTCTAACCCCGCTTTTCTTGGTTTTCCTCTGCTCTAACCCCGCTTTTCTTGGTTTTCCTCCACTCTAACCCCGCCTTTCTTGGTTTTCCTCTCCTCTAACCCCGCTTTTCTTGGTTTTCCTCAGCTCTATCACCGCTTTTCTTGGTTTTCCTCCGCTCTATCACCGCTTTTCTTGGTTTTCCTCTGCTCTAACCCCGCTTTTCTTGGTTTTCCTCCACTCTAACCCCGCCTTTCTTGGTTTTCCTCTCCTCTAACCCCGCTTTTCTTGGTTTTCCTCAGCTCTATCACCGCTTTTCTTGGTTTTCCTCCGCTCTATCACCGCTTTTCTTGGTTTTCCTAAGCTCTAACACCACTTTTCTTGGTTTTCCTTTGCTCTAACCCTGCTTTTCTTGGTTTTCCTTCGCTCCAACTTCACTTTTCTTGGTTTTCCTCCTTTCTTACCCCGCTTTTCTTGATTTTCCTCCGATGTAATCCCGCTTCTCTTGGTTTTTCTCCACTATAACCATGCTTTTCTTGGAATTCTGATGCTCTAACCCCGCTTTTCTGTCTTTTCCTCCTCTCTAAGTTCTTTTTATTGGTTTTCCTCCGCTCTAACCCCGATTATCTTGGTTTTCCTCTGCACTAACCCCGCTTTACTAGGTTTTCTTGCGTTCTAACTTCGCTTTTCTTGGTTTTCCTCTGCTCTAACCCCGCATTTCTTGGTTTTCATCCGCATGAACAACGTTTCTCTTGGTTTTCCTCCGCTCTAATCCTGCTTCTCCTGGTTTTCCTCCGCTCTAACCCCGCTTTTCTTGGTTTTCCTACACTGTAACCCCGATTTTCTAGTTTCTCTTCCGCTCTAACCCCTTTTTCCTTGGTTTTCTACCGTTCTAACTTCTCTTTTCTTGGTTTTCCTCCGCTCTAACCCCGCATTTCTTGGTTTTCACCCGCATGAACAACGTTTTTCTTGGTTTTCCTTCGCTCTAACTTCCCATTTCTTGTATTTTCTCCGCTCTAATCCAGCTTTTCATGGTTTTTCTCCACTCTAACCATGCTTTTCTCGGATTTTTGCTGCTCTAACCACGCTCTTCTTCGTTTTCTTCCGTTCTAACTCTCCTTTTCTTGGTTTTCCTCCGCTCTAACCCCGCTTTTCTTGGTTTTCCTCCGCTATAACCCCGCTTTTCTTGGTTTTCCTCCGCTCTATCCCCGCTTTTCTTGGTTTTCCTCCGCTATAACCCCGCTTTTCTTGGTTTTCCTCCGCTCTAACTTCGCTTTTCTTGGTTTTCCTTTGCTCTAACCACTCTTTTCTTGGTTTTCCTCCACTCTAACCCTGCTTTTCTTGGTTTTCCTCCGCTCTAACCCCGCTTTTCTTGGTTTTCCTACGCTCTGACCCCGCTTTTCTTGATTTTCCTCTGCTCTAACCCCGCTTTTCTTGGTTATTCTCCACTGTAACCCAGCTTTTCATGGTTTTTCTCCACTCTAACCACACTTTTCTTCGTTTTCTTACGTTCTAACTCTGCTTTTCTTGGTTTTCCTCCGCTCTAACCCCGGTTTTCTTGGTTTTCATCCGCATGAACCTCTCTTTTCTTGGTTTTCCTCTGCTCTAACCCCGCTTTTCTTGGTTTTCCTCCGCTCTAAGTTCACTTTTCTTGGTTTTCCTCAGCTCTATCACCGCTTTTCTTGGTTTTCCTGCACTGTAACACCGCTTTTCTTGGTTTTCCTCCACTCTAACCCTGCTTTTCTTGGTTTTCCTTCGCTCTAACTTCACTTTTCTTGGTTTTCCTCCTTTCTAACCCCGCTTTTCTTGGTTTTCTTTCGTTCTAACTTCACTTTTCTTGGTTTTCCTCAGCTCTAACCCCGCATTTCTTGGTTTTCATCCGCATGAACAACGCTTTTCTTGGTTTTCCCCTGCTATAACCCTGCTTTTCTTGGTTTTTCTCCGCTCTAAACCAGCTTTTCTTGGTTTTCCTCCCCTCTATCCCTGCTTTTCTTGGTGTTCCTCCACTCTAACCCCGCTTTTCTTGTTTTTTCTCCGCTCTAATCCAGCTTTTCATGGTTTTTCTCCACTCTAACCATGCTTTTCTCGGATTTCTGCTGCTCTAACCACGCTCTTCTTCGTTTTCTTCCGTTCTAACTCTGCTTTTCTTGGTTTTCCTCCGCTCTAACTTCGCTTTTCTTGGTTTTCCTCCGCTATAACCCCGCTTTTCTTGGTTTTCCTCCGCTCTAACTTCGCTTTTCTTGGTTTTCCTTTGCTCTAACCACTCTTTTCTTGGTTTTCCTCCACTCTAACCCCGCTTTTCTTGGTTTTCCTCCGCTCTAACCCCCTTTTCTTGGTTTTCCTACGCTCTGACCCCGCTTTTCTTGATTTTCCTCTACTCTAACCCCGCTTTTCTTGGTTATTCACCACTGTAACCCAGCTTTTCATGGTTTTTCTCCACTCTAACCACACTTTTCTTCGTTTTCTTACGTTCTAACTCTGCTTTTCTTGGTTTTCCTCCGCTCTAACCCCGGTTTTCTTGGTTTTCATCCGCATGAACCTCTCTTTTCTTGGTTTTCCTCCGCTCTAACCCCGCTTTTCTTGGTTTTCCTCCGCTCTAAGTTCGCTTATCTTGGTTTTCCTCAGCTCTATCACCGCTTTTCTTGGTTTTCCTGCACTGTAACACCGCTTTTCTTGGTTTTCCTCCGCTCTAACCCTGCTTTTCTTGGTTTTCCTTCGCTCTAACTTCACTTTTCTTGGTTTTCCTCCTTTCTAACCCCGCTTTTCTTGGTTTTCTTTCATTCTAACTTCACTTTTCTTGGTTTTCCTCAGCTCTAACCCCGCTTTTCTTGGTTTTCATCCGCATGAACAATGCTTTTCTTGGTTTTCCCCTGCTATAACCCTGCTTTTCTTTGTTTTTCTCCGCTCTAAACCAGCATTTCTTGGTTTTCCTCCCCTCACTCCCCGCTTTTCTTGGTGTTCCTCCACTCTAACCCCGCTTTTCTTGTTTTTTCTCCGCTCTAATCCAGCTTTTCATGGTTTTTCTCCACTCTAACCATGCTTTTCTCGGATTTCTGCTGCTCTAACCACGCTTTTCTTCGTTTTCTTCCGTTCTAACTCTGCTTTTCTTGGCTTTCCTCCGCTCTAACTTCGCTTTTCTTGGTTTTCCTCCGCTCTAACCCCGCTTTTCTTGGTTTTCCTCCGTTCTATCACCGCTTTTCTTGGTTTTCCTACGCTCTAACCTTGCTTTTCTTGGTTTTCCTCCGCTCTAATCCCGCTTTTCTTGGTTTTCCTCCGCTCTGACTTCGCTTTTCTTGGTTTTCCTCCGCTCTAACCCCTCTTTTCTTGGTTTTCCTCCGCTCTAACACCGCTTTTCTTGATTTTCCTCCGCTCTAACCCCGCTTTTCTCGGATTTCTGCTGCACTAACCACGCTTTTCTTCGTTTTCTTCCTTTCTAACTCTGCTTTTCTTGGTTTTCCTCTGCTCTAACCCCGCTTTTCTTGGTTTTCCTCCGCTCTAACCCCGCTTTTCTTGGTTTTCCTCCGCTCTAACCCCGCTTTTCTTGCTTTTCCTCCGCTCTAACCCCGCTTTTCTTGGTTTTCCTCCGCTCTAAGTTCGCTTTTCTTGGTTTTCCTCAGCTCTATCACCGCTTTTCTTTTTTTTCCTCCGCTCTATCACCGCTTTTCTTGGTTTTCCTATGCTCTAACACCACTTTTCTTGGATTTCCTCCGCTCTAACCCCGCTTTTCTTGTTTTTCCTTCGCTCTAACTTCACTTTTCTTGGTTTTCCTCCTTTCTTACCCCGCTTTTCTTGATTTTCCTCCGCTGTAATCCCGCTTCTCTTGGTTTTTCTCCACTATAACCATGCTTTTCTTGGAATTCTGATGCTCTAACCCCGCTTTTCTGTCTTTTCCTCCTCTCTAAGTTCTTTTTATTGGTTTTCCTCCGCTCTAACCTCGATTATCTTGGTTTTCCTCTGCACTAACCCCGCTTTTCTTGGTTTTCTTGCGTTCTAACTTCGCTTTTCTTGGTTTTGCTCAGCTCTAACCCCGCATTTCTTGGTTTTCATCCGCATGAACAACGTTTTTCTTGGTTTTCCTCCGCTCTAATCCTGCTTCTCCTGGTTTTCCTCCGCTCTAACCCCGCTTTTCTTGGTTTTCCTCCGCTCTAACTTCGCTTTTCTTGGTTTTCCTCCGCTCTAACCCCGCTTTTCTTGGTTTTCCTCCGCTCTAACACCGCTTTTCTTGATTTTCCTCCGCTCTAACCCCGCTTTTCTCGGATTTCTGCTGCTCTAACCACGCTTTTCTTCGTTTTCTTCCGTTCTAACTCTGCTTTTCTTGGTTTTCCTCCGATCTAACCCCGCTTTTCTTGGTTTTCCTCCGCTCTAACCCCGCTTTTCTTTGTTTTCCTCCGCTCTAACCCCGCTTTTCTTGGTTTTCCTCCGCTCTAACCCCGCTTTTCTTGGTTTTCCTCCGCTCTAACCCCGCTTTTCTTGGTTTTCCTCAGCTCTATCACCGCTTTTCTTGGTTTTCCTCCGCTCTATCACCGCTTTTCTTGGTTTTCCTACGCTCTAACACCACTTTTCTTGGTTTTCCTCCGCTCTAACCCTGCTTTTCTTGTTTTTCCTTCGCTCCAACTTCACTTTTCTTGGTTTTCCTCCTTTATTACCCCGCTTTTCTTGATTTTCCTCCGCTCTAATTCCGCTTCTCTTGGTTTTTCTCCACTATAACCATGCTTTTCTTGGAATTCTGATGCTCTAACCCCGCTTTTCTGTCTTTTCCTCCTCTCTAAGTTCTTTTTATTGGTTTTCCTCCGCTCTAACCCCGATTATCTTAGTTTTCCTCTGCACTAACCCCGCTTTTCTTGGTTTTTTTGCGTTCTAACTTCACTTTTCTTGGTTTTCCTCAGCTCTAACCCCGCATTTCTTGGTTTTCATCCGCATGAACAACGTTTTTCTTGGTTTTCCTCCGCTCTAATCCTGCTTCTCCTGGTTTTCCTCCGCTCTAACCCCGCTTTTCTTGGTTTTCCTACACTGTAACCCCGATTTTCATGTTTCTCTTCCGCTCTAACCCCTTTTTCCTTGGTTTTCTTCCGTTCTAACTTCTCTTTTCTTGGTTTTCCTCCGCTCTAACCCCGCATTTCTTGGTTTTAACCCGCATGAACAACGTTTTTCCTGGTTTTCCTTCGCTCTAACTTCCCATTTCTTGTTTTTTCTCCGCTCTAATCCAGCTTTTCATGGTTTTTCTCCACTCTAACCATGCTTTTCTCGGATTTTTGCTGCTCTAACCACGCTCTTCTTCGTTTTCTTCCGTTCTAACTCTGCTTTTCTTGGTTTTCCTCCGCTCTAACCCCGCTTTTCTTGGTTTTCCTTCGCTATAACCCCGCTTTTCTTGGTTTTCCTCCGCTCTATCCCCGCTTTTCTTGGTTTTCCTTTGCTCTAACCACTCTTTTCTTGGTTTTCCTCCACTCTAACCCCGCTTTTCTTGGTTTTCCTCCGCTATAACCCCGCTTTTCTTGGTTTTCCTCCGCTCTAACTTCGCTTTTCTTGGTTTTCCTTTGCTCTAACCACTCTTTTCTTGGTTTTCCTCTGCTCTAACCCCGCTTTTCTTGATTTTCCTCTGCTCTAACCCCGCTTTTCTTGGTTATTCTCCACTGTAACCCAGCTTTTCATGGTTTTTCTCCACTCTAACCACACTTTTCTTCGTTTTCTTACGTTCTTACTCTGCTTTTCTTGGTTTTCCTACGCTCTAACCCCGCTTTTCTTGGTTTTCCTCCGCTCTAACCCCGCTTTTCTTGGTTTTCCTCCGCTCTAATCCCGCTTTTCTTGGTTTTCCTCAGCTCTATCACCGCTTTTCTTGGTTTTCCTGCGCTGTAACACCGCTTTTCTTGGTTTTCCTCCGCTCTAACCCTGCTTTTCTTGGTTTTCCTTCGCTCTAACTTCACTTTTCTTGGTTTTCCTCCTTTCTAACCCCGCTTTTCTTAGTTTTCTTTCGTTCTAACTTCGCTTTTCTTGGTTTTCCTCAGCTCTAACCCTGCATTTCTTGGTTTTCATCCGCATGAACAACGCTTTTCTTGGTTTTCCCCTGCTGTAACCCTGCTTTTCTTGGTTTTTCTCCGCTCTAAACCAGCTTTTCTTGGTTTTCCTCCCCTCTATCTCTCTTTTCCTGGTGTTCCTCCACTCTAACCCCGCTTTTCTTGTTTTTTTCTCCGCTCTAATCCAGCTTTTCATGGTTTTTCTCCACTCTAACCATGCTTTTCTCGGATTTCTGCTGCTCTAACCACGCTTTTCTTCGTTTTCTTCCGTTCTAACTCTGCTTTTCTTGGTTTTCCTCTGCTCTAACTTCGCTTTTCTTGGTTTTCCTCCGCTATAACCCCGCTTTTCTTGGTTTTCCTCCTCTCTATGACCGCTTTTCTTGGTTTTCCTACACTCTAACCCCACTTTTCTTGGTTTTCCTCCGCTCTAACCTCGCTTTTCTTGGTTTTCCTCCGCTCTAACTTCGCTTTTCTTGGTTTTCCTCCGCTCTAACCCCGCTTTTCTTGGTTTTCCTCCGCTCTATCACCGCTTTTCTGTGTTTTCCTACGCTCTAACACCACTTTTCTTTGTTTTCCTTCGCTCTAACTTCACTTTTCTTGGTTTTCCTCCTTTCTAACCCCGCTTTTCTTGGTTTTCCTCCGCTCTAATCCCGCCTCTCTTCGTTTTTCTCCACTCTAACCATGCTTTTCTTGGATTTCTGCTGCTCTAACCCCGCTTTTCTGTCTTTTCCTCCTCTCTAAGTTCTTTTTATTGGATTTCCTCCGCTCTAACCCCGCTTTTCTTGGTTTTCCTCTGCTCTAACTTCGCTTTTCTTTGTTTTTCTCTCTAACCCAGCTTTTCTTGGTTTTCCTACACTCTATCCCCGCTTTTCATGGTTTTCCTACGCTCTAACACCACTTGTCTCGGTTTTCCTCCGCTCTATCACCGCTTTTCTTGGTTTTCCTCCGCTATAACCCCGCTTTTCTTGGTTTTCCTCCGCTCTAACCCCGCTTTTCTTGGTTTTCCTTCGCTCTAACTTCGCTTTTCTTGATTTTCCTCCGTTCTAACCCCGCTTTTCTTGGTTTTCCTCCACTCTAACCCCGCTTTTCTCGCATTTCTGCTGCTCTAACCACGCTTTTCTTCGTTTTCTTCCGTTCTAACTCTGCTTTTCTTGGTTTTCCTCTGCTCTAACCCCGCTTTTCTTGGTTTTCCTCACCTCTAACCCCGCTTTTCTTTGTTTTCCTCACCTCTAACCCCGCTTTTCATGGTTTTCCTCCGCTCTAACCCCGCTTTTCTTGGTTGTCCTCCGCTCTGACTTCGCTTTTCTTGGTTTTCCTCCGCTCTATCACCGCTTTTCTTCGTTTTCCTACGCTCTAACACCACTTTCTTGGTTTTCCTTCGCTCTAACTTCACTTTTCTTGATTTTCCTCCTTTCTAACCCCGCTTTTCTTGGTTTTCCTCCGCTCTAATCCCGCCTCTCTTGGTTTTTCTCCACTCTAACCATGCTTTTCTTGGATTTCTGCTGCTCTAACCCCGCTTTTCTGTCTTTTCCTCCTCTCTAAGTTCTTTTTATTGTTTTTCCTCCGATCTAACCCCGATTATCTTGGTTTTCCTCCGCTCTAACCCCGCTTTTCTTGGTTTTCCTCTGCTCTAACTTCGCTTTTCTTTGTTTTTCTCTCTAACCCAGCTTTTCTTGGTTTTCCTCCCCTCTATCCCCGCTTTTCATGGTTTTCCTACACTCTAACACCACTTGTCTTGGTTTTCCTTTGCTCTATCACCGCTTTTCTTGGTTTTCCTACGCTCTAACACCACTTTTCTTGGTTTTCCTCCGCTCTAACCCTGCTTTTCTTGGTTTTTTTCCGCTCTAACTTCACATTTCTTGGTTTTCCTCCTTTCTAACCCCGCTTTTCTTGGTTTTCCTTTGCTGTAATCCCGCTTTTCTTGGTTTTTCTTTGCTCTAACCATGCTTTTCATGGTTTTTCTCCACTCTAACCATGCTTTTCTCGGATTTCTGCTGCTCTAACCCCGCTTTTCTTGGTTTTCCTCTGCTCTAACTTCGCTTTTCTTGAGTTTCCTTTGCTCTAACCCCGCTTTTCTTGGTTTTCCTCCGCTCTAACCCCGCTTTTCTTGGTTTTCCTCCGCTCGAACTTCACTTTTCTTGGTTTTCCTCCGTTCTAACCCCGCTTTTCTTGGTTTTCCTCCACTCTAACCCCGCTTTTCTTGATTTTCCTCCGCTCTAACCCCGCTTTTCTCGGATTTCTGCTGCTCTAACCACGCTTTTCTTCGTTTTCTTCCGTTCTAACTCTGCTTTTCTTGGTTTTCCACCGCTCTAACCACGCTTTTCTTCGTTTTCTTCCGTTCTAACTCTGCTTTTCTTGGTTTTCCTCCGCTCTAACCCCGCTTATCTTGGTTTTCCTAAGCTCTAACTTCTCTTTTCTTGGTTTATCTCCTCTCTGACCCCGCTTTTCTTGGTTTTACTCTGCGATAACCCCACTTTTCTTTGTTTCCTTCGCTCCAACTTCACTTTTCTTGGTTTTCCTCCTTTCTAACCCCGCTTTTCTTGGTTTTACTCCGCTCTAACCACGCTTTTCTTCGTTTTCTTCCGTTCTAACTCTGCTTTTCTTGGTTTTCCTCCGCTCTAACCCCGCTTATCTTGGTTTTCCTAAGCTCTAACTTCTCTTTTCTTGGTTTATCTCCTCTCTGACCCCGCTTTTCTTGGTTTTACTCTGCGATAACCCCACTTTTCTTTGTTTCCTTCGCTCCAACTTCACTTTTCTTGGTTTTCCTCCTTTCTAACCCCGCTTTTCTTGGTTTTCCTCCGCTCTAATCCCGCCTCTCTTGGTTTTTCTCCACTCTAACCATGCTTTTCTTGGATTTCTGCTGCTCTAACCACGCTTTTCTGTCTTTTCCTCCTCTCTAAGTTCTTTTTATTGGATTTCCTCCGCTCTAACCCCGATTATCTTGGTTTTCCTCCGCTCTAACCCCGCTTTTCTTGGTTTTCCTCTGCTCTAACTTCGCTTTTCTTTGTTTTTCTTTCTAACCCAGCTTTTCTTGGTTTTCCTTCCCTCTATCCCCGCTTTTCATGGTTTTCCTACACTCTAACACCACTTGTCTTGGTTTTCCTCAGCTCTATCACCGCTTTTCTTGGTTTTCCTACGCTCTAACACCACTTTTCTTGGTTTTCCTCCGCTCTAACCCTGCTTTTCTTGGTTTTTTTCCGCTCTAACTTCACATTTCTTGGTTTTCCTCCTTTCTAACCCCGCTTTTCTTTGTTTTCCTTTGCTCTAACCCCGCTTTTCTTGATTTTCCTCCACTCTAACCCCGCTTTTCATGATTCTCCTCCGCTCTAACCCCGCTTTTCTCGGATTTCTGCTGCTCTAACCACGCTTTTCTTCGTTTTCTTCCGTTCTAACTCTGCTTTTCTTGGTTTTCCTCCGCTCTAACCCCGCTTTTCTTGGTTTTCCTCACCTCTAACCCCGCTTTTCTTTGTTTTCCTCACCTCTAACCCCGCTTTTCATGGTTTTCCTCCGCTCTAAGCCCGCTTTTCTTGGTTTTCCTCCGCTCTAACTTCGCTTTTCTTGGTTTTCCTCCGCTCTATCACCGCTTTTCTTGGTTTTCCTACGCTCTAACTTCACTTTTCTTGGTTTTCCTCCTTTCTAACCCCGCTTTTCTTGGTTTTCCTCCGCTCTAATCCCGCCTCTCTTGGTTTTTCTCCACTCTAACCATGCTTTTCTTGGATTTCTGCTGCTCTAAGCACGCTTTTCTGTTTTTTCCTCCTCTCTATGTTCTTTTTATTGGATTTCCTCCGCTCTAACCCCGATTATCATGGTTTTCCTCCTCTCTAACCCCGCTTTTCTTGGTTTTCCTCTGCTCTAACTTCGCTTTTCTTGTTTTTTCTCTCTAACCCAGCTTTTCTTGGTTTTCCTCCCCTCTATCCCCGCTTTTCATGGTTTTCCTACACTCTAACACCACTTGTCTTGGTTTTCCTCCGCTCTAGCACCGCTTTTCTTGGTTTTCCTATGCTCTAACACCACTTTTCTTGGTTTTCCTCCGCTCTAACCCTGCTTTTCTTGGTTTTTTTCCGCTCTAACTTCACATTTCTTGGTTTTCCTCCTTTCTAACCCCGCTTTTCTTGGTTTTCCTTTGCTCTAATCCCGCTTTTCTTGGTTTTTCTCCGCTCTAACCATGCTTTTCGTGGTTTTTCTCCACTCTAACCATGCTTTTCTCGGATTTCTGCTGCTCTAACCACGCTTTTCTTCGTTTTCTTCCGTTCTAACTCTGCTTTTCTTGGTTTTCCTCCGCTCTAACCCCGCTTTTCTTGGTTTTCCTCTCCTCTAATCCCGCTTTTCTTTGTTTTCCTCACCTCTAACCCCGCTTTTCATGGTTTTCCTCCGCTCTAACTTCGCTTTTCTTGGTTTTCCTCCGCTCTATCACCGCTTTTCTTTGTTTTCCTATGCTCTAACACCACTTTTCTTGGTTTTCCTTCGCTCTAACTTCACTTTTCTTGGTTTTCCTCCTTTCTAACCCCGCTTTTCTTGGTTTTCCTTTGCTCTAATTCCGCTTTTCTTGGTTTTTCTCCGCTCTAACCATGCTTTTCATGGTTTTTCTCCACTCTAACCATGCTTTTCTCGGATTTCTGCTGCTCTAACCCCGCTTTTCTTGGTTTTCCTCCGCTCTAACTTCGCTTTTCTTGGTTTTCCTTTGCTCTAACCCCGCTTTTCTTGGTTTTCCTCCGCTCTAACCCCGCTTTTCTTGGTTTTCCTCCGCTCGAACTTCGCTTTTCTTGGTTTTCCTCCGTTCTAACCCTGCTTTTCTTGGTTTTCCTCCACTCTAACCCCGCTTTTCTTGATTTTCCTCCGCTCTAACCCCGCTTTTCTCGGATTTCTGCTGCTCTAACCACGCTTTTCTTCGTTTTCTTCCGTTCTAACTCTGCTTTTCTTGGTTTTCCTCCGCTCTAACCCCTCTTTTCTTGGTTTTCCTCTCCTCTAATCCCGCTTTTCTTTGTTTTCCTCACCTCTAACCCCGCTTTTCATGGTTTTCCTCCGCTCTAACTTCGCTTTTCTTGGTTTTCCTCCGCTCTATCACCGCTTTTCTTGGTTTTCCTATGCTCTAACACCACTTTTCTTGGTTTTCCTTCGCTCTAACTTCACTTTTCTTGGTTTTCCTCCTTTCTAACCCCGCTTTTCTTGGTTTTCCTCCGCTCTAATCCCGCCTCTCTTGGTTTTTCTCCACTCTAACCATGCTTTTCTTGGGTTTCTGCTGCTCTAACCCCGCTTTTCTGACTTTTCCTCCTCTCTAAGTTCTTTTTATTGGATTTCCTCCGCTCTATCCCCGATTATCTTGGTTTTCCTCCGCTATAACCCCGCTTTTCTTGGTTTTCCTCTCCTCTAATCCCGCTTTTCTTTGTTTTCCTCACCTCTAACCCCGCTTTTCATGGTTTTCCTCCGCTCTAACTTCGCTTTTCTTGGTTTTCCTCCGCTCTATCACCGCTTTTCTTGGTTTTCCTATGCTCTAACACCACTTTTCTTGGTTTTCCTTCGCTCTAACTTCACTTTTCTTGGTTTTCCTCCTTTCTAACCCCGCTTTTCTTGGTTTTCCTTTGCTCTAATCCCGCTTTTCTTGGTTTTTCTCCGCTCTAACCATGCTTTTCATGGTTTTTCTCCACTCTAACCATGCTTTTCTCGGATTTCTGCTGCTCTAACCCCGCTTTTCTTGGTTTTCCTCCGCTCTAACTTCGCTTTTCTTGGTTTTCCTTTGCTCTAACCCCGCTTTTCTTGGTTTTCCTCCGCTCTAACCCCGCTTTTCTTGGTTTTCCTCCGCTCGAACTTCGCTTTTCTTGGTTTTCCTCCGTTCTAACCCTGCTTTTCTTGGTTTTCCTCCACTCTAACCCCGCTTTTCTTGATTTTCCTCCGCTCTAACCCCGCTTTTCTCGGATTTCTGCTGCTCTAACCACGCTTTTCTTCGTTTTCTTCCGTTCTAACTCTGCTTTTCTTGGTTTTCCTCCGCTCTAACCCCTCTTTTCTTGGTTTTCCTCTCCTCTAATCCCGCTTTTCTTTGTTTTCCTCACCTCTAACCCCGCTTTTCATGGTTTTCCTCCGCTCTAACTTCGCTTTTCTTGGTTTTCCTCCGCTCTATCACCGCTTTTCTTGGTTTTCCTATGCTCTAACACCACTTTTCTTGGTTTTCCTTCGCTCTAACTTCACTTTTCTTGGTTTTCCTCCTTTCTAACCCCGCTTTTCTTGGTTTTCCTCCGCTCTAATCCCGCCTCTCTTGGTTTTTCTCCACTCTAACCATGCTTTTCTTGGGTTTCTGCTGCTCTAACCCCGCTTTTCTGACTTTTCCTCCTCTCTAAGTTCTTTTTATTGGATTTCCTCCGCTCTATCCCCGATTATCTTGGTTTTCCTCCGCTATAACCCCGCTTTTCTTGGTTTTCCTCTGCTCTAACTTCGCTTTTCTTTGTTTTTCGCCCTAACCCAGCTTTTCTTGGTTTTCCTCCCCTCTATCCTTGCTTTTCATGGTTTTCCTCCGCTCTAACACCACTTGTCTTGGTTTTCATCCACTCTAACACCGCTTTTCTTGGTTTTCCTACGCTCTAACCCCGCTTTTCTTGGTTTTCCTCCGCTCTAACTTCGCTTTTCTTGGTTTTCCTCCATTCTAACCCCGCTTTTCTTGGATTTCCTCCACTCTAACCCCGCTTTTCTCGGATTTTTGCTGCTCTAACCACGCTTTTCTTCGTTTTCTTCCGTTCTAACTCTGCTTTTCTTGGTTTTCCTTTGCTCTAACCCCGCTTTTCTTGGTTTTCCTCACCTCTAACCCCGCTTTTCTTTGTTTTCCTCACCTCTAACCCCGCTTTTCTTGGTTTTCCTCCGCTCTAACTTCGCTTTTCTTGGATTTCCTACGCTCTATCACCGCTTTTCTTGGTTTTCCTACGCTCTAACACCACTTTTCTTGGTTTTCCTTTGCTCTAACTTCACTTTTCTTGGTTTTCCTCCTTTCTAACCCCGCATTTCTTGGTTTTCCTCCGCTCTAATCCCGCCTCTCTTGGTTTTTCTCCACTCTAACCATGCTTTTCTTGGATTTCTGCTGCTCTAACCCCGCTTTTCTGTCTTTTCCTCCTCTCTATGTTCTTTTTATTGGATTTCCTCCGCTCTAACCCCGATTATCTTGGTTTTCCTCCGCTCTAACCCCGCTTTTCTTGGTTTTCCTCTGCTCTAACTTCGCTTTTCTTTGTTTTTCTCTCTAACCCAGCTTTTCTTGGTTTTCCTCCCCTCTATCCCCGCTTTTCATGGTTTTCCTACACTCTAACACCACTTGTCTTGGTTTTCCTCCGCTCTATCACCGCTTTTCTTGGTTTTCCTATGCTCTAACACCACTTTTCTTGGTTTTCCTCCGCTCTAACCCTGCTTTTCTTGGTTTTTTTCCGCTCTAACTTCACATTTCTTGGTTTTCCTCCTTTCTAACCCCGCTTTTTTTGGTTTTCCTTTGCTCTAATCCCGCTTTTCTTGGATTTTCTCCGCTCTAACCATGCTTTTCATGGTTTTTCTCAACTCTAACCATGCTTTTCTCGGATTTCTGCTGCCCTAACCCCGCTTTTCTTGGTTTTCCTCCGATCTAACTTCGCTTTTCTTGGTTTTCTTTTGCTCTAACCCCGCTTTTCTTGGTTTTCCTCCGCTCTAACCCCGCTTTTCTTGGTTTTCCTCCGCTCTAACTTCGCTTTTCTTGGTTTTCCTCCGCTCTAACCCCGCTTTTCTTGGTTTTCCTCCGCTCGAACTTCGCTTTTCTTGGTTTTCCTCCGTTCTAACCCCGCTTTTCTTGGTTTTCCTCCACTCTAACCCCGCTTTTCTTGATTTTCCTCCGCTCTAACCCCGCTTTTCTCGGATTTCTGCTGCTCTAACCACGCTTTTCTTCGTTTTCTTCCGTTCTAACTCTGCTTTTCTTGGTTTTCCTCCGCTCTAACCCCGCTTTTCTTGGTTTTCCTCTCCTCTAATCCCGCTTTTCTTTGTTTTCCTCACCTCTAACCCCGCTTTTCATGGTTTTCCTCCGCTCTAACTTCGCTTTTCTTGGTTTTCCTCCGCTCTATCACTGCTTTTCTTGGTTTTCCTATGCTCTAACACCACTTTCCTTGGTTTTCCTTTGCTCTAACTTCACTTTTCTTGGTTTTCCTCCTTTCTAACCCCGCTTTTCTTGGTTTTCCTCCGCTCTAATCCCGCCTCTCTTGGTTTTTCTCCACTCTAACCATGCTTTTCTTGGGTTTCTGCTGCTCTAACCCCGCTTTTCTGACTTTTCCTCCTCTCTAAGTTCTTTTTATTGGATTTCCTCCGCTCTATCCCCGATTATCTTGGTTTTCCTCCGCTATAACCCCGCTTTTCTTGGTTTTCCTCTGCTCTAACTTCGCTTTTCTTTGTTTTTCGCCCTAACCCAGCTTTTCTTGGTTTTCCTCCCCTCTATCCTTTCTTTTCATGGTTTTCCTCCGCTCTAACACCACTTGTCTTGGTTTTCATCCGCTCTAACACCGCTTTTCTTGGTTTTCCTCCGCTCGAACTTCGCTTTTCTTGGTTTTCCTCCGTTCTAACCCCGCTTTTCTTGGTTTTCCTCCGTTCTAACCCCGCTTTTCTTGGTTTTCCTCCACTCTAACCCCGCTTTTCTCGGATTTCTGCTGCTCTAACCACGCTTTTCTTCGTTTTCTTCCGTTCTAACTCTGCTTTTCTTGGTTTTCCTTTGCTCTAACCCCGCTTTTCTTGGTTTTCCTCACCTCTAACCCTGCTTTTCTTTGTTTTCCTCACCTCTAACCCCGCTTTTCTTGGTTTTCCTCCGCTCTAACTTCGCTTTTCTTGGTTTTCCTACGCTCTATCACCGCTTTTCTTGGTTTTCCTACGCTCTAACACCACTTTTCTTGGTTTTCCTTTGCTCTAACTTCACTTTTCTTGGTTTTCCTCCTTTCTAACCCCGCTTTTCTTGGTTTTCCTCCGCTCTAATCCCGCCTCTCTTGGTTTTTCTCCACTCTAACCATGCTTTTCTTGGATTTCTGCTGCTCTAACCCCGCGTTTCTGTCTTTTCCTCCTCTCTAAGTTCTTTTTATTGGATTTCCTCCGCTCTAACCCCGATTATCTTGGTTTTCCTCCGCTCTAACCCCGCTTTTCTTGGTTTTCCTCTGCTCTAGCTTCGCTTTTCTTTGTTTTTCTCTCTAACCCAGCTTTTCTTGGTTTTCCTCCCCTCTATCCCCGCTTTTCATGGTTTTCCTACACTCTAACACCACTTGTCTTGGTTTTCCTCCGCTCTATCACCGCTTTTCTTGGTTTTCCTATGCTCTAACACCACTTTTCTTGGTTTTCCTCCGCTCTAACCCTGCTTTTCTTGGTTTTTTTCCGCTCTAACTTCACATTTCTTGGTTTTCCTCCTTTCTAACCCCGCTTTTCTTGGTTTTCCTTTGCTCTAATCCCGCTTTTCTTGGTTTTTCTCCGCTCTAACCATGCTTTTCATGGTTTTTCTCAACTCTAACCATGCTTTTCTCGGATTTCTGCTGCTCTAACCCCGCTTTTCTTGGTTTTCCTCCGATCTAACTTCGCTTTTCTTGGTTTTCCTTTGCTCTAACCCCGCTTTTCTTGGTTTTCCTCCGCTCTAACCCCGCTTTTCTTGGTTTTCCTCCGCTCGAACTTCGCTTTTCTTGGTTTTCCTCCGTTCTAACCCCGCTTTTCTTGGTTTTCCTCCACTCTAACCCCGCTTTTCTTGATTTTCCTCCGCTCTAACCCCGCTTTTCTCGGATATCTGCTGCTCTAACCACGCTTCGTTTTCTTCCGTTCTAACTCTGCTTTTCTTGGTTTTCCTCCGCTCTAACCCCGCTTTTCTTGGTTTTCCTCTCCTCTAATCCCGCTTTTCTTTGTTTTCCTCACCTCTAACCCCGCTTTTCATGGTTTTCCTCCGCTCTAACTTCGCTTTTCTTGGTTTTCCTCCGCTCTATCACCGCTTTTCTTGGTTTTCCTATGCTCTAACACCACTTTTCTTGGTTTTCCTTCGCTCTAACTTCACTTTTCTTGGTTTTCCTCCTTTCTAACCCCGCTTTTCTTGGTTTTCCTTTGCTCTAATCCCGCTTTTCTTGGTTTTTCTCCGCTCTAACCATGCTTTTCATGGTTTTTCTCCACTCTAACCATGCTTTTCTCGGATTTCTGCTGCTCTATCACCGCTTTTCTTGGTTTTCCTATGCTCTAACACCACTTTTCTTGGTTTTCCTTTGCTCTAACTTCACTTTTCTTGGTTTTCCTCCTTTCTAACCCCGCTTTTCTTGGTTTTCCTCCGCTCTAATCCCGCCTCTCTTGGTTTTTCTCCACTCTAACCATGCTTTTCTTGGGTTTCTGCTGCTCTAACCCCGCTTTTCTGACTTTTCCTCCTCTCTAAGTTCTTTTTATTGTTTTTCCTCCGCTCTATCCCCGATTATCTTGGTTTTCCTCCGCTATAACCCCGCTTTTCTTGGTTTTCCTCTGCTCTAACTTCGCTTTTCTTTGTTTTTCGCCCTAACCCAGCTTTTCTTGGTTTTCCTCCCCTCTATCCTTGCTTTTCATGGTTTTCCTCCGCTCTAACACCACTTGTCTTGGTTTTCATCCGCTCTAACACCGCTTTTCTTGGTTTTCCTCCGCTCGAACTTCGCTTTTCTTGGTTTTCCTCCGTTCTAACCCCGCTTTTCTTGGTTTTCCTCCCTTCTAACCCCGCTTTTCTTGGTTTTCCTCCACTCTAACCCCGCTTTTCTCGGATTTCTGCTGCTCTAACCACGCTTTTCTTCGTTTTCTTCCGTTCTAACTCTGCTTTTCTTGGTTTTCCTTTGCTCTAACCCCGCTTTTCTTGGTTTTCCTCACCTCTAACCCTGCTTTTCTTTGTTTTCCTCACCTCTAACCCCGCTTTTCTTGGTTTTCCTCCGCTCTAACTTCGCTTTTCTTGGTTTTCCTACGCTCTATCACCGCTTTTCTTGGTTTTCCTACGCTCTAACACCACTTTTCTTGGTTTTCCTTTGCTCTAACTTCACTTTTCTTGGTTTTCCTCCTTTCTAACCCCGCTTTTCTTGGTTTTCCTCCGCTCTAATCCCGCCTCTCTTGGTTTTTCTCCACTCTAACCATGCTTTTCTTGGATTTCTGCTGCTCTAACCCCGCTTTTCTGTCTTTTCCTCCTCTCTATGTTCTTTTTATTGGATTTCCTCCGCTCTAACCCCGATTATCTTGGTTTTCCTCCGCTCTAACCCCGCTTTTCTTGGTTTTCCTCTGCTCTAACTTCGCTTTTCTTTGTTTTTCTCTCTAACCCAGCTTTTCTTGGTTTTCCTCCCCTCTATCCCCGCTTTTCATGGTTTTCCTACACTCTAACACCACTTGTCTTGGTTTTCCTCCGCTCTATCACCGCTTTTCTTGGTTTTCCTATGCTCTAACACCACTTTTCTTGGTTTTCCTCCGCTCTAACCCTGCTTTTCTTGGTTTTTTTCCGCTCTAACTTCACATTTCTTGGTTTTCCTCCTTTCTAACCCCGCTTTTCTTGGTTTTCCTTTGCTCTAATCCCGCTTTTCTTGGTTTTTCTCTGCTCTAACCATGCTTTTCATGGTTTTTCTCAACTCTAACCATGCTTTTCTCGGATTTCTGCTGCTCTAACCCCGCTTTTCTTGGTTTTCCTCCGATCTAACTTCGCTTTTCTTGGTTTTCCTTTGCTCTAACCCCGCTTTTCTTGGTTTTCCTCCGCTCTAACCCCGCTTTTCTTGGTTTTCCTCCGCTCGAACTTCGCTTTTCTTGGTTTTCCTCCGTTCTAACCCCGCTTTTCTTGGTTTTCCTCCACTCTAACCCCGCTTTTCTTGATTTTCCTCCGCTCTAACCCCGCTTTTCTCGGATATCTGCTGCTCTAACCACGCTTCGTTTTCTTCCGTTCTAACTCTGCTTTTCTTGGTTTTCCTCCGCTCTAACCCCGCTTTTCTTGGTTTTCCTCTCCTCTAATCCCGCTTTTCTTTGTTTTCCTCACCTCTAACCCCGCTTTTCATGGTTTTCCTCCGCTCTAACTTCGCTTTTCTTGGTTTTCCTCCGCTCTATCACCGCTTTTCTTGGTTTTCCTATGCTCTAACACCACTTTTCTTGGTTTTCCTTCGCTCTAACTTCACTTTTCTTGGTTTTCCTCCTTTCTAACCCCGCTTTTCTTGGTTTTCCTTTGCTCTAATCCCGCTTTTCTTGGTTTTTCTCCGCTCTAACCATGCTTTTCATGGTTTTTCTCCACTCTAACCATGCTTTTCTCGGATTTCTGCTGCTCTATCACCGCTTTTCTTGGTTTTCCTATGCTCTAACACCACTTTTCTTGGTTTTCCTTTGCTCTAACTTCACTTTTCTTGGTTTTCCTCCTTTCTAACCCCGCTTTTCTTGGTTTTCCTCCGCTCTAATCCCGCCTCTCTTGGTTTTTCTCCACTCTAACCATGCTTTTCTTGGGTTTCTGCTGCTCTAACCCCGCTTTTCTGACTTTTCCTCCTCTCTAAGTTCTTTTTATTGGATTTCCTCCGCTCTATCCCCGATTATCTTGGTTTTCCTCCGCTATAACCCCGCTTTTCTTGGTTTTCCTCTGCTCTAACTTCGCTTTTCTTTGTTTTTCGCCCTAACCCAGCTTTTCTTGGTTTTCCTCCCCTCTATCCTTGCTTTTCATGGTTTTCCTCCGCTCTAACACCACTTGTCTTGGTTTTCATCCGCTCTAACACCGCTTTTCTTGGTTTTCCTCCGCTCGAACTTCGCTTTTCTTGGTTTTCCTCCGTTCTAACCCCGCTTTTCTTGGTTTTCCTCCCTTCTAACCCCGCTTTTCTTGGTTTTCCTCCACTCTAACCCCGCTTTTCTCGGATTTCTGCTGCTCTAACCACGCTTTTCTTCGTTTTCTTCCGTTCTAACTCTGCTTTTCTTGGTTTTCCTTTGCTCTAACCCCGCTTTTCTTGGTTTTCCTCACCTCTAACCCTGCTTTTCTTTGTTTTCCTCACCACTAACCCCGCTTTTCTTGGTTTTCCTCCGCTCTAACTTCGCTTTTCTTGGTTTTCCTACGCTCTATCACCGCTTTTCTTGGTTTTCCTACGCTCTAACACCACTTTTCTTGGTTTTCCTTTGCTCTAACTTCACTTTTCTTGGTTTTCCTCCTTTCTAACCCCGCTTTTCTTGGTTTTCCTCCGCTCTAATCCCGCCTCTCTTGGTTTTTCTCCACTCTAACCATGCTTTTCTTGGATTTCTGCTGCTCTAACCCCGCTTTTCTGTCTTTTCCTCCTCTCTATGTTCTTTTTATTGGATTTCCTCCGCTCTAACCCCGATTATCTTGGTTTTCCTCCGCTCTAACCCCGCTTTTCTTGGTTTTCCTCTGCTCTAACTTCGCTTTTCTTTGTTTTTCTCTCTAACCCAGCTTTTCTTGGTTTTCCTCCCCTCTATCCCCGCTTTTCATGGTTTTCCTACACTCTAACACCACTTGTCTTGGTTTTCCTCCGCTCTATCACCGCTTTTCTTGGTTTTCCTATGCTCTAACACCACTTTTCTTGGTTTTCCTCCGCTCTAACCCTGCTTTTCTTGGTTTTTTTCCGCTCTAACTTCACATTTCTTGGTTTTCCTCCTTTCTAACCCCGCTTTTCTTGGTTTTCCTTTGCTCTAATCCCGCTTTTCTTGGTTTTTCTCTGCTCTAACCATGCTTTTCATGGTTTTTCTCAACTCTAACCATGCTTTTCTCGGATTTCTGCTGCTCTAACCCCGCTTTTCTTGGTTTTCCTCCGATCTAACTTCGCTTTTCTTGGTTTTCCTTTGCTCTAACCCCGCTTTTCTTGGTTTTCCTCCGCTCTAACCCCGCTTTTCTTGGTTTTCCTCCGCTCGAACTTCGCTTTTCTTGGTTTTCCTCCGTTCTAACCCCGCTTTTCTTGGTTTTCCTCCACTCTAACCCCGCTTTTCTTGATTTTCCTCCGCTCTAACCCCGCTTTTCTCGGATATCTGCTGCTCTAACCACGCTTCGTTTTCTTCCGTTCTAACTCTGCTTTTCTTGGTTTTCCTCCGCTCTAACCCCGCTTTTCTTGGTTTTCCTCTCCTCTAATCCCGCTTTTCTTTGTTTTCCTCACCTCTAACCCCGCTTTTCATGGTTTTCCTCCGCTCTAACTTCGCTTTTCTTGGTTTTCCTCCGCTCTATCACCGCTTTTCTTGGTTTTCCTATGCTCTAACACCACTTTTCTTGGTTTTCCTTCGCTCTAACTTCACTTTTCTTGGTTTTCCTCCTTTCTAACCCCGCTTTTCTTGGTTTTCCTTTGCTCTAATCCCGCTTTTCTTGGTTTTTCTCCGCTCTAACCATGCTTTTCATGGTTTTTCTCCACTCTAACCATGCTTTTCTCGGATTTCTGCTGCTCTAACCTTGCTT
The DNA here is from genome assembly GCF_054131305.1 of Coturnix japonica. Lineage (NCBI taxonomy): Eukaryota > Metazoa > Chordata > Aves > Galliformes > Phasianidae > Coturnix > Coturnix japonica. The sequence goes on along the minus strand of NC_140666.1, from coordinate 6,370,616 downwards.
TTCTTGGTTTTCCTCCGCTCTAACTTCGCTTTTCTTGGTTTTCCTTTGCTCTAACCCCGCTTTTCTTGGTTTTCCTCCCCTCTAACCCCGCTTTTCTTGGTTTTCCTCCGCTCGAACTTCGCTTTTCTTGGTTTTCCTCCGTTCTAACCCCGCTTTTCTTGGTTTTCCTCCACTCTAACCCCGCTTTTCTTGATTTTCCTCCGCTCTAACCCCGCTTTTCTCGGATTTCTGCTGCTCTAACCACGCTTTTCTTCGTTTTCTTCCGTTCTAACTCTGCTTTTCTTGGTTTTCCTCCGCTCTAACCCCGCTTTTCTTGGTTTTCCTCACCTCTAAACCCGCTTTTCTTTCTTTTCCTCACCTCTAACCTGGCTTGTCATGGTTTTCCTCCGCTCTAACCCCGCTTTTCTTGGTTTTTCTCCGCTCTAACTTCGCTTTTCTTGGTTTTCCTCCGCTCTATCACCGCTTTTCTTGGTTTTCCTACGCACTAACAACACTTTTCTTGGTTTTCCTTCGCTCTAACTTCACTTTTCTTGGTTTTCCTCCTTTCTAACCCCGCGTTTCTTGGTTTTCCTCCGCTCTAATCTTGCCTCTCTTGGTTTTTCTCCACTCTAACCATGCTTTTCTTGGATTTCTGCTGCTCTAACCCCGCGTTTCTGTCTTTACCTCCTCTCTAAGTTCTTTTTATTGGATTTCCTCCGCTCTAACCCCGATTATCTTGGTTTTCCTCCGCTCTAACCCCGCTTTTCTTGGTTTTCCTCTGCTCTAGCTTCGCTTTTCTTTGTTTTTCTCTCTAACCCAGCTTTTCTTGGTTTTCCTCCGCTCAATCCCCACTTTTCATGGTTTTCCTCTGCTCTAACCCCGCTTTTCTTGGTTTTTCTCCTCTGTAACCCAGCTTTTCATGGTTTTTCTCCACTCAAACCCAGCTTTTCCTGGTTTTCCTCCGCTCTAATCCCGCTTCTCTTGGTTTTTCTCCACTCTAACCATGCTTTTCTTGGTTTTTCTCCACTCTAACCATGCTTTTCTTGGATTTCTGCTGCTCTACCGCGCTTTTCTGTCTTTTCATCCTCTCTTAGTTCTTTTTATTGGTTTTCCTCCGCTCTAACCTCGATTATCTTGGTTTTCCTCCGCTCTAACCCCTTTTTCCTTAGTTTTCTTCCGTTCTAACTTCGCTTTTCTTGGTTTTCCTCCGCTCTAACCCCGCTTTTCTTGGTTTTCACGCACATGAACTACGTTTTTCTTGGTTTTCCTCCACTCTAACTTCGCATTTTCTAGTTTTCCTCCGCTCTAACTCTGCTTTTCTTGGTTTTCCTCACATCTAACTTCACTTTTCTTTCTTTTCCTCCACTCTAACTATACTTTTCTTGGTTTTCCTCCGCTATAACCCCGCTTTTCTTGGTTTTCCTCCGCTCTAACCCCGCTTTTCTTGGTTTTCCTCCGCTCTAACCCCGCTTTTCTTGGTTTTCGTCCGCTCTAACCCTGCTTTTCTTGGATTTCCTACGCTCTAACCCCGCTTTTCTTGGTTTTCTTCCGCTCTAACTTCGCTTTTCTTGGTTTTCCTTTGCTCTAACCCTGCTTTTCTTGGTTTTCCTCCACTGTAACCCCGCTTTTCTTGGTTTTCATTCGCTCTAACCCCGCTTTTCTTGGTTTTCCTCCGCTCTAACCCTGCTTTTCTTGATTTTCCTCCACTCTAACCCCGCTTTTCTTGGTTATTCTCCACTGTAACCCAGCTTTTCATGGTTTTTCTCGTCTCTAATACCGCTTTTCTTCGTTTTCTTCCGTTCTAACTCTGCTTTTCTTTGATTTCCTCCGCTCTAACCCCGCTTTTCTTGGTTTTCCTCCGCTCTAACCCCGCTTTTCTTGGTTTTCCTCTGCTCTAACCCCGCTTTTCTTGGTTTTCCTCCGCTCTAACTTCGCTTTTCTTGGTTTTCGTCCGCTCTATCCCCGCTTTTCTTGGTTTTCCTTCGCTCAAACCGAGCTTTTCATGGTTTTCCTTCGCTCTAAAACAACTTTTCTTGGTTTTCCTCCGCTCTAACCCTGCTTTTCTTGGTTTTCCTTCGCTCCAACTTCACTTTTCTTGGTTTTATTCCTTTCTAGCCCCGTTTTTCTTGATTTTCCTCCGCTCTAATCCCGCTTCTCTTGCTTTTTCTCCACTATAACCATGCTTTTCTTGTATTTCTGCTGCTCTAACCCCGCTTTTCTATCTTTTCCTCCTCTATAAGTTCTTTTTATTGGTTTTCCTCCGCTCTAACCCCGATTATCTTGGTTTTTTTCCACACTAACCCCACTTTTCTTGGTTTTCTTCCGTTCTAACTTCGCTTTTCTAGGTTTTCCTCCGCTCTAAACCTGCTTTTCTTAGTTTTCCTCCGATCTAACCCAACTTTTCATGCTTTTCCTCCGCTCTAACCTTGCTTATCTTGGTTCTCCTCCGAACTAACCCTGCTTTTCTTGGTTTTCCTCCGCTCTAACACCGCTTTTCTTGGTTTTCCTCCGCTCTAACCCTGCTTTTCTTGGTTTTCCTCCGCTCTAACCCCGCATTTCTTGGTTTTCACCCGCATGAACAACGTTTTTCTTGGTTTTCCTCCGCTCTAACTTTGCATTTCCTAGTTTTCCTCCGCTCTAACCCTGCTTTTCTTGGTTTTCCTCCGCTCTAACCCAGCTTTTCATGCTTTTCCTCTGCTCTAACCCCGCTTTTATTGGTTTTCCTCACCTCTAACTTCACTTTTCTTTCTTTTCCTCCGCTCTAACTTTACTTTTCTTGGTTTTCCTCTGCTCTAACCCCACTTTTCATGCTTTTCCTCCGCTCTAACCCCGATTTTCTTGGTTTTCATCGGAACTAACTTCGTTTTTCTTTGTTTTCCTCCGCTTTAACACCGCTTTTCTTGGTTTTCCTCCGCTCTAACCCTGCTTTTCTTGGTTTTCCTACGCTATAACCCCGCTTTTCATGGTTTTCCTCCCCTCTATCCCCGCTTTTCTTGGTTTTCCTCTGCTCTAACCACGCTTTTCTTGGTTTTTCTCCGCTCTAACCCAGCTTTTCTTGGTTTTTCTCCACTCTCACCATGCTTTTCTTGGATGTCTGCTGCTCTAACCACGCTTTTCTTCGTTTTCTTCCGTTCTAACTCTGCTTTTCTTGGTTTTCCTCCGCTCTAACCCCGCTTTTCTTGGTTTTCCTCCTCTATATCCCCGCTTTTCTTGGTTTTCCTACGCTATAACCCCGCTTTTCATGGTTTTCCTCCGCTCTAACCCTGCTTTTCTTGGTTTTCTTCCGTTCCAACTTCGCTTTTCTTGGTTTTCCTCCGCTCTAACCCCGCATTTCTTGGTTTTCATCTGCATGGACAATGTTTTTCTTGGTTTTCCTCCGCTCTAACCCTGCTTTTCTTGGTTTTCCTCAGCTCCAACCCCGCTTTTCATGGTTTTCCTCCGTTCTAACCCAGCTTTTCTTGGTTTTCCTCCGCTGTAACCCCGCTTGTCTTGGTTTTTCTACGCTCTAACCCCGCTTTTCTTGGTTATGCTCTAATTTATCATTGCTTTTCTTGGTTTTTCTCCGCTCTAACCCTGTTTCTCTTGGTTTTCCTCCGCTCTAACACCGCTTTTCTTGGTTTTCCTTTGCTCTAACCCCTCTTTTCTTGGTATTCCTCCGCACTAACCCTGCTTTTCTTGGTTTTTCTCCACTCTGACCCAGCTTTTCATGGTTTTTCTCCATTCTAACCATGCTTTTCTCGGATTTCTGCTGCTCTAACCGCGCTTTTCTTCGTTTTTTTCCTTTCTAACTTCTTTTTCTTCGTTTTCCTCCGCTCTAATTCCTCTTTTCTTGGTTTTCCTCCGCACTTATTCCGCCTTTCTTGGTTTTCCTCTGCTCTAACTTCGCTTTTCTTCGTTTTCCTCCGCTCTAACCCAATTTTCTTGGTTTTCCTCCGCTCTAACCCCTCTTTTCTTGGTTATCCTCGGCTCTAACCCCGCTTTTCTTGGTTTTCCTTTGCTCTAACACCGCTTTTCTTGGTTTTCCTCCGCTCTAACTTCGCTTTTCTTGGTTTCCTCTGCTCTAACCCACTTTTCTTGGTTTTCCTGCGCTCTAACCCCACTTTTCTTGGTTATCCTCGGCTCTAACCCCGCTTTTCTTGGTTTTCCTTTGCTCTAACCCTGCTTTTCTTGGTTTTCCTCCGCTCTAACCCCGCTTTTCTTGGTTTTCCTCCGCTCTATCATAGCTTTTCTTGGTATTCCTACGCTCTAACACCGATTTTCTTGGTTTTCCTCCGCTCTAACCCCGCTTTTCTTGGTTTTCCTCCGCTCTAACCCTTATTTTCTTGGTTTTTCTCCGCTCTAACCCTGCTTTTCTTGGTTTTCCTCCCCTCTATTTCCGCTTTTCTTGGTTTTCCTCCGCTCTAACCCCGCTTTTCTTGGTTTTTCTCCGCTCTAACCCAGCTTTTCATGGTTTTTCTCCACTCTAACCATGCTTTTCTCGGATTTCTGCTGCTCTAACCACGCTTTTCTTGGTTTTCCTCCGCTCTAACCCCGCTTTTCATGCTTTTCCTCCGCTCTAACCCCGCTTTTGTTGGTTTTCCTCCGTTCTAACACCGCTTTTCTTGGTTTTCCTCTGCTCTAACCCAGCTTTTCTTGGTTTTTCTCCGCTCTAACCCAGCTTTTCTTGGTTTTCCTCCCCTCTATCCCCGCTTTACCTGGTTTTCCTCCGCTCTAACCCAGTTTTTCTTGGTTTTTCTCCACTCTAACCATGCTTTTCTTGGATGTCTGCTGCTCTAACCACGCTTTTCTTCGTTTTCTTCTGTTCTAACTCTGCTTTTCTTGGCTTTCCTCCGCTCTAACCCCGCTTTTCTTGGTTTTCCTCCGCTATATCCCCGCTTTTCTTGGTTTTCCTCCGCTCTAACCCCGCTTTTCTTGGTTTTCTTCCGTTCTAACTTCGCTTTTCTTGGGTTTCCTCCGCTCTAACCCCGCATTTCTTGGTTTTCATCCGCATGAACAACGCTTTTCTTGGTTTTCCTCCGCTCTAACCCTGCTTTTCGTGGTTTTCCTCCGCTCTAACCCCGCTTTTCTTGGTTTTCCTCCGCTCTAACCCCGATTTTCTTGGTTTTCCTCTGCTCTAACTTCGCTTTTCTTGGTTTTCCTCCGCTCTAACCCACTTTTCTTGGTTTTCCTCCGCTCTAACCCCTCTTTTCTTGGTTATCCTCCGCTCTATCACCGCTTTTCTTGGCTTTCCTACGGTCTAATACCACTTTTCTTGGTTTTCCTCCGCTCTAACCCCGCTTTTCTTGGTTTTCCTCCGCTCTATCATAGCTTTTCTTGGTTTTCCTACGCTCTAACACCGCTTTTCTTGGTTTTTCTCCGTTCTAACCCAGCTTTTCTTGGTTTTCCTCCCCTCTATTTCTGCTTTTCTTAGTTTTCCTCCGCTCTAACCCCACTTTTCATGCTTTTCCTCCGCTCTAACCTTGCTTTTCTTGGTTCTCCTCCGAACTAACCCTGCTTTTCTTGGTTTTCCTCCGCTCTAACACCGCTTTTCTTGGTTTTCCTCCGCTCTAACCCTGCTTTTCTTGGTTTTTCTCCGCTCTAACCATGCTTTTCTTGGTTTTCCTCCGCTCTAACCCCGCTTTTCTTGGTTTTCACCCGCATGAACAACGTTTTTCTTGGTTTTCCTCCGCTCTAACTTTGCATTTCCTAGTTTTCCTCCGCTCTAACCCTGCTTTTCTTGGTTTTCCTCCGCTCTAACCCAGCTTTTCATGCTTTTCCTCCGCACTAACCCCACTTTTCTTGGTTTTCCTCACATCTAACTTCACTTTTCTTTCTTTTCCTCCGCTCTAACTTTACTTTTCTTGGTTTTCCTCTGCTCTAACCCCACTTTTCATGCTTTTCCTCCGCTCTAACCCCGCTTTTCTTGGTTTTCGTCGGAACTAACTTCGTTTTTCTTTGTTTTCCTCCGCTTTAACACCGCTTTTCTTGGTTTTCCTCCTCTCTAACCCTGCTTTTCTTGGTTTTTCTCCGCTCTAACCCATCTTCTCTTGGTTTTCCTCCCCTTTATCCCCGCTTTTCTTGGTTTTCCTCCGCTCTAACCCCGCTTTTCTTGGTTTTTCTCTGCTCTAACCCAGCTTTTCTTGGTTTTTCTCCACTCTAACCATGCATTTCTTGGATGTCTGCTGCTCTAACCACGCTTTTCTTCGTTTTCTTCCGTTCTAACTCTGCTTTTCTTGGTTTTCCTCTGCTCTAACCCCGCTTTTCTTGGTTTTCCTCCTCTATATCCCCGCTTTTCTTGGTTTTCCTACGCTATAACCCCGCTTTTCTTGGTTTTCCTCCGCTCTAACCCTGCTTTTCTTGGTTTTCTTCCGTTCCAACTTCGCTTTTCTTGGTTTTCCTCCGCTCTAACCCCGCATTTCTTGGTTTTCATCTGCATGGACAATGTTTTTCTTGGTTTTCCTTCGCTCTAACCCTGCTTTTCTTGGTTTTCCTCCGCTCCAACCCCGCTTTTCATGGTTTTCCTGCGCTCTAACCCAGCTTTTCTTGGTTTTCCTCCGCTGTAACCCCGCTTGTCTTGGTTTTTCTACGCTCTAAACCCGCTTTTCTTGGTTATCCTCTCATCTATCCTTGCTTTTCTTTGTTTTTCTCCGCTCTAACCCGTTTCTCTTGGTTTTCCTCCGCTCTAACACCGCTTTTCTTGGTTTTTATTTGCTCTGACCCCTCTTTTCTTGGTATTCCTCCGCACTAACCCTGCTTTTCTTCGTTTTTCTCCACTCTAACCCAGCTTTTCATGGTTTTTCTCCATTCTAACCATGCTTTTCTCGGATTTCTGCTGCACTAACCGCGCTTTTCTTCGTTTTTTTCCTCTCTAACTTCTTTTTCTTGGTTTTCCTCCGCTCTAACCCCGCTTTTCTTGGTTTTCCTCCGCACTTATTCCGCCTTTCTTGGTTTTCCTCCGCTCTAACTTCGCTTTTCTTGGTTTTCCTCCGCTCTAACCCACTTTTCTTGGTTTTCCTCCGCTCTAACCCCTCTTTTCTTGGTTATCCTCGGCTCTAACCCCGCTTTTCTTGGTTTTCCTTTGCTCTAACCCTGCTTTTCTTGGTTTTCCTCCGCTCTAACCCCACTTTTCTTGGTTTTCCTCCGCTCTATCATAGCTTTTCTTGGTTTTCCTACGCTCTAACACCGCTTTTCTTGGTTATTCTCCGCTCTAACCCAGCTTTTCTTGGTTTTCCTCCCCTCTATTTCCGCTTTTCTTGGTTTTCCTCCGCTCTAACCCCGCTTTTCTTGGTTTTTCTCCGCTCTAACCCAGCTTTTCTTGGTGTTTCTCCACTCTAACCATGCTTTTCTCGGATTTCTGCTGCTCTAACCACGCTTTTCTTGGTTTTCTTCCATTCTAACTCTGCTTTTCTTGGTTTTCGACCGCTCTAACCCCGCTTTTGTTGGTTTTCCTCCGTTCTAACACCGCTTTTCTTGGTTTTCCTCCGCTCTAACCCAGCTTTTCTTGGTTTTTCTCCGCTCTAACCCAGCTTTTCTTGGTTTTCCTCCCCTCTATCCCCGCTTTTCTTGGTTTTCCTCCGCTCTAACCCAGCTTTTCTTGGTTTTCCTCCGCTCTAACCCTTATTTTCTTGGTTTTTCTCCGCTCTAACCCAGCTTTTCTTGGTTTTCTTCCCCTCTATTTCCGCTTTTCTTGGTTTTCCTCCGCTCTAACTCTGCTTTTCTTGGTTTTCCTCCGCTCTAACCCCGCTTTTCTTGGTTTTCCTCCGCTATATCCCCGCTTTTCTTGGTTTTCCTACGCTATAACCCCGCTTTTCTTGGTTTTCCTCCGCTCTAACCCCGCATTTCTTGGTTTTCATCCGCATGGACAATGATTTTCTTGATTTTCCTCCACTCTAACCCTGCTTTTCTTGGTTTTCCTCCGCTCCAACCCCGCTTTTCATTGTTTTCCTCCGCTCTAACCCAGCTTTTCTTTGTTTTCCTCCGCTGTAACCCTGCTTGTCTTGGTTTTTCTACGCTCTAACCCCGCTTTTCTTGGTTATCCTCTCATCTATCCTTGCTTTTCTTGGTTTTTCTCCGCTCTAACCCTGTTTCTCTTGGTTTTCCTCCGCTCTAACACCGCTTTTCTTGGTTTTCCTTTGCTCTAACCCCTCTTTTCTTGGTATTCCTCCGCACTAACCCTGCTTTTCTTGGTTTTTCTCCACTCTAACCCAGCTTTTCATGGTTTTTCTCCATTCTAACCATGCTTTTCTCGGATTTCTGCTGCTCTAACCGCGCTTTTCTTCGTTTTTTTCCTCTCTAACTTCTTTTTCTTAGTTTTCCTCCGCTCTAACCCCGCTTTTCTTGGTTTTCCTCCGCACTTATTCCGCCTTTCTTGGTTTTCCTCCGCTCTAACTTCGCTTTTCTTGGTTTTCCTCCGCTCTAACCCACTTTTCTTGGTTTTCCTCCGCTCTAACCCCTCTTTTCTTGGTTTTCCTCGGCTCTAACCCCTCTTTTCTTGGTTTTCCTTTGCTCTAACCCTGATTTTCTTGGTTTTCCTACGCTCTAACACCGCTTTTCTTGGTTTTCCTCCGCTCTACCCCGCTTTTCTTGGTTTTCCTCCGCTCTAACCCTGCTTTTCTTGGTTTTTCTCCGCTCTAACCCAGCTTTTCTTGGTTTTCCTCCCCTCTATTTCCGCTTTTCTTGGTTTTCCTCCGCTCTAACCCCGATTTTCTTGGTTTTTCTCCGCTCTAACCCAGCTTTTCATGGTTTTTCTCCACTCTAACCATGCTTTTCTCGGATTTCTGCTGCTCTAACCACGCTTTTCTTGGTTTTCCTCCGCTCTAACCCCGCTTTTCATGCTTTTCCTCCGCTCTAACCCCGCTTTTGTTGGTTTTCCTCCGTTCTAACACCGCTTTTCTTGGTTTTCCTCTGCTCTAACCCAGCTTTTCTTGGTTTTTCTCCGCTCTAACCCAGCTTTTCTTGGTTTTCCTCCCCTCTATCCCCGCTTTACCTGGTTTTCCTCCGCTCTAACCCAGCTTTTCTTGGTTTTTCTCCACTCTAACCATGCTTTTCTTGGATGTCTGCTGCTCTAACCACGCTTTTCTTCGTTTTCTTCTGTTCTAACTCTGCTTTTCTTGGCTTTCCTCCGCTCTAACCCCGCTTTTCTTGGTTTTCCTCCGCTATATCCCCGCTTTTCTTGGTTTTCCTCCGCTCTAACCCCGCTTTTCTTGGTTTTCTTCCGTTCTAACTTCGCTTTTCTTGGGTTTCCTCCGCTCTAACCCCGCATTTCTTGGTTTTCATCCGCATGAACAACGCTTTTCTTGGTTTTCCTCCGCTCTAACCCTGCTTTTCGTGGTTTCCTCCGCTCTAACCCCGCTTTTCTTGGTTTTCCTCCGCTCTAACCCCGATTTTCTTGGTTTTCCTCTGCTCTAACTTCGCTTTTCTTGGTTTTCCTCCGCTCTAACCCACTTTTCTTGGTTTTCCTCCGCTCTAACCCCTCTTTTCTTGGTTATCCTCCGCTCTATCACCGCTTTTCTTGGCTTTCCTACGGTCTAATACCACTTTTCTTGGTTTTCCTCCGCTCTAACCCCGCTTTTCTTGGTTTTCCTCCGCTCTATCATAGCTTTTCTTGGTTTTCCTACGCTCTAACACCGCTTTTCTTGGTTTTTCTCCGTTCTAACCCAGGTTTTCTTGGTTTTCCTCCCCTCTATTTCTGCTTTTCTTGGTTTTCCTCCGCTCTAACCCCGCTTTTCTTGGTTTTTCTCCGCTCTAACCCAGCTTTTCTTGGTTTTTCTCCACTCTAACCATGCTTTTCTCGGATTTCTGCTGCTCTAACCACGCTTTTCTTGGTTTTCTTCCGTTCTAACTCTGCTTTTCTTGGTTTTCGAACGCTCTAACCCCGCTTTTGTTGGTTTTCCTCCGTTCTAACCCAGCTTTTCTTGGTTTTTCTCCGCTCTAACCCAGCTTTTCTTGGTTTTCCTCCCGTCTATCCCCGCTTTTCTTGGTTTTCCTCCGCTCTAACCCAGCTTTTCTTGGTTTTCCTCCGCTCTAACCCTTATTTTCTTGGTTTTTCTCCGCTCTAACCCAGCTTTTCTTGGTTTTCCTCCCCTCTATTTCCGCTTTTCTTGGTTTTCCTCCGCTCTAACCCAGCTTTTCTTGGTTTTTCTCCGCTCTAACCCAGCTTTTCTTGGTTTTCCTCCCCTCTATCCCCGCTTTTCTTGGTTTTCCTCCGCTCTAACCCCGCTTTTCTTGGTTTTCCTCCGCTCTAACCCTTATTTTCTTGGTTTTTCTCCGCTCTAACCCAGCTTTTCTTGGTTTTCCTCCTTTCTAACTCCGCTTTTCTTGGTTTTCCTCCGCTCTAACCCTGCTTTTCTTGGTTTTTCTCCGCTCTAACCCAGCTTTTCATGGTTTTTCTCCACTCTAACCATTCTTTTCTCGGATTTCTGCTGCTCTAACCACGCTTTTCTTGGTTTTCTTCCGTTCTAACTCTGCTTTTCTTGGTTTTCGACCGCTCTAACCCCGCTTTTGTTGGTTTTCCTCCGTTCTAACACCTCTTTTCTTGGTTTTCCTCCGCTCTAACCCGTCTTTTCTTGGTTTTTCTCCGCTCTAACGCAGCTTTTCTTGGTTTTCATCCCCTCTATCCCCGCTTTTCTTGGTTTTCCTCCGCTCTAACCCAGCTTTACTTGGTTTTTCTCCACTCTAACCATGCTTTTCTTGGATGTCTGCTGCTCTAACCACGCTTTTCTTCGTTTTCTTCCGTTCTAACACTGCTTTTCTTGGTTTTCCTCCGCTCTAACCCCGCTTTTCTTGGTTTTCCTCCGCTCTAACCCAGCTTTTCATGGTTTTTCTCCACTCTAACCATTCTTTTCTCGGATTTCTGCTGCTCTAACCACGCTTTTCTTGGTTTTCTTCCGTTCTAACTCTGCTTTTCTTGGTTTTCGACCGCTCTAACCCCGCTTTTGTTGGTTTTCCTCCGTTCTAACACCTCTTTTCTTGGTTTTCCTCCGCTCTAACCCGTCTTTTCTTGGTTTTTCTCCGCTCTAACGCAGCTTTTCTTGGTTTTCATCCCCTCTATCCCCGCTTTTCTTGGTTTTCCTCCGCTCTAACCCAGCTTTACTTGGTTTTTCTCCACTCTAACCATGCTTTTCTTGGATGTCTGCTGCTCTAACCACGCTTTTCTTCGTTTTCTTCCGTTCTAACACTGATTTTCTTGGTTTTCCTCCGCTCTAACCCCGCTTTTCTTGGTTTTCCTCCGCTATATCCCCGCTTTTCTTGGTTTCCTACGATATAACCCCGCTTTTCTTGGTTTTCCTCCGCTCTAACCCCGCTTTTCTTTGTTTTCTTCCGTTCCAACTTCGCTTTTCTTGGTTTTCCCCCGCTCTAACCTCGCATTTCTTGGTTTTCATCCGCATGGACAATGTTTTTCTTGGTTTTCCTTTGCTCTAACCCTGCTTTTCTTGGTTTTCCTCCGCTCCAACCCCGCTTTTCATGGTTTTCCTCCGCTCTAACCCAGGTTTTCTTGGTTTTCCTCCGCTGTAACCCCGCTTGTCTTGGTATTTCTACGCTCTAACCCCGCTTTTCTTGGTTATCCTCTCATCTATCCTTGCTTTTCTTGGTTTTTCTCCGCTCTAACCCTGTTTCTCTTGGTTTTCCTCCGCTCTAACACCGCTTTTCTTGGTTTTCCTTTGCTCTAACCCCTCTTTTCTTGGTATTCCTCCGCACTAACCCTGCTTTTCTTGGTTTTTCTCCACTCTAACCCAGCTTTTCATGGTTTTTCTCCATTCTAACCATGCTTTTCTCGGATTTCTGCTGCTCTAACGCGCTTTTCTTCGTTTTTTTCCTCTCTAACTTCTTTTTCTTGGTTTTCCTTTGCTCTAACCCCGCTTTTCTTGGTTTTCCTCCGCACTTATTCCGTTTTTCTTGGTTTTCCTCCGCTCTAACTTCGCTTTTCTTGGTTTTCCTGCGCTCTAACCCACTTTTCTTGGTTTTCCTCCGCTCTAACCCTGCTTTTCTTGGTTTTCCTTTGCTCTAACTCTGATTTTCTTGGTTTTCCTCCGCTCTAACCCCGCTTTTCTTGGTTTTCCTCCGCTCTATCATAACTTTTCTTGGTTTTCCTACGCTCTAACACCGCTTTTCTTGGTTTTCCTCCGCTCTAACCCTGCTTTACTTGGTTTTTCTCTGCTCTAACCCAGCTTTTCTTGGTTTTCCTCCCCTCTATTTCTGCTTTTCTTGGTTTTCCTCCGCTCTAACCCCGATTTTCTTGGTTTTTCTCCGCTCTAACCCAGCTTTTCATGGTTTTTCTCCACTCTAACCATGCTTTTCTCGGATTTCTGCTGCTCTAACCACGCTTTTCTTGGTTTTCCTCCGCTCTAACCCCGCTTTTCATGCTTTTCCTCCGCTCTGACCCCGCTTTTGTTGGTTTTCCTCCGTTCTAACACCGCTTTTCTTGGTTTTCCTCCGCTATAACCCCATCTTTTCTTGGTTTTTCTCCGCTCTAACACAGCTTTTCTTGGTTTTCCTCCCCTCTATCCCCGCTTTACTTGGTTTTCCTCCGCTCTAACCCAGCTTTTCTTGGTTTTTCTCCACTCTAACCATGCCTTTCTTGGATGTCTGCTGCTCTAACCACGCTTTTCTTCGTTTTCTTCCGTTCTAACTCTGCTTTTCTTGGCTTTCCTCCGCTCTAACCCCGCTTTTCTTGGTTTTCCTCCGCTATATCCCCGCTTTTCTTGGTTTTCCTCCGCTATAACCCCGCTTTTCTTGGTTTTCCTCCGCTCTAACCCCGCTTTTCTTGGTTTTCTTCCGTTCTAACTTCGCTTTTCTTGGGTTTCCTCCGCTCTAACCCGGCATTTCTTGGTTTTCATCCGCATGAACAACGTTTTTCTTGGTTTTCCTTCGCTCTAACCCTGCTTTTCGTGGTTTTCCTCCGCTCTAACCCAGCTTTTCTTGATTTTCCTCTGCTCTAACCCCGATTTTCTTGGTTTTCTTCTGCTCTAACCCCGCTTTTCTTGGTTTTCCTCCGCTCTAACCCCGCTTTTCTTGGTTTTCCTCTGTTCTAACCTCGCTTTTCTTGGTTTTCTTCCGTTCTAACTTCGCTTTTCTTGGTTTTCCTCCGCTCTAACCCCGCTTTTCTTGGTTTTCATCCGCATGAACAACGTTTTTCTTGGTTTTCCTCCGCTCTAACCCCACTTTTCTTGGTTTTCCTCGTCTCTAACCCCGCTTTTCTTGGTTTTCCTCCGCTCTAACCTCGATTTTCTTGGATTTCCTCCGCTCTAACCCCGATTTTCTTCGTTTTCCTCCGCTCTAACCCAGCTTTTCTTGGTTTTCCTCTGTTCTAACCCTGCTTTTCTTGGTTTTTCTACGCTCTAACCCCGCTTTTCTTGGTTATCCTATCATCTATCCTTGCTTTTCTTGGTTTTTCTCCGCTCTAACCCCGTTTCTCTTGGTTTTCCTCCGCTCTAACACCACTTTTCTTGGTTTTCCTCCGCTCTAACACCGCTTTTCTTGGTTTTCCTCCGCTCTAACCCAGCTTTTCTTGGTTTTTCTCCGCTCTAACCCAGCTTTTCTTGGTTTTCCTCCCCTCTATCCCCGCTTTTCTTGGTTTTCCTTAGCTCTAACCCCGCTTTTCTTGGTTTTTCTCCGCTCTAACCCAGGTTTTCATGCTTTTTCTCCACTGTAACCATGCTTTTCTTGGATGTCTGCTGCTCTAACCACGCTTTTCTTCGTTTTCTTCCGTTCTAACTCTGCTTTTCTTGGTTTTCCTCCGCTCTAACCCCGCTTTTCTTGGTTTTCCTCCGTTATATCCCCGCTTTTCTTGGATTTCCTCCGCTATAACCCCGCTTTTCTTGGTTTTCCTTTGCTCTAACCCCGCTTTTCTTGGTTTTCCTCCGCTCTATCACCGCTTTTCTTGGTTTTCCTCCGCTCATACACTGCATTTCTTGGTTTTCATCCGAATGAACAACGTTTTTCTTGGTTTTCCTCCGCTCTAACCCCGCTTTTCTTGGTTTTCCTCCGTTATATCCCCGCTTTTCTTGGATTTCCTCCGCTATAACCCCGCTTTTCTTGGTTTTCCTTTGCTCTAACCCCGCTTTTCTTGGTTTTCTTCCGTTCTAACTTTGCTTTTCTTGGTTTTCCTCCGCTCATACACTGCATTTCTTGGTTTTCATCCGAATGAACGTTTTTCTTGGTTTTCCTCCGCTCTAACCCAACTTTTCTTGGTTTTTCTCCGCTCTAACCCAGCTTTTCTTGGTTTTCCTCGCCTCTATCCCCGCTTTTCTTGGTTTTCCTCCGCTCTAACCCCGCTTTTCTTGGTTTTCCTCCGCTCTAATCCCGCTTCTCTTGGTTTTTCTCCACTCTAACCATGCTTTTCTTGGATTTCTGCTGCTCTAACCCCGCTTTTCAGTCTTTTCCACCTCTCTAAGTTCTTTTTATTGGTTTTCCTCCGCTCTAACCCCGATTATCTTGGTTTTCCTCCGCACTAACCTGGCTTTTCTTGGTTTTCTTCCATTCTAACTTCGCTTTTCTTTGTTTTCCTCCACTCTAACCCTGCATTTCTTGGTTTTCACCCGCATGAACAACGTTTTTCTTGGTTTTCCTCCGCTCTAACTTCGCATTTCCTAGTTTTCCTCCGCTCTAACCCCGTTTCTCTTGGTTTTCCTCCCCTCTATCCCCGCTTTTCTTGGTTTTCCTCCGCTCTAACCCCACTTTTCTTGGTTTTCCTCCGCTCTAACCCAGCTTTTCTTGGTTTTCCTTCGCTCTAACCCAGCTTTTCTTAGTTTTCCTCCGCTCTAAATCAGCTTTTCTTGGTTTTCTTCCGATCTAACTTCGCTTTTCTTGGTTTTCCTCCGCTCTAACCCCGCTTTTCTTGGTTTTCATCCGCATGAACAACGTTTTTCTTGGTTTTCCTCCGCTCTAACCCTTCTTTTCTTGGTTTTCCTCCGCTATAACCCCGCTTTTCTTGGTTTTCCTCCGCTCTAACCCCGCTTGTCTTTGTTTTCCTCCGCTCTATCACCGCTTTTATTGGTTTTCATAAGCTCTAACACCGCTTTTCTTGGTTTTCCTCCGCTCTAACCCCGCTTTTCTTGGTTTTCCTCTGCTCTAACCCTGCTTTTCTTGGTTTATCTCCGCTCTAACACCGCTTTTCTTGGTTTTCCTCTCCTCTATCCCCGCTTTTCTTGGTTTTCCTCCGCTCTAACCAAGATTTTCTTGGTTTTTCTCTGCTCTAACCCAGCTTTTCATGGTTTTTCTCCACTCTAACCATGCTTTTCTCGGATTTCTGCTGCTCTAACCAAGCTTTTCTTGGTTTTCTTCGGTTCTAACTCTGCTTTTTTTGGTTTTCGTCCGCTCTAACCCCGCTTTTCTTGGTTTTCCTCCGCTATAACCCCGCTTTTCTTGGTTTTCCTCCACTCTAATCCTGCTTTTCTTGGTTTTCCTCCGCTCTTACCCCGCTTTTCTTGGTTTTCCTCCGCTCTAACCCAACTTTTCATGCTTTTCCTCCGCTCTAACCCCTATTTTCTTTGTTTTCCTCGGAACTAACCCCGCTTTTCTTGGTTTTCCTCCGCTCTAACCCCGTTTCTCTTGGTTTTCCTCCCCTCTATCCCCGCTTTTCTTGGTTTTCCTCCGCTCTAACCCCGCTTTTCTTAGTTTTTCTCCGCTGTAACCCAGCTTTTCATGGTTTTTCTCCACTCTAACCATGCTTTTCTCTGATGTCTGCTGCTCTAACCACGCTTTTCTTCGTTTTCTTCCGTTCCAACTCCGCTTTTCTTGGGTTTCCTCCGCTCTAACCCAGCTTTTCTTGGTTTTCCTCCCCTCTATCCCCGCTTCTCTTGGATTTCCTCCGCTCTAACCCCGCTTTTCTTGGTCTTCCTCCGCTCTAATTCCGCTCCTCTTGGTTTTACTCCACTCTAACCATGCATTTCTTGGATTTCTGCTGCTCTAACCCCGCTTTTCTGTCTTTTCCTCCTCTCTAAGTTCTTTTTATTGGTTTTCCTCCGCTCAAACCCCGATTATCTTGGTTTTCCTCCGAACTAACCCCGCTTTTCTTGGTTTTCTTCCATTCTAACTTCGCTTTTCTTGGTTTTCCTCCGCTCTAAACCCGCATTTCTTGGTTTTCATCCGCATGAACAACGTTTTTCTTGGTTTTCCTCCGCTCTAACCCTGCTTCTCTTGGTTTTCCTCCGCTCTTACCCCACTTGTCTTGGTTTTCTTCCGTTCTAACTTCGCTTTTCTTGGTTTTCCTCCGCTCTAACCCCGCATTTCTTGGTTTTCACCCGCATGAACAACGTTTTTCTTGGTTTTCCTCCGCTCTAACCCTGCTTTTCTTGGTTTTTCTCCGCTCTAACCCAGCTTTTCTTGGTTTTCCTACCCTCTATCCCCGCTTTTCTTGGTTTTAATCCGCTCTAACCCCGCTTTTCTTGGTTTTTCTCCGCTCTAACCCAGCTTTTCATGGTTTTTCTCCACTGTAACCATGATTTTCTTGGATGTCTGCTGCTCTAACCACGCTTTTCTTCGTTTTCGTCCGTTCTAACTCTGCTTTTCTTGGTTTTCCTCCGCTCTAACCCCGCTTTTCTTTTTTTTCCTCCGCTATATCCCCGCTTTTCTTGGTTTTCCTCCGCTATAACCTCGCTTTTCTTGGTTTTCCTTTGCTCTAACCCCGATTTTCTTGGTTTTCTTCCGTTCTAACATCGCTTTTCTTGGTTTTCCTCCGCTCTAACTCTGCATTTCTTGGTTTTCATCCGAATGAATAAAGTTTTTCTTGGTTTTCCTCCGCTCTAACCCTGCTTTTCTTGGTTTTTATCCGCTCTAAGCCCGTTTCTCTTGGTTTTCCTCCCCTCTATCCCCGCTTTTCTTGGTTTTCCTCCGCTCTAACCCCGCTTTTCTTGGTTTTTCTCCGCTCTAACCCAGCTTTTCATGATTTTTCTCCACTCTAACCATGCTTTTCTCTGATGTCTGCTGCTCTAACCTCGCTTTTCTTCGTTTTCTTCCGTTCCAACTCTGCTTTTCTTGGTTTTCCTTTGCTCTTACCTAGCTTTTCTTGGTTTTCCTCCCCTCTATCCCCTCTTTTCTTGGTTTTCCTCCGCTCTAACCCCGCTTTTCTTGGTTTTCCTCCGCTCTAATCCCGCTTCTCTTGGTTTTTCTCCACTCTAACCTTGCTTTTCTTGGATTTCTGCTGCTCTAACCCCGCTTTTCTGTCTTTTCCTCCTCTCTAAGTTCTTTTTATTGGTTTTCCTCCGCTCTAACCCCGATTATCTTGGTTTTCCTCCGCACTAACCCCGCTTTTCTTGGTTTTCTTCCATTCTAACTTCGCTTTTCTTTGTTTTCCTCCGCTCTAACCCCGCATTTCTTGGTTTTCATCCGCATGAACAACGTTTTTCTTGGTTTTCCTCCGCTGTAACCCTGCTTCTCTTGGTTATCACCCGCATGAACAACGTTTTTCTTTGTTTTCCTCGGCTCTAACTTCGCATTTCCTAGTTTTCCTCCGCTCTAACCCCGCTTTTCTTGTTTTTCCTCACCTCTAACTTCACTTTTCTTTCGTTTCCTCTGCTCTAACTTTACTTTTCTTGGTTTTCCTCCGCTCTAACCCCATTTTCATGCTTTTCCTCCGCTCTAACCCAGCTTTTCTTGGTTTTTACCCGCATGAACAACGTTTTTCTTTGTTTTCCTCCGCTCTAACTTCGCATTTCCTAGTTTTCCTCCGCTCTAACCCCGCTTATCTTGGTTTTCCTCACCTCTAACTTCACTTTTCTTTCGTTTCCTCTGCTCTAACTTTACTTTTCTTGGTTTTCCTCCGCTCTAACCCCATTTTCATGCTTTTCCTCCGCTCTAACCCCGCTTTTCTTGGATTTCCTCACCTCTAACTTCACTTTTCTTTCTTTTCCTCCGTTCTAACTTTACTTTTCTTGGTTTTCCTCCGCTCTAACCCCACTTTTCATGCTTTTCCTCCGCTCTAACCCCGCATTTCTTGGTTTTCCTCGGAACTAACCCCGCTTTTCTTGGTTTTCCTCCGCTCTAACACCGCTTTTCTTGGTTTTCCTCCGCTCTAACCCTGCTTTTCTTGGTTTCTATCCGCTCTAACCCAATTTTTCTTGGTTTTCTTCCCATCTATCCCCGCTTTTCTTGGTTTTCCTCCGCTCTAACCCCGCTTTTCTTGGTTTTTCTCCGCTCTAACCCAGCCTTTCATGGTTTTTCTCCACTGTAACCATGCTTTTCTTGGATGTCTGCTGCTCTAACCACGCTTTTCTTCGTTTTCTTCCGTTCTAACTCTACTTTTCTTGGTTTTCCTCCGCTCTAACCCCGCTTTTCTTGGTTTTCCTCCGCTATATCCCCGCTTTTCTTTGTTTTCCTCCGCTATAACCCCGCTTTTCTTGGTTTTCCTTTGCTCTAACCCCGCTTTTCTTGGTTTTCTTCCGTTCTAACTTCGCTTTTCTTGGTTTTCCTCCGCTCTAACACTGCATTTCTTGGTTTTCATAAGCATGAACAACGTTTTTCTTGGTTTTCCTCCGCTCTAACCCAGCTTTTCTTGGTTTTTCTCCGCTCTAATCCAGCTTTTCATGGTTTTTCTCCACTCTAACCATGCTTTTCTCGGATTTCAGCTGCTCTAACCACGCTTTTCTTCGTTTTCTTCCGTTCTAACTCTGCTTTTCTTGGTTTTCCTCCACTCTAACCCAGCTTTTCTTGGTTTTCTTCCGTTCTAACTTCGCTTTTCTTGGTTTTCCTCCGCTCTAACCCCGCATTTCTTGGTTTTCATCCGCATGAACAACGTTTTTCTTGGTTTTCCTCCGCTCTAACCCTGCTTTTCTTGGTTTTCCTCCGCTATAACCCCGCTTTTGTTGGTTTTCCTCCGTTCTAACACCTCTTTTATTGGTTTTCCTCCGCTCTAACCCGTCTTTTCTTGGTTTTTCTCCGCTCTAACGCAGCTTTTCTTGGTTTTCATCCCCTCTATCCCCGCTTTTCTTGGTTTTCCTCCGCTCTAACCCAGCTTTACTTGGTTTTTCTCCACTCTAACCATGCTTTTCTTGGATGTCTGCTGCTCTAACCACGCTTTTCTTCGTTTTCTTCCGTTCTAACACTGCTTTTCTTGGTTTTCCTCCGCTCTAACCCCGCTTTTCTTGGTTTTCCTCCGCTCTAACCCAGCTTTTCATGGTTTTTCTCCACTCTAACCATTCTTTTCTCGGATTTCTGCTGCTCTAACCACGCTTTTCTTGGTTTTCTTCCGTTCTAACTCTGCTTTTCTTGGTTTTCGACCGCTCTAACCCCGCTTTTGTTGGTTTTCCTCCGTTCTAACACCACTTTTCTTGGTTTTCCTCCGCTCTAACCCGTCTTTTCTTGGTTTTTCTCCGCTCTAACGCAGCTTTTCTTGGTTTTCATCCCCTCTATCACCGCTTTTCTTGGTTTTCCTCCGCTCTAACCCAGCTTTACTTGGATTTTCTCCACTCTAACCATGCTTTTCTTGGATGTCTGCTGCTTTAACCACGCTTTTCTTCGTTTTCTTCCGTTCTAACACTGATTTTCTTGGTTTTCCTCCGCTCTAACCCCGCTTTTCTTGGTTTTCCTCCGCTATATCCCCGCTTTTCTTGGTTTCCTACGATATAACCCCGCTTTTCTTGGTTTTCCTCCGCTCTAACCCAGCTTTTCTTTGTTTTCTTCCGTTCCAACTTCGCTTTTCTTGGTTTTCCCCCGCTCTAACTTCGCATTTCTTGGTTTTCATCCGCATGGACAATGTTTTTCTTGGTTTTCCTCCGCTCTAACCCTGCTTTTCTTGGTTTTCCTCCGCTCCAACCCCGCTTTTCATGGTTTTCCTCCGCTCTAACCCAGGTTTTCTTGGTTTTCCTCCGCTGTAACCCCGCTTGTCTTGGTTTTTCTACGCTCTAACCCCGCTTTTCTTGGTTATCCTCTCATCTATCCTTGCTTTTCTTGGTTTTTCTCCGCTCTAACCCTGTTTCTCTTGGTTTTCCTCCGCTCTAACACCGCTTTTCTTGGTTTTCCTTTGCTCTAACCCCACTTTTCTTGGTATTCCTCCGCACTAACCCTGCTTTTCTTGGTTTTTCTCCACTCTAACCCAGCTTTTCATGGTTTTTCTCCATTCTAACCATGCTTTTCTCGGATTTCTGCTGCTCTAACGCGCTTTTCTTCGTTTTTTTCCTCTCTAACTTCTTTTTCTTGGTTTTCCTTTGCTCTAACCCCGCTTTTCTTGGTTTTCCTCCGCACTTATTCCGTTTTTCTTGGTTTTCCTCCGCTCTAACTTCGCTTTTCTTGGTTTTCCTCCGCTCTAACCCACTTTTCTTGGTTTTCCTCCGCTCTAACCCTGCTTTTCTTGGTTTTCCTTTGCTCTAACTCTGATTTTCTTGGTTTTCCTCCGCTCTAACCCCGCTTTTCTTGGTTTTCCTCCGCTCTATCATAGCTTTTCTTGGTTTTCCTACGCTCTAACACCGCTTTTCTTGGTTTTCCTCTGCTCTAACCCTGCTTTACTTGGTTTTTCTCCGCTCTAACCCAGCTTTTCTTGGTTTTCCTCCCCTCTATTTCTGCTTTTCTTGGTTTTCCTCCGCTCTAACCCCGATTTTCTTGGTTTTTCTCCGCTCTAACCCAGCTTTTCATGGTTTTTCTCCACTCTAACCATGCTTTTCTCGGATTTCTGCTGCTCTAACCACGCTTTTCTTGGTTTTCCTCCGCTCTAACCCCGCTTTTCATGCTTTTCCTCCGCTCTGACCCCGCTTTTGTTGGTTTTCCTCCGTTCTAACACCGCTTTTCTTGGTTTTCCTCCGCTATAACCCCATCTTTTCTTGGTTTTTCTCCGCTCTAACACAGCTTTTCTTGGTTTTCCTCCCCTCTATCCCCGCTTTACTTGGTTTTCCTCCGCTCTAACCCAGCTTTTCTTGGTTTTTCTCCACTCTAACCATGCCTTTCTTGGATGTCTGCTGCTCTAACCACGCTTTTCTTCGTTTTCTTCCGTTCTAACTCTGCTTTTCTTGGCTTTCCTCCGCTCTAACCCCGCTTTTCTTGGTTTTCCTCCGCTATATCCCCGCTTTTCTTGGTTTTCCTCCGCTATAACCCCGCTTTTCTTGGTTTTCCTCCGCTCTAACCCCGCTTTTCTTGGTTTTCTTCCGTTCTAACTTCGCTTTTCTTGGGTTTCCTCCGCTCTAACCCGGCATTTCTTGGTTTTCATCCGCATGAACAACGTTTTTCTTGGTTTTCCTTCGCTCTAACCCTGCTTTTCGTGGTTTTCCTCCGCTCTAACCCAGCTTTTCTTGATTTTCCTCTGCTCTAACCCCGATTTTCTTGGTTTTCCTCTGCTCTAACCCCGCTTTTCTTGGTTTTCCTCCGCTCTAACCCCGCTTTTCTTGGTTTTCCTCTGTTCTAACCTCGCTTTTCTTGGTTTTCTTCCGTTCTAACTTCGCTTTTCTTGGTTTTCCTCCGCTCTAACCCCGCTTTTCTTGGTTTTCATCCGCATGAACAACGTTTTTCTTGGTTTTCCTCCGCTCTAACCCCACTTTTCTTGGTTTTCCTCGTCTTTAACCCCGCTTTTCTTGGTTTTCCTCCGCTCTAACCTCGATTTTCTTGGATTTCCTCCGCTCTAACCCCGATTTTCTTCGTTTTCCTCCGCTCTAACCCAGCTTTTCTTGGTTTTCCTCTGCTCTAACCCTGCTTTTCTTGGTTTTTCTACGCTCTAACCCCGCTTTTCTTGGTTATCCTATCATCTATCCTTGCTTTTCTTGGTTTTTCTCCGCTCTAACCCCGTTTCTCTTGGTTTTCCTCCGCTCTAACACCACTTTTCTTGGTTTTCCTCCGCTCTAACACCGCTTTTCTTGGTTTTCCTCCGCTCTAACCCAGCTTTTCTTGGTTTTTCTCCGCTCTAACCCAGCTTTTCTTGGTTTTCCTCCCCTCTATCCCCGCTTTTCTTGGTTTTCCTTAGCTCTAACCCCGCTTTTCTTGGTTTTTCTCCGCTCTAACCCAGGTTTTCATGCTTTTTCTCCACTGTAACCATGCTTTTCTTGGATGTCTGCTGCTCTAACCACGCTTTTCTTCGTTTTCTTCCGTTCTAACTCTGCTTTTCTTGGTTTTCCTCCGCTCTAACCCCGCTTTTCTAGGGTTTCCTCCGTTATATCCCCGCTTTTCTTGGATTTCCTCCGCTATAACCCCGCTTTTCTTGGTTTTCCTTTGCTCTAACCCCGCTTTTCTTGGTTTTCCTCCGCTCTATCACCGCTTTTCTTGGTTTTCCTCCGCTCATACACTGCATTTCTTGGTTTTCATCCGAATGAACAACGTTTTTCTTGGTTTTCCTCCGCTCTAACCCCGCTTTTCTTGGTTTTCCTCCGTTATATCCCCGCTTTTCTTGGATTTCCTCTGCTATAACCCTGCTTTTCTTGGTTTTCCTTTGCTCTAACCCCGCTTTTCTTGGTTTTCTTCCGTTCTAACTTTGCTTTTCTTGGTTTTCCTCCGCTCATACACTGCATTTCTTGGTTTTCATCCGAATGTACGTTTTTCTTGGTTTTCCTCCGCTCTAACCCTGCTTTTCTTGGTTTTTCTCCGCTCTAACCCAGCCTTTCTTGGTTTTCCTCCCCTCTATCCCCGCTTTTCTTGGTTTTCCTCCGCTCTAACCCCGCTTTTCTTGGTTTTCCTCCGCTCTAATCCCGCTTCTCTTGGTTTTTCTCCACTCTAACCATGCTTTTCTTGGATTTCTGCTGCTCTAACCCCGCTTTTCAGTCTTTTCCACCTCTCTAAGTTCTTTTTATTGGTTTTCCTCCGCTCTAACCCCGATTATCTTGGTTTTCCTCCGCACTAACCTGGCTTTTCTTGGTTTTCTTCCATTCTAACTTCGCTTTTCTTTGTTTTCCTCCACTCTAACCCTGCATTTCTTGGTTTTCACCCGCATGAACAACGTTTTTCTTGGTTTTCCTCCGCTCTAACCTCGCATTTCCTAGTTTTCCTCCGCTCTAACCCCGTTTCTCTTGGTTTTCCTCCCCTCTATCCCCGCTTTTCTTGGTTTTCCTCCGCTCTAACCCCACTTTTCTTGGTTTTCCTCCGCTCTAACCCAGCTTTTCTTGGTTTTCCTTCGCTCTAACCCAGCTTTTCTTAGTTTTCCTCCGCTCTAAATCAGCTTTTCTTGGTTTTCTTCCGATCTAACTTCGCTTTTCTTGGTTTTCCTCCGCTCTAACCCCGCTTTTCTTGGTTTTCATCCGCATGAACAACGTTTTTCTTGGTTTTCCTCCGCTCTAACCCTTCTTTTCTTGGTTTTCCTCCGCTATAACCCCGCTTTTCTTGGTTTTCCTCCGCTCTAACCCCGCTTGTCTTTGTTTTCCTCCGCTCTATCACCGCTTTTATTGGTTTTCATAAGCTCTAACACCGCTTTTCTTGGTTTTCCTCCGCTCTAACCCCGCTTTTCTTGGTTTTCCTCTGCTCTAACCCTGCTTTTCTTGGTTTATCTCCGCTCTAACACCGCTTTTCTTGGTTTTCCTCTCCTCTATCCCCGCTTTTCTTGGTTTTCCTCCGCTCTAACCAAGATTTTCTTGGTTTTTCTCTGCTCTAACCCAGCTTTTCATGGTTTTTCTCCACTCTAACCATGCTTTTCTCGGATTTCTGCTGCTCTAACCAAGCTTTTCTTGGTTTTCTTCGGTTCTAACTCTGCTTTTTTTGGTTTTCGTCCGCTCTAACCCCGCTTTTCTTGGTTTTCCTCCGCTATAACCCCGCTTTTCTTGGTTTTCCTCCACTCTAATCCTGCTTTTCTTGGTTTTCCTCCGCTCTTACCCCGCTTTTCTTGGTTTTCCTCCGCTCTAACCCAACTTTTCATGCTTTTCCTCCGCTCTAACCCCTATTTTCTTTGTTTTCCTCGGAACTAACCCCGCTTTTCTTGGTTTTCCTCCGCTCTAACCCCGTTTCTCTTGGTTTTCCTCCCCTCTATCCCCGCTTTTCTTGGTTTTCCTCCGCTCTAACCCCGCTTTTCTTAGTTTTTCTCCGCTGTAACCCAGCTTTTCATGGTTTTTCTCCACTCTAACCATGCTTTTCTCTGATGTCTGCTGCTCTAACCACGCTTTTCTTCGTTTTCTTCCGTTCCAACTCCGCTTTTCTTGGGTTTCCTCCGCTCTAACCCAGCTTTTCTTGGTTTTCCTCCCCTCTATCCCCGCTTCTCTTGGATTTCCTCCGCTCTAACCCCGCTTTTCTTGGTCTTCCTCCGCTCTAATTCCGCTCCTCTTGGTTTTACTCCACTCTAACCATGCTTTTCTTGGATTTCTGCTGCTCTAACCCCGCTTTTCTGTCTTTTCCTCCTCTCTAAGTTCTTTTTATTGGTTTTCCTCTGCTCAAACCCCGATTATCTTGGTTTTCCTCCGAACTAACCCCGCTTTTCTTGGTTTTCTTCCATTCTAACTTCGCTTTTCTTTGTTTTCCTCCGCTCTAAACCCGCATTTCTTGGTTTTCATCCGCATGAACAACGTTTTTCTTGGTTTTCCTCCGCTCTAACCCTGCTTCTCTTGGTTTTCCTCCGCTCTTACCCCACTTGTCTTGGTTTTCTTCCGTTCTAACTTCGCTTTTCTTGGTTTTCCTCCGCTCTAACCCCGCATTTCTTGGTTTTCACCCGCATGAACAACGTTTTTCTTGGTTTTCCTGCGCTCTAACCCTGCTTTTCTTGGTTTTTCTCCGCTCTAACCCAGCTTTTCTTGGTTTTCCTACCCTCTATCCCCGCTTTTCTTGGTTTTCCTCCGCTCTAACCCCGCTTTTCTTGGTTTTTCTCCGCTCTAACCCAGCTTTTCATGGTTTTTCTCCACTGTAACCATGATTTTCTTGGATGTCTGCTGCTCTAACCACGCTTTTCTTCGTTTTCGTCCGTTCTAACTCTGCTTTTCTTGGTTTTCCTCCGCTCTAACCCCGCTTTTCTTTTTTTTTCCTCCGCTATATCCCCGCTTTTCTTGGTTTTCCTCCGCTATAACCTCGCTTTTCTTGGTTTTCCTTTGCTCTAACCCCGATTTTCTTGGTTTTCTTCCGTTCTAACATCGCTTTTCTTGGTTTTCCTCCGCTCTAACTCTGCATTTCTTGGTTTTCATCCGAATGAATAAAGTTTTTCTTGGTTTTCCTCCGCTCTAACCCTGCTTTTCTTGGTTTTTATCCGCTCTAAGCCTGTTTCTCTTGGTTTTCCTCCCCTCTATCCCCGCTTTTCTTGGTTTTCCTCCGCTCTAACCCCGCTTTTCTTGGTTTTTCTCCGCTCTAACCCAGCTTTTCATGGTTTTTCTCCACTCTAACCATGCTTTTCTCTGATGTCTGCTGCTCTAACCACGCTTTTCTTCGTTTTCTTCCGTTCCAACTCTGCTTTTCTTGGTTTTCCTTTGCTCTTACCTAGCTTTTCTTGGTTTTCCTCCCCTCTATCCCCTCTTTTCTTGGTTTTCCTCCGCTCTAACCCCGCTTTTCTTGGTTTTCCTCCGCTCTAATCCCGCTTCTCTTGGTTTTTCTCCACTCTAACCTTGCTTTTCTTGGATTTCTGCTGCTCTAACCCCGCTTTTCTGTCTTTTCCTCCTCTCTAAGTTCTTTTTATTGGTTTTCCTCCGCTCTAACCCCGCATTTCTTGGTTTTCATCCGCATGAACAACGTTTTTCTTGGTTTTCCTCCGCTGTAACCCTGCTTCTCTTGGTTATCACCCGCATGAACAACGTTTTTCTTTGTTTTCCTCGGCTCTAACTTCGCATTTCCTAGTTTTCCTCCGCTCTAACCCCGCTTTTCTTGGTTTTCCTCACCTCTAACTTCACTTTTCTTTCGTTTCCTCTGCTCTAACTTTACTTTTCTTGGTTTTCCTCCGCTCTAACCCCATTTTCATGCTTTTCCTCCGCTCTAACCCAGCTTTTCTTGGTTTTTACCCGCATGAACAACGTTTTTCTTTGTTTTCCTCCGCTCTAACTTCGCATTTCCTAGTTTTCCTCCGCTCTAACCCCGCTTATCTTGGTTTTCCTCACCTCTAACTTCACTTTTCTTTCGTTTCCTCTGCTCTAACTTTACTTTTCTTGGTTTTCCTCCGCTCTAACCCCATTTTCATGCTTTTCCTCCGCTCTAACCCCGCTTTTCTTGGATTTCCTCACCTCTAACTTCACTTTTCTTTCTTTTCCTCCGTTCTAACTTTACTTTTCTTGGTTTTCCTCCGCTCTAACCCCACTTTTCATGCTTTTCCTCCGCTCTAACCCCGCATTTCTTGGTTTTCCTCGGAACTAACCCCGCTTTTCTTGGTTTTCCTCCGCTCTAACACCGCTTTTCTTGGTTTTCCTCCGCTCTAACCCTGCTTTTCTTGGTTTCTATCCGCTCTAACCCAATTTTTCTTGGTTTTCTTCCCATCTATCCCCGCTTTTCTTGGTTTTCCTCCGCTCTAACCCCGCTTTTCTTGGTTTTTCTCCGCTCTAACCCAGCCTTTCATGGTTTTTCTCCACTGTAACCATGCTTTTCTTGGATGTCTGCTGCTCTAACCACGCTTTTCTTCGTTTTCTTCCGTTCTAACTCTACTTTTCTTGGTTTTCCTCCGCTCTAACCCCGCTTTTCTTGGTTTTCCTCCGCTATATCCCCGCTTTTCTTTGTTTTCCTCCGCTATAACCCCGCTTTTCTTGGTTTTCCTTTGCTCTAACCCCGCTTTTCTTGGTTTTCTTCCGTTCTAACTTCGCTTTTCTTGGTTTTCCTCCGCTCTAACACTGCATTTCTTGGTTTTCATAAGCATGAACAACGTTTTTCTTGGTTTTCCTCCGCTCTAACCCAGCTTTTCTTGGTTTTTCTCCGCTCTAATCCAGCTTTTCATGGTTTTTCTCCACTCTAACCATGCTTTTCTCGGATTTCAGCTGCTCTAACCACGCTTTTCTTCGTTTTCTTCCATTCTAACTCTGCTTTTCTTGGTTTTCCTCCACTCTAACCCAGCTTTTCTTGGTTTTCTTCCGTTCTAACTTCGCTTTTCTTGGTTTTCCTCCGCTCTAACCCCGCATTTCTTGGTTTTCATCCGCATGAACAACGTTTTTCTTGGTTTTCCTCCGCTCTAACCCTGCTTTTCTTGGTTTTCCTCCGCTATAACCCCGCTTTTCTTGGTTTTCCTCCGCTTTAACCCCGCTTTTCTTGGTTTTCCTCTGCTCTAACCCCGCTTTTCTTCATTTTCCTCCGCTCTATCCCTTCTTTTCTTGGTTATTCTCCACTGTAACCCAGATTTTCATGATTTTTCTCCACTCTAACCATGCTTTTCTCGGATTTCTGCTGCTCTAACCACGCTTTTCTTCGTTTTTTTCCGTTCTAACTCTGCTTTTCTTGGTTTTCCTCCGCTCTAACCCCGCTTATCTTGGTTTTCCTAAGCTCTAACTTCTCTTTTCTTGGTTTATCTCCTCTCTGACCCCGCTTTTCTTGGTTTTACTCTGCGATAACCCCACTTTTCTTTGTTTCCTTCGCTCCAACTTCACTTTTCTTGGTTTTCCTCCTTTCTAACCCCGCTTTTCTTGGTTTTCCTCCGCTCTAATCCCGCTTCTCTTGGTTTTTCTCCACTATAACCATGCTTTTCTTGGATTTCTGCTGCTCTAACCCCGCTTTTCTGTCTTTTCCTCCTCTGTAAGTTCTTTTTATTGGTTTTCCTCCGCTCTAACCCCGATTATCTTGGTTTTCCTCTGCACTAACCCCGCTATTCTTGGTTTTCTTCCGTTCTAACTTCGCTTTTCTTGGTTTTCCTTCGCTCTAACCCCGCATTTCTTGGTTTTCACCCGCATGAACAACGTTTTTCTTGGTTTTCCTCCGCTCTAACTTCGCATTTCCTAGTTTTCCTCCGCTCTAACCCTGCATTACTTGGTTTTCCTCCGCTCTAGCCCAGCTTTTCTTGGTTTTCCTCACCTCTAACTTCACTTATTTTTCTTTTCTTCCGCTCTCATTTTACTTTTCTTGGTTTTCCTTCGCTCTAATCCCACTTTTCATGCTTTTCCTCCGCTCTAACCCCGCTTTTCTTGGTTTTCCTCACCTCTAACTTCACTTTTGTTTCTTTTCCTCCGCTCTAACTTTACTTTTCTTGGTTTTCCTCCGCTCTAACCCCACTTTTCATGCTTTTCCTCCGCTCTAACCCCGCTTTTCTTGGTTTTCCTCGGAACTAACCCCGCTTTTCTTGCTTTTCCTCCTTTCTAACCCCGCTTTTCTTGCTTTTCCTCCCCTCTACCACGCTTTTCATGGTTTTCCTACGCTGTAACCCCTTTTTTCTTGATTTTCCTCTGCTCTAACCCCGCTTTTCTTGGTTTTCCTCCACTCTAACCCAGCTTTTCTTGGTTTTCCTCCGCTCTAACCCTGCTTTACTTGGTTTTTCTACGCTCTAACCCCGCTTATCTTGGTTATCCTCTCATCTATCCTTCCTTTTCTTGGTTTTTCTCCGCTCTAACCCCGTTTCTCTTGGTGTTCCTCCGCTCTAACACCGCTTTTCTTGGTTTTCCTCTGCTCTAACCCCTTTTTCCTTGGTTTTCCTCCGCCATAACCCCGCTTTTCTTGGTTTTCCTCCGCTCTATCCCCGCTTTTCTTGGTTTTCCTCCGCTCTAACCCTGCTTTTCTTGGTTTTTCTCCGCTCTAACCCAGCTTTTCTTGGTTTTCCTCCCCTCTATCCCCGCTTTTCTTGGTTTTCCTCTGCTCTAACCCCGCTTTTCTTGGTTTTTCTCCGCTCTAACCCAGCTTTTCACGGTTTTTCTCCACTCTAACCATGCTTTTCTCGGATTTCTGCTGCTCTAACCACGCTTTTCTTCGTTTTCTTCCGTTCTAACTTTGCTTTTCTTGGTTTTCGGCCGCTCTAACCCCGCTTTTCTTGGTTTTCTTCCGCTATAACCCCGCTTTTCTTGGTTTTCCTCCGCTATAACCCCGATTTTCTTGGTTTACCTTCGCTCTAACCCCGCATTTCTTGGTTTTCCTTTTCTCTTACTCCACTTTTCTTGGTTTTCCTTCGCTCTAACTTCGCTTAACTTGGTTTTCCTAAGCTCTAACTTCTCTTTTCTTGGTTTATCTCCTCTCTGACCCCGCTTTTCTTGGTTTTACTCTGCCATAACCCCACTTTTCTTTGTTTCCTTCGCTCCAACTTCACTTTTCTTGGTTTTCCTCCTTTCTAACCCCGCTTTTCTTGGTTTTCCTCCGCTCTAATCCCGCTTCTCTTGGTTTTTCTCCACTATAACCATGCTTTTCTTGGATTTCTGCTGCTCTAACCCCGCTTTTCTGTCTTTTCCTCCTCTGTAAGTTCTTTTTATTGGTTTTCCTCCGCACTAACCCCGCTATTCTTGGTTTTCTTCCGTTCTAACTTCGCTTTTCTTGGTTTTCCTTCGCTCTAACCCCGCATTTCTTGGTTTTCACCTTCAAGAACAACGTTTTTCTTGGTTTTCCTCCGCTCTAACTTCGCATTTCCTAGTTTTCCTCCGCTCTAACCCTGCGTTTCTTGGTTTTCCTCCGCTCTAACCCCGCTTTTCTTGGTTTTCCTCACCTCTAACTTCACTTATTTTTCTTTTCCTCCGCTCTCATTTTACTTTTCTTGGTTTTCCTCCGCTCTAATCGCACTTTTCATGCTTTTCCTCCGCTCTCACCCCGCTTTTCTTGGTTTTCCTCACCTCTAACTTCACTTTTGTTTCTTTTCCTCCGCTCTAACTTTACTTTTCTTGGTTTTCCTCTGCTCTAACCCCACTTTTCATGCTTTTCCTCCGCTCTAACCCCGCTTTTCTTGGTTTTCCTCGGAACTAACCCCGCTTTTCTTGCTTTTCCTCCTTTCTAACCCCGCTTTTCTTGCTTTTCCTCCACTCTACCCCGCTTTTCATGGTTTTCCTACGCTGTAACCCCTTTTTTCTTGATTTTCCTCCGCTCTAACCCCGCTTTTCTTGGTTTTCCTCCACTCTAACCCAGCTTTTCTTGGTTTATCTCCGCTCTAACCCTGCTTTACTTGGTTTTTCTACGCTCTAACCCCGCTTATCTTGGTTATCCTCTCATCTATCCTTCCTTTTCTTAGTTTTTCTCCGCTCTAACCCCGTTTCTCTTGGTG
The DNA here is from genome assembly GCF_054131305.1 of Coturnix japonica. Taxonomy (NCBI): domain Eukaryota; kingdom Metazoa; phylum Chordata; class Aves; order Galliformes; family Phasianidae; genus Coturnix; species Coturnix japonica. The sequence goes on along the minus strand of NC_140666.1, from coordinate 6,340,708 downwards.
TTCCTCCGCTCTAACACCGCTTTTCTTGGTTTTCCTCCGCTCTAACTTCGCTTTTCTTGGTTTTCCTCCGCACTAACCCCGCTTTTCTTGGTTTTTCTCCACTCTAACCCAGCTTTTCATGGTTATTCTCCATTCTAACCATGCTTTTCTCGGATTTCTGCTGCTCTAACCACGCTTTTCTTCGTTTTTTTCCTCTCTAACTTCTTTATCTTGGTTTTCCTCCGCTCTAACCCATTTTTCCTTGGTTTTCCACCGCCATAACCCCGCTTTTCTTGGTTTTCCTCCGCTCTAACCCCGCTTTTCTTGGTTTTCCTCGGAACTAACCATGCTTTTCTTGCTTTTCCTCTTTTCTAACCCCGCTCTTCTTGCTTTTCCTCCCCTCTACCCCGCTTTTCATGGTTTTCTTACGCTATAACCCCTTTTTTCTTGATTTTCCTCCGCTCTAACCCCGCTTTTCTTGGTTTTCCTCCGCTCTAACCCATCTTTTCTTGGTTTTCCTCCGCTCTAACCCTGCTTTACTTGGTTTTTCTACTCTCTAACCCCGCTTATCTTGGTTATCCTCTCATCTATCCTTCCTTTTCTTTGTTTTCCTCCGCTCTAACCCCGCTTTTCTTGGTTTTCCTCCGCTCTATCATAGCTTTTCTTGGTTTTCCTCCGCTCTAACTTCGCTTTTCTTGGTTTTCCTCCGCACTAACCCCACTTTTCTTGGTTTTTCTCCACTCTAACCCAGCTTTTCTTGGTTATTCTCCATTCTAACCATGCTTTTCTCGGATTTCTGCTGCTCTAACCACGCTTTTCTTCATTTTATTCCTCTCTAAATTCTTTTTCTTAGTTTTCCTCCACTCTAACCCCTTTTTCCTTGGTATTCCTCCGCTATAACCCCGCTTTTCTTGGTTTTCCTCCCGTCTATCCCCGCTTTTCTTGGTTTTCCTCTGCTCTAACCCCGCTTTTCTTGGTTTTTCTCCGCTGTAACCCAGCTTTTCATGGTTTTTCTCCACTCTAACCATGCTTTTCTCGGATTTCTGCTGCTCTAACCACGCTTTTCTTCGTTTTCTTCCGTTCCAACTTTGCTTTTCTTGGTTTTCGTCCGCTCTAACCCCGCTTTTCTTGGTTTTCTTCCGCTATAACCCAGCTTTTCTTGGTTTTCCTCCGCTATAACCCCGATTTTCTTGATTTACCTCCGCTCTAACCCCGCTTTTCTTGGTTTTCCTCCTCTCTTACCCCACTTTTCATGCTTTTCCTCCGCTCTAACCCCGCTTTTCTTGGTTTTCCTCCGCTCTAACCCCGCTTTTCTTGGTTTTCCTCCGCTATTACCCCGCTTTTCTTGGTTTTCCTCCGCTCTAACCCCGCTTCTCTTGGTTTTTCTCCGCTCTAACCCAGCTTTTCATGGTTCTTCTCCACTCTAGCAATGCTTTTCTCTGATGTCTGCTGCTCTAACCACGCTTTTCTTCATTTTCTTCCGTTCTAACTCTGCTTTTCTTGGTTTTTCTCCGCTCTAACCCAGCTTTTCTTGGTTTTCCTCCCCTCTATCCCCGCTTTTCTTGGTTTTCCTCCGCTCTAACCCAGCTTTTCACGGTTTTTCTCCACTCTAACCATGCTTTTCTCGGATTTCTGCTGCTCTAACCATGCTTTTCTTCGTTTTCTTTCGTTCTAACTATGCTTTTCTTGGTTTTCCTCCGCTCCAGCCCCGATTTTCTTGCTTTTCTTTCGTTCTAACTTCGCTTTTCTTGGTTTTCCTCTGCTCTAACCCCGCATTTCTTGGTTTTCATCCGCATGAACAACGTTTTTCTTGGTTTTCCACCGCTCTAACCCTGCTTTTCTTGGTTTTCCTCCGCTCTAACCCTGCTTTTCTTGGTTTTCCTCCGCTCTAACCCCGATTTTCTTGGTTTTCCTCCGCTCTAACTCCGCTTTTCTTGGTTCTCCTTTGCTCTATCCCCTCTTTTCTTGGTTATCCTCCGCACTAACCCTGCTTTTCTTGGTTTTTCTCCACTCTTACCCAGCTTTTCATGGTTTTTCTCCATTCTAGCCATGCTTTTCTCGGATTTCTGCTGCTCTAACCGCGCTTTTCTTCATTTTTTTCCTCTCTAACTTCTTTTTCTTGGTTTTCCTCCGCTCTAACCCCGCTTTTCATGGTTTTCATCCGCACTTATTCCGCCTTTCTTGGTTTTCCTCCACTCTAACTTCGCTTTTCTTAGTTTTCCTCCGCTCTAACTTCGCTTTTCTTGGTTTTTCTCCGCTCTAACCCCGCTTTTCTTGGTTTTCCTCCGCTCTAACCTCGCTTTTCTTGGTTATACTCCGCTCTAACCCCGCTTTTCTTGGTTTTCCTTTGCAATAACCCTGCTTTTCTTGGTTTTCCTCCGCTCTAACCCCGCTTTTCTTGGTTTTCCTCCGCTCTAACCCCGCTTTTCTTGGTTTTCCTCCGCTATTACCCCGATTTTCTTGGTTTTCCTCCGCTCTAAGCCCACTTTTCATGCTTTTCCTTCGCTCTAACCCCTATTTTCTTGGTTTTCCTCGGAACTAACATGGCTTTTCTCGGTTTTCCTCCGCTCTAACCCCGCTTTTCTTGGTTTTCCTCCGCTCTAACCCTGCTTTTCTTGGTTTTTCTCCGCTCTAACCCTGCTTTTCTTGGTTTTTCTCCGCTTTAACCCCGTTTCTCTTGGTTTTCCTCCCCTCTATCCCCGCTTTTCTTGGTTTTCCTTTGCTCTAACCCCACTTTTCTTGGTTTTCCTCCGCTCTAACCCCGCTTTTCTTGGTTTTCATCCGCACTTATTCCGCCTTTCTTTGTTTTCCTCCGCTCTAACTTCGCTTTTCTTGTTTTTTCTCCACTCTAACCATGCTTTTCTTGGATGTCTTCTGCTCTAACCATGCTTTTCTTCGTTTTCTTCCTTTTTAACTCTGCTTTTCTTGGTTTTCCTCCGCTCTAACCCCGCTTTTCTTGGTTTTCCTGCGCTATTACCCCGATTTTCTTGGTTTTCCTCCACTCTAACCCTGCTTTTCATGCTTTTCCTCCGCTCTATCCCCTATTTTCTTGGTTTTCCTCGGAACTAACATGGCTTTTCACGGTTTTCCTCCGCTCTAACCCCACTTTTCTTGGTTTTCCTCCGCTCTAACCCTGCTTTTCTTGGTTTTTCTCCGCTCTAACCCTGCTTTTCTTGGTTTTTCACCGCTCTAACCCCGTTTCTCTTGGTTTTCCTCCCCTCTATCCCCGCTTTTCTTGGTTTTCCTCCGCTCTAACCCCGCTTTTCTTGGGTTTCCTCCGCTCTAACCCCTTTTTCCTTGGTTTTCTTCCGTTCTAACTTAGCTTTTCTTGGTTTTCCTCCGCTCTAACCCCGCATTTCTTGGTTTTCACCCGCATGAACGTTTTTCTCGGTTTTCCTCCGCACTAGCTTCGCATTTCCTAGTTTTCCTCCGCTCTAACCCTGCTTTTCTTGGTTTTCCTCCGCTCTAACCCCGCTTTTCTTGGTTTTCCTGCGCTATTACCCCGATTTTCTTGGTTTTCCTCCACTCTAACCCTGCTTTTCATGCTTTTCCTCCGCTCTATCCCCTATTTTCTTGGTTTTCCTCGGAACTAACATGGCTTTTCACGGTTTTCCTCCGCTCTAACCCCACTTTTCTTGGTTTTCCTCCGCTCTAACCCTGCTTTTCTTGGTTTTTCTCCGCTCTAACCCTGCTTTTCTTGGTTTTTCACCGCTCTAACCCCGTTTCTCTTGGTTTTCCTCCCATCTATCCCCGCTTTTCTTGGTTTTCCTCCGCTCTAACCCCGCTTTTCTTGGGTTTCCTCCGCTCTAACCCCTTTTTCCTTGGTTTTCTTCCGTTCTAACTTAGCTTTTCTTGGTTTTCCTCCGCTCTAACCCCGCATTTCTTGGTTTTCACCCGCATGAACGTTTTTCTCGGTTTTCCTCCGCACTAGCTTCGCATTTCCTAGTTTTCCTCCGCTCTAACCCTGCTTTTCTTTGTTTTCCTCCGCTATAACCCCGCTTTTCATGCTTTTCCTCCGCTCCAACTCCGCTTTTCTTGGTTTTCCTCACCTCTAACTTCACTTTTATTTCTTTTCCTCCGCTCTAACTTTACTTTTCTTGGTTTTCCTCTGCTCTAACCCCGCTTTTCATGCTTTTCTTTCGATCTAACCTTGCTTTTCTTGGTTTTCCTCACCTCTAACTTCACTTTTCTTTGTTTTCCTCCGCTCTAAGTTTACTTTTCTTGGTTTTCCTCCGCTCTAACCCCACTTTTCATGCTTTTCCTCCGCTCCAACCCCACTTTTCTTGGTTTTCCTCACCTCTAACTTCACTTTTCTTTCTTTTCCTCTGCTCTAACTTTACTTTCCTTGGTTTTCCTCCGCTCTAACCCCACTTTTCATGCTTTTCCTCCGCTCTAACCCAGCTTTTCTTGGTTTTCCTCCCGTCTATCCCCGCTTTTCTTGGTTTTCCTCCGCTCTAACCCTGCTTTACTTGGTTTTTCTACGCTCTAACCCCGCTTATCTTGGTTATCCTCTCATCTATCCTTCCTTTTCTTGGTTTTTCTCCGCTCTAACCCCGTTTCTCTTGGTGTTCCTCCGCTCTAACACCGCTTTTCTTGGTTTTCCTCCGCTCTAACTTCGCTTTTCTTGGTTTTCCTCCGCACTAACCCCGCTTTTCTTGGTTTTTCTCCACTCTAACCCAGCTTTTCATGGTTATTCTCCATTCTAACCATGCTTTTCTCGGATTTCTGCTGCTCTAACCACGCTTTTCTTCGTTTTTTTCCTCTCTAACTTCTTTATCTTGGTTTTCCTCTGCTCTAACCCCTTTTTCCTTGGTTTTCCTCCGCCATAACCCCGCTTTTCTTGGTTTTCCTCCGCTCTATCCCCGCTTTTCTTGGTTTTCCTCCGCTCTAACCCTGCTTTTCTTGGTTTTTCTCCGCTCTAACCCAGCTTTTCTTGGTTTTCCTCCCCTCTATCCCCGCTTTTCTTGGTTTTCCTCTGCTCTAACCCCGCTTTTCTTGGTTTTTCTCCGCTCTAACCCAGCTTTTCACGGTTTTTCTCCACTCTAACCATGCTTTTCTCGGATTTCTGCTGCTCTAACCACGCTTTTCTTCGTTTTCTTCCGTTCTAACTTTGCTTTTCTTGGTTTTCGGCCGCTCTAACCCCGCTTTTCTTGGTTTTCTTCCGCTATAACCCCGCTTTTCTTGGTTTTCCTCCGCTATAACCCCGATTTTCTTGGTTTACCTTCGCTCTAACCCCGCATTTCTTGGTTTTCCTCCTCTCTTACCCCACTTTTCTTGGTTTTCCTTCGCTCTAACTTCGCTTAACTTGGTTTTCCTAAGCTCTAACTTCTCTTTTCTTGGTTTATCTCCTCTCTGACCCCGCTTTTCTTGGTTTTACTCTGCGATAACCCCACTTTTCTTTGTTTCCTTCGCTCCAACTTTACTTTTCTTGGTTTTCCTCCTTTCTAACCCCGCTTTTCTCGGTTTTCCTCCGCTCTAATCCCGCTTCTCTTGGTTTTTCTCCACTATAACCATGCTTTTCTTGGATTTCTGCTGCTCTAACCCCGCTTTTCTGTCTTTTCCTCCTCTGTAAGTTCTTTTTATTGGTTTTCCTCCGCTCTAACCCCGATTATCTTGGTTTTCCTCCGCACTAACCCCGCTATTCTTGGTTTTCTTCCGTTCTAACTTCGCTTTTCTTGGTTTTCCTTCGCTCTAACCCCGCATTTCTTGGTTTTCACCTTCATGAACAACGTTTTTCTTGGTTTTCCTCCGCTCTAACTTCGCATTTCCTAGTTTTCCTCCGCTCTAACCCTGCGTTTCTTGGTTTTCCTCTGCTCTAACCCCGCTTTTCATGCTTTTCCTCCGCTCTAACCCCGCTTTTCTTGGTTTTCCTCACCTCTAACTTCACTTATTTTTCTTTTCTTCCGCTCTCATTTTACTTTTCTTGGTTTTCCTCCGCTCTAATCCCACTTTTCATGCTTTTCCTCCGCTCTAACCCCGCTTTTCTTGGTTTTCCTCACCTCTAACTTCACTTTTGTTTCTTTTTCTAGCTCTAACTTTACTTTTCTTGGATTTCCTCCGCTCTAACCCCACTTTTCCTGCTTTTCCTCCGCTCTAACCCCGCTTTTCTTGGTTTTCCTCGGAACTAACCCCGCTTTTCTTGCTTTTCCTCCTTTCTAACCCCGCTTTTCTTGCTTTTCCTCCCCTCTACCCCGCTTTTCATGGTTTTCCTACGCTGTAACCCCTTTTTTCTTGATTTTCCTCCGCTCTAACCCCGTTTTTCTTGGTTTTCCTCCACTCTAACCCAGCTTTTCTTGGTTTTCCTCCGCTCTAACCCTGCTTTACTTGGTTTTTCTACGCTCTAACCCCGCTTATCTTGGTTATCCTCTCATCTATCCTTCCTTTTCTTGGTTTTTCTCCGCTCTAACCCCGTTTCTCTTGGTGTTCCTCCGCTCTAACACCGCTTTTCTTGGTTTTCCTCCGCTCTAACTTCGCTTTTCTTGGTTTTCCTCCGCACTAACCCTGCTTTTCTTGGTTTTTCTCCACTCTAACCCAGCTTTTCATGGTTATTCTCCATTCTAACCATGCTTTTCTCGGATTTCTGCTGCTCTAACCACGCTTTTCTTCGTTTTTTTCCTCTCTAACTTCTTTATCTTGGTTTTCCTCCGCTCTAACCCCTTTTTCCTTGGTTTTCCTCCGCCAAAACCCCGCTTTTCTTGGTTTTCCTCCGCTCTATCCCCGCTTTTCTTGGTTTTCCTCCGCTCTAACCCTGCTTTTCTTGGTTTTTCTCCGCTCTAACCCAGCTTTTCTTGGTTTTCCTCCCCTCTATCCCCGCTTTTCTTGGTTTTCCTCTGCTCTAACCCCGCTTTTCTTGGTTTTTCTCCGCTCTAACCCAGCTTTTCACGGTTTTTCTCCACTCTAACCATGCTTTTCTCGGATTTCTGCTGCTCTAACCCCGCTATTCTGTCTTTTCCTCCTCTGTAAGTTCTTTTTATTGGTTTTCCTCCGCTCTAACCCCGATTATCTTGGTTTTCCTCCGCACTAACCCCGCTATTCTTGGTTTTCTTCCGTTCTAACTTCGCTTTTCTTGGTTTTCCTTCGCTCTAACCCCGCATTTCTTGGTTTTCACCTTCATGAACAACGTTTTTCTTGGTTTTCCTCCGCTCTAACTTCGCATTTCCTAGTTTTCCTCCGCTCTAACCCTGCGTTTCTTGGTTTTCCTCTGCTCTAACCCCGCTTTTCATGCTTTTCCTCCGCTCTAACCCCGCTTTTCTTGGTTTTCCTCACCTCTAACTTCACTTATTTTTCTTTACTTCCGCTCTCATTTTACTTTTCTTGGTTTTCCTCCGCTCTAATCCCACTTTTCATGCTTTTCCTCCGCTCTAACCCCGCTTTTCTTGGTTTTCCTCACCTCTAACTTCACTTTTGTTTCTTTTCCTCCGCTCTAACTTTACTTTTCTTGGATTTCCTCCGCTCTAACCCCACTTTTCCTGCTTTTCCTCCGCTCTAACCCCGCTTTTCTTGGTTTTCCTCGGAACTAACCCCGCTTTTCTTGCTTTTCCTCCTTTCTAACCCCGCTTTTCTTGCTTTTCCTCCCCTCTACCCCGCTTTTCATGGTTTTCCTACGCTGTAACCCCTTTTTTCTTGATTTTCCTCCGCTCTAACCCCGTTTTTCTTGGTTTTCCTCCACTCTAACCCAGCTTTTCTTGGTTTTCCTCCGCTCTAACCCTGCTTTACTTGGTTTTTCTACGCTCTAACCCCGCTTATCTTGGTTATCCTCTCATCTATCCTTCCTTTTCTTGGTTTTTCTCCGCTCTAACCCCGTTTCTCTTGGTGTTCCTCCGCTCTAACATTGCTTTTCTTGGTTTTCCTCCGCTCTAACTTCGCTTTTCTTGGTTTTCCTCCGCACTAACCCTGGTTTTCTTGGTTTTTCTCCACTCTAACCCAGCTTTTCATGGTTATTCTCCATTCTAACCATGCTTTTCTCGGATTTCTGCTGATCTAACCACGCTTTTCTTCGTTTTTTTCCTCTCTAACTTCTTTATCTTGGTTTTCCTCCGCTCTAACCCCTTTTTCCTTGGTTTTCCTCCGCCAAAACCCCGCTTTTCTTGGTTTTCCTCCGCTCTATCCCCGCTTTTCTTGGTTTTCCTCCGCTCTAACCCTGCTTTTCTTGGTTTTTCTCCGCTCTAACCCAGCTTTTCTTGGTTTTCCTCCCCTCTATCCCCGCTTTTCTTGGTTTTCCTCTGCTCTAACCCCGCTTTTCTTGGTTTTTCTCCGCTCTAACCCAGCTTTTCACGGTTTTTCTCCACTCTAACCATGCTTTTCTCGGATTTCTGCTGCTCTAACCCCGCTTTTCTTGGTTTTCTTCCGCTATAACCCCGCTTTTCTTGGTTTTCCTCCGCTATAACCCCGATTTTCTTGGTTTACCTTCGCTCTAACCCCGCATTTCTTGGTTTTCCTCCTCTCTTACCCCACTTTTCTTGGTTTTCCTTCGCTCTAACTTCGCTTAACTTGGTTTTCCTAAGCTCTAACTTCTCTTTTCTTGGTTTATCTCCTCTCTGACCCCGCTTTTCTTGGTTTTACTCTGCGATAACCCCACTTTTCTTTGTTTCCTTCGCTCCAACTTCACTTTTCTTGGTTTTCCTCCGCTCTAACCCCGCTTTTCTTGGTTTTCCTCCGCTCTAATCCCGCTTCTCTTGGTTTTTCTCCACTATAACCATGCTTTTCTTGGATTTCTGCTGCTCTAACCCCGCTTTTCTGTCTTTTCCTCCTCTGTAAGTTCTTTTTATTGGTTTTCCTCCGCTCTAACCCCGATTATCTTGGTTTTCCTCCGCACTAACCCCGCTATTCTTGGTTTTCTTCCGTTCTAACTTCGCTTTTCTTGGTTTTCCTTCGCTCTAACCCCGCATTTCTTGGTTTTCACCTTCATGAACAACGTTTTTCTTGGTTTTCCTCCGCTCTAACTTCGCATTTCCTAGTTTTCCTCCGCTCTAACCCTGCGTTTCTTGGTTTTCCTCTGCTCTAACCCCGCTTTTCATGCTTTTCCTCCGCTCTAACCCCGCTTTTCTTGGTTTTCCTCACCTCTAACTTCACTTATTTTTCTTTTCTTCCGCTCTCATTTTACTTTTCTTGGTTTTCCTCCGCTCTAATCCCACTTTTCATGCTTTTCCTCCGCTCTAACCCCGCTTTTCTTGGTTTTCCTCACCTCTAACTTCACTTTTGTTTCTTTTCCTCCGCTCTAACTTTACTTTTCTTGGATTTCCTCCGCTCTAACCCCACTTTTCCTGCTTTTCCTCCGCTCTAACCCCGCTTTTCTTGGTTTTCCTCGGAACTAACCCCGCTTTTCTTGCTTTTCCTCCTTTCTAACCCCGCTTTTCTTGCTTTTCCTCCCCTCTACCCCGCTTTTCATGGTTTTCCTACGCTGTAACCCCTTTTTTCTTGATTTTCCTCCGCTCTAACCCCGTTTTTCTTGGTTTTCCTCCACTCTAACCCAGCTTTTCTTGGTTTTCCTCCGCTCTAACCCTGCTTTACTTGGTTTTTCTACGCTCTAACCCCGCTTATCTTGGTTATCCTCTCATCTATCCTTCCTTTTCTTGGTTTTTCTCCGCTCTAACCCCGTTTCTCTTGGTGTTCCTCCGCTCTAACATTGCTTTTCTTGGTTTTCCTCCGCTCTAACTTCGCTTTTCTTGGTTTTCCTCCGCACTAACCCTGGTTTTCTTGGTTTTTCTCCACTCTAACCCAGCTTTTCATGGTTATTCTCCATTCTAACCATGCTTTTCTCGGATTTCTGCTGCTCTAACCACGCTTTTCTTCGTTTTTTTCCTCTCTAACTTCTTTATCTTGGTTTTCCTCCGCTCTAACCCCTTTTTCCTTGGTTTTCCTCCGCCAAAACCCCGCTTTTCTTGGTTTTCCTCCGCTCTATCCCCGCTTTTCTTGGTTTTCCTCCGCTCTAACCCTGCTTTTCTTGGTTTTTCTCCGCTCTAACCCAGCTTTTCTTGGTTTTCCTCCCCTCTATCCCCGCTTTTCTTGGTTTTCCTCTGCTCTAACCCCGCTTTTCTTGGTTTTTCTCCGCTCTAACCCAGCTTTTCACGGTTTTTCTCCACTCTAACCATGCTTTTCTCGGATTTCTGCTGCTCTAACCACGCTTTTCTTCGTTTTCTTCCGTTCTAACTTTGCTATTCTTGGTTTTCGGCCGCTCTAACCCCGCTTTTCTTGGTTTTCTTCCGCTATAACCCCGCTTTTCTTGGTTTTCCTCCGCTATAACCCCGATTTTCTTGGTTTACCTTCGCTCTAACCCCGCATTTCTTGGTTTTCCTCCTCTCTTACCCCACTTTTCTTGGTTTTCCTTCGCTCTAACTTCGCTTAACTTGGTTTTCCTAAGCTCTAACTTCTCTTTTCTTGGTTTATCTCCTCTCTGACCCCGCTTTTCTTGGTTTTACTCTGCGATAACCCCACTTTTCTTTGTTTCCTTCGCTCCAACTTCACTTTTCTTGGTTTTCCTCCGCTCTAACCCCGCTTTTCTTGGTTTTCCTCCGCTCTAATCCCGCTTCTCTTGGTTTTTCTCCACTATAACCATGCTTTTCTTGGATTTCTGCTGCTCTAACCCCGCTTTTCTGTCTTTTCCTCCTCTGTAAGTTCTTTTTATTGGTTTTCCTCCGCTCTAACCCCGATTATCTTGGTTTTCCTCCGCACTAACCCCGCTATTCTTGGTTTTCTTCCGTTCTAACTTCGCTTTTCTTGGTTTTCCTTCGCTCTAACCCCGCATTTCTTGGTTTTCACCCGCATGAACAACGTTTTTCTTGGTTTTCCTCCGCTCTAACTTCGCATTTCCTAGTTTTCCTCCGCTCTAACCCTGCGTTTCTTGGTTTTCCTCTGCTCTAACCCCACTTTTCATGCTTTTCCTCCGCTCTAACCCCGCTTTTCTTGGTTTTCCTCACCTCTAACTTCACTTATTTTTCTTTTCCTCCGCTCTCATTTTACTTTTCTTGGTTTTCCTCCGCTCTAATCCCACTTTTCATGCTTTTCCTCCGCTCTAACCCCGCTTTTCTTGGTTTTCCTCACCTCTAACTTCACTTTTGTTTCTTTTCCTCCGCTCTAACTTTACTTTTCTTGGTTTTCCTCCGCTCTAACCCCACTTTTCATGCTTTTCCTCCTCTCTAACCCCGCTTTTCTTGGTTTTCCTCGGAACTAACCCCGCTTTTCTTGCTTTTCCTCCTTTCTAACCCCGCTTTTCTTGCTTTTCCTCCACTCTACCGCGCTTTTCATGGTTTTCCTACGCTGTAACCCCTTTTTTCTTGATTTTCCTCCGCTCTAACCCCGCTTTTCTTGGTTTTCCTCCACTCTAACCCAGCTTTTCTTGGTTTTCCTCCGCTCTTACCCTGCTTTACTTGGTTTTTCTACGCTCTAACCCCGCTTATCTTGGTTATCCTCTCATCTATCCTTCCTTTTCTTGGTTTTTCTCCGCTCTAACCCCGTTTCTCTTGGTGTTCCTCCGCTCTAACACCGCTTTTCTTGGTTTTCCTCCGCACTAACCCCGCTTTTCTTGGTTTTTCTCCACTCTAACCCAGCTTTTCATGGTTATTCTCCATTCTAACCATGCTTTTCTCGGATTTCTGCTGCTCTAACCACGCTTTTCTTCATTTTTTTCCTCTCTAACTTCTTTATCTTGGTTTTCCTCCGCTCTAACCCTTTTTTCCTTGGTTTTCCTCCGCCATAACCCCGCTTTTCTTGGTTTTCCTCCGCTCTATCCCCGCTTTTCTTGGTTTTTCTCCGCTCTAACCCAGCTTTTCTTGGTTTTCCTCCCCTCTATCCCCGCTTTTCTTGGTTTTCCTCTGCTCTAACCCCGCTTTTCTTGGTTTTTCTCCGCTCTAACCCAGCTTTTCACGGTTTTTCTCCACTCTAACCATGCTTTTCTCGGATTTCTGCTGCTCTAACCACGCTTTTCTTCGTTTTCTTCCGTTCTAACTTTGCTTTTCTTGGTTTTCGGCCGCTCTAACCCCGCTTTTCTTGGTTTTCTTCCGCTATAACCTTGCTTTTCTTGGTTTTCCTCCGCTATAACCCCGATTTTCTTGGTTTACCTTCGCTCTAACCCCGCATTTCTTGGTTTTCCTCCTCTCTTACCCCACTTTTCTTGGTTTTCCTTCGCTCTAACTTCGCTTAACTTGGTTTTCCTAAGCTCTAACTTCTCTTTTCTTGGTTTATCTCCTCTCTGACCCCGCTTTTCTTGGTTTTACTCTGCGATAACCCCACTTTTCTTTGTTTCCTTCGCTCCAACTTCACTTTTCTTGGTTTTCCTCCTTTCTAACCCCGCTTTTCTCGGTTTTCCTCCGCTCTAATCCCGCTTCTCTTGGTTTTTCTCCACTATAACCATGCTTTTCTTGGATTTCTGCTGCTCTAACCCCGCTTTTCTGTCTTTTTCTTTTCTGTAAGTTCTTTTTATTGGTTTTCCTCCGCTCTAACCCCGATTATCTTGGTTTTCCTCCGCACTAACCCCGCTATTCTTGGTTTTCTTCCGTTCTAACTTCGCTTTTCTTGGTTTTCCTTCGCTCTAACCCCGCATTTCTTGGTTTTCACCTTCATGAACAACGTTTTTCTTGGTTTTCCTCCGCTCTAACTTCGCATTTCCTAGTTTTCCTCCGCTCTAACCCTGCGTTTCTTGGTTTTCCTCTGCTCCAACCACACTTTTCATGCTTTTCCTCCGCTCTAACCCCGCTTTTCTTGGTTTTCCTCACTTCTAACTTCACTTATTTTTCTTTTCCTCCGCTCTCATTTTACTTTTCTTGGTTTTCCTCCGCTCTAATCCCACTTTTCATGCTTTTCCTCCGCTCTAATCCCGCTTTTCTTGGTTTTCCTCACCTCTAACTTCACTTTTGTTTCTTTTCCTCCGCTCTAACTTTACTTTTCTTGGTTTTCCTCCGCTCTAACCCCACTTTTCATGCTTTTCCTCCGCTCTAACCCCGCTTTTCTTGGTTTTCCTCGGAACTAACCCCGCTTTTCTTGCTTTTCCTCCTTTCTAACCCCGCTTTTCTTGCTTTTCCTCCACTCTACCCCGCTTTTCATGGTTTTCCTACGCTGTAACCCCTTTTTTCTTGATTTTCCTCCGCTCTAAACCCGCTTTTCTTGGTTTTCCTGCACTCTAACCCATCTTTTCTTGGTTTTCCTCCGCTCTAACCCTGCTTTACTTGGTTTTTCTACGCTCTAACCCCGCTTATCTTGGTTATCCTCTCATCTATCCTTCCTTTTCTTGGTTTTTCTGCGCTCTAACCCCGTTTCTCTTGGTGTTCCTCCGCTCTAACACCGCTTTTCTTGGTTTTCCTCCGCTCTAACTTCGCTTTTCTTGGTTTTCCTCCGCACTAACCCCGCTTTTCTTGGTTTTTCTCCACTCTAACCCAGCTTTTCATGGTTATTCTCCACTCTAACCATGCTTTTCTCGGATTTCTGCTGCTCTAACCACGCTTTTCTTCGTTTTTTTCCTCTCTAACTTCTTTATCTTGGTTTTCCTCCACTCTAACCCCTTTTTCCTTGGTTTTCCTCCGCCGTAACCCCGCTTTTCTTGGTTTTCCTCACCTCTAACCCCGCTTTTCTTGGTTTTCCTCGGAACTAACCCCGCTTTTCTTGCTTTTCCTCCTTTCTAACCCCGCTTTTCTTGCTTTTCCTCCCCTCTACCCCGCTTTTCATGGTTTTCCTACGCTATAACCCCTTTTTTCTTGATTTTCCTCCGCTCTAACCCCGCTTTTCTTGGTTTTCTTTTGCTCTAACCCCGCTTTTCTTGGTTTTCCTCCGCTCTAACCCCGCTTTTCTTGGTTTTCCTCCGCTCTAACTTCGCTTTTCTTGGTTTTCCTTTGCTCTAACCCCGCTTTTCTTGGTTTTCCTCCGCTCTATCATAGCTTTTCTTGGTTTTCCTCCGCTCTAACTTCGCTTTTCTTGGTTTTCCTCCGCACTAACCCCGCTTTTCTTGGTTTTTCTCCACTCTAACCCAGCTTTTCTTGGTTATTCTCCATTCTAACCATGCTTTTCCCGGATTTCTGCTGCTCTAACCACGCTTTTCTTCGTTTTATTCCTCTCTAAATTCTTTTTCTTAGTTTTCCTCCGCTCTAACCCCTTTTTCCTTGGTATTCCTCCGCTATAACCCCGCTTTTTTTGGTTTTCCTCCCCTCTATCCCCGCTTTTCTTGGTTTTCCTCTGCTCTAACCCCGCTTTTCTTGGTTTTTCTCCGCTGTAACCCAGCTTTTCATGGTTTTTCTCCACTCTAACCATGCTTTTCTCGGATTTCTGCTGCTCTAACCACGCTTTTCTTCGTTTTCTTCCGTTCTAACTTTGCTTTTCTTGGTTTTCGTCCGCTCTAACCCCACTTTTCATGCTTTTCCTCCGCTCTAACCCCGCTTTTCTTGGTTTTCCTCCGCTCTAACCCCGCTTTTCTTGGTTTTCCTCCGCTATTACCCCGCTTTTCTTGGTTTTCCTCCGCTCTAACCCCGCTTTTCTTGGTTTTTCTCCGCTCTAACCCAGCTTTTCATGGTTCTTCTCCACTCTAACCATGCTTTTCTCTGATGTCTGCTGCTCTAACCACGCTTTTCTTCGTTTTCTTCCGTTCTAACTCTGCTTTTCTTGGTTTTCGTCCGCTCTAACCCCACTTTTCATGCTTTTCCTCCGTTCTAACCCCGCTTTTCTTGGTTTTCCTCCGCTCTAACCCCGCTTTTCTTGGTTTTCCTCCGCTCTAACCCCGCTTTTCTTGGTTTTTCTCCGCTCTAACCCAGCTTTTCATGGTTCTTCTCCACTCTAACCATGCTTTTCTCTGATGTCTGCTGCTCTAACCAGGCTTTTCTTCGTTTTCTTCCGTTCTAACTCTGCTTTTCTTGGTTTTTCTCCGCTCTAACCCAGCTTTTCTTGGTTTTCCTCCCCTCTATCCCCGCTTTTCTTGGTTTTCCTCCGCTCTAACCCAGCTTTTCATGGTTTTTCTCCACTCTAACCATGCTTTTCTCGGATTTCTGATGCTCTAACCACGCTTTTCTTCGTTTTCTTTCGTTCTAACTATGCATTTCTTGGTTTTCCTCCGCTCCAGCCCCGCTTTTCTTGGTTTTCTTTCGTTCTAACTTCGCTTTTCTTGGTTTTCCTCTGCTCTAACCCCGCATTTCTTGGTTTTCATCCGCATGAACAACGTTTTTCTTGGTTTTCCACCGCTCTAACCCTGCTTTTCTTGGTTTTCCTCCGCTCTAACCCTGATTTTCTTGGTTTTCCTCCGCTCTAACTCCGCTTTTCTTGGTTCTCCTTTGCTCTATCCCCTCTTTTCTTGGTTATCCTCCGCACTAACCCTGCTTTTCTTGGTTTTTCTCCACTCTTACCCAGCTTTTCATGGTTTTTCTCCATTCTAACCATGCTTTTCTCGGATTTCTGCTGCTCTAACCGCGCTTTTCTTCGTTTTTTTCCTCTCTAACTTTTTTTCTTGGTTTTCCTCCGCTCTAACCCCGCTTTTCTTGGTTTTCATCCGCACTTCTTCCGCCTTTCTTGGTTTTCCTCCGCTCTAACTTCGCTTTTCTTAGTTTTCCTCCGCTCTAACTTCGATTTTCTTGGTTTTTCTCCGCTCTAACCCCGCTTTTCTTAATTTTCCTCCGCTCTAACCTCGCTTTTCTTGGTTATACTCCGCTCTAACCCCGCTTTTCTTGGTTTTCCTTTGCTCTAACACCGCTTTTCTTGGTTTTCCTCCGCTCTAACCCCGCTTTTCTTGGTTTTCCTCCGCTCTAACCCCGCTTTTCTTGGTTTTCCTCCGCTATTACCCCGATTTTCTTGGTTTTCCTCCGCTCTAACCCCACTTTTCATGCTTTTCCTCCGCTCTAACCCCTATTTTCTTGGTTTTCCTCGGAACTAACATGGCTTTTCTCGGTTTTCCTCCGCTCTAACCCCGCTTTTCTTGGTTTTCTTCCGCTCTAACCCTGCTTTTCTTGGTTTTTCTCCGCTCTAACCCTGCTTTTCTTGGTTTTTCTCCGCTTTAACCCCGTTTCTCTTGGTTTTCCTCCCCTTTATCCCCGATTTTCTTGGTTTTCCTTTGCTTTAACCCCACTTTTCTTGGTTTTCCTCCGCTCTAACCCCGCTTTTCTTGGTTTTCATCTGCACTTATTCCGCCTTTCTTGGTTTTCCTCCGCTCTAACTTCGCTTTTCTTTGTTTTTCTCCACTCTAACCATGCTTTTCTTGGATGTCTTCTGCTCTAACCATGCTTTTCTTCGTTTTCTTCCTTTTTAACTCTGCTTTTCTTGGTTTTCCTCCGCTCTAACCCCGCTTTTTTTGGTTTTCCTCCCCTCTATCCCTGCTTTTCTTGGTTTTCCTCCGCTCTAACCCCGCTTTTCTTGGTTTTTCTCCGCTCTAACCCAGCTTTTCATGGTTTTTCTCCACTCTATCCACGCTTTTCTTCGTTTTCTTCCGTTCTAACTCTGCTTTTCTTGTTTTTCCTCCGCTCTAACCCCGCTTTTTTTGGTTTTCCTCCGCTCTAACTCCGCTTTTCTTGGTTTTCCTTTGCTCTATCCCCTCTTTTCTTGGTTTTCCTCCGCACTAACCCTGCTTTTCTTGGTTTTTCTCCACTCTAACCCAGCTTTTCATGGTTTTTCTCCATTCTAACCATGCTTTTCTCGGATTTCTGCTGCTCTAACCGCACTTTTCTTCGTTTTTTTCTTCTCTAACTTATTTTTCTTGGTTTTCCTCCGCTCTAACCCTGCTTTTCTTGGTTTTCCTCGGCTCTAACCCCGCTTTTCATGCTTTTCCTCCGCTCCAACTCCGCTTTTCTTGGTTTTCCTCACCTCTAACTTCACTTTTCTTTCTTTTCCTCCGCTCTAACTTTACTTTTCTTGGTTTTCCTCTGCTGTAACACCGCTTTTCATGCTTTTCTTTCGATCTAACCTTGCTTTTTTTGGTTTTCCTCACCTCTAACTTCACTTTTCTTTGTTTTCCTCCGCTCTAAGTTTACTTTACTTGGTTTTCCTCCGCTCTAACCCCACTTTTCATGCTTTTCCTCCGCTCCAACCCCGCTTTTCTTGGTTTTCCTCACCTCTAACTTCACTTTTCTTTCTTTTCCTCTGCTCTAACTTTACTTTCCTTGGTTTTCCTCCGCTCTAACCCCACTTTTCATGCTTTTCCTCCGCTCTAACCCAGCTTTTCTTGGTTTTCCTCCCGTCTATCCCCGCTTTTCTTGGTTTTCCTCCGCTCTAACCCTGCTTTACTTGGTTTTTCTACGCTCTAACCCCGCTTATCTTGGTTATCCTCTCATCTATCCTTCCTTTTCTTGGTTTATCTCCGCTCTAACCCCGTTTCTCTTGGTGTTCCTCCGCTCTAACAGCGCTTTTCTTGGTTTTCCTCCGCTCTAACTTCGCTTTTCTTGGTTTTCCACCGCACTAACCCCGCTTTTCTTGGTTTTTCTCCACTCTAACCCAGCTTTTCATGGTTATTCTCCATTCTAACCATGCTTTTCTCGGATTTCTGCTGCTCTAACCACGCTTTTCTTCGTTTTTTTCCTCTCTAACTTCTTTATCTTGGTTTTCCTCCGCTCTAACCCCTTTTTCCTTGGTTTTCCTCCGCCATAACCCCGCTTTTCTTGGTTTTCCTCCGCTCTATCCCCGCTTTTCTTGGTTTTCCTCCGCTCTAACCCTGCTTTTCTTGGTTTTCCTCCGCTCTAACCCAGCTTTTCTTGGTTTTCCTCCCCTCTATCCCCGCTTTTCTTGGTTTTCCTCTGCTCTAACCCCGCTTTTCTTGGTTTTTCTCCGCTCTAACCCAGCTTTTCACGGTTTTTCTCCACTCTAACCATGCTTTTCTCGGATTTCTGCTGCTCTAACCACGCTTTTCTTCGTTTTCTTCCGTTCTAACTTTGCTTTTCTTGGTTTTCGGCCGCTCTAACCCCGCTTTTCTTGGTTTTCTTCCGCTATAACCCCGCTTTTCTTGGTTTTCCTCCGCTATAACCCCGATTTTCTTGGTTTACCTTCGCTCTAACCCCGCATTTCTTGGTTTTCCTCCTCTCTTACCCCACTTTTCTTGGTTTTCCTTCGCTCTAACTTCGCTTAACTTGGTTTTCCTAAGCTCTAACTTCTCTTTTCTTGGTTTATCTCCTCTCTGACCCCGCTTTTCTTGGTTTTACTCTGCGATAACCCCACTTTTCTTTGTTTCCTTCGCTCCAACTTCACTTTTCTTGGTTTTCCTCCTTTCTAACCCCGCTTTTCTTGGTTTTCCTCCGCTCTAATCCCGCTTCTCTTGGTTTTTCTCCACTATAACCATGCTTTTCTTGGATTTCTGCTGCTCTAACCCCGCTTTTCTGTCTTTTCCTCCTCTGTAAGTTCTTTTTATTGGTTTTCCTCCGCTCTAACCCCGATTATCTTGGTTTTCCTCCGCACTAACCCCGCTATTCTTGGTTTTCTTCCGTTCTAACTTCGCTTTTCTTGGTTTTCCTTCGCTCTAACCCCGCATTTCTTGGTTTTCACCTTCATGAACAACGTTTTTCTTGGTTTTCCTCCGCTCTAACTTCGCATTTCCTAGTTTTCCTCCGCTCTAACCCTGCGTTTCTTGGTTTTCCTCTGCTCTAACCCCACTTTTCATGCTTTTCCTCCGCTCTAACCCCGCTTTTCTTGGTTTTCCTCACCTCTAACTTCACTTTTGTTTCTTTTCCTCCGCTCTAACTTTACTTTTCTTGGTTTTCCTTCGCTCTAACCCCGCTTTTCTTGGTTTTCACCCGCATGAACAACGTTTTTCTTGGTTTTCCTCCGCACTAACTTCGCATTTCCTAGTTTTCCTCCGCTCTAACCCTGCTTTTCTTGGTTTTCCTCGGCTCTAACCCCGCTTTTCATGCTTTTCCTCCGCTCCAACTCCGCTTTTCTTGGGTTTCCTCATCTCTAACTTCACTTTTCTTTCTTTTCCTCCGCTCTAACTTTACTTTTCTTGGTTTTCCTCCGCTCTAACCCCACTTTTCATGCTTTTCCTCCGCTCTAACCCCGCTTTTCTTGGATTTCCTCACCTCTAACTTCACTTTTGTTTCTTTTCCTCCGCTCTAACTTTACTTTTCTTGGTTTTCCTCCGCTCTAACCCCACTTTTCATGCTTTTCCTCCGCTCTAACCCCGCTTTTCTTGGTTTTCCTCCGCACTAACCCCGCTTTTCTTGGTTTTTCTCCACTCTAACCCAGCTTTTCATGGTTATTCTCCATTCTAACCATGCTTTTCTCGGATTTCTGCTGCTCTAACCACGCTTTTCTTCGTTTTTTTCCTCTCTAACTTCTTTATCTTGGTTTTCCTCCGCTCTAACCCCTTTTTCCTTGGTTTTCCTCCGCTCTAACCCCGCTTTTCTTGGTTTTCCTCGGAACTAACCCCGCTTTTCTTGCTTTTCCTCCTTTCTAACCCCGCTTTTCTTGCTTTTCCTCCCCTCTACCCCGCTTTTCATGGTTTTCCTACGCTATAACCCCTTTTTTCTTGATTTTCCTCCGCTCTAACCCCGCTTTTCTTGGTTTTCCTCCGCTCTAACCCATCTTTTCTTGGTTTTCCTCCGCTCTAACCCTGCTTTACTTGGTTTTTCTACGCTCTAACCCCGCTTATCTTGGTTATCCTCTCATCTATCCTTCCTTTTCTTGGTTTTCCTCCGCTCTAACCCCGCTTTTCTTGGTTTTCCTCCGCTCTATCATTGCTTTTCTTGGTTTTCCTCCGCTCTAACTTCGCTTTTCTTGGTTTCCTCCGCACTAACCCCGCTTTTCTTGGTTTTTCTCCACTCTAACCCAGCTTTTCTTGGTTATTCTCCATTCTAACCATGCTTTTCCCGGATTTCTGCTGCTCTAACCACGCTTTTCTTCTTTTATTCCTCTCTAAATTCTTTTTCTTAGTTTTCCTCCGCTCTAACCCCTTTTTCCTTGGTATTCCTCCGCTATAACCCCGCTTTTCTTGGTTTTCCTCCCGTCTATCCCCGCTTTTCTTGGTTTTCCTCTGCTCTAACCCCGCTTTTCTTGGTTTTTCTCCGCTGTAACCCAGCTTTTCATGGTTTTTCTCCACTCTAACCATGCTTTTCTCGGATTTCTGCTGCTCTAACCACGCTTTTCTTCGTTTTCTTCCGTTCTAACTTTGCTTTTCTTGGTTTTCGTCCGCTCTAACCCCGCTTTTCTTGGTTTTCTTCCGCTATAACCCCGCTTTTCTTGGTTTTCCTCCGCTATAACCCCGATTTTCTTGATTTACCTCCGCTCTAACCCCGCTTTTCTTGGTTTTCCTCCTCTCTTACCCCACTTTTCATGCTTTTCCTCCGCTCTAACCCCGCTTTTCTTGGTTTTCCTCCGCTCTAACCCCGCTTTTCTTGGTTTTCCTCCGCTATTACCCCGCTTTTCTTGGTTTTCCTCCGCTCTAACCCCGCTTTTCTTGGTTTTTCTCCGCTCTAACCCAACTTTTCATGGTTCTTCTCCACTCTAACCATGCTTTTCTCTGATGTCTGCTGCTCTAACCACGCTTTTCTTCGTTTTCTTCCGTTCTAACTCTGCTTTTCTTGGTTTTTCTCCGCTCTAACCCAGCTTTTCTTGGTTTTCCTCCCCTCTATCCCCGCTTTTCTTGGTTTTCCTCCGCTCTAACCCAGCTTTTCATGGTTTTTCTCCACTCTAACCATGCTTTTCTCGGATTTCTGATGCTCTAACCACGCTTTTCTTCGTTTTCTTTCGTTCTAACTATGCTTTTCTTGGTTTTCCTCCGCTCCAGCCCCGCTTTTCTTGGTTTTCTTTCGTTCTAACTTCGCTTTTCTTGGTTTTCCTCTGCTCTAACCCCGCATTTCTTGGTTTTCATCCGCATGAACAGCGTTTTTCTTGGTTTTCCACCGCTCTAACCCTGCTTTTCTTGGTTTTCCTCCGCTCTAACCCTGCTTTTCTTGGTTTTCCTCCGCTCTAACCCTGATTTTCTTGGTTTTCCTCCGCTCTAACTCCGCTTTTCTTGGTTCTCCTTTTCTCTATCCCCTCTTTTCTTGGTTATCCTCCGCACTAACCCTGCTTTTCTTGGTTTTTCTCCACTCTTACCCAGCTTTTCATGGTTTTTCTCCATTCTAACCATGCTTTTCTCGGATTTCTGCTGCTCTAACCGCGCTTTTCTTCGTTTTTTTCCTCTCTAACTTCTTTTTCTTGGTTTTCCTCCGCTCTAACCCCGCTTTTCTTGGTTTTCATCCGCACTTATTCCGCCTTTCTTGGTTTTCCTCCGCTCTAACTTCGCTTTTCTTAGTTTTCCTCCGCTCTAACTTCGCTTTTCTTGGTTTTTCTCCGCTCTAACCCCGCTTTTCTTGGTTTTCCTCCGCTCTAACCTCGCTTTTCTTGGTTATACTCCGCTCTAACCCCGCTTTTCTTGGTTTTCCTTTGCACTAACCCTGCTTTTCTTGGTTTTCCTCCGCTCTAACCCCGCTTTTCTTGGTTTTCCTCCGCTCTAACCCCGCTTTTCTTGGTTTTCCTCCGCTATTACCCCGATTTTCTTGGTTTTCCTCCGCTCTAACCCCACTTTTCATGCTTTTCCTCTGCTCTAACCCCTATTTTCTTGGTTTTCCTCGGAACTAACATGGCTTTTCTCGGTTTTCCTCCGCTCTAACCCCGCTTTTCTTGGTTTTCCTCCGCTCTAACCCTGCTTTTCTTGGTTTTTCTCCGCTCTAACCCTGCTTTTCTTGGTTTTTCTCCGCTTTAACCCCGTTTCTCTTGGTTTTCCTCCCCTCTATCCCCGATTTTCTTGGTTTTCCTTTGGTCTAACACCACTTTTCTTGGTTTTCCTCCGCTCTAACCCCGCTTTTCTTGGTTTTCATCCGCACTTATTCCGCCTTTCTTGGTTTTCCTCCGCTCTAACTTCGCTTTTCTTGGTTTTTCTCCACTCTAACCATGCTTTTCTTGGATGTCTTCTGCTCTAACCATGCTTTTCTTCGTTTTCTTCCTTTTTAACTCTGCTTTTCTTGGTTTTCCTCCGCTCTAACCCCGCTTTTTTTGGTTTTCCTTTGCTCTATCCCCTCTTTTCTTGGTTTTCCTCCGCACTAACCCTGCTTTTCTTGGTTTTTCTCCACTCTAACCCAGCTTTTCATGGTTTTTCTCCATTCTAACCATGCTTTTCTCGGATTTCAGCTGCTCTAACCGCACTTTTCTTCGTTTTTTTCTTCTCTAACTTATTTTTCTTGGTTTTCCTCCGCTCTAACCCCGCTTTTCTTGGTTTTCATCCGCACTTATTCCGCCTTTCTTGGTTTTCCTCCCCTATAACTTCGCTTTTCTTGGTTTTTCTCCGCTCTAACCCCGCTTTTCTTGGTTTTCCTCCGCTCTAACCCCGCTTTTCTTGGTTATCCTCCGCTCTAACACCGCTTTTCTTGGTTTTCCTTTGCACTAACCCTGCTTTTCTTGGTTTTCCTCCGCTCTAATTCCGCTTTTCTTGGTTTTCCTGCGCTATTACCCCGATTTTCTTGGTTTTCCTCCACTCTAACCCTGCTTTTCATGCTTCTCGTCCGCTCTAACCCCGCTTTTCTTAGTTTTCCTCCGCTCTAACTTCGCTTTTCTTGGTTTTTCTCCGCTCTAACCCCGCTTTTCTTGGTTTTCCTCCGCTCTAACCTCGCTTTTCTTGGTTATACTCCGCTCTAACCCCGCTTTTCTTGGTTTTCCTTTGCACTAACCCTGCTTTTCTTGGTTTTCCTCCGCTCTAACCCCGCTTTTCTTGGTTTTCCTCCGCTCTAACCCCGCTTTTCTTGGTTTTCCTCCGCTATTACCCCGATTTTCTTGGTTTTCCTCCGCTCTAACCCCACTTTTCATGCTTTTCCTCCGCTCTAACCCCTATTTTCTTGGTTTTCCTCGGAACTAACATGGCTTTTCTCGGTTTTCCTCCGCTCTAACCCCGCTTTTCTTGGTTTTCCTCCGCTCTAACCCTGCTTTTCTTGGTTTTTCTCCGCTCTAACCCTGCTTTTCTTGGTTTTTCTCCGCTTTAACCCCGTTTCTCTTGGTTTTCCTCCCCTCTATCCCCGATTTTCTTGGTTTTCCTTTGGTCTAACACCACTTTTCTTGGTTTTCCTCCGCTCTAACCCCGCTTTTCTTGGTTTTCATCCGCACTTATTCCGCCTTTCTTGGTTTTCCTCCGCTCTAACTTCGCTTTTCTTGGTTTTTCTCTACTCTAACCATGCTTTTCTTGGATGTCTTCTGCTCTAACCATGCTTTTCTTCGTTTTCTTCCTTTTTAACTCTGCTTTTCTTGGTTTTCCTCAGCTCTAATTCCGCTTTTTTTGGTTTTCCTTTGCTCTATCCCCTCTTTTCTTGGTTTTCCTCCGCACTAACCCTGCTTTTCTTGGTTTTTCTCCACTCTAACCCAGCTTTTCATGGTTTTTCTCCATTCTAACCATGCTTTTCTCGGATTTCAGCTGCTCTAAACGCACTTTTCTTCGTTTTTTTCTTCTCTAACTTATTTTTCTTGGTTTTCCTCCGCTCTAACCCCGCTTTTCTTGGTTTTCATTCGCACTTATTCCGCCTTTCTTGGTTTTCCTCCCCTATAACTTCGCTTTTCTTGGTTTTTCTCCGCTCTAACCCCGCTTTTCTTGGTTTTCCTCCGCTCTAACCCCGCTTTTCTTGGTTATCCTCCGCTCTAACACCGCTTTTCTTGGTTTTCCTTTGCACTAACCCTGCTTTTCTTGGTTTTCCTCCGCTCTAACCCCGCTTTTCTTGGTTTTCCTGCGCTATTACCCCGATTTTCTTGGTTTTCCTCCACTCTAACCCTGCTTTTCATGCTTTTTCTCCACTCTATCCACGCTTTTCTTCGTTTTCTTCCGTTCTAACTCTGCTTTTCTTGTTTTTCCTCCGCTCTAACCCCGCTTTTTTTGGTTTTCCTCCACTCTAACTCCGCTTTTCTTGGTTTTCCTTTGCTCTATCCCCTCTTTTCTTGGTTTTCCTCCGCACTAACCCTGCTTTTCTTGGTTTTTCTCCACTCTAACCCAGCTTTTCATGGTTTTTCTCCATTCTAACCATGCTTTTTTCGGATTTCTGCTGCTCTAACCGCACTTTTCTTCGTTTTTTTCTTCTCTAACTTATTTTTCTTGGTTTTCCTCCGCTCTAACCCTGCTTTTCTTGGTTTTCCTCGGCTCTAACCCCGCTTTTCATGCTTTTCCTCCGCTCCAACTCCGCTTTTCTTGGTTTTCCTCACCTCTAACTTCACTTTTCTTTCTTTTCCTCCGCTCTAACTTTACTTTTCTTGGTTTTCCTCTGCTGTAACACCGCTTTTCATGCTTTTCTTTCGATCTAACCTTGCTTTTTTTGGTTTTCCTCACCTCTAACTTCACTTTTCTTTGTTTTCCTCCGCTCTAAGTTTACTTTTCTTGGTTTTCCTCCGCTCTAACCCCACTTTTCATGCTTTTCCTCCGCTCCAACCCCGCTTTTCTTGGTTTTCCTCACCTCTAACTTCACTTTTCTTTCTTTTCCTCTGCTCTAACTTTACTTTCCTTGGTTTTCCTCCGCTCTAACCCCACTTTTCATGCTTTTCCTCCGCTCTAACCCAGCTTTTCTTGGTTTTCCTCTCGTCTATCCCCGCTTTTCTTGGTTTTCCTCCGCTCTAACCCTGCTTTACTTGGTTTTTCTACGCTCTAACCCCGATTATCTTGGTTATCCTCTCATCTATCCTTCCTTTTCTTGGTTTATCTCCGCTCTAACCCCGTTTCTCTTGGTGTTCCTCCGCTCTAACACCGCTTTTCTTGGTTTTCCTCCGCTCTAACTTCGCTTTTCTTGGTTTTCCACCGCACTAACCCCGCTTTTCTTGGTTTTTCTCCACTCTAACCCAGCTTTTCATGGTTATTCTCCATTCTAACCATGCTTTTCTCGGATTTCTGCTGCTCTAACCACGCTTTTCTTCGTTTTTTTCCTCTCTAACTTCTTTATCTTGGTTTTCCTCCGCTCTAACCCCTTTTTCCTTGGTTTTCCTCCGCCATAACCCCGCTTTTCTTGGTTTTCCTCCGCTCTATCCCCGCTTTTCTTGGTTTTCCTCCGCTCTAACCCTGCTTTTCTTGGTTTTTCTCCGCTCTAACCCAGCTTTTCTTGGTTTTCCTCCCCTCTATCCCCGCTTTTCTTGGTTTTCCTCTGCTCTAACCCCGCTTTTCTTGGTTTTTCTCCGCTCTAACCCAGCTTTTCACGGTTTTTCTCCACTCTAACCATGCTTTTCTCGGATTTCTGCTGCTCTAACCACGCTTTTCTTCGTTTTCTTCCGTTCTAACTTTGCTTTTCTTGGTTTTCGGCCGCTCTAACCCCGCTTTTCTTGGTTTTCTTCCGCTATAACCCCGCTTTTCTTGGTTTTCCTCCGCTATAACCCCGATTTTCTTGGTTTACCTTCGCTCTAACCCCGCATTTCTTGGTTTTCCTCCTCTCTTACCCCACTTTTCTTGGTTTTCCTTCGCTCTAACTTCGCTTAACTTGGTTTTCCTAAGCTCTAACTTCTCTTTTCTTGGTTTATCTCCTCTCTGACCCCGCTTTTCTTGGTTTTACTCTGCGATAACCCCACTTTTCTTTGTTTCCTTCGCTCCAACTTCACTTTTCTTGGTTTTCCTCCTTTCTAACCCCGCTTTTCTTGGTTTTCCTCCGCTCTAATCCCGCTTCTCTTGGTTTTTCTCCACTATAACCATGCTTTTCTTGGATTTCTGCTGCTCTAACCCCGCTTTTCTGTCTTTTCCTCCTCTGTAAGTTCTTTTTATTGGTTTTCCTCCGCTCTAACCCCGATTATCTTGGTTTTCCTCCGCACTAACCCCGCTATTCTTGGTTTTCTTCCGTTCTAACTTCGCTTTTCTTGGTTTTCCTTCGCTCTAACCCCGCATTTCTTGGTTTTCACCTTCATGAACAACGTTTTTCTTGGTTTTCCTCCGCTCTAACTTCGCATTTCCTAGTTTTCCTCCGCTCTAACCCTGCGTTTCTTGGTTTTCCTCTGCTCTAACCCCACTTTTCATGCTTTTCCTCCGCTCTAACCCCGCTTTTCTTGGTTTTCCTCACCTCTAACTTCACTTTTGTTTCTTTTCCTCCGCTCTAACTTTACTTTTCTTGGTTTTCCTTTGCTCTAACCCCGCTTTTCTTGGTTTTCACCCGCATGAACAACGTTTTTCTTGGTTTTCCTCCGCACTAACTTCGCATTTCCTAGTTTTCCTCCGCTCTAACCCTGCTTTTCTTGGTTTTCCTCGGCTCTAACCCCGCTTTTCATGCTTTTCCTCCGCTCCAACTCCGCTTTTCTTGGGTTTCCTCACCTCTAACTTCACTTTTCTTTCTTTTCCTCCGCTCTAACTTTACTTTTCTTGGTTTTCCTCCGCTCTAACCCCACTTTTCATGCTTTTCCTCCGCTCTAACCCCGCTTTTCTTGGATTTCCTCACCTCTAACTTCACTTTTGTTTCTTTTCCTCCGCTCTAACTTTACTTTTCTTGGTTTTCCTCCGCTCTAACCCCACTTTTCATGCTTTTCCTCCGCTCTAACCCCGCTTTTCTTGGTTTTCCTCCGCACTAACCCCGCTTTTCTTGGTTTTTCTCCACTCTAACCCAGCTTTTCATGGTTATTCTCCATTCTAACCATGCTTTTCTCGGATTTCTGCTGCTCTAACCACGCTTTTCTTCGTTTTTTTCCTCTCTAACTTCTTTATCTTGGTTTTCCTCCGCTCTAACCCCTTTTTCCTTGGTTTTCCTCCGCTCTAACCCCGCTTTTCTTGGTTTTCCTCGGAACTAACCCCGCTTTTCTTGCTTTTCCTCCTTTCTAACCCCGCTTTTCTTGCTTTTCCTCCCCTCTACCCCGCTTTTCATGGTTTTCCTACGCTATAACCCCTTTTTTCTTGATTTTCCTCCGCTCTAACCCCGCTTTTCTTGGTTTTCCTCCGCTCTAACCCATCTTTTCTTGGTTTTCCTCCGCTCTAACCCTGCTTTACTTGGTTTTTCTACGCTCTAACCCCGCTTATCTTGGTTATCCTCTCATCTATCCTTCCTTTTCTTGGTTTTCCTCCGCTCTAACCCCGCTTTTCTTGGTTTTCCTCCGCTCTATCATTGCTTTTCTTGGTTTTCCTCCGCTCTAACTTCGCTTTTCTTGGTTTCCTCCGCACTAACCCCGCTTTTCCTGGTTTTTCTCCACTCTAACCCAGCTTTTCTTGGTTATTCTCCATTCTAACCATGCTTTTCCCGGATTTCTGCTGCTCTAACCACGCTTTTCCTCTTTTATTCCTCTCTAAATTCTTTTTCTTAGTTTTCCTCCGCTCTAACCCCTTTTTCCTTGGTATTCCTCCGCTATAACCCCGCTTTTCTTGGTTTTCCTCCCGTCTATCCCCGCTTTTCTTGGTTTTCCTCTGCTCTAACCCCGCTTTTCTTGGTTTTTCTCCGCTGTAACCCAGCTTTTCATGGTTTTTCTCCACTCTAACCATGCTTTTCTCGGATTTCTGCTGCTCTAACCACGCTTTTCTTCGTTTTCTTCCGTTCTAACTTTGCTTTTCTTGGTTTTCGTCCGCTCTAACCCCGCTTTTCTTGGTTTTCTTCCGCTATAACCCCGCTTTTCTTGGTTTTCCTCCGCTATAACCCCGATTTTCTTGATTTACCTCCGCTCTAACCCCGCTTTTCTTGGTTTTCCTCCTCTCTTACCCCACTTTTCATGCTTTTCCTCCGCTCTAACCCCGCTTTTCTTGGTTTTCCTCCGCTCTAACCCCGCTTTTCTTGGTTTTCCTCCGCTATTACCCCGCTTTTCTTGGTTTTCCTCCGCTCTAACCCCGCTTTTCTTGGTTTTTCTCCGCTCTAACCCAACTTTTCATGGTTCTTCTCCACTCTAACCATGCTTTTCTCTGATGTCTGCTGCTCTAACCACGCTTTTCTTCGTTTTCTTCCGTTCTAACTCTGCTTTTCTTGGTTTTTCTCCGCTCTAACCCAGCTTTTCTTGGTTTTCCTCCCCTCTATCCCCGCTTTTCTTGGTTTTCCTCCGCTCTAACCCAGCTTTTCATGGTTTTTCTCTACTCTAACCATGCTTTTCTCGGATTTCTGATGCTCTAACCACGCTTTTCTTCGTTTTCTTTCGTTCTAACTATGCTTTTCTTGGTTTTCCTCCGCTCCAGCCCCGCTTTTCTTGGTTTTCTTTCGTTCTAACTTCGCTTTTCTTGGTTTTCCTCTGCTCTAACCCCGCATTTCTTGGTTTTCATCCGCATGAACAGCGTTTTTCTTGGTTTTCCACCGCTCTAACCCTGCTTTTCTTGGTTTTCCTCCGCTCTAACCCTGATTTTCTTGGTTTTCCTCCGCTCTAACCCTGATTTTCTTGGTTTTCCTCCGCTCTAACTCCGCTTTTCTTGGTTCTCCTTTGCTCTATCCCCTCTTTTCTTGGTTATCCTCCGCACTAACCCTGCTTTTCTTGGTTTTTCTCCACTCTTACCCAGCTTTTCATGGTTTTTCTCCATTCTAACCATGCTTTTCTCGGATTTCTGCTGCTCTAACCGCGCTTTTCTTCGTTTTTTTCCTCTCTAACTTCTTTTTCTTGGTTTTCCTCCGCTCTAACCCCGCTTTTCTTGGTTTTCATCCGCACTTATTCCGCCTTTCTTGGTTTTCCTCCGCTCTAACTTCGCTTTTCTTAGTTTTCCTCCGCTCTAACTTCGCTTTTCTTGGTTTTTCTCCGCTCTAACCCCGCTTTTCTTGGTTTTCCTCCGCTCTAACCTCGCTTTTCTTGGTTATACTCCGCTCTAACCCCGCTTTTCTTGGTTTTCCTTTGCACTAACCCTGCTTTTCTTGGTTTTCCTCCGCTCTAACCCCGCTTTTCTTGGTTTTCCTCCGCTCTAACCCCGCTTTTCTTGGTTTTCCTCCGCTATTACCCCGATTTTCTTGGTTTTCCTCCGCTCTAACCCCACTTTTCATGCTTTTCCTCTGCTCTAACCCCTATTTTCTTGGTTTTCCTCGGAACTAACATGGCTTTTCTCGGTTTTCCTCCGCTCTAACCCCGCTTTTCTTGGTTTTCCTCCGCTCTAACCCTGCTTTTCTTGGTTTTTCTCCGCTCTAACCCTGCTTTTCTTGGTTTTTCTCCGCTTTAACCCCGTTTCTCTTGGTTTTCCTCCCCTCTATCCCCGATTTTCTTGGTTTTCCTTTGCTCTAACACCACTTTTCTTGGTTTTCCTCCGCTCTAACCCCGCTTTTCTTGGTTTTCATCCGCACTTATTCCGCCTTTCTTGGTTTTCCTCCGCTCTAACTTCGCTTTTCTTGGTTTTTCTCCACTCTAACCATGCTTTTCTTGGATGTCTTCTGCTCTAACCATGCTTTTCTTCGTTTTCTTCCTTTTTAACTCTGCTTTTCTTGGTTTTCCTCCGCTCTAACCCCGCTTTTTTTGGTTTTCCTTTGCTCTATCCCCTCTTTTCTTGGTTTTCCTCCGCACTAACCCTGCCTTTCTTGGTTTTTCTCCACTCTAACCCAGCTTTTCATGGTTTTTCTCCATTCTAACCATGCTTTTCTCGGATTTCAGCTGCTCTAACCGCACTTTTCTTCGTTTTTTTCTTCTCTAACTTATTTTTCTTGGTTTTCCTCCGCTCTAACCCCGCTTTTCTTGGTTTTCATCCGCACTTATTCCGCCTTTCTTGGTTTTCCTCCCCTATAACTTCGCTTTTCTTGGTTTTTCTCCGCTCTAACCCCGCTTTTCATGGTTTTCCTCCGCTCTAACCCCGCTTTTCTTGGTTATCCTCCGCTCTAACACCGCTTTTCTTGGTTTTCCTTTGCACTAACCCTGCTTTTCTTGGTTTTCCTCCGCTCTAATTCCGCTTTTCTTGGTTTTCCTGCGCTATTACCCCGATTTTCTTGGTTTTCCTCCACTCTAACCCTGCTTTTCATGCTTCTCCTCCGCTCTAACCCCGCTTTTCTTAGTTTTCCTCCGCTCTAACTTCGCTTTTCTTGGTTTTTCTCCGCTCTAACCCCGCTTTTCTTGGTTTTCCTCCGCTCTAACCTCGCTTTTCTTGGTTATACTCCGCTCTAACCCCGCTTTTCTTGGTTTTCCTTTGCACTAACCCTGCTTTTCTTGGTTTTCCTCCGCTCTAACCCCGCTTTTCTTGGTTTTCCTCCGCTCTAACCCCGCTTTTCTTGGTTTTCCTCCGCTATTACCCCCATTTTCTTGGTTTTCCTCCGCTCTAACCCCACTTTTCATGCTTTTCCTCCGCTCTAACCCCTTTTTTCTTGGTTTTCCTCGGAACTAACATGGCTTTTCTCGGTTTTCCTCCGCTCTAACCCCGCTTTTCTTGGTTTTCCTCCGCTCTAACCCTGCTTTTCTTGGTTTTTCTCCGCTCTAACCCTGCTTTTCTTGGTTTTTCTCCGCTTTAACCCCGTTTCTCTTGGTTTTCCTCCCCTCTATCCCCGATTTTCTTGGTTTTCCTTTGGTCTAACACCACTTTTCTTGGTTTTCCTCCGCTCTAACCCCGCTTTTCTTGGTTTTCATCCGCACTTATTCCGCCTTTCTTGGTTTTCCTCCGCTCTAACTTCGCTTTTCTTGGTTTTTCTCTACTCTAACCATGCTTTTCTTGGATGTCTTCTGCTCTAACCATGCTTTTCTTCGTTTTCTTCCTTTTTAACTCTGCTTTTCTTGGTTTTCCTCCGCTCTAACCCCGCTTTTTTTGGTTTTCCTTTGCTCTATCCCCTCTTTTCTTGGTTTTCCTCCGCACTAACCCTGCTTTTCTTGGTTTTTCTCCACTCTAACCCAGCTTTTCATGGTTTTTCTCCATTCTAACCATGCTTTTCTCGGATTTCAGCTGCTCTAACCGCACTTTTCTTCGTTTTTTTCTTCTCTAACTTATTTTTCTTGGTTTTCCTCCGCTCTAACCCCGCTTTTCTTGGTTTTCCTCCGCTCTAACCCTGCTTTTCTTGGTTTTTCTCCGCTCTAACCCTGCTTTTCTTGGTTTTTCTCCGCTTTAACCCCGTTTCTCTTGGTTTTCCTCCCCTCTATCCCCGATTTTCTTGGTTTTCCTTTGCTCTAACACCACTTTTCTTGGTTTTCCTCCGCTCTAACCCCGCTTTTCTTGGTTTTCATCCGCACTTATTCCGCCTTTCTTGGTTTTCCTCCGCTCTAACTTCGCTTTTCTTGGTTTTTCTCCACTCTAACCATGCTTTTCTTGGATGTCTTCTGCTCTAACCATGCTTTTCTTCGTTTTCTTCCTTTTTAACTCTGCTTTTCTTGGTTTTCCTCCGCTCTAACCCCGCTTTTTTTGGTTTTCCTTTGCTCTATCCCCTCTTTTCTTGGTTTTCCTCCGCACTAACCCTGCCTTTCTTGGTTTTTCTCCACTCTAACCCAGCTTTTCATGGTTTTTCTCCATTCTAACCATGCTTTTCTCGGATTTCAGCTGCTCTAACCGCACTTTTCTTCGTTTTTTTCTTCTCTAACTTATTTTTCTTGGTTTTCCTCCGCTCTAACCCCGCTTTTCTTGGTTTTCATCCGCACTTATTCCGCCTTTCTTGGTTTTCCTCCCCTATAACTTCGCTTTTCTTGGTTTTTCTCCGCTCTAACCCCGCTTTTCATGGTTTTCCTCCGCTCTAACCCCGCTTTTCTTGGTTATCCTCCGCTCTAACACCGCTTTTCTTGGTTTTCCTTTGCACTAACCCTGCTTTTCTTGGTTTTCCTCCGCTCTAATTCCGCTTTTCTTGGTTTTCCTGCGCTATTACCCCGATTTTCTTGGTTTTCCTCCACTCTAACCCTGCTTTTCATGCTTCTCCTCCGCTCTAACCCCGCTTTTCTTAGTTTTCCTCCGCTCTAACTTCGCTTTTCTTGGTTTTTCTCCGCTCTAACCCCGCTTTTCTTGGTTTTCCTCCGCTCTAACCTCGCTTTTCTTGGTTATACTCCGCTCTAACCCCGCTTTTCTTGGTTTTCCTTTGCACTAACCCTGCTTTTCTTGGTTTTCCTCCGCTCTAACCCCGCTTTTCTTGGTTTTCCTCCGCTCTAACCCCGCTTTTCTTGGTTTTCCTCCGCTATTACCCCCATTTTCTTGGTTTTCCTCCGCTCTAACCCCACTTTTCATGCTTTTCCTCCGCTCTAACCCCTATTTTCTTGGTTTTCCTCGGAACTAACATGGCTTTTCTCGGTTTTCCTCCGCTCTAACCCCGCTTTTCTTGGTTTTCCTCCGCTCTAACCCTGCTTTTCTTGGTTTTTCTCCGCTCTAACCCTGCTTTTCTTGGTTTTTCTCCGCTTTAACCCCGTTTCTCTTGGTTTTCCTCCCCTCTATCCCCGATTTTCTTGGTTTTCCTTTGGTCTAACACCACTTTTCTTGGTTTTCCTCCGCTCTAACCCCGCTTTTCTTGGTTTTCATCCGCACTTATTCCGCCTTTCTTGGTTTTCCTCCGCTCTAACTTCGCTTTTCTTGGTTTTTCTCTACTCTAACCATGCTTTTCTTGGATGTCTTCTGCTCTAACCATGCTTTTCTTCGTTTTCTTCCTTTTTAACTCTGCTTTTCTTGGTTTTCCTCCGCTCTAACCCCGCTTTTTTTGGTTTTCCTTTGCTCTATCCCCTCTTTTCTTGGTTTTCCTCCGCACTAACCCTGCTTTTCTTGGTTTTTCTCCACTCTAACCCAGCTTTTCATGGTTTTTCTCCACTCTAACCATGCTTTTCTCGGATTTCAGCTGCTCTAACCGCACTTTTCTTCGTTTTTTTCTTCTCTAACTTATTTTTCTTGGTTTTCCTCCGCTCTAACCCCGCTTTTCTTGGTTTTCATCCGCACTTATTCCGCCTTTCTTGGTTTTCCTCCCCTATAACTTCGCTTTTCTTGGTTTTTCTCCGCTCTAACCCCGCTTTTCTTGGTTTTCCTCCGCTCTAACCCCGCTTTTCTTGGTTATCCTCCGCTCTAACACCGCTTTTCTTGGTTTTCCTTTGCACTAACCCTGCTTTTCTTGGTTTTCCTCCGCTCTAACCCCGCTTTTCTTGGTTTTCCTGCGCTATTACCCCGATTTTCTTGGTTTTCCTCCACTCTAACCCTGCTTTTCATGCTTTTCCTCCGCTCTATCCCCTATTTTCTTGGTTTTCCTCGGAACTAACATGGCTTTTCACGGTTTTCCTCAGCTCTAACCCCGCTTTTCTTGGTTTTCCTCCGCTCTAACCCTGCTTTTCTTGGTTTTTCTCCGCTCTAACCCTGCTTTTCTTGGTTTTTCACCGCTCTAACCCCGTTTCTCTTGGTTTTCCTCCCCTCTATCCCCGCTTTTCTTGGTTTTCCTCCGCTCTAACCCCGCTTTTCTTGGGTTTCCTACGCTCTAACCCCTTTTTCCTTGGTTTTCTTCCGTTCTAACTTAGCTTTTCTTGGTTTTCCTCCGCTCTATCCCCACATTTCTTGGTTTTCACCCGCATGAACAACGTTTTTCTCGGTTTTCCTCCGCACTAACTTCGCATTTCCTAGTTTTCCTCCACTCTAACCCTGCTTTTCTTGGTTTTCCTCGGCTCTAACCCCGCTTTTCATGCTTTTCCTCCGCTCCAACTCCGCTTTTCTTGGTTTTCCTCACCTCTAACTTCACTTTTCTTTCTTGTTCTCCGCTCTAACTTTACTTTTCTTGGTTTTCCTCTGCTCTAACCCCACTTTTCATGCTTTTCCTCCGCTCTAACCCCGCTTTTCTTGGTTTTCATCCGCACTTATTCCGCCTTTTTTGGTTTTCCTCCGCTCTAACTTCGCTTTTCTTAGTTTTCCTCCGCTCTAACTTCGCTTTTCTTGGTTTTTCTCCGCTCTAACCTTGCTTTTCTTGGTTTTCCTCCGCTCTAACCTCGCTTTTCTTGGTTATACTCCGCTCTAACCCCGCTTTTCTTGGTCTTCCTTTGCACTAACCCTGCTTTTCTTGGTTTTCCTCCGCTCTAACCCCGCTTTTCTTGGTTTTCCTCCGCTCTAACCCCGCTTTTCTTGGTTTTCCTCCGCTATTACCCCGATTTTCTTGGTTTTCCTCCGCTCTAACCCCACTTTTCATGCTTTTCCTCCGCTCTAACCCCTTTTTTCTTGGTTTTCCTCGGAACTAACATGGCTTTTCTCGGTTTTCCTCCGCTCTAACCCCGCTTTTCTTGGTTTTCCTCCGCTCTAACCCTGCTTTTCTTGGTTTTTCTCCGCTCTAACCCTGCTTTTCTTGGTTTTTCTCCGCTTTAACCCCTTTTCTCTTGGTTTTCCTCCCCTCTATCCCCGCTTTTCTTGGTTTTCCTTTGCTCTAACCCCACTTTTCTTGGTTTTCCTCCGCTCTAACCCCGCTTTTCTTGGTTTTCATCCGCACTTATTCCTCCTTTCTTGGTTTTCCTCCGCTCTAACTTCGCTTTTCTTGGTTTTTCTCCACTCTAACCATGCTTTTCTTGGATGTCTTCTGCTCTAACCATGCTTTTCTTCGTTTTCTTCCTTTTTAACTCTGCTTTTCTTGGTTTTCCTCCGCTCTAACCCCGCTTTTCTTGGTTTTCCTCCCCTCTATCCCTGCTTTTCTTGGTTTTCCTCCGCTCTAACCCCGCTTTTCTTGGTTTTTCTCCGCTCTAACCCAGCTTTTCATGGTTTTTCTCCACTCTAACCATGCTTTTCTCGGATTTCTGCTGCTCTATCCACGCTTTTCTTCGTTTTCTTCCGTTCTAACTCTGCTTTTCTTGTTTTTCCTCCGCTCTAACCCCGCTTTTTTTGGTTTTCCTCCGCTCTAACTCCGCTTTTCTTGGTTTTCCTTTGCTCTATCCCCTCTTTTCTTGGTTTTCCTCCGCACTAACCCTGCTTTTCTTGGTTTTTCTCCACTCTAACCCAGCTTTTCATGGTTTTTCTCCATTCTAACCATGCTTTTCTCGGATTTCTGCTGCTCTAACCACACTTTTCTTCGTTTTTTTCTTCTCTAACTTATTTTTCTTGGTTTTCCTCCGCTCTAACCCCGCTTTTCTTGGTTTTCATCCGCACTTATTCCGCCTTTCTTGGTTTTCCTCCCCTCTAACTTCGCTTTTCTTGGTTTTTCTCCGCTCTAACCCCGCTTTTCTTGGTTTTCCTCCGCTCTAACCCCGCTTTTCTTGGTTATCCTTTGCTCTAACACCGCTTTTCTTGGTTTTCCTTTGCACTAACCCTGCTTTTCTTGGTTTTCCTCCGCTCTAACCCCGCTTTTCTTCGTTTTCCTGCGCTATTACCCCGATTTTCTTGGTTTTCCTCCACTCTAACCCTGCTTTTCATGCTTTTCCTCCGCTCTATCCCCTATTTTCTTGGTTTTCCTCGGAACTAACATGGCTTTTCACGGTTTTCCTCCGCTCTAACCCCGCTTTTCTTGGTTTTCCTCCGCTCTAACCCCGCTTTTCTTGGGTTTCCTACGCTCTAACCCCTTTTTCCTTGGTTTTTTTCCGTTCTAACTTAGCTTTTCTTGTTTTTCCTCCGCTCTAACCCCGCATTTCTTGGTTTTCACCCGCATGAACAACGTTTTTCTCGGTTTTCCTCCGCACTAACTTCGCATTTCCTAGTTTTCCTCCGCTCTAACCCTGCTTTTCTTGGTTTTCCTCGGCTCTAACCCCGCTTTTCATGCTTTTCCTCCGCTCCAACTCCGCTTTTCTTGGTTTTCCTCACCTCTAACTTCACTTTTCTTTCTTTTCCTCCGCTCTAACTTTACTTTTCTTGGTTTTCCTCTGCTCTAACCCCACTTTTCATGCTTTTCCTCCGCTCTAACCCCGCTTTTCTTGGTTTTCACCCGCATGAACAACGTTTTTCTCGGTTTTCCTCCGCACTAACTTCGCATTTCCTAGTTTTCCTCCGCTCTAACCCTGCTTTTCTTGGTTTTCCTCGGCTCTAACCCCGCTTTTCATGCTTTTCCTCCGCTCCAACTCCGCTTTTCTTGGGTTTCCTCACCTCTAACTTCACTTTTCTTTCTTTTCCTCCGCTCTAACTTTACTTTTCTTGGTTTTCCTCTGCTCTAACCCCGCTTTTCATGCTTTTCTTCCGATCTAACCTTGCTTTTCTTGGTTTTCCTCACCTCTAACTTCACTTTTCTTTGTTTTCCTCCGCTCTAAGTTTACTTTTCTTGGTTTTCCTCCGCTCTAACCCACTTTCCATGCTTTTCCTCCGCTCCAAACCCGCTTTTCTTGGTTTTCCTCACCTCTAACTTCACTTTCTTTCTTTTCCTCTGCTCTAACTTTACTTTCCTTGATTTTCCTCCGCTCTAACCCCACTTTTCATGCTTTTCCTCCGCTCTAACCCAGCTTTTCTTGGTTTTCCTCCCGTCTATCCCCGCTTTTCTTGGTTTTCCTCCGCTTTAACCCCCCTTTTCTTGGTTTTCCTCCGCTCTAATCCCGCTTCTCTTGGTTTTTCTCCGCTCTAACCCAGCTTTTCTTGGTTTTCCTCCCCTCTATCCCTGCTTTTCTTGGTTTTCCTTAGCTATAACCCGCTTTTCTTGGTTTTTCTCCGCTCTAACCCAGCTTTTCATGGTTATTCTCCTCTCTATCCATGATTTTCTTGGATGTCTGCTGCTCTAACCACGCTTTTCTTCGTTTTCTTCCGTTCTAACTCTGCTTTTCTTGGTTTTCCTCCGCTCTAACCCCGCTTTTCTTGGTTTTCCTCCGCTCTAACCCTGCTTTTCTTGGTTTTTCTCCGCTCTAACCCTGCTTTTCTTGGTTTTTCTCCGCTTTAACCCCGTTTCTCTTGGTTTTCCTCCCCTCTATCCCCGCTTTTCTTGGTTTTCCTTTGCTCTAACCCCACTTTTCTTGGTTTTCCTCCGCTCTAACCCCGCTTTTCTTGGTTTTCATCCGCACTTATTCCGCCTTTCTTGGTTTTCCTCCGCTCTAACTTCACTTTTCTTGGTTTTTCTCCACTCTAACCATGCTTTTCTTGGATGTCTTCTGCTCTAACCATGCTTTTCTTCGTTTTCTTCCTTTTTAACTCTGCTTTTCTTGGTTTTCCTCCGCTCTAACCCCGCTTTTCTTGGTTTTCCTCCCCTCTATCCCTGCTTTTCTTGGTTTTCCTCCGCTCTAACCCCGCTTTTCTTGGTTTTTCTCCGCTCTAACCCAGCTTTTCATGGTTTTTCTCCACTCTAACCATGCTTTTCTCGGATTTCTGCTGCTCTATCCACGCTTTTCTTCGTTTTCTTCCGTTCTAACTTTGCTTTTCTTGTTTTTCCTCCGCTCTAACCCCGCTTTTTTTGGTTTTCCTCCGCTCTAACTCCGCTTTTCTTGGTTTTCCTTTGCTCTATCCCCTCTTTTCTTGGTTTTCCTCCGCACTAACCCTGCTTTTCTTGGTTTTTCTCCACTCTAACCCAGCTTTTCATGGTTTTTCTCCATTCTAACCCTGCTTTTCTCGGATTTCTGCTGCTCTAACCACACTTTTCTTCGTTTTTTTCTTCTCTAACTTATTTTTCTTGGTTTTCCTCCGCTCTAACCCCGCTTTTCTTGGTTATCCTCCGCTCTAACACCGCATTTCTTGGTTTTCCTTTGCACTAACCCTGCTTTTCTTGGTTTTCCTCCGCTCTAACCCCGCTTTTCTTGGTTTTCCTGCGCTATTACCCCGATTTTCTTGGTTTTCCTCCACTCTAACCCTGCTTTTCATGCTTTTCCTCCGCTCTATCCCCTATTTTCTTGGTTTTCCTCGGAACTAACATGGCTTTTCACGGTTTTCCTCCGCTCTAACCCCGCTTTTCTTGGTTTTCCTCCGCTCTAACCCCGCTTTTCTTGGGTTTCCTACGCTCTAACCCTTTTTTCCTTGGTTTTCTCCCGTTCTAACTTAGCTTTTCTTGGTTTTCCTCCGCTCTAACCCCGCATTTCTTGGTTTTCACCCGCATGAACAACGTTTTTCTCGGTTTTCCTCCGCACTAACTTCGCATTTCCTAGTTTTCCTCCGCTCTAACCCTGCTTTTCTTGGTTTTCCTCGGCTCTAACCCCGCTTTTCATGCTTTTCCTCCGCTCCAACTCCGCTTTTCTTGGTTTTCCTCACCTCTAACTTCACTTTTCTTTCTTTTCCTCCGCTCTAACTTTACTTTTCTTGGTTTTCCTCTGCTCTAACCCCACTTTTCATGCTTTTCCTCCGCTCTAACCCCGCTTTTCTTGGTTTTCACCCGCATGAACAACGTTTTTCTTGGTTTTCCTCCGCACTAACTTCGCATTTCCTAGTTTTCCTCCGCTCTAACCCTGCTTTTCTTGGTTTTCCTCGGCTCTAACCCCGCTTTTCATGCTTTTCCTCCGCTCCAACTCCGCTTTTCTTGGGTTTCCTCACCTCTAACTTCACTTTTCTTTCTTTTCCTCCGCTCTAACTTTACTTTTCTTGGTTTTCCACTGCTCTAACCCCGCTTTTCATGCTTTTCTTCCGATCTAACCTTGCTTTTCTTGGTTTTCCTCACCTCTAACTTCACTTTTCTTTGTTTTCCTCCGCTCTAAGTTTACTTTTCTTGGTTTTCCTCCGATCTAACCCCACTTTCCATGCTTTTCCTCCGCTCCAACCCCGCTTTTCTTGGTTTTCCTCACCTCTAACTTCACTTTTCTTTCTTTTCCTCTGCTCTAACTTTACTTTCCTTGATTTTCCTCCGCTCTAACCCAGCTTTTCTTGGTTTTCCTCCCCTCTATCCCAGCTTTTCTTGGTTTTCCTCCCGTCTATCCCCGCTTTTCTTGGTTTTCCTCCGCTCTAACCCCACTTTTCTTGGTTTTGCTCCGCTCTACTCCCGCTTCTCTTGGTTTTTCTCCGCTCTAACCCAGCTTTTCTTGGTTTTCCTCCCCTCTATCCCTGCTTTTCTTGGTTTTCCTTAGCTATAACCCGCTTTTCTTGGTTTTTCTCCGCTCTAACCCAGCTTTTCATGGTTTTTCTCCTCTCTATCCATGATTTTCTTGGATGTCTGCTGCTCTAACCACGCTTTTCTTCGTTTTCTTCCGTTCTAACTCTGCTTTTCTTGGTTTTCCTCCGCTCTAACCCCGCTTTTATTGGTTTTCCTCCGCTATATCCCCGCTTTTCTTGGTTTTCCTCCGCTCTAACCCCGCTTTTCTTGGTTTTCCTTTGCTCTAACCCCGCTTTTCTTGGTGTTATTCCTTTCTAACTTTGCTTTTCTTGGTTTTCCTCAGGTATAACCCCGCTTTTCTTGTTTTCCTCCGTTCTAACCCCGTTTTTCATGGTTTTCCTCCACTCTAACCCAGCTTTTCTTGGTTTTCCTCTGCTCTAAATCCGCTTTTCTTGGTTTTCCTCCGCTCTAACCCCGCTTTTCTTGGTTTTCCTCCGCTCTAACCCCGCTTTTCTTGGTTATCCTCCGCTCTAACCTTGCTTTTCTTGGTTTTCCTTTGCACTAACCCTGCTTTTCTTGGTTTTCCTCCGCTCTAACCCCGCTTTTCTTGGTTTTCCTCCGCTATTACCCCGTTTCTCTTGGTTTTCCTCCGCTCTAACCCCAATTTTCATGCTTTTCCTATGATCTAACCCCTATTTTCTTGGTTTTCCTCGGAACTCACATGGCTTCTCTCGGTTTTCCTCCGCTCTAACCCCGCTTTTCTTGGTTTTCCTCCGCTCTAACCCTGCTTTTCTTGGTTTTTCTCCGCTCTAACCCTGCTTTTCTTGGTTTTTCTCCGCTCTAACCCCGTTTCTCTTGGTTTTCCTCAACTCTATCCCCGCTTTTCTTGGTTTTCCTCCGCTCTAACCCCCCTTTTCTTGGTTTTCCTCCGCTCTAACCCCCCTTTTCTTGGTTTTCCTCCGCTCTAACCCTGCTTCTCCTGGTTTTCCTCCGCTCTAACCCCGCTTTTCTTGGTTTTCCTCCGCTCTAACCCCTTTTTCCTTGGTTTTCTTCCGTTCTAACTTAGCTTTTCTTGGTTTTCCTCCGCTCTAACCCCGCTTTTCTTGGTTTTCCTCCGCTCTAACACCGCTTTTCTTGGTTTTTCTCCGCTCTAACCTCGTTTCTCTTGGTTTTCCTCCCCTCTATCCCCGCTTTTCTTGGTTTTCCTCAGCTCTAACCCCGCTTTTCTTGGTTTTTCTCCGCTCTAACCCAGCTTTTCATGGTTTTTCTCCACTCTAAATATGCTTTTCTCTGATGTCTGCTGCTCTAACCACGCTTTTCTTCGTTTTCTTCCGTTCTAACACTGCTTCTCTTGGTTTTCCTCACCTCTAACTTCACTTTTCTTTCTTTTCCTCTTCTCTAACTTTACTTTCCTTGGTTTTCCTCCGCTCTAACCCCACTTTTCATGCTTTTCCTCTGCTCTAACCCAGCTTTTCTTGGTTTTCCTCCCGTCTATCCCCGCTTTTCTTGGTTTTCCTCCGCTCTAACCCCTCTTTTCTTGGTTTTCCTCCGCTCTAATCCCGCTTCTCTTGGTTTTTCTCCGCTCTAACCCAGCTTTTCTTGGTTTTCCTCCCCTCTATCCCTGCTTTTCTTGGTTTTCCTTAGCTATAACCCGCTTTTCTTGGTTTTTCTCCGCTCTAACCCAGCTTTTCATGGTTTTTCTCCTCTCTATCCATGATTTTCTTGGATGTCTGCTGCTCTAACCACGCTTTTCTTCGTTTTCTTCCGTTCTAACTCTGCTTTTCTTGGTTTTCCTCCGCTCTAACCCCGCTTTTATTGGTTTTCCTCCGCTATATCCCCGCTTTTCTTGGTTTTCCTCCGCTCTAACCCCGCTTTTCTTGGTTTTCCTTTGCTCTAACCCCGCTTTTCTTGGTGTTATTCCGTTCTAACTTCGCTTTTCTTGGTTTTCCTCCGGTATAACCCCGCTTTTCTTGTTTTCCTCCGCTCTAACCCCGTTTTTCATGGTTTTCCTCCACTCTAACCCCGCTTTTCTTGGTTTTCCTCTGCTCTAAGTCCGCTTTTCTTGGTTTTCCTCCGCTCTAACCCCGCTTTTCTTGGTTTTCCTCCGCTCTAACCCCGCTTTTCTTGGTTATCCTCCGCTCTAACCCCGCTTTTCTTGGTTTTCCTTTGTACTAACCCTGCTTTTCTTGGTTTTCCTCCGCTCTAACCCCGCTTTTCTTGGTTTTCCTCCGCTATTACCCCGTTTCTCTTGGTTTTCCTCCGCTCTAACCCCAATTTTCATGCTTTTCCTATGATCTAACCCCTATTTTCTTGGTTTTCCTCGGAACTAACATGGCTTCTCTCGGTTTTCCTCCGCTCTAACCCCGCATTTCTTGGTTTTCCTCCGCTATATCCCCGCTTTTCTTGGTTTTCCTCCGCTCTAACCCTGCTTTTCTTGGTTTTTCTCCGCTCTAACCCCGTTTCTCTTGGTTTTCCTCAACTCTATCCCCGCTTTTCTTGGTTTTCCTCCGCTCTAACCCCTCTTTTCTTGGTTTTCCTCCGCTCTAACCCCCCTTTTCTTGGTTTTCCTCCGCTCTAACCCTGCTTCTCCTGGTTTTCCTCCGCCCTAACCCCGCTTTTCTTGGTTTTCCTCCGCTCTAACCCCTTTTTCCTTGGTTTTCTTCCGTTCTAACTTAGCTTTTCTTGGTTTTCCTCCGCTCTAACCCCGCTTTTCTTGGTTTTCCTCCGCTCTAACACCGCTTTTCTTGGTTTTTCTCCGCTCTAACCTCGTTTCTCTTGGTTTTCCTCCCCTCTATCCCCGCTTTTCTTGGTTTTCCTCAGCTCTAACCCCGCTTTTCTTGGTTTTTCTCCGCTCTAACCCAGCTTTTCATGGTTTTTCTCCACTCTAACCATGCTTTTCTCTGATGTCTGCTGCTCTAACCACGCTTTTCTTCGTTTTCTTCCGTTCTAACACTGCTTTTCTTGGTTTTCCTCCGCTCTAACCAAGCTTTTCTTGGTTTTCCTCCCGTCTATCCCCGCTTTTCTTGGTTTTCCTCCGCTCTAACCCAGCTTTTCTTGGTTTTCCTCCCGTCTATCCCCGCTTTTCTTGGTTTTCCTCCGCTCTAACCCCGCTTTTCTTGGTTTTCCTCCGCTCTAATCCCGCTTCTCTTGGTTTTTCTCCGCTCTAACCTAGCTTTTCTTGATTTCCTCCCCTCTATCCCTGCTTTTCTTGGTTTTCCTTAGCTATAACCCGCTTTTCTTGGTTTTTCTCCGCTCTAACCCAGCTTTTCATGGTTTTTCTCCTCTCTATCCATGATTTTCTTGGATGTCTGCTGCTCTAACCACGCTTTTCTTCGTTTTCTTCCGTTCTAACTCTGCTTTTCTTGGTTTTCCTCCGCTCTAACCCCGCTTTTATTGGTTTTCCTACGCTATATCCCCGCTTTTGTTGGTTTTCCTCCGCTCTAACCCCGCTTTTCTTGGTTTTCCTTTGCTCTAACCCCGCTTTTCTTGGTGTTATTCCGTTCTAACTTCGCTTTTCTTGGTTTTCCTCCGGTATAACCCCGCTTTTCTTGTTTTCCTCCGCTCTAACCCCGTTTTTCATGGTTTTCCTCCACTCTAACCCCGCTTTTCTTGGTTTTCCTCTGCTCTAAATCCGCTTTTCTTGGTTTTCCTCCGCTCTAACCCCGCTTTTCTTGGTTTTCCTCCGCTCTAACCCCGCTTTTCTTGGTTATCCTCCGCTCTAACCCCGCTTTTCTTGGTTTTCCTTTGTACTAACCCTGCTTTTCTTGGTTTTCCTCCGCTCTAACCCCGCTTTTCTTGGTTTTCCTCCGCTATTACCCCGTTTCTCTTGGTTTTCCTCCGCTCTAACCCCAATTTTCATGCTTTTCCTATGATCTAACCCCTATTTTCTTGGTTTTCCTCGGAACTAACATGGCTTCTCTCGGTTTTCCTCCGCTCTAACCCCGCTTTTCTTGGTTTTCCTCCGCTCTAACCCTGCTTTTCTTGGTTTTTCTCCGCTCTAACCCTGCTTTTCTTGGTTTTTCTCCGCTCTAACCCCGTTTCTCTTGGTTTTCCTCAACTCTATCCCCGCTTTTCTTGGTTTTCCTCCGCTCTAACCCCTCTTTTCTTGGTTTTCCTCAGCTCTAACCCCCCTTTTCTTGGTTTTCCTCCGCTCTAACCCTGCTTCTCCTGGTTTTCCTCCGCTCTAACCCTGCTTTTCTTGGTTTTCCTCCGCTCTAACCCCTTTTTCCTTGGTTTTCTTCCGTTCTAACTTAGCTTTTCTTGGTTTTCCTCCGCTCTAACCCCGCTTTTCTTGGTTTTCCTCCGCTCTAACCCTGCTTTTCTTGGTTTTTCTCCGCTCTAACCCCGTTTCTCTTGGTTTTCCTCAACTCTATCCCCGCTTTTCTTGGTTTTCCTCCGCTCTA
This sequence comes from Coturnix japonica, assembly GCF_054131305.1. Taxonomy (NCBI): domain Eukaryota; kingdom Metazoa; phylum Chordata; class Aves; order Galliformes; family Phasianidae; genus Coturnix; species Coturnix japonica. The sequence continues at coordinate 6,297,771 of NC_140666.1, read as the reverse complement.
ACCCCTCTTTTCTTGGTTTTCCTCAGCTCTAACCCCCCTTTTCTTGGTTTTCCTCCGCTCTAACCCTGCTTCTCCTGGTTTTCCTCCGCTCTAACCCTGCTTTTCTTGGTTTTCCTCCGCTCTAACCCCTTTTTCCTTGGTTTTCTTCCGTTCTAACTTAGCTTTTCTTGGTTTTCCTCCGCTCTAACCCCGCTTTTCTTGGTTTTCCTCCGCTCTAACACCGCTTTTCTTGGTTTTTCTCCGCTCTAACCTCGTTTCTCTTGGTTTTCCTCCCCTCTATCCCCGCTTTTCTTGGTTTTCCTCAGCTCTAACCCCGCTTTTCTTGGTTTTTCTCCGCTCTAACCCAGCTTTTCATGGTTTTTCTCCACTCTAACCATGCTTTTCTCTGATGTCTGCTGCTCTAACCACGCTTTTCTTCGTTTTCTTCCGTTCTAACACTGCTTTTCTTGGTTTTCCTCCGCTCTAACCAAGCTTTTCTTGGTTTTCCTCCCGTCTATCCCCGCTTTTCTTGGTTTTCCTTCGCTCTAACCCCGCTTTTCTTGGATTTTCTCCGCTCTAACCCAGCTTTTCATGGTTTTCCTCCACTCTAACCATGCTTTTCTCGGATTTCTGCTGCTCTAACCCCGCTTTACTGTCTTTTCCTCCTTTCTAAGTTCTTTTTATTGGTTTTCCTCCGCTCTAACCCCGATTATCTTTGATTTCCTCCGCACTAACCCCGCTTTTCTTGGTTTTCCTCCGCTCTAACCCCGCTTTTCTTGGTTTTCCTCCGCTCTAATCCCGCTTCTCTTGGTTTTTCTCCGCTCTAACCCAGCTTTTTTGGTTTTCCTCCCCTCTATCCCTGCTTTTCTTGGTTTTCCTTAGCTCTAACCCCGCTTTTCTTTTTTTTTCTCCGCTCTAACCCAGCTTTTCATGGTTTTTCTCCTCTCTATCCATGATTTTCTTGGATGTCTGCTGCTCTAACCACGCTTTTCTTCGTTTTCTTCCGTTCTAACTCTGCTTTTCTTGGTTTTCCTCCGCTCTAACCCCGCTTTTATTGGTTTTCCTCCGCTATATCCAAGCTTTTCTTGGTTTTCCTCCGCTCTAACCCCGCTTTTCTTGGTTTTCCTTTGCTCTAACCCCGCTTTTCTTGGTGTTATTCCGTTCTAACTTCGCTTTTCTTGGTTTTCCTCCGGTATAACCCCGCTTTTCTTGTTTTCCTCCGCTCTAACCCCGCTTTTCTTGGTTTTCCTTCGCTCTAACCCAGCTTTTCTTGGTTTTCCTCCGCTCTAAATCCGCTTTTCTTGGATTTCCTCCGCTCTAACCCTGCTTTTCTTGGTTTTCCTCCGCTCTAACCCCGCTTTTCTTGGTTATCCTCAGCTCTAACCCCGCTTTTCTTGGTTTTCCTTTGTACTAACCCTGCTTTTCTTTGTTTTCCTCCGCTCTAACCCCGCTTTTCTTGGTTTTCCTCCGCTCTAACCCCACTTTTCTTGGTTTTCCTCCGCTATTACCCCGTTTCTCTTGGTTTTCCTCCGCTCTAACCCCAATTTTCATGCTTTTCCTATGATCTAACCCCTATTTTCTTGGTTTTCCTCGGAACTAACATGGCTTCTCTCGGTTTTCCTCCGCTCTAACCCCGCTTTTCTTGGTTTTCCTCCGCTCTAACCCTGCTTTTCTTGGTTTTTCTCCGCTCTAACCCTGCTTTTCTTGGTTTTTCTCCGCTCTAACCCCGTTTCTCTTGGTTTTCCTCAACTCTATCCCCGCTTTTCTTGGTTTTCCTCCGCTCTAACCCCCCTTTTCTTGGATTTCCTCCGCTCTAACCCCCCTTTTCTTGGTTTTCCTCCGCTCTAACCCTGCTTCTCCTGGTTTTCCTCCGCTCTAACCCTGCTTTTCTTGGTTTTCCTCCGCTCTAACCCCTTTTTCCTTGGTTTTCTTCCGTTCTAACTTTGCTTTTCTTGGTTTTCCTCCGCTCTAACCCCGCTTTTCTTGGTTTTCACCCGCATGAACAAAGTTTTTCTTGGTTTTCCTCTGCTCTAACTTCGCATTTCCTAGTTTTCCTCTGCTCTAACCCTGCTTTTCTTGGTTTTCCTCCTCTCTAACCCCGCTTTTCATGTTTTTCCTCTGCTCTAACCCCGCTTTTCTTGGTTTTCCTCACCTCTCACTTCACTTTTCTTTCTTTTCCTCCGCTCTAACTTTACTTTTCTTGGTTTTCCTCCGCTGTAACCCCATTTTTCATGCTTTTCCTCCGCTCTAACCCCGTTTTTCTTGGTTTTACTAACATCTAACTTCACTTTTCTTGGTTTTCCTCCGCTCTAACTTTACTTTTCTTGGTTTTCCTCCGCTGTAACCCCACTTTTCATGCTTTTCCTCCACTCTAACTCCTATTTTCTTGGTTTTCCTCCGAACTAACCCCGCTTTTCTTGGTTTTCCTCCGCTCTAATCCTGCTTTTCTTGGTTTTCCTCCGCTCTAACCCCGCTTTTCTTGGTTTTCCTCCGCTCTAACCCTGCTTTTCATGCTTTTCCTCCGCTCTAACCCCTATTTTCTTGGTTTTCCTCGGAACTAACCCCGCTTTTCTTGGTTTTCCTCCGCTCTAACCCCGCTTTTCTTGGTTTTCCTCCGCTCTAACCCTGCTTTTCTTGGTTATCCTCCGCTCTAACCCTGCTTTTCTTGGTTATCCTTCGCTCTAACCCCGCTTTTCTTGGTTTTCCTCCGCACTTATTCCGCCTTTCTTGGTCTTCCTCCCCTCTAACTTCGCTTTTCTTGGTTTTCCTCCACTCTAACCCCGCTTTTCTTGGTTTTCCTCCGCTCTAACCCCGCTTTTCTTGGTTATCCTCCGCTCTAACCCTGCTTTTCTTGGTTTTCCTTTGCACTAACCCTGCTTTTCTTGGTTTTCCTCCGCTCTAACACCGCTTTTCTTGGTTTTCCTTCGCTCTATCACCAGTTTTCTTGGTTTTCCTACGCTCTAACACCGCTTTTCATGCTTTTCCTCCGCTCTAACCCCTATTTTCTTGGTTTTCCTTGGAACTAACCCCGCTTTTCTTGGTTTTCCTCCGCTCTAACACCGCTTTTCTTGGTTTTCCTCCGCTCTATCCCTGCTTTTCTTGGTTTTTCTCCGCTCTATCCCAGCTTTTCTTGGTTTTCCTCCCCTCTATCCCCGCTTTTCTTGGTTTTCCTCCCCTCTAACCCCGCTTTTCTTGGTTTTTCTCCGCTCTAACCCAGCTTTTCATGGTTTTTCTCCACTCTAACCATGATTTTCTTGGATGTCCTCTGCCCTACCACACTTTTCTTCGTTTTCTTCCATTCTAAATCTGCTTTTCTTGGTTTTCCTCCGCTCTAACCTCGCTTTTCTTGGTTTTCCTCTGCTATATCCCCGCTTTTCTTGGTTTTCCTCCCCTTCTTTCCCCGCTTTTCTTGGTTTTCCTCCGCTCTAACCCCGCTTTTCTTGGTTTTTCTCCGCTATAACCCAGCTATTCATGGTTTTTCTCCACTCTAACCATGCTTTTCTCGGATTTCTGCTGCTCTAACCACGCTTTTCTTCGTTTTCTTCCGTTCTAACTCTGCTTTTCTTTGTTTTCCTCCGCTCTAACCCCGCTTTTCTTGGTTTTCCTCCGCTCTAACCCCGCTTTTCTTGGTTTTCCTCCGCTCTAACCCCGCTTTTCTTGCTTTTCCTTCGCTCTAACCCCACTTTTCATGCTTTTCCTCCGCTCTAACCGCTACTTTCTTGGTTTTCCTTTGCACTATCCCTGATTTTCTTGGTTTTCCTCCGCTCTAACCCCGCTTTTCTTGGTTTTCCTCCGCTCTAACCCTGCTTTTCTTGGTTTTTCTCCGCTCTAACCCCGTTTCTCTTGGTTTTCCTCCCCTCTATTCCCACTTTTCTTGCTTTTCCTCCGCTCTAACTTCGCTTTTCTTGGTTTTTCTCCGCTCTAACCCAGCTTTTCATGGTTTTTCTCCACTCTAACCATGCTTTTCTCTGATGTCTGCTGCTCTAACCACGCTTTTCTTCGTTTTCTTCCGTTCGAACTCTGCTTTTCTAGGTTTTCCTCCGCTCTAACCTAGCTTTTCTTGGTTTTCCTCCCGTCTATCCCTGCTTTTCTTGGTTTTCCTCCGCTCTAACCCCGCTTTTCTTGGTCTTCCTCCGCTCTAATTCCGCTCCTCTTGGTTTTTCTCCACTCTAACCATGCTTTTCTTGGATTTCTGCTGCTCTAACCCCGCTTTTCTGTCTTTTCCTCCTCTCTAAGTTCTTTTAATTGGTTTTCCTCCGCTCTAACCCCGATTATCTTGGATTTCCTCCGCACTAACCCTGCTTTTCTTGGTTTTCTTCTCTTCTAACTCTGCTTTTCTTGGTTTTCCTCCGCTCTTACCCCGCTTTTCATGCTTTTCCTCCGCTCTAACCCCGCTTTTCTTGGTTTTCCTCACCTCTAACTTCAGTTTTCTTTCGTTTCCTCCGCTCTAACTTTACTTTTCTTGGTTTTCCTCCGCTCTAACCTTGATTTTCTTGGTTTTCCTCCGCTCTAACCTCGCTTTTCTTGGTTTTCTTCCGCTCTAACCCAGGTTTTCTTGGTTTTCCTCCGCTCTAACCCTGCCTTTCTTGGTTTTTCTACGCTCTAACCCCGCTTATCTTGGTTATCCTCTCATCTATCCTTGCTTTTCTTGGTTTTTCTCCGCTCTAACCCCGTTTCTCTTGGTTTTCCTCCGCTCTAACACCGCTTTTCTTGTTTTTCCTTTGCTCTAACCCCTCTTTTCTTGGTTTTCCTCCACACTAACCCTGCTTTTCTTGGTTTTTCTCCACTCTAACCCAGCTTTTCATGGTTTTTCTCCATTCTAACCATGCTTTTCTCGGATTTCTGCTGCTCTAACCGCGCTTTTCTTCGTTTTTTTCCTCTCTAAATTCTTTTTCTTGGTTTTCCCCCGCTCATACCCCGCTTTTCTTGGTTTTCCTCCGCACTTATTCCGCCTTTCTTGGTCTTCCTTTGCTCTAACTTCGCTTTTCTTGGTTTTCCTCCCATCTATCCGCTACTTTCTTGGTTTTCCTCTGCTCTAACTCCGCTTTTCTTGGTTATCCTCCGCTCTACCCTGCTTTAGTTGGTTTTTTTTTTTGCACTAACCCTGCTTTTCTTGGTTTTCCTACGCTCTATCCCCGCTTTTCTTGGTTTTCCTCCTCTCTATCACCATTTTTCTTGGTTTTCCTACGCTCTAACACCGCTTTTCATGCTTTTCCTCCGCTCTAACCCCTATTATCTTGGTTTTCCTCGGAACCAACCCCGCTTTTCTTGGTTTTCCTCCGCTCTAACACCGCTTTTCTTGGTTTTGCTCTGCTCTAACCCTGCTTTTCTTGGTTTTTCTCCGCTCTATCCCCGCTTTTCTTGGTTTTCCTCCCCTCTATCCTTGCTTTTCTTGGTTTTCCTCTTCTCTAACCCCGCTTTTCTTGGTTTTTCTCCGCTCTAACCCAGCTTTTCATGGTTTTAATCCACTCTAACCATGCTTTTCTTGGATGTCTTCTGTTATAACCACGCTTTTCTTCGTTTTCTTCCGTTCTAACTCTGCTTTTCTTGGTTTTCCTCCGCTCTAACCCCGCTTTTCTTGGTTTTCCTCTGCTATATCCCCGCTTTTCTTGGTTTTCCTCCCCTTCTTTCCCCGCTTTTCTTGGTTTTCCTCCGCTCTAACCCCGCTTTTCTTGGTTTTTCTCCGCTCTAACCCACCTTTTCATGGTTTTTCTCCACTCTAACCATGCTTTTCTCGGATTTCTGCTGCTCTAACCACGCTTTTCTTCGTTTTCTTCCGTTCTAACTCCGCTTTTCTTGGTTTTCCTCCGCTCTAACCCCGCTTTTCTTGGTTTTCCTCCGCTATAACCCCGATTTTCTTGGTTTTCCTTTGCTCTAACCCCGCTTTTCTTGGTTTTTTTCTGTTCTAACTTCGCTTTTCTTGGATTTCCATTCCTCTACCCCAGCTATTCTTGGTTTTCCTCCGCTCTAACCCAGCTTTTCTTGGTTTTCCTCCGCTCTAACCCCGCTTTTCTTGGTTTTCCTCCGCTCTAAATCCGCTTTTCTTGGTTTTCCTCCGCTCTAACCCCGCTTTTCTTGGTTTTCCTCACCTCTAACTTCACTTTTCTTTCTTTTCCTCCGCTCTAACTTTACTTTTCTTGGTTTTCCTCTGCTCTAACCCCGCTTTTCATGCTTTTCCTCCGATCTAACTAAGCTTTTCTTGGCTTTCCTCACCTCTAACTTCACTTTTCTTTTTTTTCCTCCGCTCTAACTTTACTTTTCTTGGTTTTCCTCCGCTCTAACCCCACTTTTCATGCTTTTCCTCCGCTCCAACCCCGCTTCTCTTGGTTTACTTCACCTCTAACTTCACTTTTTTTTTTTTTCCTCCGCTCTAACTTTACTTTTCTTGGTTTTCCTCCGCTCTAACCCCACTTTTCATGCTTTTCCTCCGCTCTAACCCAGCTTTTCTTGGTTTTCCTCAAGTCTATCCCCGCTTTTCTTGGTTTTCCTCCCGTCTATCCCCGCTTTTCTTGGTTTTCCTCCGCTGTAACCCCGCTTTTCTTGGTTTTCTTCCGCTCTAATCCCGCTTCTCTTGGTTTTTCTCCGCTATAACCCAGCTTTTCTTGGTTTTCCTCCCCTCTTTCCCGTCTTTTCTTGGTTTTCCTCCGCTCTAACCCCGCTTCTCTTGGTTTTTCTTTGCTCTAACCCAGCTTTTCATGGTTTTTCTCCACTCTAACCATGATTTTCTTGGATGTCTGCTGCTATAACCACGCTTTTCTTCGTTTTCTTCCGTTCTAACTCTGCTATTCTTGGTTTTCCTCCACTCTAACCCCGCTTTTCTTGGTTTTCCTCTGCTATATCCCCATTTTCTTGGTTTTCCTCCGCTATAACCACGCTTTTCTTGGTTTTCCTTTGCACTAACCTCGCTTTTCTTGGTTTTCTTCCGTTCTAACTTCGCTTTTCTTGGTTTTCCTCCGCTCTAACCCCGCATCTCTTGGTTTTCATCCGCATGAACAACGTTTTTCTTGGTTTTCCTCCGCTCTAATCCTGCTTTTCTTGGTTTTCCTCCGCTCTAACCCTGCTTTTCTTGGTTTTTCTACGCTCTTACCCCGCTTTTCTTGGTTATCCTCTCATCTATCCTTGCTTTTCTTGGCTTTTCTCCGCTCTAACCCCGTTTTTCTTGGTTTTCCTCCGCTCTAACACCGTTTTCTTGGTTTTCCTTTGCTATAATCCATCTTTTCTTGGTTTTCCTCCGCACTAACCCTGCTTTTCTTGGCTTTTCTCCACTCTAACCCAGCTTTTCATGGTTTTTCTCCATTCTAACCATGCTTTTCTCGGATTTCTGCTGCTCTAACCGCGCTTTTCTGCGTTCTTTTCCTCTCTAACTTCTTTTTCTTGGTTTTCCTTTGCTCATACCCCGCTTTTCTTGGTTTTCCTCCGCACTTATTCCGCCTTTCTTGGTCTTCCTCCGCTCTAACTTCGCTTTTCTTGGTTTTCCTCCGCTCTAACCCCGATTTTCTTGGTTTTCCTCCGCTCTAACCCCGCTTTTCTTGGTTATCCTCCGCTCTAACCATGCTTTTCTTGGTTTTCCTTTGCACTAACCCTGCTTTTCTTGGTTTTCCTCCGCTCTAACCCCGCTTTTCTTTGTTTTCCTCCGCTCTAACCCCGCTTTTCTTGGTTATACTCCGCTCTAACCCCGCTTTTCTTGGTTTTCCTCCGCTCTAACCCCGCTTTTCTTGGTTTTCCTTCGCTCTATCACAACTTTTCTTGGTTTTCCTACGCTCTAACACTGCTTTTCTTGGTTTTCCTCCGCTCTAACCCCGCTTTTCTTGGTTTTCCTCCGCTCTAACCCTGCTTTTCTTGGTTTTTCTCCGCTCTAACCCCGTTTCTCTTGGTTTTCCTCCCGTCTATCCCCACTTTTCTTGGTTTTCCTTTGCTCTAACCCCGCTTTTCTTGGTTTTTCTCCGCTCTAACCCAGCTTTTCATGGTTTTCCTCTGACGTCTGCTGCTCTAACCACGCTTTTCTTCGTTTTCTTCCATTCTAACTCTGCTTTTCTTGGTTTTCCTCTGCTCTAACCCAGCTTTTCTTGGTTTTCCTCCGCTCTAACCCTGCTTTTCTTGGTTTTCCTCCGCTCTAACCCCGCTTTTATTGGTTTTTCTCCGCTCTAATCCAGCTTTTCATGGTTTTTCTCCACTCTAACCATGCTTTTCTCGGATTTCTGCTGCTCTAACCACGCTTTTCTTCGTTTTCTTCCGTTCTAACTCTGCTTTTCTTGGTTTTCCTCCGCTCTAACCCCGCTTTCCTTGGTTTTCCTCCGCTCTAACCCCGCTTTTCTTGGTTTTTCTCCGCTCTAATCCAGCTTTTCATGGTTTTTCTCCACTCTAACCATGCTTTTCTCGGATTTCTGCTGCTCTAACCACGCTTTTCTTCGTTTTCTTCCGTTCTAACTCTGCTTTTCTTGGTTTTCCTCTGCTCTAACCCCGCTTTTCTTGATTTTCCTCCGCTCTAACCCCGCTTTTCTTGGTTATTCTCCACTGTAACCCAGCTTTTCATGGTTTTTCTCCACTCTAACCATGCTTTCTCGGATTTCTGCTGCTCTAACCACGCTTTTCTTCGTTTTCTTCTGTTCTAACTCTGCTTTTCTTGGTTTTCCTCTGCTCTAACCCCGCTTATCTTGGTTTTCCTAAGCTCTAACTTCTCTTTTCTTGGTTTATCTCCTCTCTGACCCCGCTTTGCTTGGTTTTCCTCTGCAATAACCCCACTTTTCTTTGTTTCCTCTGCTCTTACTTCGCTTTTCTTGGGTTTCCTCTGCTCTAACCCCGCTTTTCTTTGGTTTCCTTTGCTCTATCTCCGCTTTTCCTTGTTTTCCTCCGCTCTATCCCCGCTTTTCTTGGTTTTTCCTCTGCTCACACCCTGCTTTACTTATTTTTCCTCCGCTCTAACCCCTCTTTTCTTAGTTTTCCTTTGCTCTATCCCCTCTTTTCTTGGTTTTCCTCCGCTCTAACTTCGCTTTTCTTGGTTATCCTCTGCTCTATCCCCGCTTTTCTTGGTTTTCCTCCGCTCTAACCCCGCTTTTCTTGGAGTTCCTCCACTATATCCCCGCTTTTCTTGGTTTTCCTCCGCTCTAACCCCGCTTCTCTTGGTTTTCCTCCGCTCTAACTTCGCTTTTCTTGGTTATCCTCTGCTCTATCCCCGCTTTTCTTTGTTTTCCTCCGCTCTAACCCCGCTTTTCTTGGTTTTTCTCCGCTCTAACCCAGCTTTTCATGGCTTTTCTCCACTCTAACCATGCTTTTCTTGGATTTCTGCTGCTCTAACCACGCTTTTCTTCGTTTTCTTCCGTTCTAACTCTGCTTTTCTTGGTTTTCCTCCGCTCTAACCTGGCTTTTCTTAATTTTCATCCGCTCTAACCCCGCTTTTCTTGGTTTTCCTCCACTCTAGCCCCACTTTTCATGCTTTTCCTCCACTCTAACCCCGCTTTTCTTGGTTTTTCTCGTAACTAACCTTGCTTTTCTTGGTTTTCCTACGCTCTAACACCGCTTTTCTTGGTTTTCCTCCGCTCTAACCCTGCTTTTCTTGGTTTTTCTCCGCTCTAACCCATCTTTTCTTGGTTTTCCTCCCCTCTATCCCAGATTTTCTTGGTATTCCTCCGCTCTAACCACGCTTTTCTTCGTTTTCTTTAGTTCTAACTCTGCTTTACTTGGTTTTCCTCCGCTCTAACCCCGCTTTTCTTGATTTTCCTCCGCTCTAACCCCGCTTTTCTTGGTTATTCTCCACTGTAACCCAGCTTTTCATGGTTTTTCTCCACTCTAACCATGCTTTTCTCGGATTTCTGCTGCTCTAACTGCGCTTTGCTTCGTTTTCTTCCGTTCTAATTCTTGTTTTCTTTGTTTTCCTCCGCTCTAACCCCGCTTTTCTTGGTTTTCCTCCGCTCTAACCCCGCTTTTCTTTGTTTTCCTCCGCTCTAACCATGCTTTTCTTGGGTTTTCTCCACTCTAACCCCACTTTTCTTGATTTTCCTCCGCTCTAACCCCGCTTTTCTTGGTTATTCTCCACTGTAACCCAGCTTTTCATGGTTTTTCTCCACTCTAGCCATGCTTTTCTCGGATTTCTGCTGCTCTAACCACGCTTTTCTTCGTTTTCTTCCGTTCTAACTCTTGTTTTCTTGGTTTTCCTCTGCTCTAACCCCGCTTTTCTTGGATTTCCTCCGCTCTAACACCACTTTTCTTGGTTTTCCTCCGCTCTAACCCTGCTTTTCTTGGTTTTCCTCTGCTCTAACTTTGCTTTTCTTGGTTTTCCTCCATTCTAACCTCGCTTTTCTTGGTTTTCCTTTGCTCTACCCCTGCTTTTCTTGGTTTTCCTCCGCTCTAACCCCGCTTTTCTTGGTTTTCCTCCGCTCTAACCCCGCTTTTCTTGGTTTTCCTCCGCTCTAACCCTGCTTTTCTTGGTTTTCCTCCGCTCTAAACCCGCTTTTCTTGGTTTTCCTCCGCTCTAACCCCGCTTTTCTTGGTTTTCCTCCGTTCAAACCCAGCTTTTCATGGTTTTCCTCCGCTCTAATCCCGCTTCTCTGGGTTTTTCTCCACTCTAACCATGCATTTATTGGTTTTTCTCCACTCTAACCATGCTTTTCTTGGATTTCTGCTTCTCTAACCGCGCTTTTCTGCCTTTTCCTTTTCTCTTAGTTATTTTATTGGTTTTCCTCCGCTCTAACCCCTTTTTCCTTGGTTTTCATCCGTTTTAACTTTGCTTTTCTTGGTTTTCCTCCGCACTAATTCCACATTTCTTGGTTTTCACCCGCAGGAACAACGTTTTTCTTGGTTTTCCTCCGCTCTAACCCTGCTTTTCTTGGTTTTCCTCCGCTCTAATCCCGCTTTTCATGCTTTTCCTCCGTTTCAACTCTGCTTTTCTTGGTTTTCCTCACCTCTAACTTCACTTTCCTTTCTTTACCTCCGCTCTAACTTTACTTTTCTTGGTTTTCCTCCTTTCTAACACCTCTTTTCTTGGTTTTCCTCCACTCTGACCCTGATTTTCATGGTTTTCCTACGAAATAACCCTGCTTTTCTTGGTTTTCCTCCGCTCTAACCGCGCTTTTCTTGGTTTTTCTCCGCTCCAACCCAGCTTTTCATGGTTTTTCTCCACTCTAACCATGCTTTTCTTGGATATCTGCTGCTCTAACCACGCTTTTCTTCGTTTTCTTTAGTTCTAACTCTGCTTTTCTTGGTTTTACTCCGCTCTAAGCCCGCTTTTCTTGATTTTCCTCCGCTCTAACCCCGCTTTTCTTGGTTATTCTCCACTGTAACCCAGCTTTTCATGGTTTTTCTCCACTCTAACCATGCTTTTCTCGGATTTCTGCTGCTCTAACTGCGCTTTTCTTCGTTTTCTTCCGTTCTAATTCCAGTTTTCTTTGTTTTCCTCCGCTCTAACCCCGTTTTTCTTGGTTTTCCTCCGCTCTAACCCCGCTTTTCATGGTTTACCTCCGCTCTAACCCCGCTTTACTTGGTTTTTCTCCGCTCAAACTTCGCTTTTCTTGGTTTTACTCCGCTCTAACCCTGATTTTCTTGGTTTTCCTCCGCTCTAACCATGCTTTTCTTGGTTTTCCTCTGCTCTAACTTTGCTTTTCTTGGTTTTCCTCCTTTCTAACCCCGCTTTTCTTGGTTTTCCTCCACTCTAACCCTGCTTTTATGGTTTTCCTCCGCTCTAACCCCGCTTTTCTTGGTTTTCCTCCGCTCTAACCCCGCTTTTCTTGGTTTTCCTCCGCTCTAACCCAGCTTTTCTTGGTTTTCCTCCGCTCCAACCCCGCTTTTCTTGGTTTTCCTCCGCTCAAACCCAGCTTTTCATGGTTTTCCTCCGCTCTAATCCCGCTTCTCTTGGTTTTTCTCCACTCTAACCATGCTTTTCTTGGATTTCTGCTGCTCTAACCGCGCTTTTCTTGGTTTTCCTCCGCACTAACCCTGCTTTTCTTGGTTTTTCTCCACTGTAACCCAGCTTTTCATGGTTTTTCTCCATTCTAACCATGATTTTCTCAGATTTCTGCTGCTCTAACCGCGCATTTCTTCGTTTTTTTCCTCTCTAACTTCTTTTTCTTGGTTTTCCTCAGCTCTAACCCCGCTTTTCTTGGTTTTCCTCCGCACTTATTTTGCCTTTCTTGGTTTTCCTTCGCTCTAACTTCTCTTTTCTTGGTTTTCCTCCGCTCTAACCCCGCTTTTCATGGTTTTCCTCCGCTCTATCCCCGCTTTTCTTGGTCATCTTCTGCTCTAACCCCGCTTTTCTTGGTTTTCCTCCGCTCTATCACCGCTTTTCTTGGTTTTCCTTTGCTCTAACCCCGCTTTTCTTGGTTTTCCTCCGCTCAAACCCAGCTTTTCATGGTTTTCCTCCGCTCTAATCTTGCTTCTCTGGGTTTTTCTCCACTCTAACCCTGCTTTTCTTGGTTTTTCTTTGCTCTAACCCAGCTTTTCTTGGTTTTCCTCCCCTCTATCCCCGCTTTTCTTGATTTTCCTCCGCTCTAACTCCGCTTTTCTTGGTTTTCCTCCGCTGTAACCCCGATTTTCTTGGTTTTCCTCCGCTCCAACCCAGCTTTTCTTGATTTTTCTCCGCTCTAACCCCACTTTTCATGCTTTTCCTCCGCTCTAACCCCGCTTTTCTTGGTTTTCCTCGGAACTAACCCTGCTTTACCTGGTTTTCATCCGCTCTAACACCGCTTTTCTTGGTTTTCCTCCGCTCTAACCCTGCTTTTCTTGGTTTTTCTCCGCTCTAACCCAGCTTTTCTTGGTTTTCCTCTCCTCTATCCCCGCTTTTCTTGGTTTTCCTCCGCTCTAACCCCGCTTTTCTTGGTTTTTCTCCGCCCTAACCCAACTTTTCATGGTTTTTCTTCACTCTAACCATGCTTTTCTCAGATTTCTGCTGCTCTAACCACGTTTTTCTTGGTTTTCCTCCCCTCTATCCCCGCTTTTCTTGGTTTTCCTCCGCTCTAACCCCGCTTTTCTTGGTTTTTCTCCGCCCTAACCCAACTTTTCATGGTTTTTCTACACTCTAACCATGCTTTTCTCAGATTTCTGCTGCTCTAACCACGTTTATCTTCGTTTTCTTCCGTTCTAACTCTGCTTTTCTTGGTTTTCCTCCACTATAACCCCGCTTTTCATGGTTTTCCTACGCTATAACCCCGCTTTTCTTGGTTTCCTTTGCTCTAACCCCGCTTTTCTTGGTTTTCCTCCGCTCTAACCCCGCTTTTCTTGGTTTTCTTCCGTTCTAACTTCGCTTTTCTTGGTTTTCCTCCGCTCTAACCCCGCATGTCTTGGTTTTCATCCGCATGAACAACGTTTTTCTTGGTTTTCCTTCACTCTAACCCTGATTTTCTTGGTTTTCATCCGATCTAACCCCGCTTTTCTTGATTTTCCTCCGCTCAAACCCAGCCTTTCATGGTTTTCCTCCGCTCTAACCCCGATTATCTTGGATTTGCTCCGCTCTAAGACCTTTTTCCTTGGTTTTCTTGCGTTTTAACTTTTCTTTTCTTGGTTTTCCTCCGCTCTAACCCCACGTTTCTTGGTTTTCACCAGCAGGAACAACGTTTTTCTTGGTTTTCCTCCGCTCTAACTTCGCATTTCCTAGTTTTCCTCCGCTCTAACCCTGCTTTTCTTGGTTTTCCTCCGCTCTAATCCCGCTTTTCATGCTTTTCCTCCATTCCCACCCCGCTTTTCTTGGTTTTCCTCACCTCTAACTTCACTTTCCTTTCTTTTCCTCCGCTCTAACTTTACTTTTCTTAGTATTCCTCCTTTCTAACCCCTCTTTTCTTGGTTTTCCTCCACTCTAACCCCGCTTTTCATGGTTTTCCTACGCTATAACCCTGCTTTTCTTGGTTTTTCTCCGCTCTAACCCAGCTTTTCTTGGTTTTACTCCACTCTAACCATGCTTTTCTCGGATTTCTGCTGCTCTAACCACGCTTTTCTTCGTTTTCTTCCGTTCTAACTCTGCTTTCTTTTTTTTCCTCCGCTCTAACCCGGCTTTTCTTGGTTTTCCTTCGCTCTAACCCCGCTTTTCTTGGTTTTCCTCTGCTGTAACCCCGATTTTCTTGGTTTTCCTCCGCTCCAACCCAGCTTTTCTTGATTTTTCTCCGCTCTAACACCGCTTTTCTTGGTTTTTCTCCGCCCTAACCCAGCTTTTCATGGTTTTTCTCAACTCTAACCATGCTTTTCTTGGATGTCTGCTGCTCTAACCACGCTTTCCTTCGTTTTCTTTCGTTCTAACTGCTTTTCTTGGTTTTCCTCTGCTCTAACCCCGCTTTTCTTGGTTTTCCTCCGCTATATCCCCGCTTTTCTTGGTTTTCCTCCGCTCTATCCCCGCTTTTCTTGGTTTCCCTCCGCTCTAACCCCTTTTTCCTTGGTTTTCTTCCGTTCTAACTTCGCTTTTCTTGTTTTTCCTCCTTTCTAACCCTGCATTTCTTGGTTTTCATTAGCATGAACAACGTTTTTCTTGGTTTTCCTCCGCTCTAACCCTGATTTTCTTGGCTTTCCTCCGCTCTAACCCCGCTTTTCTTGGTTTTCCTCCACTCTAACCCTGCTTTTCTTGGTTTTCCTCCGCTCTAACCCCGCTTTTCTTGGTTTTCCTCCGCTCCAACCCCGCTTTTCTTGGTTTTCCTCCGCTCAAACCCAGCTCTTCATGGTTTTCCTTTGCTCTAACCCCGCTTTTCTTGGTTTTCCTCCGCTCTATCCCCGCTTTTCTTGGTTATCCTCCGCTCTAACCCCGCTTTTTTTAGGTTTTCCTTTACACTAACCCCGCTTTTCTTGGTTTTCCTCCGCTCTATCACCGCTTTTCTTGGTTTTCCTCCGCTCTAACCCCGCTTTTCTTGGTTTTCCTCCGCTCAAACCCAGCTTTTCATGGTTTTCCTTCGCTCTAATCTTGCTTCTCTGGGTTTTTCTCCACTCTAACCGTGCTTTTCTTGGTTTTTCTTTGCTCTAACCCAGCTTTTCTTGTTTTTCCTACCCTCTATCCCCGCTTTTCTTGGTTTTCCTTCGCACTAACTCCGCTTTTCTTGGTTTTCCTCCGCTGTAACCATGATTTTCTTGGTTTTCCTCCGCTCCAACCCAGCTTTTCTTGATTTTTCTCCACTCTAACCCCACTTTTCATGCTTTTCCTCCCCTCTATCCCCGCTTTTCTTGGTTTTCCTTCGCACTAACTCCGCTTTTCTTGGTTTTCCTCCGCTGTAACCATGATTTTCTTGGTTTTCCTCCGCTCCAACCCAGCTTTTCTTGATTTTTCTCCACTCTAACCCCACTTTTCATGCTTTTCCTCCGCTCTAACCCCGATTTTCTTGGTTTTCCTCGGAACTAACACTGCTTTTCTTGGTTTTCCACCGCTCTAACACCGCTTTTCTTGGTTTTCCTCCGCTCTAACCCTGCTTTTCTTGGTTTTTCTCCGCTCTAACCCAGCTTTTCTTGGTTTTCCTCCCCTCTATCCCCGCGTTTCTTGGTTTTCCTCCGCTCTAACCCCGCTTTTCTTGGTTTTTCTCCGCCCTAACCCAACTTTTCATGGTTTTTCTCCACTCTAACCATGCTTTTCTCAAATTTCTGCTGCTCTAACCACGTTTTTCTTCGTTTTTTTCCGTTCTAACTCTGCTTTTCTTGGTTTTCCTCTGCTCTAACCCCGCTTCTCTTGGTTTTCCTCCGCTATATCCCCGCTTTTCTTTGTTTTCCTCCGCTATAACCCCGCTTTTCTTGGTTTTCCTCCGCTCTAACCCCGCTTTTCTTGGTTTTCTTCCGTTCTAACTTCGCTTTTCTTGGTTTTCCTCCGCTCTAACCCCGCATTTCTTGGTTTTCATTGGCATGAAGAACGTTTTTCTTGGTTTTCCTCCGCTCTAACCCTGATTTTCTTGGTTTTCCTCCGCTATATCCCCGCTTTTCTTTGTTTTCCTCCGCTATAACCCCGCTTTTCTTGGTTTTCCTCCGCTCTAACCCCGCTTTTCTTGGTTTTCCTCCACTCTAACCCCGATTTTCTTGGTTTTCCTCCGCTCTAACCCTGTTTTTCTTGGTTTTCATCCGCTCTAACCCCGCTTTTCTTGATTTTCCTCCACTCTAACCCTGATTTTCTTGGTTTTCCTCCGCTCTAACCCCGCTTTTCTTGGTTTTCCTCCGCTCTAACCCAGCTTTTCTTGGTTTTCCTCTGCTCTATCCCCGCTTTTCTTGGTTTTTCTCCGCTCTAACCCAGCTTTTCGTGGTTTTTCTCCATTCTAACCATGCTTTTCTCGGATTTTTGCTGCTCTAACCACGCTTTTTTTCGTTTTCTTCCGTTCTAACCTTGCTTTTCTTGGTTTTCCGCCGCTGTAACCCCGATTTTCTTGGTTTTCCTCCGCTCTACCCCTGCTTTTCTTGGTTTTCCTCCGCTCTAACCCCACTTTTCTTGGTTTTCCTCCGCTATAACCCTGCTTTTCTTGGTTCTCCTCCGAACTAACCCCGCTTTTCTTGGTTTTTCTCCGCTCTAACCCCACTTTTCTTGGTTTTCCTCCGCTATAACCCTGCTTTTCTTGGTTCTCCTCCGAACTAACCCCGCTTTTCTTGGTTTTTCTCCGCCCTAACCCAACTTTTCATGGTTTCTACACTGTAACCATGCTTTTCTCAGATTTCTGCTGCTCTAACCACGTTTTTCTTCGTTTTCTTCGGTTCTAACTCTGCTTTTCTTGGTTTTCCTCGGATCAAACCCCGCTTTTCTTGGTTTTCCTCCGCTATAACCCCGCTTTTCTTGGTTTTCCTCCGTTCTAACCCCGCTTTTCTTGGTTTTCTTCCGTTCTAACTTCGCTTTTCTTGGTTTTCCTCCGCTCTCACCCCGCATTTCTTGGTTTTCATCCGCATGAACAACATTTTTCTTGGTTTTCCTCCGCTCTAACCCTGATTTTCTTGGTTTTCATCCGCTCTAACCCCGCTTTTCTTGATTTTCCTCCACTCTAACCCCGATTTTCTTGGTTTTCCTCCGCTCTAACCCCGCTTTTCTTGGTTTTCCTCCGCTCTAACCCAGCTTTTCTTGGTTTTCCTCCGCTCTAACCCCGCTTTTCTTGGTTTTCCTCCGCTCTAACCCCTCTTTTCTTGGTTTTTCTCCGCTGTAACCCAGCTTTTCGTGGTTTTTCTCCACTCTAATCATGCTTTTCTCGGATTTCTGCGGCTCTAACCACGCTTTATCCGTTTTCCTCCGTTCTAACTCTGCTTTTCTTGGTTTTCCTCTGCTCTAACCCGGCTTTTCTTGGTTTTCCTTCGTTCTAACCCCGCTTTTCTTGGTTTTCCTCCGCTGTAACACCGATTTTCTTGGTTTTCCTCCGCTCTAACCCTGCTTTTCTTGGTTTTCCTCCGCTGTAACCCCACTTTTCTTGGTTTTCCTCCGCTATAACACCGCTTTTCTTGGTTCTCCGCCGAACTAACCCTGCTTTTCTTGGTTTTCCTCCGCTCTAACACCGCTTTTCTTGGTTTTCCTCCGCTCTAACCCTGCTTTTCTTGGTTTTACTCCGCTCTAACCCAGCTTTTCTTGTTTTTCCTCCCCTCTATACAAGATTTTCTTGGTTTTCCTCTGCTGTAACCCCGCTTTTCTTTGTTTTCTCCGTTCTAACCCAGCTTTTCATGGTTTTTCTCCACTCTAACCATGCTTTTCTTGGATTTCTGCTGCTCTAACCACACTTTTCTTCGTTTTCTTCCGTTCTAACTCTGCTTTTCTTGGTTTTCCTCCGCTCTAACCCCGCTTTTCTTGGTTTTCCTCCGCTATATCCACGCTTTTCTTGGTTTTCGTCCGCTCTAACACCGCTTTTCTCTGTTTTCCTCGGCTCTAACCCCGCTTTTCTTGGTTTTCCTCCGCTCTAAAACCGCTTGTCTTGGTTTTCCTCCGCTCTAACTTCGGTTTTCTTGGTTATCCTCTGCTCTATCCCCGCTTTTCTTGGTTTTCCTCCGCACTAATTCCGCTTTTCTTGGTTTTTCTCCACTCTAACCCAGTTTTTCATGGTTTTTGTCCACTCTAACCATGCTTTTCTCGGATTTCTGCTGCTCCAACCACGCTTTTCTTCGTTTTCTTCCGTTCTAACTCTGCTTTTCTTGGTTTTCCTCGGCTCTAACCCGGCTTTTCTTGGTTTTCCTCCGCTCTAACCCCACTTTTCATGCTTTTCCTCTGCTGTAACCCCGATTTTCTTGGTTTTCTTTCGCTCTAACCCTGCTTTTCTTGGTTTTCCTCCGCTCTAAAACCACTTTTCTTGGTTTTCCTCCGCTATAACCCCGCTTTTCTTGGTTCTCCGCCGAACTAACCCTGCTTTTCTTGGTTTTCCTCCGCTCTAACACCGCTTTTCTTGGTTTTCCTCCGCTCTAACCCTGCTTTTCTTGGTTTTTCTCCGCTCTAACCCAGCTTTTCTTGTTTTTCCTCCCCTCTATCCAAGATTTTCTTGGTTTTCCTCTGCTGTAACCCCACTTTTCTTTGTTTTTCTCCGCTCTAATCCAGCTTTTCATGGTTTTTCTCCACTCTAACCATGCTTTTCTTGGATGTCTGCTGCTCTAACCACACTTTTCTTCGTTTTCTTCCGTTCTAACTCTGCTTTTCTTGGTTTTCCTCCGCTCTAACCCCGCTTTTCTTGGTTTTCCTCCGCTATATCCTCGCTTTTCTTGGTTTTCGTCCGCTCTAACCCCGCTTTTCTTGGTTTTCCTCGGCTCTAACCCCGCTTTTCTTGGTTTTCCTCCGCTCTAACCCCGCTTTTCTTGGTTTTCCTCCGCTCTAACTTCGCTTTTCTTGGTTATCCTCTGCTCTATCCCCGCTTTTCTTGGTTTTCCTCCGCACTAACCCCGCTTTTCTTGGTTTTTCTCCACTCTAACCCAGCTTTTCATGGTTTTTCTCCACTCTAACCATGCTTTTCTCGGATTTCTGCTGCTCCAACCACGCTTTTCTTCGTTTTCTTCCGTTCTAACTCTGCTTTTCTTGGTTTTCCTCCGCTCTAACCCGGCTTTTCTTGGTTTTCCTCCGCTCTAACCCCACTTTTCATGCTTTTCCTCTGCTGTAACCCCGATTTTCTTGGTTTTCTTCCGCTCTAACCCCGCTTTTCTTGGTTTTCCTCCGCTCTAACCCCACTTTTCATGCTTTTCCTCCGCTCTAACCCCGCTTTTCTTGGTTCTCCTCCGAACTAACCCTGCTTTTCTTGGTTTTCCTCCGCTCTAACACCGCTTTTC
Organism: Coturnix japonica; assembly: GCF_054131305.1. NCBI lineage: Eukaryota > Metazoa > Chordata > Aves > Galliformes > Phasianidae > Coturnix > Coturnix japonica. The sequence continues at coordinate 6,278,640 of NC_140666.1, read as the reverse complement.
TTGGCTTTCCCCTGCTCTAACCCTGCTTTTCTTGGTTTTTCTCCGCTCTAACCCAGCTTTTCTTGTTTTTCCTCCCCTCTATCCAAGATTTTCTTGGTTTTCCTCTGCTCTAACCCCGCTTTTCTTTGTTTTTCTCCGTTCTAACCCAGCTTTTCATGCTTTTTCTCCACTCTAACCAGGCTTTTCTTGGATTTCTGCTGCACTAACCACACTTTTCTTCGTTTCCTTGCGTTCTAACTCTGCTTTTCTTGGTTTTCCTCCACTCAGACCCCTCTATTCTTGGTTTTCCTCTGCTATATCCCCGGTTTTCTTGGTTTTCCTCCAATCTGACCCCTCTTTTCCTGGTTTTCCTCCGCTCTAACTCCACTTTTCTTGGTTTTCCTCCGCTCTAACTTTGCTTTTCTTGGTTTTCCTCCGCTCTAACCCCGCATTTCTTGGTTTTCATCCGCATGAACAACGTTGTTCTTGGTTTTCCTCCGCTCTAACACCGCTTTGCTTGGTTTTCCTCCGCTCTAACAGCGCTTTTCTTGGTTTTCCTCCGTTCTAACCCTGCTTTTCTTGGTTTTTCTCCTCTCCAACCCTGCTTTTCTTGGTTATCCTCTCATCTATCCTTGCTTTTCTTGGTTTTTCTCCGCTCTAACCCCGTTTCTCTTCGTTTTCCTCCGCTCTAACCCCGCTTTTCTTGGTTTTCCTTTGCTCTAACCCCTCTTTTCTTGGTTTTCCTCCGCTCTATCCCCGCTTTTCTTGGTTATCCTCCGCTCTAACCCCGTTTTCTTGGTTTTCCTCCGCTCTAACCCTGCTTTTCTTGGTTTTCCTCCGCTCTAAACCCGCTTTTCTTGGTTTTCCTCCGCTCTAACCCCGCTTTTCTTGGTTTTCCTCCGTTCAAACCCAGCTTTTCATGGTTTTCCTCCGCTCTAATCCCGCTTCTCTGGGTTTTTCTCCACTCTAACCATGCATTTATTGGTTTTTCTCCACTCTAACCATGCTTTTCTGGATTTCTGCTTCTCTAACCGCGCTTTTCTGCCTTTTCCTTTTCTCTTAGTTATTTTATTGGTTTTCCTCCGCTCTAACCCCTTTTTCCTTGGTTTTCATCCGTTTTAACTTTGCTTTTCTTGGTTTTCCTCCGCACTTATTCCACATTTCTTGGTTTTCACCCGCAGGAACAACGTTTTTCTTGGTTTTCCTCCGCTCTAACCCTGCTTTTCTTGGTTTTCCTCCGCTCTAATCTCTCTTTTCATGCTTTTCCTCCGTTCCAACTCTGCTTTTCTTGGTTTTCCTCACCTCTAACTTCACTTTCCTTTCTTTACCTCCGCTCTAACTTTACTTTTCTTGGTTTTCCTCCTTTCTAACACCTCTTTTCTTGGTTTTCCTCCACTCTGACCCTGATTTTCATGGTTTTCCTACGAAATAACCCTGCTTTTCTTGGTTTTCCTCCGCTCTAACCGCGCTTTTCTTGGTTTTTCTCCGCTCCAACCCAGCTTTTCATGGTTTTTCTCCACTCTAACCATGCTTTTCTTGGATATCTGCTGCTCTAACCACGCTTTTCTTCGTTTTCTTTAGTTCTAACTCTGCTTTTCTTGGTTTTACTCCGCTCTAAGCCCGCTTTTCTTGATTTTCCTCCGCTCTAACCCCGCTTTTCTTGGTTATTCTCCACTGTAACCCAGCTTTTCATGGTTTTTCTCCACTCTAACCATGCTTTTCTCGGATTTCTGCTGCTCTAACTGCGCTTTTCTTCGTTTTCTTCCGTTCTAATTCCAGTTTTCTTTGTTTTCCTCCGCTCTAACCCCGCTTTTCTTGGTTTTCCTCCGCTCTAACCCCGCTTTTCATGGTTTACCTCCGCTCTAACCCCGCTTTACTTGGTTTTTCTCCGCTCAAACTTCGCTTTTCTTGGTTTTACTCCGCTCTAACCCTGATTTTCTTGGTTTTCCTCCGCTCTAACCATGCTTTTCTTGGTTTTCCTCTGCTCTAACTTTGCTTTTCTTGGTTTTCCTCCTTTCTAACCCCGCTTTTCTTGGTTTTCCTCCACTCTAACCCTGCTTTTATGGTTTTCCTCCGCTCTAACCCCGCTTTTCTTGGTTTTCCTCCGCTCTAACCCCGCTTTTCTTGGTTTTCCTCCGCTCTAACCCAGCTTTTCATGGTTTTCCTCCGCTCTAATCCCGCTTCTCTTGGTTTTTCTCCACTCTAACCATGCTTTTCTTGGATTTCTGCTGCTCTAACCGCGCTTTTCTTGGTTTTCCTCCGCACTAACCCTGCTTTTCTTGGTTTTTCTCCACTGTAACCCAGCTTTTCATGGTTTTTCTCCATTCTAACCATGATTTTCTCAGATTTCTGCTGCTCTAACCGCGCATTTCTTCGTTTTTTTCCTCTCTAACTTCTTTTTCTTGGTTTTCCTCAGCTCTAACCCCGCTTTTCTTGGTTTTCCTCCGCACTTATTTTGCCTTTCTTGGTTTTCCTTCGCTCTAACTTCTCTTTTCTTGGTTTTCCTCCGCTCTAACCCCGCTTTTCATGGTTTTCCTCCGCTCTATCCCCGCTTTTCTTGGTCATCTTCTGCTCTAACCCCGCTTTTCTTGGTTTTCCTCCGCTCTATCACCGCTTTTCTTGGTTTTCCTTTGCTCTAACCCCGCTTTTCTTGGTTTTCCTCCGCTCAAACCCAGCTTTTCATGGTTTTCCTCCGCTCTAATCTTGCTTCTCTGGGTTTTTCTCCACTCTAACCCTGCTTTTCTTGGTTTTTCTTTGCTCTAACCCAGCTTTTCTTGGTTTTCCTCCCCTCTATCCCCGCTTTTCTTGATTTTCCTCCGCTCTAACTCCGCTTTTCTTGGTTTTCCTCCGCTGTAACCCCGATTTTCTTGGTTTTCCTCCGCTCCAACCCAGCTTTTCTTGATTTTTCTCCGCTCTAACCCCACTTTTCATGCTTTTCCTCCGCTCTAACCCCGCTTTTCTTGGTTTTCCTCGGAACTAACCCTGCTTTACCTGGTTTTCATCCGCTCTAACACCGCTTTTCTTGGTTTTCCTCCGCTCTAACCCTGCTTTTCTTGGTTTTTCTCTGCTCTAACCCAGCTTTTCTTGGTTTTCCTCTCCTCTATCCCCGCTTTTCTTGGTTTTCCTCTGCTCTAACCCCGCTTTTCTTGGTTTTTCTCCGCCCTAACCCAACTTTTCATGGTTTTTCTTCACTCTAACCATGCTTTTCTCAGATTTCTGCTGCTCTAACCACGTTTTTCTTGGTTTTCCTCCCCTCTATCCCCGCTTTTCTTGGTTTTCCTCCGCTCTAACCCCGCTTTTCTTGGTTTTTCTCCGCCCTAACCCAACTTTTCATGGTTTTTCTACACTCTAACCATGCTTTTCTCAGATTTCTGCTGCTCTAACCACGTTTATCTTCGTTTTCTTCCGTTCTAACTCTGCTTTTCTTGGTTTTCCTCCACTCTAACCCCGCTTTTCATGGTTTTCCTACGCTATAACCCTGCTTTTCTTGGTTTTTCTCCGCTCTAACCCAGCTTTTCTTGGTTTTACTCCACTCTAACCATGCTTTTCTCGGATTTCTGCTGCTCTAACCACGCTTTTCTTCGTTTTCTTCCGTTCTAACTCTGCTTTCTTTTTTTTCCTCCGCTCTAACCCGGCTTTTCTTGGTTTTCCTTCGCTCTAACCCCGCTTTTCTTGGTTTTCCTCTGCTGTAACCCCGATTTTCTTGGTTTTCCTCCGCTCCAACCCAGCTTTTCTTGATTTTTCTCCGCTCTAACACCGCTTTTCTTGGTTTTTCTCCGCCCTAACCCAGCTTTTCATGGTTTTTCTCAACTCTAACCATGCTTTTCTTGGATGTCTGCTGCTCTAACCACGCTTTCCTTCGTTTTCTTTCGTTCTAACTGCTTTTCTTGGTTTTCCTCTGCTCTAACCCCGCTTTTCTTGGTTTTCCTCCGCTCTATCCCCGCTTTTCTTGGTCATCTTCTGCTCTAACCCCGCTTTTCTTGGTTTTCCTCCGCTCTATCACCGCTTTTCTTGGTTTTCCTTTGCTCTAACCCCGCTTTTCTTGGTTTTCCTCCGCTCAAACCCAGCTTTTCATGGTTTTCCTCCGCTCTAATCTTGCTTCTCTGGGTTTTTCTCCACTCTAACCCTGCTTTTCTTGGTTTTTCTTTGCTCTAACCCAGCTTTTCTTGGTTTTCCTCCCCTCTATCCCCGCTTTTCTTGATTTTCCTCCGCTCTAACTCCGCTTTTCTTGGTTTTCCTCCGCTGTAACCCCGATTTTCTTGGTTTTCCTCCGCTCCAACCCAGCTTTTCTTGATTTTTCTCCGCTCTAACCCCACTTTTCATGCTTTTCCTCCGCTCTAACCCCGCTTTTCTTGGTTTTCCTCGGAACTAACCCTGCTTTACCTGGTTTTCATCCGCTCTAACACCGCTTTTCTTGGTTTTCCTCCGCTCTAACCCTGCTTTTCTTGGTTTTTCTCCGCTCTAACCCAGCTTTTCTTGGTTTTCCTCTCCTCTATCCCCGCTTTTCTTGGTTTTCCTCCGCTCTAACCCCGCTTTTCTTGGTTTTTCTCCGCCCTAACCCAACTTTTCATGGTTTTTCTTCACTCTAACCATGCTTTTCTCAGATTTCTGCTGCTCTAACCACGTTTTTCTTGGTTTTCCTCCCCTCTATCCCCGCTTTTCTTGGTTTTCCTCCGCTCTAACCCCGCTTTTCTTGGTTTTTCTCCGCCCTAACCCAACTTTTCATGGTTTTTCTACACTCTAACCATGCTTTTCTCAGATTTCTGCTGCTCTAACCACGTTTATCTTCGTTTTCTTCCGTTCTAACTCTGCTTTTCTTGGTTTTCCTCCACTATAACCCCGCTTTTCATGGTTTTCCTACGCTATAACCCCGCTTTTCTTGGTTTTCCTTTGCTCTAACCCCGCTTTTCTTGGTTTTCCTCCGCTCTAACCCCGCTTTTCTTGGTTTTCTTCCGTTCTAACTTCGCTTTTCTTGGTTTTCCTCCGCTCTAACCCCGCATGTCTTGGTTTTCATCCGCATGAACAACGTTTTTCTTGGTTTTCCTTCGCTCTAAACCTGATTTTCTTGGTTTTCATCCGATCTAACCCCGCTTTTCTTGATTTTCCTCCGCTCAAACCCAGCCTTTCATGGTTTTCCTCCGCTCTAACCCCGATTATCTTGGATTTGCTCCGCTCTAAGACCTTTTTCCTTGGTTTTCTTGCGTTTTAACTTTTCTTTTCTTGGTTTTCCTCCGCTCTAACCCCACGTTTCTTGGTTTTCACCAGCAGGAACAACGTTTTTCTTGGTTTTCCTCCGCTCTAACTTCGCATTTCCTAGTTTTCCTCCGCTCTAACCCTGCTTTTCTTGGTTTTCCTCCGCTCTAATCCCGCTTTTCATGCTTTTCCTCCATTCCCACCCCGCTTTTCTTGGTTTTCCTCACCTCTAACTTCACTTTCCTTTCTTTTCCTCCGCTCTAACTTTACTTTTCTTAGTATTCCTCCTTTCTAACCCCTCTTTTCTTGGTTTTCCTCCACTCTAACCCCGCTTTTCATGGTTTTCCTACGCTATAACCCTGCTTTTCTTGGTTTTTCTCCGCTCTAACCCAGCTTTTCTTGGTTTTACTCCACTCTAACCATGCTTTTCTCGGATTTCTGCTGCTCTAACCACGCTTTTCTTCGTTTTCTTCCGTTCTAACTCTGCTTTCTTTTTTTTCCTCCGCTCTAACCCGGCTTTTCTTGGTTTTCCTTCGCTCTAACCCCGCTTTTCTTGGTTTTCCTCTGCTGTAACCCCGATTTTCTTGGTTTTCCTCCGCTCCAACCCAGCTTTTCTTGATTTTTCTCCGCTCTAACACCGCTTTTCTTGGTTTTTCTCCGCCCTAACCCAGCTTTTCATGGTTTTTCTCAACTCTAACCATGCTTTTCTTGGATGTCTGCTGCTCTAACCACGCTTTCCTTCGTTTTCTTTCGTTCTAACTGCTTTTCTTGGTTTTCCTCTGCTCTAACCCCGCTTTTCTTGGTTTTCCTCCGCTATATCCCCGCTTTTCTTGGTTTTCCTCCGCTCTATCCCCGCTTTTCTTGGTTTCCCTCCGCTCTAACCCCTTTTTCCTTGGTTTTCTTCCGTTCTAACTTCGCTTTTCTTGTTTTTCCTCCTTTCTAACCCTGCATTTCTTGGTTTTCATTAGCATGAACAACGTTTTTCTTGGTTTTCCTCCGCTCTAACCCTGATTTTCTTGGCTTTCCTCCGCTCTAACCCCGCTTTTCTTGGTTTTCCTCCACTCTAACCCTGCTTTTCTTGGTTTTCCTCCGCTCTAACCCCGCTTTTCTTGGTTTTCCTCCGCTCCAACCCCGCTTTTCTTGGTTTTCCTCCGCTCAAACCCAGCTCTTCATGGTTTTCCTTTGCTCTAACCCCGCTTTTCTTGGTTTTCCTCCGCTCTATCCCCGCTTTTCTTGGTTATCCTCCGCTCTAACCCCGCTTTTTTTAGGTTTTCCTTTACACTAACCCCGCTTTTCTTGGTTTTCCTCCGCTCTATCACCGCTTTTCTTGGTTTTCCTCCGCTCTAACCCCGCTTTTCTTGGTTTTCCTCCGCTCAAACCCAGCTTTTCATGGTTTTCCTTCGCTCTAATCTTGCTTCTCTGGGTTTTTCTCCACTCTAACCGTGCTTTTCTTGGTTTTTCTTTGCTCTAACCCAGCTTTTCTTGTTTTTCCTCCCCTCTATCCCCGCTTTTCTTGGTTTTCCTTCGCACTAACTCCGCTTTTCTTGGTTTTCCTCCGCTGTAACCATGATTTTCTTGGTTTTCCTCCGCTCCAACCCAGCTTTTCTTGATTTTTCTCCACTCTAACCCCACTTTTCATGCTTTTCCTCCGCTCTAACCCCGCTTTTCTTGGTTTTCCTCGGAACTAACACTGCTTTTCTTGGTTTTCCTCCGCTCTAACACCGCTTTTCTTGGTTTTCCTCCGCTCTAACCCTGCTTTTCTTGGTTTTTCTCCGCTCTAACCCAGCTTTTCTTGGTTTTCCTCCCCTCTATCCCCGCGTTTCTTGGTTTTCCTCCGCTCTAACCCCGCTTTTCTTGGTTTTTCTCCGCCCTAACCCAACTTTTCATGGTTTTTCTCCACTCTAACCATGCTTTTCTCAGATTTCTGCTGCTCTAACCACGTTTTTCTTCGTTTTTTTCCGTTCTAACTCTGCTTTTCTTGGTTTTCCTCTGCTCTAACCCCGCTTCTCTTGGTTTTCCTCCGCTATATCCCCGCTTTTCTTTGTTTTCCTCCGCTATAACCCCGCTTTTCTTGGTTTTCCTCCGCTCTAACCCCGCTTTTCTTGGTTTTCTTCCGTTCTAACTTCGCTTTTCTTGGTTTTCCTCCGCTCTAACCCCGCATTTCTTGGTTTTCATTGGCATGAAGAACGTTTTTCTTGGTTTTCCTCCGCTCTAACCCTGATTTTCTTGGTTTTCCTCCGCTATATCCCCGCTTTTCTTTGTTTTCCTCCGCTATAACCCCGCTTTTCTTGGTTTTCCTCCGCTCTAACCCCGCTTTTCTTGGTTTTCCTCCACTCTAACCCCGATTTTCTTGGTTTTCCTCCGCTCTAACCCTGATTTTCTTGGTTTTCATCCGCTCTAACCCCGCTTTTCTTGATTTTCCTCCACTCTAACCCTGATTTTCTTGGTTTTCCTCCGCTCTAACCCCGCTTTTCTTGGTTTTCCTCCGCTCTAACCCAGCTTTTCTTGGTTTTCCTCTGCTCTATCCCCGCTTTTCTTGGTTTTTCTCCGCTCTATCCCAGCTTTTCGTGGTTTTTCTCCATTCTAACCATGCTTTTCTCGGATTTTTGCTGCTCTAACCACGCTTTTTTTCGTTTTCTTCCGTTCTAACCTTGCTTTTCTTGGTTTTCCGCCGCTGTAACCCCGATTTTCTTGGTTTTCCTCCGCTCTAGCCCTGCTTTTCTTGGTTTTCCTCCGCTCTAACCCCACTTTTCTTGGTTTTCCTCCGCTATAACCCTGCTTTTCTTGGTTCTCCTCCGAACTAACCCCGCTTTTCTTGGTTTTTCTCCGCTCTAACCCCACTTTTCTTGGTTTTCCTCCGCTATAACCCTGCTGTTCTTGGTTCTCCTCCGAACTAACCCCGCTTTTCTTGGTTTTTCTCCGCCCTAACCCAACTTTTCATGGTTTCTACACTGTAACCATGCTTTTCTCAGATTTCTGCTGCTCTAACCACGTTTTTCTTCGTTTTCTTCGGTTCTAACTCTGCTTTTCTTGGTTTTCCTCGGCTCAAACCCCGCTTTTCTTGGTTTTCCTCCGCTATAACCCCGCTTTTCTTGGTTTTCCTCCGTTCTAACCCCGCTTTTCTTGGTGTTCTTCCGTTCTAACTTCGCTTTTCTTGGTTTTCCTCCGCTCTCACCCCGCATTTCTTGGTTTTCATCCGCATGAACAACATTTTTCTTGGTTTTCCTCCGCTCTAACCCTGATTTTCTTGGTTTTCATCCGCTCTAACCCCGCTTTTCTTGATTTTCCTCCACTCTAACCCCGATTTTCTTGGTTTTCCTCCGCTCTAACCCCGCTTTTCTTGGTTTTCCTCCGCTCTAACCCAGCTTTTCTTGGTTTTCCTCCGCTCTAACTTAGCTTTTCTTGGTTTTCCTCCGCTCTAACCCCTCTTTTCTTGGTTTTTCTCCGCTGTAACCCAGCTTTTCGTGGTTTTTCTCCACTCTAATCATGCTTTTCTCGGATTTCTGCGGCTCTAACCACGCTTTATCCGTTTTCCTCCGTTCTAACTCTGCTTTTCTTGGTTTTCCTCTGCTCTAACCCGGCTTTTCTTGGTTTTCCTTCGTTCTAACCCCGCTTTTCTTGGTTTTCCTCCGCTGTAACACCGATTTTCTTGGTTTTCCTCCGCTCTAACCCTGCTTTTCTTGGTTTTCCTCCGCTCTAACCCCGCTTTTCTTGGTTTTCCTCCGCTATATCCACGCTTTTCTTGGTTTTCGTCCGCTCTAACACCGCTTTTCTCTGTTTTCCTCGGCTCTAACCCCGCTTTTCTTGGTTTTCCTCCGCTCTAAAACCGCTTGTCTTGGTTTTCCTCCGCTCTAACTTCGGTTTTCTTGGTTATCCTCTGCTCTATCCCCGCTTTTCTTGGTTTTCCTCCGCACTAACCCCGCTTTTCTTGGTTTTTCTCCACTCTAACCCAGCTTTTCATGGTTTTTGTCCACTCTAACCATGCTTTTCTCGGATTTCTGCTGCTCCAACCACGCTTTTCTTCGTTTTCTTCCGTTCTAACTCTGCTTTTCTTGGTTTTCCTCGGCTCTAACCCGGCTTTTCTTGGTTTTCCTCCGCTCTAACCCCACTTTTCATGCTTTTCCTCTGCTGTAACCCCGATTTTCTTGGTTTTCTTTCGCTCTAACCCTGCTTTTCTTGGTTTTCCTCCGCTCTAAAACCACTTTTCTTGGTTTTCCTCCGCTATAACCCCGCTTTTCTTGGTTCTCCGCCGAACTAACCCTGCTTTTCTTGGTTTTCCTCCGCTCTAACACCGCTTTTCTTGGTTTTCCTCCGCTCTAACCCTGCTTTTCTTGGTTTTTCTCCGCTCTAACCCAGATTTTCTTGTTTTTCCTCCCCTCTATCCAAGATTTTCTTGGTTTTCCTCTGCTGTAACCCCACTTTTCTTTGTTTTTCTCCGCTCTAATCCAGCTTTTCATGGTTTTTCTCCACTCTAACCATGCTTTTCTTGGATGTCTGCTGCTCTAACCACACTTTTCTTCGTTTTCTTCCGTTCTAACTCTGCTTTTCTTGGTTTTCCTCCGCTCTAACCCCGCTTTTCTTGGATTTCCTCCGCTATATCCTCGCTTTTCTTGGTTTTCGTCCGCTCTAACCCCGCTTTTCTTGGTTTTCCTCGGCTCTAACCCCGCTTTTCTTGGTTTTCCTCCGCTCTAACCCCGCTTTTCTTGGTTTTCCTCCGCTCTAACTTCGCTTTTCTTGGTTATCCTCTGCTCTATCCCCGCTTTTCTTGGTTTTCCTCCGCACTAACCCCGCTTTTCTTGGTTTTTCTCCACTCTAACCCAGCTTTTCATGGTTTTTCTCCACTCTAACCATGCTTTTCTCGGATTTCTGCTGCTCCAACCACGCTTTTCTTCGTTTTCTTCCGTTCTAACTCTGCTTTTCTTGGTTTTCCTCCGCTCTAACCCGGCTTTTCTTGGTTTTCCTCCGCTCTAACCCCACTTTTCATGCTTTTCCTCTGCTGTAACCCCGATTTTCTTGGTTTTCTTCCGCTCTAACCCCGCTTTTCTTGGTTTTCCTCCGCTCTAACCCCACTTTTCATGCTTTTCCTCCGCTCTAACCCCGCTTTTCTTGGTTCTCCTACGAACTAACCCTGCTTTTCTTGGTTTTCCTCCGCTCTAACACCGCTTTTCTTGGCTTTCCCCTGCTCTAACCCTGCTTTCCTTGGTTTTTCTCCGCTCTAACCCAGCTTTTCTTGTTTTTCCTCCCCTCTATCCAAGATTTTCTTGGTTTTCCTCTGCTCTAACCCCGCTTTTCTTTGTTTTTCTCCGTTCTAACCCAGCTTTTCATGCTTTTTCTCCACTCTAACCAGGCTTTTCTTGGATTTCTGCTGCACTAACCACACTTTTCTTCGTTTTCTTCCGTTCTAACTCTGCTTTTCTTGGTTTTCCTCCACTCAGACCCCTCTATTCTTGGTTTTCCTCTGCTATATCCCCGGTTTTCTTGGTTTTCCTACAATCTGACCCCTCTTTTCCTGGTTTTCCTCCGCTCTAACTCCACTTTTCTTGGTTTTCCTCCGCTCTAACTTCGCTTTTCTTGGTTTTCCTCCGCTCTAACCCCGCATTTCTTGGTTTTCATCCGCATGAACAACGTTGTTCTTGGTTTTCCTCCGCTCTAACACCGCTTTGCTTGGTTTTCCTCCGCTCTAACAGCGCTTTTCTTGGTTTTCCTCCGTTCTAACCCTGCTTTTCTTGGTTTTTCTCCTCTCCAACCCTGCTTTTCTTGGTTATCCTCTCATCTATCCTTGCTTTTCTTGGTTTTTCTCCGCTCTAACCCCGTTTCTCTTCGTTTTCCTCCGCTCTAACCCCGCTTTTCTTGGTTTTCCTTTGCTCTAACCCCTCTTTTCTTGGTTTTCCTCCGCTCTATCCCCGCTTTTCTTGGTTATCCTCCGCTCTAACCCCGTTTTCTTGGTTTTCCTCCGCTCTAACCCTGCTTTTCTTGGTTTTCCTCCGCTCTAAACCCGCTTTTCTTGGTTTTCCTCCGCTCTAACCCCGCTTTTCTTGGTTTTCCTACGTTCAAACCCAGCTTTTCATGGTTTTCCTCCGCTCTAATCCCGCTTCTCTGGGTTTTTCTCCACTCTAACCATGCATTTATTGGTTTTTCTCCACTCTAACCATGCTTTTCTTGGATTTCTGCTTCTCTAACCGCGCTTTTCTGCCTTTTCCTTTTCTCTTAGTTATTTTATTGGTTTTCCTCCGCTCTAACCCCTTTTTCCTTGGTTTTCATCCGTTTTAACTTTGCTTTTCTTGGTTTTCCTCCGCACTAATTCCACATTTCTTGGTTTTCACCCGCAGGAACAACGTTTTTCTTGGTTTTCCTCCGCTCTAACCCTGCTTTTCTTGGTTTTCCTCCGCTCTAATCCCTCTTTTCATGCTTTTCCTCCGTTCCAACTCTGCTTTTCTTGGTTTTCCTCACCTCTAACTTCACTTTCCTTTCTTTACCTCCGCTCTAACTTTACTTTTCTTGGTTTTCCTCCTTTCTAACACCTCTTTTCTTGGTTTTCCTCCACTCTGACCCTGATTTTCATGGTTTTCCTACGAAATAACCCTGCTTTTCTTGGTTTTCCTCCGCTCTAACCGCGCTTTTCTTGGTTTTTCTCCGCTCCAACCCAGCTTTTCATGGTTTTTCTCCACTCTAACCATGCTTTTCTTGGATATCTGCTGCTCTAACCACGCTTTTCTTCGTTTTCTTTAGTTCTAACTCTGCTTTTCTTGGTTTTACTCCGCTCTAAGCCCGCTTTTCTTGATTTTCCTCCGCTCTAACCCCGCTTTTCTTGGTTATTCTCCACTGTAACCCAGCTTTTCATGGTTTTTCTCCACTCTAACCATGCTTTTCTCGGATTTCTGCTGCTCTAACTGCGCTTTTCTTCGTTTTCTTCCTTTCTAATTCCAGTTTTCTTTGTTTTCCTCCGCTCTAACCCCGCTTTTCTTGGTTTTCCTCCGCTCTAACCCCGCTTTTCATGGTTTACCTCCGCTCTAACCCCGCTTTACTTGGTTTTTCTCCGCTCAAACTTCGCTTTTCTTGGTTTTACTCCGCTCTAACCCTGATTTTCTTGGTTTTCCTCCGCTCTAACCATGCTTTTCTTGGTTTTCCTCTGCTCTAACTTTGCTTTTCTTGGTTTTCCTCCTTTCTAACCCCGCTTTTCTTGGTTTTCCTCCACTCTAACCCTGCTTTTATGGTTTTCCTCCGCTCTAACCCCGCTTTTCTTGGTTTTCCTCCGCTCTAACCCCGCTTTTCTTGGTTTTCCTCCGCTCTAACCCAGCTTTTCATGGTTTTCCTCCGCTCTAATCCCGCTTCTCTTGGTTTTTCTCCACTCTAACCATGCTTTTCTTGGATTTCTGCTGCTCTAACCGCGCTTTTCTTGGTTTTCCTCCGCACTAACCCTGCTTTTCTTGGTTTTTCTCCACTGTAACCCAGCTTTTCATGGTTTTTCTCCATTCTAACCATGATTTTCTCAGATTTCTGCTGCTCTAACCGCGCATTTCTTCGTTTTTTTCCTCTCTAACTTCTTTTTCTTGGTTTTCCTCAGCTCTAACTCCGCTTTTCTTGGTTTTCCTCCGCACTTATTTTGCCTTTCTTGGTTTTCCTTCGCTCTAACTTCTCTTTTCTTGGTTTTCCTCCGCTCTAACCCCGCTTTTCATGGTTTTCCTCCGCTCTATCCCCGCTTTTCTTGGTCATCTTCTGCTCTAACCCCGCTTTTCTTGGTTTTCCTCCGCTCTATCACCGCTTTTCTTGGGTTTCCTTTGCTCTAACCCCGCTTTTCTTGGTTTTCCTCCGCTCAAACCCAGCTTTTCATGGTTTTCCTCCGCTCTAATCTTGCTTCTCTGGGTTTTTCTCCACTCTAACCCTGCTTTTCTTGGTTTTTCTTTGCTCTAACCCAGCTTTTCTTGGTTTTCCTCCCCTCTATCCCCGCTTTTCTTGATTTTCCTCCGCTCTAACTCCGCTTTTCTTGGTTTTCCTCCGCTGTAACCCCGATTTTCTTGGTTTTCCTCCGCTCCAACCCAGCTTTTCTTGATTTTTCTCCGCTCTAACCCCAGTTTTCATGCTTTTCCTCCGCTCTAACCCCGCTTTTCTTGGTTTTCCTCGGAACTAACCCTGCTTTACCTGGTTTTCATCCGCTCTAACACCGCTTTTCTTGGTTTTCCTCCGCTCTAACCCTGCTTTTCTTGGTTTTTCTCCGCTCTAACCCAGCTTTTCTTGGTTTTCCTCTCCTCTATCCCCGCTTTTCTTGGTTTTCCTCCGCTCTAACCCCGCTTTTCTTGGTTTTTCTCCGCCCTAACCCAACTTTTCATGGTTTTTCTTCACTCTAACCATGCTTTTCTCAGATTTCTGCTGCTCTAACCACGTTTTTCTTGGTTTTCCTCCCCTCTATCCCCGCTTTTCTTGGTTTTCCTCCGCTCTAACCCCGCTTTTCTTGGTTTTTCTCCGCCCTAACCCAACTTTTCATGGTTTTTCTACACTCTAACCATGCTTTTCTCAGATTTCTGCTGCTCTAACCACGTTTATCTTCGTTTTCTTCCGTTCTAACTCTGCTTTTCTTGGTTTTCCTCCACTATAACCCCGCTTTTCATGGTTTTCCTACGCTATAACCCCGCTTTTCTTGGTTTTCCTTTGCTCTAACCCCGCTTTTCTTGGTTTTCCTCCGCTCTAACCCCGCTTTTCTTGGTTTTCTTCCGTTCTAACTTCGCTTTTCTTGGTTTTCCTCCGCTCTAACCCCGCATGTCTTGGTTTTCATCCGCATGAACAACGTTTTTCTTGGTTTCCCTTCGCTCTAACCCTGATTTTCTTGGTTTTCATCCGATCTAACCCCGCTTTTCTTGATTTTCCTCCGCTCAAACCCAGCCTTTCATGGTTTTCCTCCGCTCTAACCCCGATTATCTTGGATTTGCTCCGCTCTAAGACCTTTTTCCTTGGTTTTCTTGCGTTTTAACTTTTCTTTTCTTGGTTTTCCTCCGCTCTAACCCCACGTTTCTTGGTTTTCACCAGCAGGAACAACGTTTTTCTTGGTTTTCCTCCGCTCTAACTTCGCATTTCCTAGTTTTCCTCCGCTCTAACCCTGCTTTTCTTGGTTTTCCTCCGCTCTAATCCCGCTTTTCATGCTTTTCCCCCATTCCCACCCCGCTTTTCTTGGTTTTCCTCACCTCTAACTTCACTTTCCTTTCTTTTCCTCCGCTCTAACTTTACTTTTCTTAGTATTCCTCCTTTCTAACCCCTCTTTTCTTGGTTTTCCTCCACTCTAACCCCGCTTTTCATGGTTTTCCTACGCTATAACCCTGCTTTTCTTGGTTTTTCTCCGCTCTAACCCAGCTTTTCGTGGTTTTTCTCCACTCTAACCATGCTTTTCTCGGATTTCTGCTGCTCTAACCACGCTTTTCTTCGTTTTCTTCCGTTCTAACTCTGCTTTCTTTTTTTTCCTCCACTCTAACCCGGCTTTTCTTGGTTTTCCTTCGCTCTAACCCCGCTTTTCTTGGTTTTCCTCTGCTGTAACCCCGATTTTCTTGGTTTTCCTCCGCTCCAACCCAGCTTTTCTTGATTTTTCTCCGCTCTAACACCGCTTTTCTTGGTTTTTCTCCGCCCTAACCCAGCTTTTCATGGTTTTTCTCAACTCTAACCATGCTTTTCTTGGATGTCTGCTGCTCTAACCACGCTTTCCTTCGTTTTCTTTCGTTCTAACTGCTTTTCTTGGTTTTCCTCTGCTCTAACCCCGCTTTTCTTGGTTTTCCTCCGCTATATCCCTGCTTTTCTTGGTTTTCCTCCGCTCTATCCCCGCTTTTCTTGGTTTCCCTCCGCTCTAACCCCTTTTTCCTTGGTTTTCTTCCGTTCTAACTTCGCTTTTCTTGTTTTTCCTCCTTTCTAACCCTGCATTTCTTGGTTTTCATTAGCATGAACAACGTTTTTCTTGGTTTTCCTCCGCTCTAACCCTGATTTTCTTGGCTTTCCTCCGCTCTAACCCCGCTTTTCTTGGTTTTCCTCCACTCTAACCCTGCTTTTCTTGGTTTTCCTCCGCTCTAACCCCGCTTTTCTTGGTTTTCCTCCGCTCCAACCCCGCTTTTCTTGGTTTTCCTCCGCTCAAACCCAGCTCTTCATGGTTTTCCTTTGCTCTAACCCCGCTTTTCTTGGTTTTCCTCCGCTCTATCCCCGCTTTTCTTGGTTATCCTCCGCTCTAACCCCGCTTTTTTTAGGTTTTCCTTTACACTAACCCCGCTTTTCTTGGTTTTCCTCCGCTCTATCACCGCTTTTCTTGGTTTTCCTCCGCTCTAACCCCGCTTTTCTTGGTTTTCCTCCGCTCAAACCCAGCTTTTCATGGTTTTCCTTCGCTCTAATCTTGCTTCTCTGGGTTTTTCTCCACTCTAACCGTGCTTTTCTTGGTTTTTCTTTGCTCTAACCCAGCTTTTCTTGTTTTTCCTCCCCTCTATCCCCGCTTTTCTTGGTTTTCCTTCGCACTAACTCCGCTTTTCTTGGTTTTCCTCCGCTGTAACCATGATTTTCTTGGTTTTCCTCCGCTCCAACCCAGCTTTTCTTGATTTTTCTCCACTCTAACCCCACTTTTCATGCTTTTCCTCCCCTCTATCCCCGCTTTTCTTGGTTTTCCTTCGCACTAACTCCGCTTTTCTTGGTTTTCCTCCGCTGTAACCATGATTTTCTTGGTTTTCCTCCGCTCCAACCCAGCTTTTCTTGATTTTTCTCCACTCTAACCCCACTTTTCATGCTTTTCCTCCGCTCTAACCCCGCTTTTCTTGGTTTTCCTCGGAACTAACACTGCTTTTCTTGGTTTTCCTCCGCTCTAACACCGCTTTTCTTGGTTTTCCTCCGCTCTAACCCTGCTTTTCTTGGTTTTTCTCCGCTCTAACCCAGCTTTTCTTGGTTTTCCTCCCCTCTATCCCCGCGTTTCTTGGTTTTCCTCCGCTCTAACCCCGCTTTTCTTGGTTTTTCTCCGCCCTAACCCAACTTTTCATGGTTTTTCTCCACTCTAACCATGCTTTTCTTGGATTTCTGCTGCTCTAACCACACTTTTCTTCGTTTTCTTCCGTTCTAACTCTGCTTTTCTTGGTTTTCCTCTGCTCTAACCCCGCTTTTCTTGGTTTTCCTCCGCTATATCCACGCTTTTCTTGGTTTTCGTCCGCTCTAACACCGCTTTTCTCTGTTTTCCTCGGCTCTAACCCCGCTTTTCTTGGTTTTCCTCCGCTCTAAAACCGCTTGTCTTGGTTTTCCTCCGCTCTAACTTCGGTTTTCTTGGTTATCCTCTGCTCTATCCCCGCTTTTCTTGGTTTTCCTCCGCACTAACCCCGCTTTTCTTGGTTTTTCTCCACACTAACCCAGCTTTTCATGGTTTTTGTCCACTCTAACCATTCTTTTCTCGGATTTCTGCTGCTCCAACCACGCTTTTCTTCGTTTTCTTCCATTCTAACTCTGCTTTTCTTGGTTTTCCTCGGCTCTAACCCGGCTTTTCTTGGTTTTCCTCCGCTCTAACCCCACTTTTCATGCTTTTCCTCTGCTGTAACCCCGATTTTCTTGGTTTTCTTTCGCACTAACCCTGCTTTTCTTGGTTTTCCTCCGCTCTAAAACCACTTTTCTTGGTTTTCCTCTGCTATAACCCCGCTTTTCTTGGTTCTCCGCCGAACTAACCCTGCTTTTCTTGGTTTTCCTCCGCTCTAACACCGCTTTTCTTGGTTTTCCTCCGCTCTAACCCTGCTTTTCTTGGTTTTTCTCCGCTCTAACCCAGCTTTTCTTGTTTTTCCTCCCCTCTATCCAAGATTTTCTTGGTTTTCCTCTGCTGTAACCCCACTTTTCTTTGTTTTTCTCCGCTCTAACCCAGCTTTTCATGGTTTTTCTCCACTCTAACCATGCTTTTCTTGGATGTCTGCTGCTCTAACCACACTTTTCTTCGTTTTCTTCCGTTCTAACTCTGCTTTTCTTGGTTTTCCTCGGCTCTAACCCCGCTTTTCTTGGTTTTCCTCCGCTCTAACCCCGCTTGTCTTGGTTTTCCTCCGCTCTAACTTCGCTTTTCTTGGTTATCCTCTGCTCTATCCCCGCTTTTCTTGGTTTTCCTCCGCACTAACCCCGCTTTTCTTGGTTTTTCTCCACTCTAACCCAGCTTTTCATGGTTTTTCTCCACTCTAACCATGCTTTTCTCGGATTTCTGCTGCTCCAACCACGCTTTTCTTCGTTTTCTTCCGTTCTAACTCTGCTTTTCTTGGTTTTCCTCCGCTCTAACCCGGCTTTTCTTGGTTTTCCTCCGCTCTAACCCCACTTTTCATGCTTTTCCTCTGCTGTAACCCCGATTTTCTTGGTTTTCTTCCGCTCTAACCCCGCTTTTCTTGGTTTTCCTCCGCTCTAACCCCACTTTTCATGCTTTTCCTCCGCTCTAACCCCGCTTTTCTTGGTTCTCCTCCGAACTAACCCTGCTTTTCTTGGTTTTCCTCCGCTCTAACACCGCTTTTCTTGGCTTTCCCCTGCTCTAACCCTGCTTTTCTTGGTTTTTCTCCGCTCTAACCCAGCTTTTCTTGTTTTTCCTCCCCTCTATCCAAGATTTTCTTGGTTTTCCTCTGCTCTAACCCCGCTTTTCTTTGTTTTTCTCCGATCTAACCCAGCTTTTCATGCTTTTTCTCCACTCTAACCAGGCTTTTCTTGGATTTCTGCTGCACTAACCACACTTTTCTTCGTTTTCTTCCGTTCTAACTCTGCTTTTCTTGGTTTTCCTCCACTCAGACCCCTCTATTCTTGGTTTTCCTCTGCTATAACCCCGGTTTTCTTGGTTTTCCTCCAATCTGACCCCTCTTTTCCTGGTTTTCCTCCGCTCTAACTCCACTTTTCTTGGTTTTCCTCCGCTCTAACTTCGCTTTTCTTGGTTTTCCTCCGCTCTAACCCCGCATTTCTTGGTTTTCATCCACATGAACAACGTTTTTCTTGGTTTTCCTCCGCTCTAACACCGCTTTTCTTGGTTTTCCTCCGCTCTAACACCGCTTTTCTTGGTTTTCCTCCGCTCTAACCCTGCTTTTCTTGGTTTTTCTACGCTCTAACCCCGCTTTTCTTGGTTATCCTCTCATCTATCCTTGCTTTTCTTCGTTTTTCTCCGCTCTAACACAGTTTCTCTTCGTTTTCCTCTGCTCTAACCCCGCTTTTCTTCGTTTTCCTTTACTCTAACCCCTCTTTTCTTGGTTTTCCTCCGCACTAACCCTGCTTTTCTTGGTTTTTCTCCACTCCAAGCCAGCTTTTCATGGTTTTTCTGCATTCTAACCATGCTTTTCTCGGATTTCTGCTGCTCTAACCATGCTTTTACTGGTTTTTTTCCTCTCTAACTTCTTTTTCTTGGTTTTCCTTTGCTCTAACCCCGCTTTTCTTGGTTTTCCTCCGCACTTATTCCGCCTTTCTTGGTTTTCCTTTGCACTAACCCTGCTTTTCTTGGTTTTCCTCCGCTCTAACCCCGCTTTTCTTGGTTTTCCTCCGCTCTATCACCGCTTTTCTTGGTTTTTCTACGCTGTAACACCGCTTTTCTTGGTTTTCCTATGCTCTAACACCGCTTTTCTTGGTTTTCCTCCACTCTAACCCTGCTTTTCTTGGTTTTCTCCGCTCTAACCCCGATTTTCTTGGTTTTCCTCCGCTCTAACCCCTCTTTTCTTGGTTTTCCTCCGCTCTAACCCCGCTTTTCTTGGTTTTCCTCTGCTCTAACCCTGCTTTTCTTGGTTTTCCTCCCCTCTATCCCCGCTTTTCTTGGTTTTCCTCCGCTCTAACCCCGCTTTTCTTGGTTTTTCTCCGACCTAACCCAACTTTTCATGGTTTTCTCCACTCTAACCATGCTTTTCTTGGATGTCTGCTGCTCTAACCACGCTTTTCTTCGTTTTCTTCCGTTCTAACTGCTTTTCTTGGTTTTCCTCCTCTCTAACCCCGCTTTTCTTGGTTTTCCTCCGCTATATCCCCGCTTTTCTTGGTTTTCCTCCGCTATAACCCCGCTTTTCTTGGTTTTCCTCCGCTCTAACCCTGCTTTGCTTGGTTTTCTTCGGTTCTAACTTCGCTTTTCTTGGTTTTCCTCTTTTCTAACCCCGCATTTCTTGGTTTTCATCCGCATGAACAACGTTTTTCTTGGTTTTCCTCCGCTCTAACCCTGATTTTCTTGGTTTTCCTCCGCTCTAACCCCGCTTTTCTTGGTTTTCCTCCACTCTAACCTCGATTTTCTTGGTTTTCCTCCGCTCTAACCCCGCTTTTCTTGGTTTTCCTCTGCTCTAACCCAGCTTTTCTTGGTTTTCCTCCGCTCTAACCCTGCTTTTCTTGGTTTTTCTACGCTCTAACCCCGCTTTTCTTGTTATCCTCTCATCTATCCTTGCTTTTCTTGGTTTTTCTCCGCTCTAACCCCTGTTTCTCTTTGTTTTCCTCTGCTCCAACACCGCTTTTCTTGGTTTTCCTCCGCTCTAACCCTGATTTTCTTGGTTTTTCTCCGCTCTATCCCAGCTTTTCTTGTTTTTCCTCCCCTCTATCCAAGATTTTCTTGGTTTTCCTCTGCTGTAACCCCACTTTTCTTTGTTTTTCTCCGCTCTAACCCAGCTTTTCATGGTTTTTCTCCACTCTAACCATGCTTTTCTTGGATGTCTGCTGCTCTAACCACACTTTTCTTCGTTTTCTTCCGTTCTAACTCTGCTTTTCTTGGTTTTCCTCCGCTCTAACCCCGCTTTTCTTGGTTTTCCTCCGCTATATCCTCGCTTTTCTTGGTTTTCGTCCGCTCTAACCCCGCTTTTCTTGGTTTTCCTCGGCTCTAACCCCGCTTTTCTTGGTTTTCCTCCGCTCTAACCCCGCTTTTCTTGGTTTTCCTCCGCTCTAACTTCGCTTTTCTTGGTTATCCCCTGCTCTATCCCCGCTTTTCTTGGTTTTCCTGCGCACTAACCCCGCTTTTCTTGGTTTTTCTCCACTCTAACCCAGCTTTTCATGGTTTTTCTCCACTCTAACCATGCTTTTCTCGGATTTCTGCTGCTCCAACCACGCTTTTCTTCGTTTTCTTCCGTTCTAACTCTGCTTTTCTTGGTTTTCCTCCGCTCTAACCCGGCTTTTCTTGGTTTTCCTCCGCTCTAACTTCGCATTTCCTAGTTTTCCTTCGCTCTAACCCTGCTTTTCTTGGTTTTCCTCCGCTCTAATCCCGCTTTTCATGGTTTTCCTCCGCTCCAACCCCGCTTTTCTTGGTTTTCCTCACCTCTAACTTCACTTTTCTTTCTTTTCCTCCGCTCTAACTTTAATTTTCTTGCTTTTCTTCCTTTCTAACCCCGCTTTTCTTGGTTTTCCTCCATTCTAACCCCGATTTTCTTGGTTTTCCTCCGCTCTAACCCCGCTTTTCTTGGTTTTCCTCCGCTCTAACCCAGTTTTTCTTGGTTTTCCTCCGCTCTTACCCCGCTTTCCTTGGTTTTCCTCCGCTCTAACTTCGCTTTTCTTGGTTATCCTCTGCTCTATCCCCGCTTTTCTTGGTTTTCCTCCGCACTAACCCCGCTTTTCTTTTTTTTCCTCCGCTCTAACCCAGCTTTTCATGGTTTTTCTACACTCTAACCATGCTTTTCTCGGATTTCTGCTGCTCCAACCACGCTTTTCTTCGTTTTCTTCCGTTCTAACTCTGCTTTTCTTGGTTTTCCTCCGCTCTAACCCGGCTTTTCTTGGTTTTCCTCCGCTCTAACCCCACTTTTCATGCTTTTCCTCTGCTGTAACCCCGATTTTCTTGGTTTTCTTCCGCTCTAACCCCGCTTTTCTTGGTTTTCCTCCGCTCTAACCCCGCTTTTCATGCTTTTCCTCCGCTCTAACCCCGCTTTTCTTGGTTCTCCTCCGAACTAACCCTGCATTTCTTGGTTTTCCTCCGCTCTAACACCGCTTTTCTTGGCTTTCCCCCGCTCTAACCCTGCTTTTCTTGGTTTTTCTCCGCTCTAACCCAGCTTTTCTTGTTTTTCCTCCCCTCTATCCAAGATTTTCTTGGTTTTCCTCTGCTCTAACCCCGCTTTTCTTTGTTTTTCTCCGTTCTAACCCAGCTTTTCATGGTTTTTCTCCAATCTAACCATGCTTTTCTTGATTTTCTGCTGCACTAACCACACTTTTCTTCGTTTTCTTGCGTTCTAACTCTGCTTTTCTTGGTTTTCCTCCACTTAGACCCCTCTATTCTTGGTTTTCCTCTGCTATATCCCCGGTTTTCTTGGTTTTCCTCCAATCTGACCCCTCTTTTCCTGGTTTTCCTCCGCTCTAACTCCGCTTTTCTTGGTTTTCCTCCGCTCTAACTTCGCTTTTCTTGGTTTTCCTCCGCTCTAACCCCGCATTTCTTGGTTTTCATCCGCATGAACAACGTTTTTCTTGGTTTTCCTCCGCGCTAACACCGCTTTTCTTCGTTTTCCTCCGCTCTAACACCGCTTTTCTTGGTTTTCCTCCGCTCTAACCCTGCTTTTCTTGGTTTTTCTACGCTCTAACCCCGCTTTTCTTGGTTATCCTCTCATCTATCCTTGCTTTTCTTCGTTTTTCTCCGCTCTAACACCGTTTCTCTTCGTTTTCCTCCGCTCTAACCCCGCTTTTCTTCGTTTTCCTTTACTCTAACCCCTCTTTTCTTGGTTTTCCTCCGCACTAACCCTGCTTTTCTTGGTTTTTCTCCACTCTAAGCCAGCTTTTCATGGTTTTTCTGCATTCTAACCATGCTTTTCTCGGATTTCTGCTGCTCTAACCGTGCTTTTACTGGTTTTTTTCCTCTCTAACTTCTTTTTCTTGGTTTTCCTTTGCTCTAACCCCGCTTTTCTTGGTTTTCCTCCGCACTTATTCCGCCTTTCTTGGTTTTCCTTTGCACTAACCCTGCTTTTCTTGGTTTTCCTCCGCTCTAACCTCGCTTTTCTTGGTTTTCCTCCGCTCTATCACCGCTTTTCTTGGTTTTTCTACGCTGTAACACCGCTTTTCTTGGTTTTCCTATGCTCTAACACCGCTTTTCTTGGTTTTCCTCCACTCTAACCCTGCTTTTCTTGGTTTTTCTCCGCTCTAACCCCTCTTTTCTTGGTTTTCCTCCGCTCTAACCCCGCTTTTCTTGGTTTTCCTCCGCTCTAACCCTGCTTTTCTTGGTTTTCCTCCCCTCTATCCCCGCTTTTCTTGGATTTCCTCTGCTCTAACCCCGCTTTTCTTGGTTTTTCTCCGCCCTAACCCAGCTTTTCATGGGTTTTCTCCACTCTAACCATGCTTTTCTTGGATGTCTGCTGCTCTAACCACGCTTTTCTTCGTTTTCTTCCGTTCTAACTGCTTTTCTTGGTTTTCCTCCTCTCTAACCCCGCTTTTCTTGGTTTTCCTCCGCTATATCCCCGCTTTTCTTGGTTTTCCTCCGCTATAACCCCGCTTTTCTTGGTTTTCCTCCGCTCTAACCCTGCTTTGCTTGGTTTTCTTCGGTTCTAACTTCGCTTTTCTTGGTTTTCCTCTTTTCTAACCCCGCATTTCTTGGTTTTCATCCGCATGAACAACGTTTTTCTTGGTTTTCCTCCGCTCTAACCCTGATTTTCTTGGTTTTCCTCCGCTCTAACCCCGCTTTTCTTGGTTTTCCTCCACTCTAACCTCGATTTTCTTGGTTTTCCTCCTCTCTAACCCCGCTTTTCTTGGTTTTCCTCCGCTCTAACCCAGCTTTTCTTGGTTTTCCTCCGCTCTAACCCTGCTTTTCTTGGTTTTTCTACGCTCTAACCCCGCTTTTCTTGTTATCCTCTCATCTATCCTTGCTTTTCTTGGTTTTTCTCCGCTCTAACCCCCGTTTCTCTTTGTTTTCCTCTGCTCCAACACCGCTTTTCTTGGTTTTCCTCCGCTCTAACTTCGCTTTTCTTGGTTTTCCTCCGCACTAACCCTGCTTTTCTTGGTTTTTCTCCACTGTAACCCCGCTTTTCATGGTTTTTCTCCATTCTAACCATGCTTTTCTCAGATTTCTGCTGCTCTCACCGCGCTTTTCTTTGTTTTTTTCCTCTCTAATTTCTTTTTCTTGGTTTTCCTCAGCTCAAACCCCGCTTTTCTTGGTTTTCTTCCACACTTATTTTGCCTTTCTTGGTTTTCCTCCGCTCTAACTTCGCTTTTCTTGGTTATCCTCCGCTCTAACCCCGCTTTTCTTGGTTTTCCTCCGCTCTATCCCCGCTTTTCTTGGTTATCCTCCGCTCTAACCCCGCTTTTCTTGGTTTTCCTTTGCACTAACCCTGCTTTTCTTGGTTTTCCTCCACTCTAACCCCGCTTTTCTTGGTTTTCCTCCGCTCTATCACCGCTTTTCTTGGTTTTCCTACGCTCTAACACCGCTTTTCTTGGTTTTCCTACGCTCTAACACCGCTTTTCTTGGTTTTCCTCCGCTCTAACCCTGCTTTTCTTGGTTTTTCTCCGCTCTAACCCAGCTTTTCTTGGTTTTCCTCCCCTCTATCCCCGCTTTTCTTGGTTCTCCTCCAAACCAACCCTACTTTTCTTGGTTTTCCTCCACTGTAACCCCGATTTTCTTGGTTTTCCTCCGCTCCAACCCAGCTTTTCTTGGTTTTCCTCTGCTCTAACCCCGCTTTTCTTGGTTTTTCTCCGCCCTAACCCAGCTTTTCATGGGTTTTCTCCACTCTAACCATGCTTTTCTTGGATGTCTGCTGCTCTAACCACGCTTTTCTTCGTTTTCTTCCGTTCTAACTGCTTTTCTTGGTTTTCCTTTTCTCTAACCCCGCTTTTCTTGGTTTTCCTCCGCTATATCCCCGCTTTTCTTGGTTTTCCTCCGCTATAACCCCGCTTTTCTTGGTTTTCCTCCGCTCTAACCCTGCTTTGCTTGGTTTTCTTCGGTTCTAACTTCGCTTTTCTTGGTTTTCCTCTTTTCTAACCCCGCATTTCTTGGTTTTCATCCGCATGAACAACGTTTTTCTTGGTTTTCCTCCGCTCTAACACCGCTTTTCTTGGTTTTCCTCCGCTCTAACCCCGCTTTTCTTGGTTTTCCTCCACTCTAACCTCGATTTTCTTGGTTTTCCTCCTCTCTAACCCCGCTTTTCTTGGTTTTCCTCCGCTCTAACCCAGCTTTTCTTGGTTTTCCTCCGCTCTAACCCTGCTTTTCTTGGTTTTTCTACGCTCTAACCCCGCTTTTCTTGTTATCCTCTCATCTATCCTTGCTTTTCTTGGTATTTCTCCGCTCTAACCCCCATTTCTCTTTGTTTTCCTCTGCTCCAACACCGCTTTTCTTGGTTTTCCTCCGCTCTAACTTCGCTTTTCTTGGTTTTCCTCCGCACTAACCCTGCTTTTCTTGGTTTTTCTCCACTGTAACCCCGCTTTTCATGGTTTTTCTCCATTCTAACCATGCTTTTCTCAGATTTCTGCTGCTCTCACCGCGCTTTTCTTTGTTTTTTTCCTCTCTAATTTCTTTTTCTTGGTTTTCCTCAGCTCTAACCCCGCTTTTCTTGGTTTTCTTCCACACTTATTTTGCCTTTCTTGGTTTTCCTCCGCTCTAACTTCGCTTTTCTTGGTTATCCTCCGCTCTAACCCCGCTTTTCTTGGTTTTCCTCCGCTCTATCCCCGCTTTTCTTGGTTATCCTCCGCTCTAACCCCGCTTTTCTTGGTTTTCCTTTGCACTAACCCTGCTTTTCTTGGTTTTCCTCCGCTCTAACCCCGCTTTTCTTGGTTTTCCTCCGCTCTATCACCGCTTTTCTTGGTTTTCCTACGCTCTAACACCGCTTTTCTTGGTTTTCCTACGCTCTAACACCGCTTTTCTTGGTTTTCCTCCGCTCTAACCCTGCTTTTCTTGGTTTTTCTCCGCTCTAACCCAGCTTTTCTTGGTTTTCCTCCCCTCTATCCCCGCTTTTCTTGGTTCTCCTCCAAACTAACCCTACTTTTCTTGGTTTTCCTCCACTGTAACCCCGATTTTCTTGGTTTTCCTCCGCTCCAACCCAGCTTTTCTTGATTTTTCTCCGCTCTAACCCCACTTTTCATGCTTTTCCTCCGCTCTAACCCCGCTTTTCTTGGTTTTCCTCGGAACTAACCCTGCTTTTCTTGGTTTTCCTCCGCTCTAACACCGCTTTTCTTGGTTTTCCTCCCCTCTATCCCCGCTTTTCTTGGTTCTCCTCCGAACTAACCCTACTTTTCTTGGTTTTCCTCCACTGTAACCCCGATTTTCTTGGTTTTCCTCCGCTCCAACCCAGCTTTTCTTGATTTTTCTCCGCTCTAACCCCACTTTTCATGCTTTTCCTCCGCTCTAACCCCGCTTTTCTTGGTTTTCCTCGGAACTAACCCTGCTTTTCTTGGTTTTCCTCCGCTCTAACACCGCTTTTCTTGGTTTTCCTCCGCTCTAACCCTGCTTTTCTTGGTTTTTCTCCGCTCTAACCCAGCTTTTCTTGGTTTTCCTCCCCTCTATCCCCGCTTTTCTTGGTTTTCCTCCGCTCTAACCCCGCTTTTCTTGGTTTTTCTCCGACCTAACCCAACTTTTCATGGTTTTTCTACACTCTAACCAAGCTTTTCTCAGATTTCTGCTGCTCCAACCACGCTTTTCTTCGTTTTCTTCTGTTCTAACTCTGCTTTTCTTGGTTTTCCTCCGCTCTAACCCCGCTTTTATTGGTTTTCCTCCGCTATATCTTCGCTTTTCTTGGTTTTCCTCCGCTATAACCCCGCTTTTCTTGGTTTTCTTCCGTTTTAACTTCGCTTTCCTTGTTTTTCCTCCTTTCTAACCCCGCATTTCTTGGTTTTCATCCGCATGAACAACGTTTTTCTTGGTTTTCCTCCGCTCTAACACCGCTTTTCTTGGTTTTCCTCCGCTCTAACCCTTCTTTTCTTGGTTTTTCTCCACTCTAACCCAGCTTTTCTTGGTTTTCCTCCCATCTATCCCAGATTTTCTTGGTTTTCCTCCGCTCTAACCCCGCTTTTCTTGGTTTTTCTCCGCTCTAACCCAGCTTTTCGTGGTTTTTCTCCACTCTAACCATGCTTTTCTCGGAATTCTGCTGCTCCAACCACGCTTTTCTTAGTTTTC